>NC_133328.1:220530662-221145662 GCF_042186555.1 Aquarana catesbeiana
TTTACATATCAGTCAGAATACTGTAGCAAAAGTGATACAAAAATTTGACCATAATGAAACTGCAACCATGTCCAAGGAAGTTAACACCTTGACAGGAGCGTATTCTGATGAGAAGGGTTGAAGAAAATCGCCATGCAAGTTCACTGCAGTTTGCTAAAGAAGTAGAAAGCCAAACTGGGGTGAATGTACTCATTCCCCACAGCTTCTACCCTTTGTTCCACTTGACCCCTCCTTCTAGATTGTAAGCTCTAACGAGCAGGCCCTCTGATCCCTCCTGTATTGAATTGTATTGTAATTGTACTGTCTTTCCCGATGTTGTAAAGTGCTGCAACTGTTGGCGCTATATAAATCCTGTATAGTAATAATAATAATATTAAAATTGTTTCCCGTGACACAATACGGCGTATACTGCAGAGGAATGGCATGCATGGGTGTCGTCCACGAAGGAAGCCTCTCCTAGTGCCCATGCACAATAAAGCCCGCCTAGAATCTGCCAGGGCCCATGCTGAAAAAGAAGAAGACTACTGGGACTCCGTACTTTGGAGTGATGAGACGAAAATAAATGTTTTTTGGAACAGATGGCTTCAAAACTGTATGGCGTCGCAAAGGTGAGCAGTAGAAAGACAAATGCATGGTGCCTGCATTGACATATGGTAGTGACAGTGTCTTTCTGTGGGGCTGCATGAGTGCTGCTGGTGTCGGGGAGCTGCATTTCATTGATGGTATCATGAATTCACAGATGTACTGCTCTATATTTAAAGAGAAAATGCTACCATCACTCCATGCCCTTGGTTGTCGTGCACTTTTACAACATGAACATACAAAACACACATCCAAAGCCACTGTTGCATTTCTAAAGAAAAACAGGACAGTGGTGTATTTAGGTTTTGTTCTGCCCTAAGCCTGAGTAAACTCATGTGCCCCCTAATTTAAATATGACCCACCCCTTCCTGTAAAGGCCACCCCCCTTCATGTTTAAGACCCACACTGTCATCTTCATGGGATGAGGACAGAGAGAAGTCGTGAGAGGAGGAATGCCGTGGGAGGAAGGACAGAGGGACGCCGTGGGTGGAGGGAAAGACAAACACCATAGGAGGACAATAGAGTAATAGTAACTTATTTATTTTAATTCCATTAAAGTTTATTAAGAAATTAGAACAAAAATGCATACAATCAGTCGCGGAGACAATTAACAAAAAAATGGTATATAAATGCTATATGAAAAAATGACACCTAGGAGCAAAATGCACAAGAGTTCCATGTCCTATAAAGGGCATATCATTAGTAGAACAGTATAGCATGTAACCAATACAAGTGTCATGTTTTTGCTTTAAAAAAAAAAAAACTGTTCTTTTATACATTTAGATTTTTATGTCTTAGGACAAGTAATAGTTTTGTTAACTGAGTTAGGAACAACCAAAAAAATCTTAAAAAAGAAAAAGCTCTTTAATCTAATGTCAAAGAGAAATGTGCAACAGGCATAATATTGGCTTAAATAGATTGTGAGATTGATTTAAGTGAACATTAGCATTTATCTAGTGCCACCATCTCTCTGATATTTTACCTGCTGTCCTGTTGCCCCGTGGGAGTTCTCTTGATCTCCTCCTTACAGACAGACGCTGCCTCCGCCAGTTAATTTACATGCAGCCAGTCTTGCCAGTCACAGGCTGCTTTATGCGGGCATCAGTCGCTCCCCCCTCCCCGGCCAAGTACACCCACACTGCCTGGCCATAATGTCAACAAGTGCCACGCTACAGCACGGCCACCGGGGGGCTATATTTGTGCAGGAGGCAGCGCCGGAGCTGGGACTCGGGACTGGGGGGGCTTTTTTGTGCGGGGGCGGCTTTTTTGCCCCCCCCCTCCGCAGAGTGCAGCCCTAGGCCTGGGCCTTGTTGGCCTAGGCCAAAACACAGCACTGGAGCAATGTGAAAGTGATTCAGTGGCCACTGACCAAGTATGTCTCCTGATCTGAACCCAATCAAACACCTATGGGGAATTCTGAAGAGGCAAGTTGAGCATCACTCTCCATCCAGCATCCAGGCTCTAAAAGAGGTTGTTCTTGAAGAATGGAAAAAGATAGATGTTGTAATATGTCGCCAACTTGTTTATTCTATGCCTAGAAGACTTGGTGCTGTCCTTACAAATCATGGAGGTCATATAAAATAATAGATGTAGTAGTTTTTGTTGTGGGGTGTATTCATTTTTGCATCAACTAATTTGAGTAAAACTGAAGATTTTGTAATCTAAGTTATATTATTAACCTTACTTGTGATGAGCTAAACAAATGTTCTATAAGACTCAGTTTTGTCAAAACTTTGGAAATTGTTCTTGGGTTCATTGAGATATTGAGTAAATCTTACTTTTCAAAAGGGGTGTACACATTTATGCTGTGAGCACTGATTATATACACACTATATATATATATATATATATATATATATATATACACATATACAGTATATAAATATATATACATGTAAGGATATTGTCTGTTCTGTTGTGACATAGAACATGTATTCAAAATAATAAAACATGTTTCTATATAAAAGTACAATTTATTGGTAAAGAGTTCTGCAACCAACCTTGTAGGAGCGGATGTAGCAGGTTTTTCACCTCCATCCCATTTGGCTGTGGGAGGTGCTTCCATGTAGGAATGCAGAGAGCTGGACATGGGAAATACACAAGATTATATTACTATATCAACTCAACATTGTAATTATTCAGCTTGACAATTCTATTCATTTTGGCTCAGTTTCCTTCCTAAATTAGAGAAAGAAATAGTAAATTGAACATAAAAAAACAATACGTTTGCTGCAACCCACATAGCCTTACTTTGGAAAACAAAATATGGTAGCATATTGTAGGTGCAAGAATAAAGGTGTTAGGTGTTATCAAATGCTAATTATACTGCAAATGAGACAGAAGGTATTCTGTTTTATGACAGATGGTGAATCAGCTGCTAACCTTCAGGGAACACAGCTTCTTCAGCCATGACTTTCAAAATATATTATTTCTGAAATAATGTGTTCCTTTTTGAGCAATGTACAGCCCCAATCAAACTGCCTAGGTGGTCACATTACAGAATACATCGTTGATTAAGAAACTCTTCACCTGCTTTGGTTAGAATCTGGACGTTGCTTAGAGAAAATACTGAAGCTAATTTTCTTTAGATTGGCCTTGAAAAGTGACAAAACAGTTAATTGCATGTCTATAAAAAATAGGCAACTTGTGTGTGTTTAATGAGCTATCTAGAGTTTCTGGTCATTAATTAGTCACAAAAGCCAGCACTTGTAATACAAACAATGTTTCTGTATCAGCTTTTAGGTAAGCCATTACAAATATGCTCCAGCCCTTTATGTTTGTCTTTCAAAACTATTCCTGGGAAATCATTTTCCTATGTCTTTAATTTAGTTACAGATCGTGACGACTGGGAGTTTTTTGTTGTCTGATTATTATTTGATTCAATGCAGTTCTAGATTATGTTTTAAGGAAGAGATTAGCAGAATCACAAATTTATATTATTCTTGGCTTAATAACATTGGCTTGTCATAAAGTGAGGGTATTTCCTCCTAGGCAAGCGTCTGGTGACACTGCTAAAACCCAGTTTAAAGGGAAAGTAGAGAGTGTTTTCAGTGAGATCAAGTAAGCACACATTTCAGTTATAGTAGTGTTTAACCTTTTATGCTCACAAGTCATTGATTTCAGCATTTGTTGGGTAAATCGGCAATAACTCTATGAATAGTAGAAGAGTTACCAAATAAAAGCAAGGCCTTTATTTGGTAACTCTTTTCACAAAAAACAGTTTTTTTTTATTATACTGTAGGCAGTGCCAGCCCAAGACATGGTGCTGCCTGGACCCCAGAATGAAATGCTGCCCCCCCCCCCCCCCAAAAAAAAAAAAATTCCGCCCACCAAAAGTATGTTGTATTCATTTTTTTTTGTTTTTAATAACAACCTTTTTAGCTTTAACAGTCTGTACTGAATATGCTATAGATTCCACAATTGCATTGAAAAGGCCTTTTCACTGTCGGCAGGGCATAGCCAGCTCTCCTCAGCCCTTCCTTCCCTCACGCTGTGACGTTGGAGATAAAAGACGGTGGGCGGAGCAATTGATTGGCGCTGAGGCTGAGCGCTGTGAATATATAATATTATATATCTTCTATAGAAATACACATATATACCTTCTATAGATATATACAAATATATACCGTATATATATCTATGGAAGGTTTGGTATATATGTGTAATGTGTATATATCTATAGAAGGTATATGTGTATATATATATATATATATGTGTGTGTGTGTGTGTGTGTGTGTGTATAACGTGGTGATTGGAGGCAGGGCTTGGAGTGGCCCATGGGGTGCCCATCTCTCTCCGGCTCCCGCACACACACACTGGCTCTGTCCCGGTGTACCGGGCGGCACTGATAATGATGAGGATCGGATGGATGGATCAGTAGAGGGGAGATGCCCACCTGAGTCCCAGGTCACACATTGCACTGACCACTTGATGTGAAACAGGGGGAGAGGTGGGAGGAGGAGGAGGATGTGATGATGATGATGATGAAAAGCTTAGGATCCAGTTTCAGGAACACACACAGAAACACAAACCAGAGCTCATTTAGTTAAAAGCCAATTTTCCAGGTAGTGTGTTTTCCCATTGCCAGAGGAAACTGAAAAGGAAAACCACATAACCAAAAGAAGAACATATCACCTCTGCATGAATAATGCCCTAGAGTGATCCAGGCCAGCTCTAAGCAACAATGCAAACCCATTTTCCATTTATTCTCACTAACTAATTACTATCACTGTTGGCCAGGCACAGCCAGCTCTCCTCAGAGGCTCAGCCCTTCCTTCCCTCATGCTGTTATGCTGGAAGATGGAAGACGGTGGGCGGAGCAATTGCTTGGCGTGGAGGCTGAGTGCTGTGAATGCTGTGGTGGACACGGCCTCTGACGTCACTGGTTGCTAGGCCAGTGCAGGAGACAGCGCACGCCGCACAGTGCACAGTCTCCACTCTGCTCCACTCTGCTCTACGTCCTGAGAGAGTCTGCCCTCTGCAGCTGACAGACTTATGATCGGGATTCGGCCGCCCCTGTTAAGTGCTGCCTGGAACCATGGTCTTATTGGGTCCCATGGTAGGGCCAGCCCTGACTGTAGGCTGAAAAATTGCAAAAATGTAAAAAAAAAAAAAAAAAAAAAAAGTAAATGTTTGATATGTTTTATTATTTTAATATTAATTACATCATTAACAATAAGGCACCACAGCCTGAAGGTTACAGTGTTCTTCTGCAGACTGAAAGGCTTCATGTCTTTCAATGAGACTTCCAGAGTGCAATAGTGAAGATATGACCAGGAACCATGCTGATTGGTTCACAATTATCAGTGGCAGCTGGCATTGAGAGCCACCAGCTGCAGTAAACGTAGGCTGGAGCAGTGTTTCTCAAATCCAGTCCTCAAGGCGCACCAACAGGTCGTGTTTTCAGGATTTCCCTCAGATGAAACAGCTGTGGTAATTACTAAGGCAATGAAACTGATCAAATCACCTGTGTAAAATAATGGTAAACCTGAAAACATGACCTGTTGGGGCGCCTTGAGGACTGGAGTTGAGAAACACTGGGCTGGAGGCTCTCAAAGAGATAATATTTAAAAACCCCAGCATAGGGGCATCCTGCTGGGGGATATTTATATACAATTGCTGAGTGGGAAGGGGTTACTTGCATACTGTCTCTTTGATATGTTTGGTACAACACTGAAATTGCAACTCAAATAGTTACCCACCGAAAAGGCACAATGCTTCCCCTTTAATAAGTGTCCTGTGTAATCCACCATGGAATTAGCACACAACTCCACAGAGGGTAAATAGAAGGGCAATAGTAATGGAATTCCCTGAAGTGGGTGCCATGTATCATTTATCTGCTTCATTCATTTCCAATAAGAATGAAACTTCAAAGGCAGGTTTAAATGTAACTGATGGAGATGCTTTTTTAATATCAGGTTTTCTTTGTAAGAGAGGCCGCAAAAAGAAGATTCCAACTTCCATAGCAGAAACATTTCACGTTCTCCAGATAACAAACAAATGGAGGTTGGGTGAAGGTGTCCATTACAGCCGTCTGCATGAAAAGTTATACAATTTCGCAATTATATGTTCTTTTTTAAGGTAATTTTGTGAGAAGGGCACCTTTTTATTATTGAGTAAATTAGCATTTAGAGGGAGCATTTCACTATAACTGTAATTTATAGCAGCAAAGCGTATATGCAGACTTGCATTGTGAGAGAGAACAGTAAATCGCAACCTTTGTGTAACAGTGTAGAGCCCTCATACTTGGAAGCTTTTAGTCAATGGTCAATGCCCACTACAGCACCTGTGTACTTCTTTATTGTATAAATTCACTTCTCCACTCACTGCCATTGTAATAGAACACTGCTGTATTGACTGCCACTGTATCAGCACGTTTCCAACAATGATTGCCACTTACTGCCACAAATGTAAGGGTGCCCATCTCCATTCAATATCCAGAATGCAATGGTGCACTTCTCCACAGACTACTGCCAATTTAATGGCATGCCACATACTACAAACATAGTGTGATGTCACTATGGGGAAGATTTACTGAAACTGGTGCACAAAGAATCTGGTGCAGCCGTGAATAGTAACACAGTATTCCTAAGTCTATTGGCAAAGCTTAATTGAACAAGCTAAAGTTAGAAGCTGATTACTATGCACAGCTGATTCCGTGTTCACCAGCTTTAGTAAAACTTCTCCTATGTATGCTATACATTATATTTCCCAGACTGCAGAAACCTGTATACTGTAATACATTTATATCACCAGGATTTTTTTTTTCAAGTGGGAACACTTTCCTGGTTTTAAACTTAGAGCTGACACTGCTTTGGATTTTAGCAGTACCAAGAACACCCATAATAATTATGTTATCTCTGAGTCAGCAGAAGTCGAGAAGTAGGTACTGACCTTGTATAACATCTCACCAAATATGGTGCTGTCCTTCCAATGAGAAAAAAAGATAAAGGCATTGACAGGGGGATTACTGTGACTCTCAGTAAGAGGTAACAATTACTTTTAAAAGTGTACTCACATCACCAAATTTGGGCATACAATATTCAATTTTTTTTCCTCCATCTATTCTACACAGCATGGATATATGAATCTCCTGCTGTGGCTATATTATTCTCATAGCTGGCACCAGCAGCCATCAGAATACCCCAACAGTGGCTGCATTTGATTGGATGCAGCTGCTCTTTGGCCCACAATTTTCCACCTGGATGCTTCAATTTTTCTATCAAAGGATGTTGGTTGGGAGGGAGTGATAGGGCCACCTAATGAGTTAATTTTAGCCCATTCGTTATGAACCAGCTGAAATCTGAACAGTGTATGGGCAGCTTTAATAAATGCACTTACGGTGAGAATATATATAAATGTAGCTAATGCTAGAATCACTTTAGGTTCAAATAAAAGTGTTTCCTATAATAAAAGAAAAACATCTCCTGTTGACTGCACTGTCGAATTCCACTCTAATGCAGAGAAATCACCCCTGAAATCTTTTCAGAAACCACCAGTTCGGAGAGTGGCGATTGCTTTAATAAGCACTTAGTTTGGATTGATAAAGAATAAGAAAAAATATGTATATATACTATAGTATATAAGTGATAAACACTGTCAGAACCGTAAGAGACTTTTGAGAGTGCTAACGTCCTGGTCCACCACTCTGCTCAGTAGTTCTTCCCTCTGACCTCTACATCACTACAGTGTTCTGTAATGATGTAAGGGTTGGTAGGAGAAACCACTGAGTGCAGTGGGGGACCAGGAGATTAACACTCTCATAAGTCCCTTAGAGTTGCTTAAAGTGTTAGGGTTGGGTTAAATTTAGGGGTTAAAGCATAGTTTAAGGTTTGACTGAGTTGAAAATGTGTCTGGGTTTAAGCCATTATTTTAGGGTTTAACCATTTCAACCCCGGAAGGATTTACCCCCTTCCTGACCAACCCTTTTTTGCAATACGGCACTGCGTCGCTTTAGCTGACCATTGCACGGTCGTGTGACGTTGTACCCTAACAAAATTGACGTCCTTTTTTTCCCACAAATAGAGCTTTTGGTGGTATTTGATCACCTCTGTGTTTTTTATTTTTTGCGCTATAAACAAAAAAAGAGCGAACATTTTGAAAAAAAAAAAGCAATATTTTTTACTTTTTGCTATAATAAATAGCCCAAAAAAATATAAAAAAACAAATTTCTTCCTCAGTTTAGGCCGATATGTATTCTTCTACATATTTTTGGTAAAATAAAAATCCCAATAAGTGTATATTGATTGGTTTGCGCAAAAGTTATCACGTCTATAAAAATAGGGGATAGATTTATGGCATTTTTATTATGATTTTTTTTTATTAGTAATGGTGGCGATCTGCGATTTTTATTGTGGCTGCGACATTGCAGCGGACAGATCAGACACTTGTGACACTATTTTGGGACCACTGGCATTTATACAGCGATCAATGCTACAAAAATGCACTTATTACTGTGTAAATGTCACTGGCAGGGAAGGGGTTAAACACTAGGGGGCGATCAAAGGGTTAAGTGTGTTCTAACTGTAGGGAGATGAGCTCACTAGAACATGACAGAGATCACTGCTCCCAGTGATGTTGCTAGGCAGAACAGGGAAATGCCTTGTTTACATAGGCATCTCCCCGTTCTGCCTCTCCGTGTCACAATTGTGGGCCACCGGTGGACATCGAGTCTGCGGGAACCACAGGTGCGCTCCCGCTAGCTGCCGATGAAGCAGCGACGTACGGGTGCCACTTTGCCGACATATATCGGCGTGAGCTGGTTGGCAAGTGGTTAAGGTATATGTAATGTGTTGGAGCTTAATTAAAGGGTTACATGCTAGGTGTCACTAAATGTGTTTTAAGAATTGTATTTTAGGATTTATGTAAATTTTGTGATGTGAGAAGGGTGAAGTACTTGGGGATTATTTATTGATATTTTTTGAAAGGAACACTTGGTATCATAGGAATCAAATATATATACGCTGTGCTATCAGAAGTATTAACGTAAATGATAATAATATACTACAACTAAATAGCAATAAAGTGATAATCGTGCAATACATGAAAAACATGCAATATTGCAAATAAATATAATAAAGTGACAATGTGCATACACGTGATAATAATCTGTGATTCATCAAAAATCCTCAAGATAAAATGAAAGTCCTTCAATGTGCTGTGCGATATTCAAAAATGTCAGTTTATGTCAGTTTTTCATGGACTGCACGATTATCACTTTATAGCTATTTAGTTATAGTATATTATTTATTATCATTTAGGTTTATACTTCTGATAGCGCAGCGTATATATATTTGATTTGATTACCCCTGCATGCTTTATGAGTTGTGTGTAACGCTAGCAGCTGATTCAAAAGAGGAATATTGGTTTTAAAGAGATTTCATTGGTCTCATAGTTAGTGGAGGCTCACAGGACGTAGAATTATAAACTTGGGATCATAGGGACACCATCATTTAGGTGAACTGAAAAAGGCCTGCACTGAAAATTAACAGCACTGAGCTTTTAGTTCGAAGAACTAAATTGTCAGAGTATTTATAATATACAGTACGCTACAAATACCCCTCTACTCATAAAGTTGCATAAGAATTTGTGAGCTGTAACAATCATTTTTATTTTAAACATCTCTTGTGCCATTAAAAAATATAATCCCCAGTTTAAAGTACTTAGTCTGGATTGATAAAGAATAGGAAAAAATATTAAAGTGTCAGATATCTGCACTTACAATGACTACATATCACGCAGTCTAAAAAATATTAAATCTCCTGGATTAGTGGGATGTAACTGAATATAAATAAAAAGTCTTATTCAGGCATGTGACCAGTTACTGTTCATCATTACGACAGTCATTTATTCTAAGATGTATCCTAATAGGGTAGTATTGTGTCTGTTCTATAGGGCAAAGTATTCTACTATTAAAGGCAGAACATATTTTCAAAGGATATATTTATAGAAAACGTTCTCATGAAATATAAACCCTAATTTTGCATATCTTTTGCATTACCCTGTATACATCAACTTTTTTACAGGTTACTAACTTATTCACTGATCTGGGGATTCAATTACAAATACAACAATCAATCAATTACAACACTGATGTATACAGGCTGATTTCTTAAGGGATCTGAGAATCCTCAAACAATAAATTGTGTTAATAGTTTTTTCCATTTATTTATCATGTGCAGATGAAATAAGTAAAAGGAAATTTGCTTTTCACATGATTGGATAATTGAAGTAAATATTCACATAATGTATTGTGTGAAGATTCTCAACTTTATTAGTTAAATCACTGGCTGTGTATATTTCAATCAAACTTTTCAGTGTGGTTAGATTTTGATGACACAAAGGACTGATACATTTTATTTGCATACACCATATCTTACACTTTGTTGCACAAATGGCAAAGCACGTAACTAAGGCAGCCCATAGATGATTCATTTTTTATATTCAACCATAAGGTTGAATGAAAAAGAACAACTCAATTTCCCCATCCACACATTCAAGGTGAATGGAGGAATCCTCCCTGCTGTGCCTTTGTATTCTGACAGCAGGGTCAGAATACACTGATCATCGTCGCCAGCTATAGCCGACAGAGCTCAGAGCAGTGAGTACAGTCAGCAGCAGACTAGTTTCAGCGATAAGCCTTGTTCACAGCACACATATAGGTTGAAAAACATGAACATTTATACATAAGATAAAAGAATACAGTGTGGCGCTAAAGTGAACTTGTTCCTCATTTGGGTTGGACCCACTAAAAGATCAATCAGAGGGCCAAACTTACCCAGTGAGGTATTTAATCAAAATAGGATTTTTCCAAATCCTGTATTATTACAAAAGGAAAAAACAATAATAAATCAACCACCAACTAAAGTGTTATTCGCCATTTGGTCTCAACATTGACTGGGACATAAACGCATTTATCAACCGAGCTTAAGTACTTGTTTTCCTACTCGCCTTAGCTTTGTTTTTTTAAATTGATATAGACACGTCTCGAGATTAATATTTATGTGCCAACTATCAAATGATATGGATTTGGATATTGCATGTTAGCAGTTTTTGTACTTAATTAGTACAGGTTGTGGAACTATTGTGATTATCAATAACTGTATATTATAAACACTGGAGGCGAGCGCTGCTTGTGCCCTGTGAGACGCCTCATACTTCCATGGTTGGGATTCGCTTATTCCTGACTATACGATCCCTATTGTAGACATTTATGTGATTTCTATATTACCACTTATTAATTTTAAACATTAGTAAGGGGTATCGATTATGATTTCAATCCACAGACTCCTTTCTTTTTCATCATTTTTTTATTTATTTATTTTTTTTTTTTTTCACTTTTTTACTATATATTCTTTTTCCCTTAAAATGTAGTTAATCTATAGTGAGTAATTTTTTCTAAATTTTTTCTAAATTTTTAAATTCTTATTTTTATTTAATTCCATTACATTAGGCTCTGTTTTGGAAACTGCAGAGCCCCATTAAGTATAATGTTTGTCTTTGAGGCTGCAGAGTCCTATTGATTATACACATTTCTCCATAAACCCTGCTATTGTTGAGACACAGATTGATGGAGCGCATTTGCGGTCCATACACTTCTCACAATGGTAGAGGTATCCGATATACATCTTGTATAGAGGTGTGCACCGCATATGCGCTCCACCTCGTTAGGACATTATCGTCTACTTCCGGTATTGATGTCACGCGTTGCTTGCGTAAGCCTTGATTGGCCGCCAGCTTCACGTGACACTAACTAGCTCGTGACCCTCCGTCCGTGACTGTCAGGTGACCTTCAATGAGTCGGGCGGTCCCGGATGTTGAGGGCGCTCTAGTGTGGATGTTACTGACCCGGCTCGTGAGCAATGACGTGGGATCTCCCGACCAATGGGCATTGAATTCACTTAGAGGCCGGGTTCTACATCTCCACTCCTGCCCATCATTATAGGTTATTACTGTATTGACGTCATCTCTCGGCACCCGGAAGTGGCGTCTCACATGGTGTAAGCAGGTGCGGCTTTTTTCAAATCATGTTTTAGCATACATATAGGCATAAATGTGGCATGCAGGCATACAATCCAGTTGAAGTCCTAGCGGACGAAACGCGTCGGGTTGGATATGCCTGCTATGCCACGACCGAATAAGCGCTTTTTTAATTGATTTTATATGTTTTGGCACTTTGGCCTCTGTTGATGTCTATGGGCCAATATACCTTCTTTATACCTGGTCTCTGGTGTGGTCCATGAGCCAGTGTAATCTTTTTTACTGCAAAATTTTTATTAAAGTTCTTTTAAAGCAGTTTTACGCTATGTGGAGTTTCTCCTTTGATTTTTCCACCGGAGGAGCTGTACGGTGAATAGAGCGTCCCAGTGTGGGGGATAGTCCTGTGGAGACCCTCACCTTCCTGTATTTCTACTGACGGACGAAGCAGCATTCCACTCATTGCCGTTTGTTTTACCACAAGCTTACTCTGACTCCGAAGCCGCTGGCCGGGGAGTCCACCACTCTTGGTAAGAGTATTTTTTACATACCTATATCTACAATTTCATGCCTACCATCTGAATATACGGGAACCATCCTGGCTGTCCAAAGGAAGCCCAAGCGGCCAAGTATTTGGGTGTACCTCCATAGGTCCAGCATTGGGACTCACATTTGATTCCATTGAGTGTGTTTATGAACATTATATTTTTACTTGTTTCACATATTATTCTAATATACTTACCTTGTATGACACCTGTTACCAACAGATACACATGTCTGCTGAGCAACATTTTAGCACATTGGTTGTTGTTTCACGGAATTTTTACCACGTTTATTATTTTATTTAATATATTTTTTCTTCACGATTAAATAGCATATATACTTATCCCCACACAGTCATCTCCTTTAGGTTAACACAATTAGCTCTTTGTTTGGCTGGATATTATTGGATACAATTTAACACACACCTGATAAGGCAGACTATAGGGAACACTCGGTTGATTTATTATTGTTTTTTCCTTTTGTAATAATACAGGATTTGGAAAAATCCTATTTTGATTAAATACCTCACTGGGTAAGTTTGGCCCTCTGATTGATATTTTAGTGGGTCCAACCCAAATGAGGAACAAGTTCAATTTAGAGCCACACTGTATTCTTTTATTTTTGATTTACAATTTGTCCAATTGTTGTGTAGGCAGCTTTTCATACTTTTTTTTGGGATTGGCGCAATATTATTATTTTTATTTATACATAAGAGACTATCACATGACTACTGCTCTTCTCCAATGGGTTCAATTGAAATCAGGTGATTGGTTGCAAATTGTCAACAGATGTGAAGATGACCTGTGAGCAGCAAAGAGAGTCTAGCTATAATACAACACATGAGATACAAAACATACAAAGACTATCTTAACATGTGAGAAAATACATGTATTAAAAGCTCTATAAGAGAATCTTTAATGAAAAAATGTATAAATTAAAAAATTAATCAGATGTATAATATAAAGACTATACATAAAAGATAGTACACATTCAAAGTGTATTACAACCGATGGGCATAGTACAATGCCCATAAATCCAGGACTTTTTTGAACTTATTTCATGAAAAGGTCCACATCATAGCGGTTGTTCATTCCTGCAAGTACCCTTGTCTGTAGGTGGAAAATCAACCAGACTTCACGTGAAAGAAGGGCCCGGTGGATGTCCCCCCCCGCGTGAGGATAATTTAACTCTTTCCAAGCCTTAGTACAAAAAGGATGCCATATTGCCGTGTTCATACTTAAAGTGCTTAGACACATTGAATAAGCCTTTGTCAGAAATGTAAGATGCACCGTGAAAATGTTCGCTGATTCGAGTTCTCAGTGGTCTCATGGTGCAACCCACATATAGGGGGTTATTTATTAAAGGCAAATCCACTTTGCACTGAAAGTGCACTTGGAAGTGCAGTCGCTATAGATCTGAGGGGGACACGCAAGGAAAGTAAATAACAGCATTGTAGCTTGCACATGATTGGATGATAAAATCACCAGAGCTTCCCTCATTTCTGATCTTCCCCTCAGATCTACAGCGCCTGCACTTGTAGTGCAAAGTGGATTTGCCTTTTGTAAATCCAACCCCATTGTTTGTTACCTTTCTCGCATTCCACAACATATACAACATTGCTTGTGCCACAGTTGATATACTCACGAATCGTGAATTCTTGTCCTGTGGCACATGAAACTACTGTCTTGTGTTGTCTAGAGCAGTGTTTCTCAACTCCGGTCCTCAAGGCGCCCCAACAGGTCATGTTTTCAGGATTTCCATTATTTTGCACAGGTGATTTTATCAGTTTCATTGCCTTAGTAATTACCACACCCGTTTCATCTGAGGGAAATCCTGAAAACATGACCTGTTGGGGCGCCTTGAGGACTGGAGTTGAGAAACACTGGTCTAGAGCAGCGGTCTCCAACCTTTTTGGCATCGGGGACCGGCTGCGTGGAAGAAGATTGTGCCAAGGCCCGGGGGGATTTTTCGCGGGCAATTTGTCGGAGCAATGGCTGGTGTTGGCGCTTCAATCATCCCGCCACCATGGTTTTTATGGTGTCAGGATGATTGGAGCGCATTATTTATATTGTTACATTTTAATATACTATGAAATAGTTCAACTCACCATAAGGCAGAATCAGTGGGAGCCCTGGGCATCTCGCTTGCCACCAGATGCAGCTTGTCACTTGCCATGTCGCCTGCCACAAGATGTGGATTGTCACTTGCCCCGCCGCCTGCCACCATATGTGGATTGTCACTTGCCCTGTTGCCTGCCACCAGATGTGGATTGTCACTTGCCCCGTTGCCTGCCACCAGATGTGAATTGTCACTTGCCCCATCACCTGCCACCAAATGTGGATTGTCACTTGCCACAACACCTGCCACCAGATGTGGATTGTCACTTGCCCCGTCGCCTGCCACCAGATGTGGATTGTCACTTGCCCCATCGCCTGCCACCAGATGTGGATTGTCACTTGCCCCATCGCCTGCCACCAGATATGGATTGTCACTTGCCACAACACCTGCCACCAGATGTAGATTGTCACTTGCCATGTCGCCTGCCAGTGCCACCAGATGTGGATTGTCACTTGCCACCAGATGTGGATTGTCACTTGCCCCGTTGCCTGCCACCAGATGTGAATTGTCACTTGCCCCATCACCTGCCACCAAATGTGGATTGTCACTTGCCACAACACCTGCCACCAGATGTGGATTGTCACTTGCCCCGTCGCCTGCCACCAGATGTGGATTGTCACTTGCCCCGTCGCCTGCCACCAGATGTGGATTGTCACTTGCCCCGTTGCCTGCCACCAGATGTGGATTGTCACTTGCCCCATCACCTGCCACCAAATGTGGATTGTCACTTGCCACAACACCTGCCACCAGATGTGGATTGTCACTTGCCCCGTCGCCTGCCACCAGATGTGGATTGTCACTTGCCCCGTCGCCTGCCACCAGATGTGGATTGTCACTTGCCCCATCGCCTGCCACCAGATATGGATTGTCACTTGCTACAACACCTGCCACCAGATGTAGATTGTCACTTGCCATGTCGCCTGCCAGTGCCACCAGATGTGGATTGTCACTTGCCACCAGATGTGGATTGTCACTTGCCCCGTTGCCTGCCACCAGATGTGAATTGTCACTTGCCCCATCACCTGCCACCAAATGTGGATTGTCACTTGCCACAACACCTGCCACCAGATGTGGATTGTCACTTGCCCCGTCGCCTGCCACCAGATGTGGATTGTCACTTGCCCCGTCGCCTGCCACCAGATGTGGATTGTCACTTGCCCCATCGCCTACCACCAGATGTGGATTGTCACTTGCCACAACACCTGCCACCAGATGTAGATTGTCACTTGCCATGTCGCCTGCCAGTGCCACCAGATGTGGATTGTCACTTGCCACCAGATGTGGATTGTTACTAGCCATGTCGCCTGCTAGTGCCACCAAATGTCTATTGTCACTTTCCACATCACCTGCCAGTGCCACCAGATGTGTATTGCCACTGCATTGGTGGCAGCACTGGTCCATTTAGTACAGAGGCCAGTTCTGAGTGAGGGAACTTGGGAAGGATAGTGAGATGCGGGGCAGGCAGTGAGAGATGATGTCATCTCTGCTTCTCGCTGCACCTCCGACATTGAAGAGATTGGGCTGTGAGGGCTGAAGAGCGGTGATGCGGGGCGGGCAGAGGGATGATGTCATCTCTCACCTCCCGCACGCTTCTCTCATCCATCCTGCTATTTTGACAGAACACTGGCTCTTTCATAACGCCCGTCTCTCTCCGACATGCCTAGCTCCGATATCCCGTCCGCCTGGCTCTCATGCTGCCTGCCCAGCTCCAATATCCTGCCCGCCTGGCTTTCATGCCGCCCGCCCGCCTGACTCCAACATGCCGCACGCCTGGCTTTCATGCTGCACCTGTCCTGCGGCCCTTCTGCAGAGAGGCCACTAGTGGGCCACGGCCCGATGGTTGGAGACCCCTGGTCTAGAGTGTCTGCTACAGAAACTGCATGTCTTATTCCCACAAATGTAAGAGCCCACAGTGTTCAACCAAGTTTTTTTGTATTGCTGTGACTCAAACAAGCTTGGGGACAAAAGGCCTCCTAGCGTTTTAGCATGGCGGCTTGAAATCCTACAGCCCGATCTAAGTATTGGTGCCAAATCTCCATCCGTGGAAAGTATTGGTACATATTGATCTATAATGTTTTTAATTTTATTAAATTCCAAGGAGAAGGCAGTTACAAAAGTGACTGAACTTGTTTTCCTGTCATTAGAACTCTTATGCCCCGTACACACGGTCGGATTTTCCGACAGAAAATGTGTGATAGGACCCTGTTGTCGGAAATTCCGACC
Organism: Aquarana catesbeiana; assembly: GCF_042186555.1. Classification (NCBI taxonomy): domain Eukaryota; kingdom Metazoa; phylum Chordata; class Amphibia; order Anura; family Ranidae; genus Aquarana; species Aquarana catesbeiana. The sequence goes on from NC_133328.1 coordinate 220,547,604, forward strand.
GTGTGTGGGCTCCATCACACATTTTCCATAGGAATTTCCGACACACAAAGTTTGAGAGCTTGCTATAAAATTTTACGACAACAAGATCCGTTGTCGGAAATTCTGATCGTGTGTACACAAATCCGAAGCACAAAGTGCCACGCATGCTCAGAATAAATTGAGAGACAAAAGCTATTGGCTACTGCCCCGTTTATAGTCCCGACGTACGTGTTTTACATCACCGCGTTCAGAACAATCGGATTTTCCGACAACTTTGTGTGACCGTGTGTATGCAAGACAAGTTTGAGCCAACATCCGTCAGAAAAAATCCATGGATTTTGTTGTCGGAATGTCCGATCAATGTCCGACCGTGTGTACAGGGCATTACTATTACTAAAGCTCTTCTTGTGACCAGCATTCTCCAAGAGGATAATTCTATTTTTCTCCATGGCGAGACGGACTGCTCTATCTATATTCCATTTGTCGCACTCTCGTGAATGAAGTAGTGAGGCTATAATGTTGCACTCCTTATTAAAAACTTCCTCAGTAGAGCTGTTACGCCTGGTCCTGGTGAACTCCCCAATCGGAATAGATCATTTGGTGTGTGCAGAATAGCAACTAGTAGCCATTAGTAAGGCATTGCCTGCACATGCCTTACGATAAGTGCAAGTTGTAACCAAGCCCTGAACTGCAAAGCCTGTTAAAGTAAGATCTAAAAAAATTGATGGCATACTTATGACTATTAAAACTAAATTCCAAATTGACATGGTTTTTGTTCGCCAAGGATACAAAGGTAACACAGTCCATAAGGGAACGATCCCAGCCTATCCGATACAATGACAATCTCACTAAATCAGAAAGAGATGCTATTGTCGGTCTCAAATCACGCTTTGACCTAGTGATAAAAGAAGCAAAGGAGGCTTGGTCGTCATTCTAAACGCAAGTGATTATAAGGAAGAGGCTTTGCGCCAGTTGCAGGATACCTCAACATATGGAATTATGGATAGAGATCCCATTCCTGTCTTCAGACAGCAAATGATCGACCTTCTGGACACAGGTGTTGAGATGGGGGTTTTTGACAAAAAAGTAGCAGAGCATCCTTTGGTAAATTCACCTATAGTCCCCATTTTCCACCACATGCCCAAACTCCACAGGAATATAATTTCAGTACAAGGTAGACCGATAGTGGCAGGTATCTGTTCCCTTTTTGAGCATTTGGGTCATTGATTAGATCCGTATCTTCAACCATTGGTTGTAAGATTACCTAGCTATATCAAGGACACTACATCAGTACTGACATCTTTACAGGAAGTGGTGTGAATGGAGGAGTACCAGTGGCTCACCATGGATGTGAAGTCACTATATTCCACACGACCTTGCAATCAAAGCCCTTGAACACCATCTTACAGCTTACAGTACTTACGACACTAGTCTGAGAGCGTTCATAATTATGGCAGTCGAATTTCTTCTTAGCCGCAATTATTTCATGTTCGATCGAGTTTTCTATCTGCAATGTAGGGGGACCTTGATGGGGGCTTGTTTCTCACCATCCTTGGTGAACATGTACATGGGCTGGTGGGAGGAGAGTTTTCTCTTCTCCCGACACAACCCACGTGCAGGTTCTATAGTTAGTTACGGTCGCTACATAGACGACCTGCTAAGTGTATGGGATAGTTTCCTTATGGACTGTGTTACCTTTGTATCCTTGGCGAACAAAAACCATCTCAATTTGGAATTTAGTTTTGATAGTCATAAGGATGCCATACATTATTTAGATCTTACTTTAACAGGCTGTGCAGCTCAGTGCTTGGTTATAACTTACACTTATCGTAAGGCTTGTGCAGGCAATGCCTTACTAATGGCTACTAGTTGCACACACCAAACGATCCATTCCGATGAGGAGTTCACCAGGGCCAGCCGTAACTGCTCTACTGAGGAAGGTTTTAACAAGGAGTGCAACATTAAAGCCTCACGACTTCATTTACAAGAATACGACAAATGGAATATAGATAGAGCAGCCGTCTCGCCATGGAGAAAAATAGAATTACCCTCTTGGAGAATGCTGGTCGCAAGAAGAGCTTTAGTAATAGTAAGAGTTCTAATGACTGGAAAACAAGTTCAGTCACTTTTATAATTGCCTTCTCCTTGGAATTTAATAAAACTAAAAACATTATAGATAAATATTTACCAATACTTTCCACAGATGGAGATTTGGCACCAATACTTAGATCGGTCTGTAGATTTTCAAACCACCGTGCTAAAATGCTAGGAGGCCTTTTGTCCCCAAGCTTGTTTGAGTCACAGCAATACAAAAAAACTTGGTTGAACACTGTGGGCTCTTACATTTGTGAGAATAATTACATTTGTGGGAATGTAGCAGACACCCTAGACAACACAAAACAGTAGTTTCACGTGCCACAGGACGAGAATTCACGATTCGTGAGTATATCAACTGTGGCACTAGCAATGTTGTATATGTTGTGGAATGCGATAAATGTAACAAACAATATGTGAGTTGCACCATGAGACCACTGAGAACTCGAATCAGCGAACATTTTTACGATGCATCTTACAGTAGTGACAAAGGCTTAACCAATGTGTCTAAGCACTAAGTATGAACATAACGGCAATATGGCATCCTTTTTCGTACTAAGGCTTGGAAAGAATTAAATTATTCTCACGTAGAGGGACATCCATCGTGCACTTCTTTCACGTGAAGTCTGGTGGATTTTCCACCAACAGACAAGGGTACCTGCGGGAATGAGTCACCATTATGATGTGGACCTTTTTATGAAATAAGTTCAAAAACATCCTGGAGTTATGGGCATTGTACTATGCCCATCGCTTGTGATACACTTTGAATGTGTACTATCTTTTATGTATAGTCTTTATATTCTACATCTTATGATTTTTTTAATTTATACATTTTTTCATTAAAGATTCTCTTATAGAGCTTTTAATACATGTATTTTTTCACATGTTAAGATAGTCTTTGTATGTTTTGTATCTCATGTGTTGTATTATAGCTAGACTCTTTGCTTCCCACAGGTCATCTTCACATCTGTTGACAATTTGCAACCAATCATCTGATTTCAATTGAACACATTGTTGATTGGAGAAGAGCAGTAGTCATGTGATAGTCTCTTCTGTATAAATGTTCATGCTTTTCAACATATATGTGTGCTGTGAACAAGGCTTATCAACGAAACTAATCTGCTGCCGACTGTACTCACTGTGAAGGCTTTATAATAAATACGGTTGATGTTATGGAGTTACCGGCTGCTTCTTTTTCTTGATGACCGTTACCTGCTTAAGATGCTGTCAGTTTCATATAAAAAAATCACAAGCTGTGAATTGTACATCATCGATGCTTAGCCCAGTTTGTAAACCACCTGGAAATTAACATCCACTTGACTAAGGCTGGCCATACTTAATGCAATTTTCTTGTCCAATTTTTCTTTAGGTTTACCAAAACTATATAATATGGGGTCAAACCTAAACACTTTCTATTTGTATGCAATCAGGCAGGCCCTTGCACTCCATAGTTGAAGGTAAATCTAATGGAAATTGAATAAGAAAATTGTATAATGTATGACCAGCTTAAGTTACATCCATAAAACCTTCCATTAATAAATATGGATCCATAAATAGCAAAAGAAAAGAGATGATTGGTTGTCATGGACACCTCTTCCATTTTTACCAGGTCTTGCACATGTGCTTGGGAGTCGTGATCATAGCCTGGTGCTCTGCCTTCCACAGCAAACTCTGTGTGCCCTGAATGCAGAGGGTCACTGCGCATGTGTGGGTGATGTCATTGGCTATTGCTGATGTGAATACCTCCTAAATGGTGCACATTTAAGACTTATTCATTGTACAAGTTCACATACAGAGTTAACTACCACTTTAACTGTTAGGGGTTAAGGGGCATATTCATAAGGCATTGAAAGTAACTTTCACCAAACATTTACTTGTGGTGAATTAATCACTGTTATTTAAAACACATGAACCTAGAAGATTCACCTGCAATGAAAATTTGATAAATGTTAAATTCACTGCTTTTTTAAATATGCCCTAAAGTATAACAGTTAGGTTAAAGGAGAAGTACAGCCAAAGCTCGTTTTTCAGCAGACAGCGGGCTGAAGTCCGCTGTCTGCTGGTGTCACAGAGCCAGTCCAGGCTGGGAAAAGATTGCGACCATATGGTTGCGATCCACCCCCATGCCTGGATCAGCACCTGGCTCAGCCTCTTAGAGAGCTGCTGAGAGCCTGAGCCGGCCACTCCCACCCCCTGGACACCCCAGCACTCCAGTGAGTGCTGACAGTCACCGGCTCTCTGCTCACATAGCTGTAAGAACTAAGCGATCGGCGGTGTTTGATCGCTCGGTTCTCAGTGTTAGAGCCAGTGGGGGACAGATGCAGCATCAGAGCGATGCTGCATCCGGCTAGGTAAGTTTGATTCTACAAAAAAACCCACAATCCATACAATTTTAAATTTTAATAAGTGGTAAAGGCAGGATAAGGGTTAAATGTACAATATTGTGGGCACAGTCAATTTCTTTTATTTACAAAATGTTTTTTCCCCCCTTCTTCCTCCTGTTTCTGCTAGACATATATGCTGAAATCTAGTAATAACAGTGGGGGATGTGGGATATACTTACCTTCCATGGAGCTGGCAGAGCCTCTATTGATACATTTAAATTGTATTTTGATCATTCTTTTGCACAATTACTGTTGTCAGTCATGTATATTCTCACGCCATGAGATAAGTGATCAGAAGCAGTCTGTTTATATAGCCGACCCAACAAGCTTTTCTTGTATGGTAAGTCACATGCTGGGAAGTCAGAGACTTCCACTTGTAGATTAGCATTTAGTTCACATCATTATCACTAACAACAGAAACGATTCCAATGGAACCATTTTATTACAGTACAGTTCATGTAAAATTATCCTTCCAGGATAGTACATAATAGAGGAACAAAGTCACGGTTTCTTTTTCTTGTTTTGGGCATTGAAAGCTTAAAAAATTTTTACATTTATTCTACTATGTAATTAGAAGGTGTAAATACATCTTTAGTTAGCAATGAATAAAACACTACAGTAAAACACCAGCTAGGCACACAGTTAACCCTTTGATCGCTCCTGATGCTAACCCCTTCTCAGCCAGTGTCATTAGTACAGTGACAGTGCATGTTTTAGCACTGATCACTGTATTAGTGTCACTGGTCCCCCAAAAAATGTCAAAAGTGTCAGTTAGTGTTCAATTTGTCTGCCGCAATATATATCGCAGTCTCGCTATAAGGCACTGATCGCCGCCATTACTAGTAAAAAAAAAAAAAAAATATATATATATATATATATATATATATATATATATATATATATATAAAAACAAAAATGCCATAAATATATCCCATAGATTGTAGACGATATAACTTTTGCGCAAACCAATCAATATAAGCTTATTGGGATTTTGTATCAAAAATTTGTAGCAGAATACATATTGGCCTAAATTGATGAAGGCATTAGATTTTTTTACATTTTTTTATTGAACTTGTTTTATAGCAGAAAGTAAAAATATTGTTTTTTTTCAAAATTTTCAGTCTTTTTGTTTATAGCGCAAAAAAAAAAAAAAAAAAAAAAAAGCCAGAAGTGATCAAATAATACCAAAAGAAAGCTCTATTTGTTGGAAAAAGGATAAAAGTGTATTTGGGTACAGTGCGATTGTCAGTTAAAGTAACGCAATGGCGTATAGCAAAAAATGGCCTGGTCATAAAGAGGGGCTAAACCTTCTATAGCTGAAGTGGATATATAACTCTTTATTTAAGATACATTTTAGTCTGTTATTTTTCAGCTTCTCTTCTTCTCTTTAGCAAAAGTGACAATTTGAGGGTTAACACAACCCCCCTTTTATTCATTTGTATAAAACCTTTATTCCATAAAAGGGAAAAAAAAAATCCCTCCTGCATTGTCATTGTATTCTCCTGGCGGGGGGGGGCAGGGGAAGCCATCCCCACTGAGAGAAGACAGTTAACCCCTTCATGTCGACCGTACGCAAATATGCTGCTCCACTGGACTGGGCTTTTTTCCGTGGGGCCACATATTTGCGCACCTCCCTTTGTGCCATGTGGCGCGCTCCCAACACAGAGGCTGGGTTCTCACCGAGAGCCATGGGCCGCGTTCTAACGATCGGGACCTGGAACAGCCGACTCCAGGGCACCTCTGATTGGCTATCACAGTGATCAGTCACTATGAAGCCCACCCCTGTGTTTTCTGTCTCTGTGAATGGACAAGAAAAATATATGGCATCATTCTCTGTCCTTGCAGAGATACAAAAAAAAAGTTTGTAAAAAAAAAAAAATAAATAATAAAAAAATGTAAAAAATACCTAGATCAAGGTTTAATCTAGGTCAATGCCAGGGTTAGCATTTGTGTCAAGGTCAGGGTCAGTATTTTTTTGGACAGGATTTTTTTTTTTTAAGTTAGTAACCGTGTCAGTGTGTTTTAGGTAGGATTAAAAAAAAAGAAAAATGTGCACTATTGTTTCTGGGGTACAAACAACAACTAACATACACATATGTGGTATCGCTGCGATCGTCAGGAGCAGGATAATTTATTTTGTTCTTTGGCGGTAGGTTATGGTAGTAGCAAGAAATATACAGTTACATTTGAAAAAATATTTTTTTTTACTATTTTTGGCCAGTTTTTTTTTTTTTTTTTTTAAATAAGCAGATATCCATTACTATTTACTAAATGAAAGCCCAATTTGTCCTGAAAAAAAAAAACAGGTATAATCCACCTGGATGCACAAAGTAGTTGTGATGATCTGTACAGTTTTACTAACACATGTCGAAATTGCAAAATTGGGCTAAAGCATCTAGATTTGTTTTACCCTTAGGTGCGAAGGGGTTAATATTACTTGCAGCTATACTATACTAGCCACTAGCTAGTAAGGTCCAGCAGACTAGTTGTACTTACGTTGATTGATCGATCAACTTGGTACATTAAGCTTGCCCACACATGGTTCGAATCCTGCTGAACTGGCCGAGATTCAAGCTGTGTATGGCCTGCCTAACACAACCCTCCCCCCAGATTGACAATGCTGACTGCGCTTCTCCTTCTGTGAAGTGGAGACACCCTAGAAAAGGAAGTATGTTATTGGCTTGATCACCAGGTGAAAATAAAGATTAAAGGGACTTAAAAAGGAAACAAATGCAGCCACCATATTCAAGGATTGGTCAGTTGCAATATTTTTGGTTTTGAGTTTAATACCATTTTAATATTTTACGGAATAAAAAAAGAAATCAAATTCCCCTCACTGTTACTTGTTTCTTGCCCCTTGTCTTCTGTAACAGCTATAAAAATAACAAGGCCCTTCATTATGCTGTGCGGTAGACTACAGCTAAATAATCGGGTGGGTGCTGGGATTAACCTGCTGGCACTGTTGCATTTCATTTTAGTATCTAATAATACATGGGAGAGGCAGAGGAGTTGATAGCAGATAAGGGGACTTCTGCTTACTCTTGAAAGTTTCTTTATGGATGCTTTAAGTGTAGTATTTATGGCCCTTAAATTTTCCACATTTTGTCATGTTACAACCAAAAATGTAAATGTATTTTATTGGTATTTTCTGTGACAGACCAACACAAAGTGGCACATAATTGTGAAGTGGAAGGAAAATGATAAATGGTTTTCAAATTTTTTTTTTTTACAAATAGATATGTGAAAAGTGTGGCGGGCATTTGTATTCAGCACCCTTTACTCTGACAAAATACTTTTTCAAGGCACTGTAATTATCTTGTCACCTTGTATGTGCAGTAAGGGCTTGTTCACGCCACCATTTCTGCATTCTGGATGCATTTTTGTATATGCGTTTACACACATTTTGATGTGTTTTCAATTTGTTCTAGTGTGTTTTTTTCCTCTTTTATTTTGACATTTGAATAATCTTTACTTCCATTCAGCACAATGTGCATTCTGATGCATTATGTTGCGTTTACATAGGTTTACACACATTTTGATGTATTCCGGACGGAAAAAAAAAATGCAGCAGATTGTTCTATTGTTAAAAGCACTGGAACTTCTGCACTGGTTTGAACTGCATGGCAAACACAGTGCATGCAGTCTGGCTACTGTTTAAAAATGCACTGGAAAGCATCTGGTGTGAACCAACCCTAAAGGTGAGTTTAGGAACCTTTAGGTGCCTAGATTTGATGGGTTTAGTTGCCATTATCATAAGTTAACTTTAACCACTTGCCGCACGTCCACTGTCAAATGACGGCTGGGCGGTGCGGCTCTCGTTCTGGGACTTCTTCATATTATGGCCTCCCAGAACGGCCGCTCTCGCGTGCCCCCAGGGGCGTGCAGCGTGGCAATCGTGGCTGCGCCGTGTTGTTAGGGCACGGCGCGACCCCGATCTGTGTGAAGGGCCACGGCCGCGGCTCTTTAACCATGTAATCGGCTGTGTCCAATCACAGCCAGTCACATGTAAACCCGGAGATGCTGGTTATCGGCACTCCTCGTCTCACACTGACAGAGTGTGAGGAGAGGAGAGCCGATCAGTGGCATCTCCTCACAGGGGACAGCTAGGTATGTAATCAGGGCACTGATCATCAGTGCCCTGATTACAATTAAATCCCCACTAGTGCCAGCAATGATTGCCCACCACTGCCAGCAATCAGTACCAACCAGTGCCCACAATAGCCACCAATCTGTGCCCACAAGTGCCAGCAATCAATGGCCATTAGTGATGCCAGTCAATGCTGGCTATCAGTGCTGCCCATCAATGCCCATGACTGCTGCGCACCAATGCCACCCATCAATGCTCATCAGTGCTTCCTATCCATGCTGCCTATCTGTGCCGACCAGTTCTATCTGTGCCCACCAGTGCTGCCTATCTGTGCCCACCAGTGCCATCCATCAGTGCCACCTATCAGTGCTCATCAGTGCCACATATCAGTGCCACCTATCATTGCCCATAAATGCAGCATATTCGTGCCTCATCAGTGCCCATAAGTGCCGCCTCATCAGTGCCCATATGTGCCACCTCATCAGTGGTGCCTCATCAGCGCCCATCAGTGAAGGAGAAAAAAATACTTATTTACAAAATTTACTGACAGAAACTAAGAAAAACTTTATTTTTTCAAAACCTTTGGTCTTTTTTTTTTTTTTAGGAAAAAATAAAAAACCCAGGAGTGATTAAATACCACCAAAAGAAAGCTCTATTTGTTTGAAAATGATAACAATTTCACATGGTTACAGTGTAGCATGACTGCACAATTGTCATTCAAAGTGTGACAGCGCTCAAAGCTGAAAAATGGCCTGGACATAAGGGGGTTAAGTGCCCAGTATTGAGGTGTTTAAACAAGAGCAGTTCCAATCCTGAATGTTATTCTTTACTGTGCCCCTGGGCTGCCAGATACATATTGGTATAGGTGCCTGAGTACATATTTGTGTCTGTATTTTATCTGGATACAAACAACCTCGGCAATAGAATTTATTAATAGTAATAAAGTAGATATACTTCTATTATCAGTTTACTGTTGTGTACAAGCTAGTCTCCTTAAAAAGTACCTAATTGCACAGTGAACATTAAGAAAATACAAGTGAGCTTGCCTCATATAATCCTTGACAGATAGTTTGGTCATCCCCATTTTGCATGCCAAGCCTAAACAATAAGAAGAAAAGAAAGGTTGAATGGAAATATACTATGATCACATGGTGCATTTATACAGTGCTGTTTACATAACCAAAGGCACGTATTTGTATATATAGACAGTACTTTTATTCTACTGTGGTAATGGAATGTTAAACTATTAATATAGTTCCATAATTATATGGAAGAATTTCCATAGAGGTTATTTTTTGTCAGTGTGCAGGAAAATAGGCACAGCACATTCTTCCTTATATGACCAGTGAAGATGTGTCATAACTATCATTCATCCTAGGTGACAATGGGGAACAGCGAGTGACTCACATTCAAAACACCAAAGCAGGAATAAGCACTATGAAATAGCAATATAGCCATATAGACCAAGGGTTGGGACATATTCCAATAACTGGAGACATTATGTTTACAGCCTTAAAACCACATATAAAAACATTATTGTAGATTATTGTGATTATTTTGTATAGCTCACTTTTTTTTTTTTTGAGCCCACGTACAGTGCCTTAAAAAAGTATTCATACCCCTTGAAATTTTCCACATTTTGTCATGTTACAACCAACGTAAATGTATTTTATTGGGATTTTATATGATAGACCAACACAAAGAGGCACATAATTGTGAAGTGGAAGGAAAATAATAAATGGTTTTCAATTTTTTTTAACAAATAAATATCTGAACAGTGTGGTGTGCATTTGTATTCAGCCCCCTTTACTCTAAAACCCCTAACTAAAATCTAGTGGAAACAATTGCCTTTAAATAGAGTCCACCTGTGTGTAATTTAATCTTAGTATAAATACAGCTGTTCTGTGAAGCCCTTAGAGGTTTGTTAGAGAACCTTAGTGAACAAACAGCATCATGAACGCAAAGGAACACACCAGACAGATCAGGGATAAAGTTGTGAAGAAGTTTAAAGCAGGGTTAGGTTATAAAAAATATCCCAAGCTCTGAACATCTCATGGAGCACTGTTCAATCCACAGGAGCTCCACAGCTCAGGTGGGAGAATCTGTCCACAGAAAAACTATTAGGCTGGCCATACACTATACAATTTTCTTATTCAATTTTCTTAACCTATACCTTCAGCTATGTAGTGCAAGGGCATGCCTAACTGCATACACACTGAAAGTGATTAGGCTTGACCTCATATTATATGGTTTTGGTAAATCTAAAGGAATATTGAATAAGAAAATTGTATATTCATAATTGTGTATAATTGTATATGTGTAATGTATGGCAAGCCTTAGTCGTGCACTCCACAAATCTGGCCTTTGTGGAAGAGTGGCAAGAAGAAAGCCATAAGAAGTCCTATTTGCAGTTTGTGAGAAGCCATGTGGTCAGATGAGACCAAAATTTAACTTTTTGTCCTTAAAGCATACATGTAGCGGAAAACTGCACATCATGTTGTAGGGATGCTTTTCTTCAGCAGGGACAGGAAAGCTGGTCAGGGTTGGTGGTAAGATGGATGGAGCCAATCTTAGGGTAACATCTTATAGGGCAATCTTAGAAGAAATCCTGTCAGAATTTGCAAAAGACTTGAGACTGGGGCGGAGGTTCACCTTCCAGCAGGACAACGACCCTAAACATACAGCCAGAGCTACAATGGAATGGTTTCGATTAAAGCGTATTCATGTGTTAGAATGGCCCAGTCAAAGTCCAGACCTAAAGCCAATTGAGAATCTGTGGCAAGACTTGAAATTTGCTGTTCACAGATGCTCTCCATCCAATCTGACAGAGCTTGAGCCATTTTGCAAAGAAGAATCGGCAAAATTTTCATTCTCTAGATGTGCAAAGCTGGTAGAGACTTCCTCAAAAAGACCTGCAGCTGTAATTACAGTGAAATGTATTTACAAAGTACTGACTCAGAGGTGCTGAATACAAATGCACACCACACTTTTCACATATTTATTTGTAAAAAATATTGAAAACCATTTATCATTTTCCTTCCACTTCACAATTATGTGCCTCTTTGTGTTGGCCTATCATATAATAATAAAATAAATAAAATAAGTAAAATAAATAAATAAAATACATTTACATTTTTGGTTGTGACATGACAAAATGTGGAAAATTTCAAGGGGTCTGAATACTTTTTCAAGGCACTGTATTTAATACAATCTTAACAGACTGTTATGTTTTGTAGCTCTGTAAGTTACCAGATATGTTCATCAAAAAACAATTTTATATGATTGGACTTTACCAACATTTATATCCTTTCTTTGAAAAAATGAAAAAAAAAAAACCTGACTGTTTAAACACTTATACGTGCTTTACCTTGAGATGGCTTTGAATAGTTACAATTTAGGTTCTGTTAGCAACTAAGAGTTATGCCCCGTACACATGGTTCAATTTTCCGATGGAAAATGCTCGATGGGAGCTTGTTGTCGGAAATTCCAACTGTGTGTAGGCTCCATCAGACATTTTCCGTCGGAATTTCCGACACAAAAAATTTGAGATCTGGATCTCAAATTTTCCGACAACAAAATCCGTTGTCGTAAATTCCGATCGTGTGTACACAATTCCGACGCACAAAGTTCCATGTATGCTCGGAATCAAGCAGAAGAGCCGCACTGGCTATTGAACTTCATTTTTCTCGGCTCGTTGTACATGTTGTATGTCACCGCGTTCTTGGTGATCGGAATTTCTGACAAGATTTGTGTGGCCGTGTGTATGCAAGACAAGTTTGAGCCAAAATCCGTCAGAAAAAAATTGATGGATTTTGTTGTTGGAATGTTCCACCGTGTGTACGCAGCATTAGACTACATTCATGCTTGGAATCCTGCGTTTAGCTTTTCTTAAAGCAGGAGAAGTTCTCTGGGAAATATTAACAATTTTTATGCTTCCCAAATCACCTTTGCCCTTGTTAAGAAGTTCCTGGGTAGAATGCATTAAGGTGAAAAACCTTGTACCTTTGGAACCACTTTAATTAGGACTACAGAGGTCTCCCAACTTTCAAAACAAAGGGCAAATTTACTGTCCTTCAGACTATAGGGGGGCCAGATTGTGACTAGCAGGAGTAAATAGTGCCCCATCTTTGGTATTAGGGGGAGGAATAGTGCACCATTGTTGGTGTCAATGGGAGAAATGGCACCCCATTATTGATGTCAGTGGCAAGAGTTATGCCCCATTTTTTATGTCAGAATGTAGAATATATCAGTAGGATGAATAGTGCCCCAAGGGCCAGATAAAATGCAATCCAAGACCGCAGTCTGGAGATCCCTGGTTTACACTAATTTAATTATTATTTGTTTCAGTATAACAGTCATAACTACAGACACATAACAGAAGCTTATTCAATAAATAATAAAGAACAATGCAGAGTGCAGTAACCCATAGCAAATAATTATACCTCTTTTTCACACTGGGTTACTTTATTTATTTATTTATTTCAGGTACTTATATAGCGCCGTCAATTTACGCAGCGCTTTACATATACATTGTACATTCACATCAGTCCCTACCCTCAAGGAGCTTACAATCTAATGTCCCTAACTCACATTCATACATACTAGGGACAATTTAGACAGGATCCAATTAACCTACCAGCATGTCTTTGGAGTGTGGGAGGAAACCGGAGTACCCGGAGGAAACCCACGCAGGCACAGGGAGAACATGCAAACTCCAGGCAGGTGGTGTTGTGGTTGGGATTCGAGCTAGTGACCCTTCTTACTGCTAGGCGAGAGTGCTACCACTACACCACTGTGCCGCCCAACTTTAATAAAATGAGAATTTCATTGGTTTCGTGTTTTTTGCATGTTGTATTTTGCAATGCTCTGCTCAACAGACCTCATAGTTTCTTACCTTTCTCAGAAAAGTCGTGACTGATATTATCTGTGTTTAGCCCTGCAAAGGAAATGATACCAAAGGTAATATGTACTGTACAGTATATGATGTACTGTATATACAATCTTTTGTTATTTTTACATCACAATGTTTTCTTAACATGCTTTATAATCCCAGAGTGCTTCAGACAAGATCAGTTAAGCCTATACCTCTCCCATAATAATAAAGTTTATACTCTTCTCCAATCAAACTTCAATTTGGCCAGCAGCTCTCATAGACACCCTTTCGAATTTTGGCAGGGCAGGGTGTCAGTGCTTGTGCCTGATTCATGTACCTGTCAGAGACTGGTCCGAGTGTCCACACTGGACTCTTCTTCTCCAGTGCATTCCCACCTTCTTAGGCTACTGCATCAGTCACACTGACAGATGCATGGTTCAGGAGATTTGTACTATGGGTGGGCAGAGCTTGATGGAGAACTGAGAAATGCAATTCCAATCAGGTCTGCTTCAATTTTGATAGCGTTTGGCAATGGGAGGACCCACTGTGAATTTGCCCACTGCAATGCACTGTGAATCAAAACAGAACTAGTCTCTCAATTTCCCATTAGGCTCCACACACCCAGTGACAGGTCAATTCCCAGATATAGGCATTGATATATTGGGTAAAGACATCACCAATATCTCCATTTACATTTATCTTTCTGACAGGGAATCTCCAAGCCAACAGGTAAAAGGGATCAGGGGATACAGCCCTGTGTAGGAAGCTATCGCATACAAGACAGCTTCCCAGCACAGGCATGGCCCACTGTGAGTACTAACGTACCTCTGTTTGCCAACCCAGAGTTGGTCTTTAATACCGCCAGTTCTCCTAAGTTGAGAACAAATTCACTAAGAACTTGTTGCTGTCATAACGAGAGATTCATAAAGTGGCAATAGAGTAGTAAGAACTACCTGAATTTGACACACATCAGTAATGTTACTGACACTTGTGCAAATGCTTGCCTGACTTAGGTGCAGTGGTTTATCAACATGTGTACAGTATACAGGGGCCCCGAGGGAGGTGGGACCCACTGTGCTCTAAAACACATTGCACACTTGGAAGAACTGCTACAGTTCTACTTGTGCTCCTAAATGCCCCCCCTCCACTCTTATATGCCCCCCCCTCCCCAGCAGCACCGGTCCCCTGTGGCTCCCCTGCAGCTGCTGGTTTCTTCTCCCCATTCCCGCCGGCTTCGAGTTCTGCAGGGGAGCCACAAGGGAGATTTAACTCGTAAAATAGAGCCCCCTGCTCCTCCAACCCACCCCCTGTACTGCTCTCCCCCCTCACCGAACCCCCGGCACCCTCTCCCTGTAGCACTGCTGGCTGACTTGCCCTCCTCCCCCTCCCCCGACTGGCTGCAACTGCTGCTGGGGTGGGAGACAGGTGTTTAGGATGGTGAGTGAGGGTAATACTGGGGGCTGGTAAACATGTTGTTTACCAGGCCCTTCCCAAATGAACACAGTAAGCAATCAGTATCAATCGCCCCTGTGTTTATTCATTACTGAATCATAGTAAACTGTGTTTACTATGTTTCAGTTTGTGAATGAATAGGAGGCACTCTGCACAGAGAATTCTATTCATTCGTCTGCAGAGAAAGAGATCGAGGACTCTATGTCCCCAGTTCCTTTCTCTGTCTCAAAAAAGAGACATCTGGGTCTGTTTAAACCCCTAAAGTTTCACCCCCCCCCCAACAAAAAGAAAAACATTGTAAAATAATTTTTAAAAAATAGTAAAGCCTAGTTCACACGGGGAATACAACACCTCTGACACAATTAAAGCCACACCCACTCTGCACTATGGTGCACTAAGCACACTGCTTTTTTTTTTTTTTTTTTAAATCAAGCAGTGGGGCCCAAATTATGATCTTGCACACAGGCCTAGGCATGTTGAAAACACATTAACACGTGTGCATTTACAACGATGAACCCAAGTGGTGTATATAGGCCCCTTATAGGTCAATATCAACCTAAATCTTATATTCTGAATACCCTTGACGTATAGTATTCAGATGCCCAATCACAAGTTCGAAGGAAATATTTTTCCGTGCAAGAAAAGACTGCACTACTACTAAATCCAATATTATATATAGATCTTCTAAGCTATGTCCTGTATTTACATAGATATATGCATACATCCAGTGTCCAGCTTTCACAGTGCTGTCCTGTTACTGTGACTACTGTCAGACCAGTCTTTACGTCCATGAGTCCTCCTGTTATAGCAGGCCCTATTTTCTGATTAGTTTCTGTTTCTTTTAGAACATGCATTCATAAAGGACCCAGAAATAGCTGGTCTTGTAATGTTTACATGGCAATTCTTCCGCCTATGTCAGGGTCTATATAATTGCCATAATCTCATGGTATCACTGATACAATAATTGATTGAGGTATATTTCCGTGTACATTTTAGATATTGTTAGTTTATGTTATCTTACCTGTCTGGTTCATGCACTGTGTTCCTGATAAGCTGCAAACAGAAATAGTTCAGTTTGATTAGATTTATGTAACAGCTGGTTTAACGTGTTTGCCATGACTGTGGAATTGAGAAAACTGCTATCGTTTGCTTGCGTGATAAACTTATAATATATAACGTTAAACATTGACTAATAAAGCAAAATAGTTTTCTGCAGAGGTAATATGTGTCAGCCATAACATTTTTACCATATTAGTTAAAAAGCTGGATTTCTGGAAGTTTTATTTCAAGAAGGCATAATTCATTTTTTTAAAAATAGAAAACTACTGCATCTGCAGATTGTAATGAAGACTTTTTAAAATCAAATATATTTAAGTGCAGGAATGTTTATGTGTATAAATATGTAAAAAAAAAAAAAAAAAAAAGTTTATGTAGCAATTATACTGTATTTGTTATGTATATTCATTTTAGACACAGTAGACACAGTGGAGCTTTCCTTTAAAGTGTTTTAGCTTATATAGAGAACGTCTAATCCGTTTAAAGAGGTTTTAAAGGCAAAAGATGTTTTTATCTCAATGCATTCTATGCATTAAGATAAAAAAACCTTCTGTGTGCAGCAGCACCCCTAATGCAGCGTACACACGACCAGGCCTTCTGGGAAACTAGGTCCGACGGTCTTCCCGACGGACTTCCGGCGGACATCCGACGGACTTTCTGAACGGACGGACTTGCCTACACACGACCAGGCTTTGCGGCAGACTAGGTCCGCTGGTCCTCCCGGCGGACTTCTGGCGGACTTTCTAAATGAATGGAGTTGCCCACACACGGACAAGTCTGTTCATTTTGAACGTGACCCGGGTACGACGGGACTAGAAAAGGAAGTCAATCTCGAAGCGGCAAGATTGACACCTTGTGAGCCCCGCCGCGGGGCATACCAGGCCCTTAGGTCTGGTATGGATTTTAAGGGGAACCCCCTACGCCAAAAAAACGGCGTGGGTCCCCCCAAAATCCATACCAGACCCCGATCCGAGCACACAGCCCGGCCGGTCAGGAAAGGGGGTGGGGATGAGCGAGTGCCCTCCTCCTGAACCGTACCAGGCCGCATGCCCTCAGCATGGGGGGGTGGGTGCTTTGGGGGAGGGGGGAACCCTGCGGCCCCCCCACCCCAAAGCACCTTGTCCCCATATTGATGAGGACAAGGGCCTTATCCCGACAACCCTGGCCGTTGGTTGTCGGGGTCTGCGGGCGGGGGCTTATCGGAATCCGGGAGCCCCCTTTAATAAGGGGGCCCCCAGATCCCGGCCCCCCACCCTACATCGTACCCCTACCCATTCATCTAGGGAAAAAGTGTCAATAGACAGGTTTTTAAAGTAATTTATTAGACAGCTCTGGGGGTCTTCTTCCAACTTCGGGGGTCTTCTTCCAACTTCGGAGGTCCCTCCGGCCTCTTCTCCCGGCATCCGGTTCTTCTCCGCTCTCTCCGGCCTCTTTTCCCGGTGTTCGACCTCTTCTCCTGGTATCCGGTTCTTCTGCCGGCTCCTCCGCTATCTTCTGCCGTTTTTTTGCTAGTGTTGGCCTGGACTTCTGTGTCACCTTCTTCCCTCTTCTCTTCTTCCAATGTTGACATGACGCTCTCTCCGGCTATAATGCTGTCTGAGCGCTCCACTAAGACTTATATAGGCTGTGACCCCGCCCCTTATGCCGTCACAGTCCCTGGGCATGCTGGGAATGTGACGGCATAAGGGGGTGGGGTCAACATCACCCCGCCCCCTGTACCAGGCCGCATGCCCTCAACGTGGGGACAAGGTGCTTTGGGGTGGGGGGGGCCGCAGGGCGCCCCCCTCCCCCAAAGCACCCACCTGCCCATGTTGAGGGCATGCGGCCTGGTACGGTTCAGGAGGGGGGGGTGCTCGCTCGTCCCCATCCCCTTTCCTGACCGGCTGGGCTGTGTGCTCGTATCGGGGTCTGGTATGGATTTTGGGGGGACCCCATGTCGTTTTTTCGGTGTAGGGGGTTCTCCTTAAAATCCATACCAGACCTAAGGGCCTGGTATGCCCCACGCTCGCCACAATAGGAAAATTTGTGTTTCCTATTGCAGCGAGCGCAAGATGTAGTACCCTGCCCTTGCGTCGTATCTGGTCCGTTGGACCAGCATATAGACGAACGGGCTTTCCGTCAGGAACTGAGTCCGGCAGAGTTACGACGTAAAGATTTGAAGCAAGTTTCAAATCTAAAGTTCCGTCGGATTTCTGACTGAAACGGTCTGTCGGAAGTCCGAAGCAGCCCACACACGGTCGGATTGTCTGCCGGATACGGTCCATCGGACCAGTCCGGTCGGAAAGTCCGCCCCTGTGTACGCGGCATGACACTTACCTGAGGTCCTTCTCTGTCTAGTAATGTCCAGGAGTGTCTCAGCTGTTCGAGATTCTCCCTCCTGATTGGCTGAGACACAGCAACAGCGCATTTGGCTGTTGCTGCTTTCAAGTCAGCTAGCCAATCAGGGGAGAGAGGGGGCGGGGCCGGGTTGGGGCTCCATGTCTAAATGGATACAGGGAGCTTTGACTCGGCTCGGGTGCCCCCTGTTTGCTGTGGGGGCACTCAGCAGGAGGGAGGGGCCAGGATCACAGAAGAGGCACTCAAGAAGAGGAGGCTTCAGGCTGCTATGAGCAAATCCACTGCAACAGAGCAGACAAGTATAACATGTTTATTATTTTTATGGGGAAAAAAACAAGACTTTACAATCATTTTAAGGATGAATTAAGAGGTATGATTGTGTGGACAAATCTAAAAGATATAAAATCCTATATAAAGGTCACCTAAAGTGATGTTTATCTCAATAAACAGCAAAAAATACAAACCATAACATCGACTTAGGGCGTAACGCGGTAGTAAACAGCATGTTGTTAAGAAAAAAAAAATCCCCTACATGGCAATGTCCTAATGTACATCGCATATTAGCATATTATGAGAGACTTACCGTAAAACTAAGCCCTCCAGCGCCACAATGCCATCGCTGACAGGGGTGATATCTTCCCTCTGTCTTCCTTCTGGGTTCGTGGCCTCGGGGCGTAATGACATCACTCCCGCGCATACGAGTGGAAGCTACTATTTACGACAGGGGCTCTGAAGGTGCAGCACTGTAAGCCGGACCTTCAGAGTGCATGCGCCAGTGATGTCATTGGCTGCATGCACTCTGAAAACTGTGCAAGTTTAGGATATACCTGTAGGTACAAGTAGTGTAACAGAGTTTACTACCACTTTAAGCTGCCCCTAGATGATTCAAACCTTGCCCCATTCAGCAGGGACCTGTCAAGCGTCTTTGGTAGTAAGCCCTTGTAGATCACCAACTCAGGGTTCCCCAGGGCACAGTGTCTAAGACCCAGCCTGCTTCTTCACCAGGTCCCCTGTAGGTGGAGATGGTGGGGCTGGAACCAGGTCGCAGCCCCCAGCTACGCCCAGCTGAGGATGCCGAGACCACTCACGTGTGCAGAGTACAAACAGCAACAGGAAATGCAATGACAAGCCAAGGTTCAGTACAAGCAGCAAACAAGCATAGATGGAGAATGAATTAGTACACAGGTAGACAGACACAGTCAGTATACACAAGTAGCAAGCAAAAAGGAGCTCAGACAATTGTGAAGTTGCTCAGGCAATGTGGGTTACACTGAGCATGTCTTATATAGGCAAGCAAACTAGGAGAAGGGCAAGGAAATGATGGAAGGGAAGGAAAGAAAAGCCCACAGAATAGCAGATGATGCCCATAGGTAAGCACAGCCAAACCACACATTTGAAAGGAATTAGGGTAGGAAAAGCAATGCTCCAAGAAGGTAAGAATATACATGCAGGAAACTGCAGGCTAACTTGTGACAGGACCGCCTGAGATTCTAACCATCTATGGGCAGACTGATTGTACCCAAGTTGATCCATCAAATGATTTGGGCACAACCAGCATGTCGAATTTTTAGGATACGATTACTGCCAGTGGCTATAGCCTCTAGCAATAGTTACTGTGTTCTCCCGGCAGGTATGGCTCCCTACGCCCCCCCCCAAGAAGAACACAATAACTCAGTGGGAGGGAAATCAAGTGATTTTGCTTCTTTCCACCACAGGTAGAATACAAATTGTCATGCAGTCCAACATCTGCAAACAACAAAGACACTTTAAAGCGGAGTTCCACCCTATTTTATAACATTAGCTCAATCAGATTACATCAATGTACTCATTTATAAACGGAACATTTTTTTTTTTTTTTCAACTGTACCTGTGTTCTGCAGCTCTTCCTCTCTATTTCCTGTCTGTGGATTCTACGGATATGGGCGGGTATTTTACGGCTATTTCGTAATTTCCTTTTAGCCGCACTGGCTCCTGGGAGCTTGTGTCATTGTTCCCAGGAGTCATTGCGGAGGCTTGCCGCGAGTTATCGCGGGATTTCAATATCGTAAGTGAGGTGATTTACCTGTCCTCTGCTGCTCTCTCCTCGTAATGGCATTTGCTTCCTCTGCCTTTTTTGTGTACAGTTTTTTTTGGCATCACAAGGGGGCGGGAACTTCCTGCGATGACGCCCGTTATGATGGCAACCATGAACTTTACGGCGCTCCAGGTAGTTACTATTGAGTATGCGCGGGAACAAGTAAGGCATGCTGGTAGCTCAGCATCAAGGGAAGAAGGAAGTAAATGCTTGTGGGCTTCACATGCCCACAAGCAAGATGAAAGCGGCCGTCCAGATTTTTTCTAAGTTCTTCTTTACTATGAAAGCAGACATTGGGCAAGCTAAATCTACAAAAAGTGAGTTTGCAAATGTCTATGTGTCTATTGTGTTAATGTTTACAAAAAAAAAAAAAAATAGCCAGTGGAGCTCCGCTTTAAACAAAATCTAAGGTTATTAGGTTTTGCAAGATCACTCATCATTCATCAGTCAGTTTTGGGTCAAAGCCATCTGAGCTTACTTCTCTCACTCTATATTTCCCATGAACTAAGATTGCAGGTTTTTCCAGCAACATTTGTGGTAAAGAATTTGAAAGAAATACAAGGAAAGAGGGAAGAAGGAAGTAAGTATAAAATACCAAGGTAAATTCAGGGTCACGATGCAAAGAAAAAAAAAATGTGCTCATAATCATGTCTATGTATTCTGTGCACACATTACACATGAAAGACAAGAGCCAGGTTTTTAAGGCAGCCTCTAGAATTTAATGTTCAAAACTTAATAAACTATAGTTATGAGCACATATGAAATAACGGGGTAGGGGGAAAGCAAATCTAAATGTGTAGGGAGATATAAAGGACTCACATTTTCTCAAGTTAAGTATTTTTTAAAAGATACATAAATGTTTTTTTTTAACTAGTATGGTGATATGTCTTTGTACTAGCCTCTTGCACATCAACATTCAGATTGGTAGAAGGAGCAGCAATGTAAACCAGTCAGACTTTTTTACATTACCAAGCAGTGGCGGCCACTCCATTAGGGGCGCAATGCTCCATGCGCCCGGCCCCTAATCTACATGCAGGGCGCCGGATGCAAGTACTTCAATGTGTTTTTTTTTTTTGAAGCACACGATTAGAGCCTGAAACATTTTCTTGGAGCCCCCCCACCATGCAATTTCGCTCTCCACCTGCTCTGAGACATACAATAACTAGCAGCTAGACTCAAAATCAGTTTACTGAATCAGATCAGGTAGCAATTGCGTTTGGTTTCCAGAGGTTACTGTACATCAATACTGCTCACTGATTGGTTGCTAGAAGTTACAGCACATCATCTCCTCACTGTCTCCACACCATGGACTGGGGTGGTGAGGGGACCTATCAATAGACAGAAAACTCCTATAACTCCTGGGACCAGTGGCAGTGCTGGGGGGGGGGGGGGGGGGTGTGATCAATGGCAATGCTAATTTTTTTTACTGAGTACCAATATAAAGAGGAGTTTCAACACTGGCCACCAATGTAATAGGGGTTTACACTGACCACTAATGTAATAGAAGCATTCACAGTAACCACCAATGTAAAGAGGGATTTACACTGACCACCAATGTAAGGGGGACCTTCACACTGGTCACTAGTGTGAATGAAATGATTGTATACCAAGCACCAATGTAATGAAGATTTACACTGACCACCAATGTAATGAGAAGATTTATACTGACCACCAATGTAATGAGAAGATTTACGCTGACCACCAATGTAACAGACATTTAGCAAAAAAAAATCACTTTCCTGACACCACAGAAACATGCTGCCCTTTAGTTGATACACAGCAGTGCCATTAATTGTTAATGACACCTTCATGCATCTGCTAACATGCGCCGTGGAAACGTGTGACTTTTGAAAGTCCGTTAGGGACTTTGTTCTGCATTTCTAGCGCATAGAGCAGCCCATTGAAATAATTGGGCTGGCCTACATGTGATCTACATCTTTATCCACCCTGTCCGTACACCTTTGCATTCTAAGACCCCTAACCTCTGCACCCCGAACCTCCGCCATCCTCTCCACTCTGACCCTCCACCCTTTAACTTTATCTGCCTCCTCTGCTCATCTTTGCACCCACCTTCCTTACCTCTATACATCCCCTCCTTGCTCACCTGTGCACCCCAAACTATAATTCCTTCTCTGCCTACCTCTGTACACCCAACACTACCCCCCACCCCCCACACTAATTTGCTTACCTTTTCAGAACAGGCTGATGTTAGGCTGAATGACCACAGTTGTAGGCAGGACTTTCCAGCATGCCCCTTTGTCTCCCCAGTGGGCAGCATTCAGCAGAGGTGATGGTGGATATGACCTCAGGGGGCCATAATATACATATGAATGCCGCCTCTATTTACATATCAGTGCCTCCGGTCCGTGGCTAATTATATATGAATGCTGCCTCTATTTACCTATGAATGCTGCCGGCCCACCGCTATCTACATATGAATGCCGTCTCTATTTACATATCAATGCCGGTTATTTACATGTAAGCATAGGGTCTGCAGGTGAGTCATCTATACACAACAATAGGGCAGAGCTGGGCAGCATTGAAGCAGCACTTCACACTGAGATATTGGGGCACAGCACAGGACTAAAATTTCAAGGGACAAGTGAATTTAAACTGGGATAGCTGGCAAGTATGAGGCAGCTGCTTTGGGCCCCACAACAATGATGGGGCTCAGGGCAGATGCCCCTTTTGCCCTGTCTTAAAGATGGCCCTGCACATATGCCGCAGAGTACCCCACAGTCTCCTGGGATATGTGATGTCGGAATCCCTGAAGACTGCTACAAACAAATACTGTATCCCATTCTTGCCTAGATGAGATACAAGGAAGTGCAGGGATGTTTTCCCCTGAAAAAAAAGGTTTTAGAAGAAAATAAGTAAATAAAAATATCCAGTTGTGTGAGAGGGCAGGATTAGAATGAGGGAAACTGGATTGGGAGAAAAAAGGCCTCTTTGTCCCAAGCGTTTCAAAATTTTTCCATGTTAACATTTCATTAGAAAGTGAACTTTTATAGGGGCTTCTTCAGACCCCCTACGAACTCAAAAAATAGAAAATAGTGTGGCTAATAGGTGAGCGCAAAGGTGTTCATTGTATGATTACAATATTTCTTATTGGTAATTGATCACATAATTCTCCCCTGATTGGCCAGTTGACTTTGACTGCAGCGGGAGCCAATGGTGCTGCTGCTGTGTCTCAGGCAATCAGAAAAGGAGAATCTCAGGCGGCTGAGATACTCATGGACATCTCTGGACAGAGAGGG
Source organism: Aquarana catesbeiana (assembly GCF_042186555.1). Taxonomy (NCBI): domain Eukaryota; kingdom Metazoa; phylum Chordata; class Amphibia; order Anura; family Ranidae; genus Aquarana; species Aquarana catesbeiana. The sequence continues at coordinate 220,571,197 of NC_133328.1, forward strand.
AACTCAGGTAAGTGTTAGGGGGGCTGAGGGGGGCTGCTGCACACAAAACGATTTTTATCTTAATGCATAGAATGCATTAAGATAAACGACCTTCTGCATTTACAACCCCTTTAATTGTCAACCACTGCAATTTCTTATGCTAGGCCTAGCCACAACCATATTTGCCTACAAATAGACATGTGCATTCGTTTTTGTCCAAATGCATTTTTGTCCGAATTTCGGGGATTTTCTTGTTAGTTTTAACAAACGATAGCGAACGCACAGAATCCGAAATCTGTATGATCCGAAATAAAAAAATGCTTGATTTTCATATCCATTATATTTTTGTATCGTTGCGATATAGATAGATAGAAGATTGGAGATGACAGTGACAATAGCGATCTGTGTCAATTGAACCTGTGGTTGAATGTGCCTAACCTAACTCTATTAGTCCAAGATTATTCGACATAGAGAGAAAAGATTTGACATTATAAAGACATGAAGATTCAACAAAGCAGCTAAAAACATACAATCGCCACGAGCGGACATTTACGGTCAAATGCTCCACTAAGGATTCTAATGTTGTTTGACTAGTGATAATAATTAATAATTATTACTAGTCAAACATCATTAGAATTCTACTATAGCTTGTGGGCCGAGCATTCGTCCGAAAATGTACGATCGCTGCATCGTACAGTTTAGCTGCTTCATCGAATCTTCTTAGAACATCCGACAGACACATAAGCCTTCAATTGACACATTCGACCTTAGTTAATTCGGATTTTCGGACAAATGCATTTTTAACGAAACAAAATAAAAAAAAACAAATTTCGGGAGTAACTAAATAAATGTATTTTTCGGACGAAACCGAAATTCCGAAACAAAATATTTCAGTGTGCACACACATGCTAAAATGGGAGCAATATGGCTGATTTCAAAGTGTCTTGTATATAACAACCCAACACTAAAGATCATTAAAAGTAATTTTCACTATGCAGTCTAGACAAATATATATGCATATTCATGTTAACCAAAAATGAGAGATTCCTTGAAAAAGATAAGGTTTGTCAAGGTCACCAGAATCGCTTGATTTGCAAATTATTACGTCAAACTGAACTACACAGAAAAGTTAGATGCAGGTCTATATACAAATGTATATTAAATGAGGGAGAGGCAAGTAATGTAACAGGGACAAACATTTACCTTTTTGTTTCTCTTGAGCAGCTGTGTTCAACAAAGTCCATACTTTTGCACAATAAAGTAAGAATTTTTTCTTTTGATTCCAAGGCGTTGTTCTAACCCATGACAAAGAGACCCTGAATCCATGTCATGCTATAGCCCTGCACAGAATAAAATAACATACACAGCACATTAGTTGAATATATCAGCCGGACATTTGAGTTTACAAGACTTAGGCTTTAAGATCCTTGGGTAGCGACATTCTTGAAGTGCAAACACCTTGTGGTGTTTAAAAAATACCAGTTTTAGTCTTTTAATTGATCACTGTGGGTTTGTAAAGTCATTTGATCTTGGGACCAGGCTGGGCCTTGGCTTTTCTTCAAGAACCCCACCCATTGTTATTACCAAGTCCACTTAAGCTCTGATATTTGACAACGTAATGACAGTGGGTAGGTTTTAGTCACAAGAGGAAGCAAGGCTTAATTCCAGTTCAGACAAATGTAAAGGTCCTGTTCAGTTTGGGTCTATGATTTAAGGAGCGCCACATGGACACAGGAATGGATTCAATGAGAAACATGGGTATTTGTAGGCACCAGATGGTGTCTGTACTTCAAGTGATTGTAAAGAATATTTTTTATTTTTTAAAAATAACAAACATGTCATACTTACCTCCACCGTGTAGCTCGTTTTGCACAGTGTGGCCCCGAACATCTTCTTCTGGGGTCCCCTGGCGGCTCTCGTGGCTCCTCCCTGCATCAGATAACCCCCTAGGAGAAGTGCTCTCCCAGGGGGGCTTACCTTGCAGGCGCGCTCCTGACTCCAGCATTTGCGTCCATAGACTCAGACTCGGGCCCGCATCATTGGATTTGATTGACAGCAGCGGGAGCCAATGGCTGCGCTGCTATCAATCTATCCAATCAAGAGCCGGGACCCAGTGGAGAGAGGGACTGCATGTCCCTGCCAAGGAGATGAAGGGGTTCAGGTAAGTAAAACGGGGGGCCGGGGGGCCGGTGACTGCCAGATGTTTTTTCACCTTGATGCATAGCATGCATTAAAGTGAAAAAACACGAGGGTTTACAACCCCTTTCACTTCTTTGTTTCCTAAGGCACTTTTGAGTCAGATCAGGGTCACTTAAAAATGCAAAATGCCATTATTGTGGTATGCAACCAAGTAGTAAGTTATTTACTTTTAGACATTTTCCTTAATGTTGGCACTTAACATGACCTTATCTGCTTCTTATCTGCATGTTTAAAGAGAAAGGAATAGAACAACAAATACGTTCCAAACCATTTTTCATAATTTTAAAACACTGCTTCCTCTTTCAATCAATCTTCACTTAAAGTGATTGTAATCGATCACCTTGTAAAAAAAAAAAAAAAAATCAGTTTAAAATTGAAATGGCAAAAATTTTAAAGGGAAAGGTATAAAACAATAAATACGTTCCAAACTATTTTTCATAATTCTAAAACATTGCTTCCTCTTTCAATCAATCTTCACTTAAAGTGATTGTAATCGATCACCTTGTAAAAACAAAAAAAAAATCAGTTTAAAATTGAAATGGCAAAAATTTGTGTATAACAAAATAAATTCTGAATACCCTTGTTTCCCTTTCGTATATGTGATTACATTCCATCTGTTCCCTATGTTCTAAGCTGCATAAGAATTAGGGGGAGGACAAGCAACAGTACACTGATCTGCACAGCTAGAGAACCGATCATGGTGAGCTCACAAGCCTAGTGTGGTCAGTTTTTAACAGGAAAGCAGAGGAACTGGCAGGAATGCCAGGGATTTTACACAAAGAAAGCAATGCAAAGAGAACAGGATACTTTTTTGTAAAAGTACAGTATATGGTACAGCAGGCGCATATCGGGAATAGGAAATGCTGGGGTAACAAACGCTTCAAGGGTCGATTTACTGAAGGCAAATGGGCTGTTCACTTTGCAGAGAAAGGAGTTGAAGCTCTGCTATTGATCTGCCCAGGGAGGAGGGTCAAAGCCATGAAGGAGGAGTTGTTAAGTTTCCAAAACTCATCCCGATTGGGTCACACAGCGGTTGGACTGATAGCTCCTCTCACTACTCCAGCTGGACACATCGTCTTTGAGCGGACATCCGATTTCTGGATATACCATCACGGTCACACAGGGCAGCGGTCTCCCTGCACAGACTCCAGGCTCATCTTGCTTCCCACCACAGCCGGCTTTCTTCTCCACCAAGGACTACCACACAGCTCCCAGCTAATTACAATCCACTGCGGACATTCTCTCTCTCCCCCTCACCCGCTTGTGAGTTCCATTTGATGTATATGGTATTTTACTTAATAAATTGTGCTACACTATGCGGGTTTGGCATATAGTGCAAAGCCAAGCTTGCCAGGCTGATCAGTAAGAACAGTAAAAAGTCCAGGATGGCCGCACTCAGATAAAGAAACATCTTTATTGTAGTAATAAAACAGCAAATATCATCCAAACATCAATTCGTAACAAAACTAATTGCACGCCTATTTGCTACACCAGAGATTTGCAGCTGAGATATTGAGCAATTGATCTCCCACAATTGCATGGTCCCACAGTTGCATGCTGGTAATAAGGCTTACCTATAGGTAAAATTAATATCTGCTTAATATTCACTGTTTAGGAGATATTCACCCTGGATACAGCCGATGACATCACTGTCACATGCGCTCTGAGGGTCCGGCATACCTTACTGAAACTTCAGAGCTTTGCGCTGGAACCGAGAGCTCTCACGTGGGAGTGATGTCAACGAGGCTCGAGTCAATTACACAGCTGGAGCGCACGAACCCGGAAAAAAGACTGTGGGAAAGATGGAGGTCCTGTCAGCGGGGACGGCGTGCCATGGGAGGGCTTCATTCTAAGGTAAGTATTTCATAATGTGCTAGTATGCGTGCATACTAGTACATTATACTTATACAATTGCCTTACAGGTTTTTTTTTTTTTTACCACGGTCTACAACCGCTTTAATCTCTAATCTAGAAATCTTTTAGCAATTGCAGCAGGAGATTTTTTTTCCAGTTTGAGTGATTGTTCAGATAGTATTTTCAGATAATACTACTTTTAAACTAAAGTAAAAGCTACTATAAAATGTATTTAGCATGATCAGACAAAGAATATGAGGTTTATGCGCTGTTATATGTACTCTCATTTTTTCACTGTACTTGACACTCAATGAAATTACTATTTTTTTTTTAAGTTATTAATGCCTATGGACAGAAATACATTTAGGGGGGCTAGTCTGTAGAAAATGTTCCCTTCAGATGTTCCTATTCTTTCGTTTTTAAAGAGCTGAAAATGTCAATTTAAAGTAATAGGACAAGCTCTTTTTATTCTGTGATGGATATTAATGATTATTTACAAACAGAAAATTGCCTCACTAAATTGACAAAGAAATAAAGTCCCATACATATTAAAGTCCAATTAGAAGTGATATAGTCCAATCATGAAACTAGTAGATCACGCAAAAGAAAATGTGAGGAATTAATTGTTCAACATATATGAAAAAAATACCTTGATAGTGAATATCGTCTAAAAAAGGTAAAACACCCAGTTGTGCCTCCACCATATATTATGAGATGGCCGCTTACCAGGAGGAAAATGGACTCTAGACAATAATGCCCCGTATACGCGGTCGAATTTGGCAACAGAAAATGTTCGAAAATGTTTTGCGACGGAAAATGTTCGATGGGAGCTTGTTGTCGGAAATTCCAACCGTGTGTAGGCTCCATCGGACATTTACCATTGGAATTTCCGTCACAAAAAATTTGAGATCTGGATCTCAAATTTTCCGACAACAAAATTAATTGTCCTAAATTCCGATCGTGTGTACACAATTCCAACGCACAAAGTTCCACACATGCTCGGAACCAAGCAGAAGAGCTGCTATTGAAGTTCATTTTTCTCGGGTCGTCGTACGTGTTGTACGTTACCGCGTTCTTGACGTTCAAAATTTCCGTCAAGATTTGTGTGACCGTGTGTACGCAAGACAAGTTTAAGCCAACATCTATCGGAAAAAATCCATGGATTTCATTGTCGGAATGTGCGATCGTGTGTACACGGCATAAGAGTCATGAGCACAGTATGATCAAATATCCTTAAGACAGGAGTCATCAACCCTATTTACTTTGCAGCAAAAACGGGAGACCTTTATGACTTTTTTTGGTGTCCAATGGGAACACTCACATAGGGAATAATCAATGGTTCACCAGCAAATCATGCATGCAAGATGAATCAAAGGAACTCCCATAGTGTAAAACTGTATAAAATCTTATTAAAGATAAAAGATACCAACTACTTACATAGAGGCAGTTTTACATTGCATATATGCTTGTTTTTATCTGTCCTGGGATTCAAGCCGACAGCCTCATGGGATCGGCGGGCGTGGTAACGTTGTGAGCATGGACTTTGCCCAATGCATTTTGTAAAAGATCATGTCAGCGGGCAATGCCCCCTGTTTGTATATGGTGTTTACAATCTTATCCGTATTGTTTTTTCTATCTGCGCTATAACTTTGAAATTTAACTACGCTATTAATGATTATTTATTGAACAAATATATTTAAAGTGAGAAAATAATAAAACATGACCAGTTTAATCAAAAAGTAAGAAGTGGGGATAAACAAAAACACCCATAACCTGGGCCTCATATACGGTACTATGTTAAAATACCCTTTAACAGCATAAGGTTTTAGATACATAATTCAACAAAGAAAGTAAGAAGGAAAATATTGCATCTAATATACATTATATACTCATGATGCACTGATTTTCACATAAAGGCCTGTAAAATCCCATATTCAAGCTTGTTGTGATGCCATCTGTACTTCTACCAGTTATGAGCACATAATGCACCATACTGTCAGGGCCAGTGCTACCACTAGGCGAACAAGGCAGCCGCCTAGGGCACACTGCCGCCTAGGGCGCAGGCATGGCCTGTCACCTTTTCATCCCCGGTGGATGTCACATCTGGAGCCGCCGTCCCTGTGTGGCAGGACTGCTGGAGTGTATGAGAGGTTCGGAGGAGGAGAGGGAGGAATCGTGCAGGGGCGGGGGGAGGGAACTATCACATGCAGTACACTGACAGAGCCCTCCTCTCGCTCCCCCAGCTGCAGAGCTGTTTGGCGGCTCAGGGATCTGATTGATGTTGAGCAGCTGGCATGCCTCCTTCATTGTCACTGGTCGGGACTCATGAGGGGGCGTGACCAGCCAAGGTATGATCCCGTCTGTCATTGGGGGGCGGAGCAGCTGACCTCACGGATGATTGCGTGGTCCTTCTGGGGCAGAGAACGACATGGACGTAAACAAATTGTCTCTAAAAAGGCCTGATTTTTCTTTTTTATGCAGCCATTGGACTGTATGGCACTGCAGCTCCAGGGGTGAGTGCAGTTGGCCAGCATTGTAACTCAGAATCAGCCTTGTGTGTGGTGTGTGACTCAACCAGCCTGAGAGGGAGGTTGGAGAGGGGAGATCGGTGATCATTTCTCCTGCTCTGCTGTATGCACGATCGGGGACCGTCCACCCCTCAACATCCTGACCAAAGTTTGCTAGGGCAGAGGTGGCAGGCTGGGCTAAGGGATGGCAGGGTGCTGGGAGGGGGGACGGCAGGGTGCTGGGAGTGGGGATTGCTGGGAGCAGGAATGGCAGGGTGCTGGGAGTGGGGATTGCAGGAGTTTGGTTTGTGGACAAAGCAGCAACTTTGATTTTTATTTTAGGTTTTTGAGCAGTCATTAAAAAGGTCAGGGCAAGGACAAAGGGGGTGGGATCAGGGGCGGAGCCAATGGGGCGGCAAAATAAGGTTTCCCCTAAGGTGTCAAAAATCCTTGCACCAGCCCTGCATACAGTTTATACAGTACAACCCGTTCTTGAAATCCACAGTATACACCATAACCATAGAACCTGCATATATAGCTTTTTATGCTTCTAAACAGCAGCATGCCTGCCATGTACCACTACCTATGTAGTAGGTATGACCCCACGTAACTTGCTCCTCCTGTGACCCTCCTGTGAGTTCTCAGTATCAGATGAGAATCTTCAAGAGCAGTTCTACCAGCAGCTCTAAATGAGGAATAGCTGATTTCCCGAAGGACTATGCTACAGTATCTGTTAAGCTTCCTCTCCAGAAAACTGAGAACTGCGTGTCACATGTTATGACAGTAGTGTTAATTATAACTAGTTTATGTTATATGTACTCACACTTTTTCATTGTACCTGGAATTCAGTAAATTGAGGAATGTTTTTAAGTTAATAATGTTCATTGACATTAGTATATTTAAGAAGGACTAGTCTCTCAAATTTTTCTCCTTCTGATGTTCCTATTCTTTCATTTTTAAGTGCTAGTATTGACAGTTTAAAGCAATGGGACAAACTATTATTTTTTCAGATCAATATTAGTATTTACTGATCAAAGATTCAACTAAAAACTGTCACGGGAAGGATTCTGGATAAAGGCTTCCTAAATGTGGACCTCATGCATGGGCGTCCGCACCATAGAGAAAGGGGGGTCAATTGCCCCCCCCCCCGGAATCGTAAGAGTGTTGAAATAAGAGTGAAGACACTTGCCCCCTGTGTTGCAATTGCCGCCGCAGCCGCCTCCACGACAGACGTGGACTTTTGTTTCAAAGTCTGCTTCCGGCCTGGGGGCTGGGGCTGCTCTCAGTCTTTTCCAACTACACATCCGTCCCTCCCTCCTCACCCCCGGCCCGAGCATCGGATTGGTTCTGCCGCTCGGGCCTCTGCTTAACATCACCGTGACCCGGCTGTTCTGTGATTGGCTGCTGCCTTAGCCTGCCTCTGCCTGTGTAAATGTATGTTGTACCTATGCTGATCCGGCCGGCGCGGCGCCGGCTCCTCCCACAAATCACAGGTGCATGGCGTGCAGGGGCCGAGATGACAGAGAATACACTGCCTGGCTGCCAGTGCCTGTCCTGGGCCTATCGCTGAAGAACCACAGGTAACAGCAGTGCCTGTACAAGGAAACCACTGTGTACATCTTTTTGTTTTGCAAATTGCAATACATGATCTTAAAATGATGCCCCCCCCCCCTGAAAAAAGTTCAGCGGATGCCCATGGCCTCATGTACTATGCAGTTTAAAATACTTAATTTAACAGCATAAGACTTCAGAAACATATTGCAACAAAAAAAGCAACAAGGAAAATATTGCATCTAAGATAACTAACATGGTTATGCGGCTCTAATTTTTATATAAAGCCCCTTATTTAAACCTGCCATGATGCCATCTGTACTTCTTCCAGCGCTGAGCACATAATGCACCATATTGTTTAAGTTACACATCCTGGAAATCAACAGTATACGCCATAATGAAGGAATTTGCATGTACAGCTGCTTATGCTTCTAAATAGCAGTATGTTCTTCTACCTACAAGACCCCATGTAACTTGCTCCTCCTGTGACCCTCATGTGAGTTCTCAGGTGAAAATCTTCTATCAGCAGCTCTACTGTATATACAGAACAATATAACTGATCCACTGGACTTATTATTTTCACACACCTAGGTTGGACTTGATGGACTTGTGTCTTTTTTCAACCTTACCTATTATGTAACTATGATATCTTAAGCTCCCTCTCTAGGAGACTGAGAACCGGTGTCACATGTTGTGAAAGTAATGTTAGGTTTAATTAGTTTATGTTATTATGTGTGCTTACACTTTTTCACTGTACGTCATATTCAATGAAATGAGGAATGTTTTTAATTATTCCCCAGATTGCTTTAGAGGTTGTAGGACAGCAGGAACGCATTTCCACATTTGGGAGGAAGGCCCTATTGTGCACGAATTCTGGGTTGAGGGTTTTACCCTTTTCTCTACTGCCCTGGGAAAAACGGTCAACCCAGATCCCTCAGTAGCTATATAAAATATGAAGCCCTCAGACATCCCTGCAGCACAACTTAAACTTCTACACATCACTGCAGCAAGCAATAACATTTGCTTGGAAATCTCAGACTCTCAATATACTGGAGGTCAAAAACTGCATTACATGGGCCAATATACATGGGGAATTGATGCTACCCTGCAAGATCAAGTCGCTAAATACGGCAGAAACTGGCAGCCTCGGGTAGTTCCATTCTTGCCAGCTAACTTCGACTCTACCCTGCTTGAGCGTTTGTTTCCCCAACATTTCGTATTTCTGATACAGTATGTGCCTGCTGTACAATGTACTTGTATAAGAAAGTATCCTGTTCTCTTTTTTATTGCTTCCTTTGTGTGAAATCCCTGGTGTTCCTGCCAGTCCCTCGGCTTCCCTATTAACAACTGACCACACTCAGCAGTTGAGGAGAACACACCGTGGAAAGTTCTCTAGCTATGCCTGTTCTCCTCCGATGATCAGACTTGTCTTGACATGCCCCTGCTGCACAGCCTTTCACTGGAATGTGCTGCTGTTTCTCCTCCTCCTAGCTCTTGTGCAGCTGAGAACAGAGGGAATTTTTGTTACATCTATACAAAATTTATATGTATACAAATTCATATAAATTTATATCTATACAAAATGTTTTGCCTTTCATTTCGAACTGAATTGGTTGTTTTACAAAGCAATCGTTTACAATCACTTTAACATAGGGCCCAAAGCCCCTCCTACTTTCTCACCGAGCATCAGGACCTCCGGACACCCTTCTCCCTCCTCCTCTCCCACCTTGCCACTTCTCCCCATCCTCCTTTGTAGCCCTCTTACTCCTGCCACTCTGTTTCTGTCCCCCACAAGCTGCCTATAACGCCAGAACTTCACCAGTCTTTACCTGTTAGTGAACTTGAATTAACATTTTGTAGATAACTGGTTATGCCTCTGTTATAGTGTGTTTTTTAATATTTCAATAGCTTTTGTACCAGCTTTTACTCTTGTAAACTTCAATAAAATCGCTTGAACGTGAAATTAGAAATGCTTTTACGTTAATAATGCCCATGGACAGTGGTAGGTTTTTCTCTGAAATAGTCTCTTAAAAAATCTTTTTCTAATGTTCGTTATTCTCTAATTTAAAGAGCTGGAATGGTTACTTAAAGCAATATGATAAGCAACTTTTATTCTCTGAAGGATATTGAATAGTATTTAACAAAAACAGAAGAAAAATCTAAGTAAAATCAATATTTGGTGTGACTACCCTTTTGGCTTCAAATCAGAATCAATTCTTACACTTGCACACTTTTTACACTTGCACAAAGTCAGGGATTTTGTAGGATTAGAGTCAGAGTTAACCACTTATTCCAAGCGTGGGTGCTAATGATCATCAATTTCATATGTAGGTAGAAACAGTCATTACTGGAATGTCCAAGCTCTGCTATTAAGGTCAGGTTGTGGAACACAGTTTCATGTCACAGGTCATACACTATGGCAAGACTGAGCACAGCAACAAGACACAAGTTAGTTATACTGCATCAGCAAGATCTCTCCCAGGAAAAGATTTCAAGCAGACTGGAGTTTCAAGATGTGCGGTTCAAGCTCCTTTGAAAAAGCACAAAGAAATGGGCAACATTGAGGACTGCAGACGCAGTGGTTGGTCACGAAAACATAATGCAGCCGATGAAACACACATCCTGCTTACTTCCCTTAGAAATCAGAAGATGTCCAGCAGTGGCATCAGCACATAACTGGCGAAAACCAGTGGGACCCAGGCACACCCATCTACTATCTGGAGAAGTCTGGCCAGATTCATGGAAAAAATGTGGCCAAAAAGCAATACCTCTGATGTGGAAACAAGGCTAAGCGACTCAACTATGCGTTAAAACATAGGAAATGGGGTGAAGAAAAATGGCAGCAGGTGCTCTGGACTGATGAGTCAACATTTTAAATATTTGGCTATAGCAGGAGGCAGTTTGTTTGCAAAGGGCTGGAGAACAGTAAAATAATGAGTGTCAGGCAAGCAACAGTGAACCATGGTGGAGGTTCCGTGCAAGTTTGGGGCTCTATTTCTGCAAAAGGAATGGGAGATTTGGCCAGGATCAATGGTGTACTCAATGCTGAGAAATGCAGGCAGATACAAGATACATATCCATCGTGCCATAACATCAGGGAGGCGTGTGGCTGGTCTCAAATTTGTTTTGCAGAAGAACAAAGACCCCAAACATACAGCCAATGTTATTAAGAACTATCTTTAGTGTAAAGAAAAACAAGGAGTCCTGGAAGTGTTTGTTTGGCCCCCACAGAGCCCTGATCTCAACATCATTACGTCTGTCTGGGGTATATAAAGAGACAGAAGGATTTAAGGCAGCCTACATCCAGAGAAGATCTGTGGTTAGTTCTCCAAGATATTTAAAACAACCTACCCACCAAGTTCCTTCAAAAACTGTGTGCAGGTGTCCCTAGAAGAATTGATGCTGTTTTGAAGGCAAAGGGTAGTCACATCAAATATTGATTTGGTGTCTCTTCTGTTCATTTAATTTCCATTTTGGTACACTGAGTACATTAAATGTTGGTATGATGGCACATCATTTGTATGCTATTTTTAAAGCCTTTTAAAGGTCTTCACTTTTAAAGTCCAACTTGTTTATCCAAGTTATCCTATCATTATACATGTACGTAGTGTCTAGTGATATACCGGTTTTGTCTGCCACTCAACTTTGACTGTTTTTAAGGAGGTCATAGGGAAATGCACATCTTTTCGTCACTGCACCGACAAAACTTGTTTTAAGAAAGCAGTTCATTCTATTCTCCGTTTTACATCAATAACTTGTTTTTTATTGCATTGCATGTCTGTGTTGGTGGCATTTTGGTGCTAGCATACATCACTGAAAGTCTGACAGTTTGTATCAGTTTAGGTTGTATGTCATGCCATTGTTTTTGCAGCAAACATAAATAAGTTCTTAAGCGTATATCATCTTATTTGAACTGAGTTTTTGAAGTTCTTTTGCCCCAGGTAAAGACTCACTAATAGCACATCATACTTAGTTTGATGTATATGGAAACAAAGAAATGGAACTCAACAGAAAAACGGCGTCCCCGCCGGTATACACTAACAAATGGAAGAGAAACCTTAACCTGACTCTTGAGCCTGCTGATTGGGCTCACATATGGCAGGCAACTAATGTCGCCTCGCCCAACATTGTGGCCCTGGAAACCAACTATAAAGTGTTCACCGGGTGGTACCTGGCCCCCGAGAGGATCTCTTAATTTCTCCTCTAATACTCCACATTGCTTTTGAAGCTGTAGTACACCTGGTACACATGTTCACATTTGGTGGGAATGCCCCACAGTGAGTGCCTTCTGGACAGATGTATTCAGTATCCTATTGACTCACTTCGATACAACCTTAACACCTGACCCAACAGTGGCATTCCTGAACAACGAACCCTTGGCTCTAACCCATCACCAACTTAAAGTCTTAGGCTACTTTCACACTGAGGCGGTTTTCAGGCATTTTAGCGCTATAAATAGCTTCTGAAAAGTGCCTGAAAACCGCCTCCCATTTATTGCAGTGTGTCCTTTCACACTGGAGCAGTGCGCTTGCGGGACATTACGAAAAGTCCAGCAAATAGCATCTTTGGCTCAGTTTGGGAGAGCTGTAAAGAGCGCTCCCAAAACATCCTGCCCATTGCAATGAATGGGCAGCGCTTCCAAAGTGCCTGAAAAACAGTTTGAAAGCACGGCAAAACTGGACCTTTTACCATTTTTGGGGGTAAAAAGTGCCCCGCTAGTGGCCAAAAGCACCCCAAAAGTGCCGCAAAAATGGTGGGCGCTGCCAATGTGAAAGTAGCCTTACTTATCACCACAGCAGCTAAACAAACCATTGCAAAAGCATAGAAATCTCTCTCATTATGTATCCTATCAATGAAAAATAGTCACTCGGGCAGTGATTCATGCCAAAATTGAAGCAGTCATACTAGATAAAGTGTCCCCTTATGAATAGCTCTGGAGACCTTGGATATCCCACTACTTGCCTCCAGACTTTGACGACTCTCTATTGATACCATGATGATAGAATTGTGTCCCTTCCCTCTTCCAGTTGCACTGGCCTTGGTCCTCTCTAGGGGCCCTCTCCCTCCCTGACCCCCCCCCTCCCCTTTTTGGATTTTTGGATCCTTTTTTCGTGTCCTTAGTAAATTACCCCTGTGTTTCCCCTTAAAAAGGATTCAATGTTAACCACAATCTACTTGAGTTAAAAAAAATCCAACTTATAGGGTATTGACACAGCATAGGAACATTTTCAAACCCATATTTTAAGTTTTGCTCTAAGGCAGCATGGGCTGTAAAGCTAAATCATTTCACAATTTGGTGTAGGCTACATGGGCACAAGGTATAAGAAAGCTTTCTTATTATCTTATAAAAAAATCTGTGCTGCTAAATTGGCAGGTTTTATTACTTTTTTCATTACCCCTGAAGGATTTTTTTATATCTCATATTTGACTTGAATGTTCAACACCTTCCAACCATATCTATATATTCTCATCCTGGGAAAATGGGAATAAACATGCAGGTAGTGGGGAAGGAGGAGCCACGTTGTTAGGTAGAGAAATGCTTGAAAAATGCATGAATAAACGCATAAAATTCAATGCACTCATTGAATTTTATGAAGCTAAATACACACAAATCTGCAAAAAATAAAAAAAGCTCCTGTACCTCTTTCCGTGACAGGCGACCCGCTACTAACGACAGAGTGCACTGATGATGAGCTGAATTTTGATCCATGTATGGCCGACTATAGTTAGACACAAACTTGACCTTCAAGCGTTTTGTTGACTAGCAAAAGTGAAAGAAGTATTCCGGACGGCTGCACTCCTTGTAGGCTTTATTGTCAGAATACAAGCGTAAAAAGAAATCAAACAACAATGGTGTAAGGAAGAAAATGTTACTCGTTTTGTGCTCACTTAGCGCTTAGTCATAGCAGGGCTGCGAAAGTGGACTGATTTGTCCACGTGAGTGGTGTGAGTTTTTTTTGTTTTGTAGACTAAATATCATAGCATGCCTAATGTGCTCTTCCATGTCAGGTTACAGGCACTGTTGTTTTTGAAAAACAATCAAAAGATGATATATCAGTGAATGTGTGTGCTTTAACTGAAATCTGTTCCTGGTTTACTGTAAAGTTACCTTTGTCTAGGTCACATGAACTGTAACACAAAAACCCCTGCTGTATATTTTAAGATAATCTTCCTTGAACGGTTTCCTTGCAGTGATGGAATCTACAGTATATGGTCTCAAACTGTTCAGATTTTCAATATTCCTTTTTTGTTTTCCTGTTTTTTTATGGGGGGGTTTACATCCACTTTAACTTATTTTGTCTGTTGGTTATGTAGAAAATAAAATGACTATTGCAAAACAATATTGCCAAAAGAAAGCCTAATTTGTTTCCAAAAAATGTCCTTTTCTGATAAAAAAAAATGCTGACAGGTAGGCTTTTTATGACAGAGACTATGGGGTTGATTTACTAAAGGCAAATAGTCTGTGCCTTGCAAGTGCAGTTGCTCTAGCTCTGAGGGGAAGATCCAAGGAAAATTAAAAAATAATAGCATTTTTGCTTGCACATGATTGGATGATAGAAATCAGCAGAGCTTTCCTTCATTTGAAAGCTTCCCCTCAGATCTAGCACAACTGCATTTGCAGTGCACAGTATATTCGCCTTTAGTAAATCAACCTTCATATATTTCTTGTAATTCTGCTCCCTCAATTATCTGGGGTCCAAACTTTTTATTTTTCTTTTTTTTTCTGAAAGTTTACCTTGGCCTTAAAGGAGAAGTCCAGCCTGAGCTCGTTTGGCTGGGCTTCACCTATGGGTCACAGGAGTGCAAATCCTTTTGCACTCCTGTGACCCGTTTTCAGCAGAGAGAGGTCTGCTCTCTGCTGACGTCACCAAAATCAGTCCAGGTACTGCATCAATCTGACTCTGGGAGTCTGGATCCACCAGGAGCCTGGACTGATAGCCGTCTTAGCCTCTCAGTGAGCCGCTGAGATGGCCGCTCCCAGCTCCTCCACAGATCAGAGAGTGTGTAGGAGCAGAGCAGAAGAGCTACTGATTGACAGGCTACAGCTCTCTGTTTGGGGAGCTGAGAAAACCGAGCCTTGGGCGATGTTTGATTGCTTGGTTCTCAATGAAGAGACGCCGGGGACAGATGCAGCATCGGACCAATGCTGCATTCACCTAGGTAAGTATGAATCTGCAGTAACCCCAATTCCCATACTTCTCTTTTAAGTAATGACAAGAATGCAAATCTGAAGTGGTTAAAAAGTGAGCAATGTCATGACTTTCACAGTCTAAAAGGAACCTCCAAGGTCTGCATGTGATTTTGACATGTATTATGCACAAAATCTGAAAATAAAAAAACTCTGGACAACAAATGAATAAATTGAATGAATGATTTTCTTGACCTCCCTTCCATCACATGGCTTTGTAAAGAGTGAAATAAACCTAAGTATAGATGATGGGACTTCCACAAAACCTCTCGAGCTCTCTTTCTCTCTATTTCCATTTTTGGCATTTTCAATTTTATTAAATAGGATCAAATTATTGCATGGGGACCACCAATGAAATGCTTGTCGTAATATTTCCTTTGCCCACCAATCTCTCTTGGACTGGTAGTCTGCATAATGATTACAAAAATTGTGCTTTGCTTGGACAGGCTTTAAAGTACACATGTGACCAGTCTAGAAATCAATGGGGTTAATTTATTAAAGACAAATAGACGGTGCAAAGTTCATTTGCACTCTACAAAAGCAGTTGCTCCAGAGCTTTGTAAATGAGCAGAAGCTCTGCTGACTTCCATCATCCAATCATGTGCTAGCAAAAATTATGTTTTTTAAAAATTTTCCTTGCACGTAAATGGGTATTCTTTGCAAAGTGAAACTTTAACTCATTTACTAAGCTCTGGACCAACTGCACTTAGACGGTGCACTTTGCAAAGTGCAGTTGCACTCTATTTGCCTATAGTAAATCAACCCCTATGTCTCCATTATTTTGCAGACACCTCTTGATGCCTCCACACACACAGTGGGGTTGATTTACTAAAGGCCAATAGACTGTGCACTTTGCAAGAGCAATTGCTCCAGAGCTTAGTAAATGAGGTAAAGCTTTACTTTGCAAAGAATACCCAATCACATGCAAGGATTTTTTTTCTTTAAAAACAGCATTTTTGGTTGCACATGATTGTATGATGTCAGTAGGGCTTTTGCTCATTTACTAAGCTCTGGAGCAGCTGTATTTGCAAAGTGCACAGTCTATTTGCCTTTAATAAATCAACCCCAGTGTTTCTTTTGTACAACACTTGGATTATCCTAAAAAAAATGGGTTTTGCATTACAAGAAAAAACCTCCAGGCCACTTCTTCGTCATTATGTAGTTTGCCCCTACCTAATGTTCTCACCTACCCTTGAGCTCCATCATATAGTGCAGCCAGTGGGAGGGTGAGAAGAGAAGGAAAGGGCAAACTACTCTAACCAGGAAAGGACCTGGATATTTTTCCCTGCAATGTAGCACCTGGCTTTTAAGATAAGCTGAGCACAGTAATGTTGATTTACTTGCACTGTCACAGAGGCTGTATGCTTTCAATGTAAAATTCCATCCTGCTTTTTATTTTTTATGATATGATATTATTGCTATTTCCATTTCCTTCTCTGCCTTGTTCACTCTGTTTGAAACAGATAGTTTAAAATATATTTGATGAGGAAAATGTCATAAAAATGTACTTTAAAGAAAACAGGAAATATTCCAGCATTATAAGTTTGTAGGTTGCTCATGCTATTTTTTTTAAAATGTTTATAAAAGTAACATAATGAAGTTTAACATATTATTAAACTTTAAAATGTCTCTAAAATTGTTTTATGCATGTTTCAGACATAGAGTGTGGCAAGAGTTAACTTTGCAGACTATTTGTTTAAATTAAATATAGCAACTACAAACTGTAGCATAGACGTCACTAGTAAAATGAGTCGGCCTACTACCACTATGCTTCATGAACATCAAAGTTTGCTGCCTTGCTCAATAAACACGTATATCGGGGATAGCAATAAAACTCCTGACTATCTTTATATTCTCAGTGGCACTGCAGAAAAAAAAGTTTGTAAGTCTTCTTTAATTCTTTTGAAGTTTATTTGACTGGATAAGAAGAGATTTCTGATTATCTTATAAGAAAAGTTGTAGAGGTTCATAAGAAATGCAGAAGGTGTAAAAAGGTCTAAAAGCATATTTTCATGTTTGCTGTCAAATTTGAGAAAACCCCAGTTTGCTATGTGTTTCCATTTACAAGACATGCCAATTTTTTATTTCTTACCTTTTTAGATGCTTCTGAGGAGGTGGTGTCATGTTGACTACAAGGCTTATTGAACAATGTTAGAGTACGCCTGTCCCAAGTCTGTCTTCATTAACCACTTTAGCCCTGGAAGAATTTACCCCCTTCCTGACCAGAGCACTTTTTGCAATACAGCACTGCGTCGCTTTAACTGACAATTGCGCGGTCGTGTGACGTTGCACCCAAACAAAATTGACATCCATTTTTTCCCACAAATAGAGCTTTCTTTTGGTGCTATTTGATCACCTCTGCGGTTTTTATTTTTTGCGCTATGAACAAAAAAGAGCGACAATTTTGAAAAAAAAGCAATATTTTTTACTTTTTGCTATAATTAATATCCCCAAAAATATATAAAAAACCAAATTTCTTTCTCAGTTTAGGCCGATATATTCTTCTACATATTTTTGGTAAAAAAAATCGCAATAAGCGTATATTGATTGGTTTGCACAAAAGTTATAGCGTCTACAAAATAAGGGATAGTTTTATGGCATTTTTATTATTATTTTTTTTTTATTAGTAATGGCAGCATTCTGTGATTCTTATCGTGACTGCAACATTGCAGCAGACACATCGGACACTTTTGACAGTATTTTGGGACCAGTGACATTTATACAGCGATCAGTGCTATAAAAATGCACTGATTACTGTGTAAATGACACTGGCAGGGAAGGGGTTAAACACTAGGGGGCGATCAAGGGGTTAAGTGTGTCCTAGGGAGTGATTCTAGCTGTGGGGGGGATGGGCTCACTACAACATGAGAGAGATCACTGCTCCCGATGACAGGGAGCAGTAGATCCCTGTCATGTTGCTAGGCAGAACAGGGAAATGTCTTGTTTACATAGGCATCTCCCCGTTCTGCCGCTCAGTGTCATCGAGTCCGCAGGATCCGCCGGACCCGCAGGCACGCTCACGGAGTACGCGGCAGACGCACACGCATCCACTAAGCCACGTCTTAAAGGGGACGTACAGGTACGCCCATTTGCCCAGCTGTGCCATTGTGCCGACGTACATTGTCGTGCGCTGGTCGGCAAGCAGTTAACATACAATGTTAGAAGCCCAGCCTCCACACTTAAACCCTTTTTAAGACATGTAGTAATCAAATCTAGTTACAATTGATAATGAAGATCTACCTGCACAGTACAGACAGGTTTAAGACAGCAGACACATCTGCTCAACCCTCCTAAACAAATAATACTACTTAGGATTTTTTCTTGCTGGATGATTAAAAATAGAGCATGTAAAAAATTGGTAAGCTGCATTTTTTTTTAATGTTATGCTATGTGAAAGTGGACATATAAAGTAAATACTATGCCAGTTTTGTAGCAAAAGTGGAAAATACACATTAAGCCTCCATCAGGTCACAGTCCATACAGATTTGCTTTTGGATTTAAAAGTAATATTAAAGTGTTACTAAACCCAGTAATAATATAATAGGCCATCCTCCCCCCTGCAGTGCCCACAGCTTATAAATCATATTTTAACATTAAAATACTGCCACTATATACATTTTTGGATGATCTGTGTACCACGATTACATAATAAACTGCACAGTTTATCCAGTACTGAGAGTTCAGGTAGGAGAGGATTTCCCCTGCAGCCTGTATACACCCACATGTGTGATGTCAATATCATGTGACCTGGCTAGCTCTGATCAACAAGCAAATATTCTCTCCAGCATAAAAAACACAACTGAGCATGTGCAGGTCGGCTACTCTGCCTGTGTTAGCGGACCTTCCCCAGATAGACAGTGCAGAGGGAGGATCTGTGCATACAGGATAAAACAGCCTTTTTACACAATACAGAGGATTAACCCCTTAAGTTCCACAATGAGTAGAACAAGCATGATATGCTGCATATACAGACTGATTTTACTGTTGTGGGTTTAGTAACACTTTAACACAAAACCTAACTAGACTGCAAGCAAACAGCTAAATACATAGAAGAAAGTGAACTGTTTTACTGGACAAAGAATTTGTATTTGTATTCATTCAGTTCTAGGATTAACACAGCTCTGCAACACAAAACAGCTCTGTCTGGCAGGGGATGGAATCTGATCTTTTTCTGCTTCCATTTTATTTCACTTATAGGTTTCATCCCCTCACTGTGGCTGGACAATGAAAGAAGAAACAGCACACAGATGCGTTCATCTCCTTGCACCACAAACATATTTGGTTCCTTGTGTTGCTTCTTACAGCCTGTCTCTGAGCTCTGTTGTACAGTAAGCTGAAAGAGGCTATTACTAAGTCATATTCAGTTACTTTGCTT
Source organism: Aquarana catesbeiana (assembly GCF_042186555.1). Classification (NCBI taxonomy): domain Eukaryota; kingdom Metazoa; phylum Chordata; class Amphibia; order Anura; family Ranidae; genus Aquarana; species Aquarana catesbeiana. The sequence goes on from NC_133328.1 coordinate 220,590,851, forward strand.
ACTTTTAAAAAATACATTTGATGGTGTATTAATACGTATAGATCTGCATTCATTTGGACCTTATATCTGCCTGGAGTTCAGCTTTGACAAGAACATCAAACATATTTTCCCGCATCATGAAAGAAAGGGCAAAGCTCAAGTAGTTACACTAACTTCATCTGGTATTTACTTTAGCTTTCTAAAGAAGTATTACATTAACTTTCTAAAGAAAGTGTTTGACAAAGGCTTGGCCAGGTTCTGGGGTGGGCTTGCAACAAAGAAAGTACAGTTTGGGAGGGACAACAAAGAGCACGGCATTAATTAAAATATAACTTTGCTGCTCTTGTTACTTTTTAAATTAACATTTTAATGTATGAGGCAAAGGATACAACAGAGGCTTTATTAAGCCCTCTTTACTTTTTTTAATACTTTTTTTTTCTGTTAATAATTGATTTAGTATACATCACTTATAAATGCCATAGTTTAGGAAAGGCAGGGTATCATTACTCATTCATTCTGTGTGTGTTATTGGAATTTTGTTAGCTGGGTCTAAAAGCATAACTGTCAACTGTCCCTCATTTAAAACCAAATCCCTTTGCTCCTCTTTCTTCCTCAACCATCCCTCTTTTTGGTCAGTGTCCTGATTTCAGAAAGTTGCTGACAGTGTGCAGTGCGTGTAATGGTTCATTTCATGCATTGGGTGGGGGAAGAAAAGGGGGCAGGATGTTGCAATGGCAAATTCAGCAGTTGGAACCATGGCTCTCAATTGTTCTTTATGGCTACTCCCAGCAGTCCTCCCCAAGGTGTTGTGGGCAAAAACATTACAAAAAAAACACACACACTGCATTTAATGTCCTTCTGCATCCAACGCATCATGATAATATTATGTTTAAGGCCTCATGTATACTGAAGCTGATAAATGGACATTTAGGAGCAATTTGGTGTTTTTTTTTCCAGCAGCCTCTGAACTCTCTTCTATGTTATCTTATCTGTACATGTACCCTAAGTGGTTTATAGTAGTTTTGCGGCAGATGAGTTTACTGGCATTTTTTTTAAAGCAGCTAAATCGTGTTTAGGATGGTAGTTTACTGGCATTTCAAATTCCAAATGCTTGTAACTGCTTGTAAACTCATGTAAAAGCTGTAACCTGAGTATAGGCACATTTTCTTTATAAATGTTTTTAAAGAGGAACATGTAAGATATGGGAAAAACAAAATGTTCACGTCATTCTGTTGCCTGGAGGGGGGGGCAGAGAGACACAGACAGAGAGAGAGATAGACAGACAGACAGACAGACAGACAGAGATAGACATGACAGAAAGAGAGAGACAGACAGAGAGAGCGAGAGAGACAGGCAAAAGTGGGAGACAGACAGACACAGAGAGTGAGAGATAGACACAGATGGAGACAGACAGACAGAGCGAGAGAGAGAGATAGACAGGGAGAGAGAGATTGACAGAGAGAGAGATTAACAGAGAGAGAGACACAGAGAGAGAGACTGACAGTGAGAGAGAGAGACTGACCGAGAGAAAGAGAGAGACAGACAGAGAGAGAGAGACTGACAGTGAGAGAGAGAGACTGACAGTGAGAGAGAGAGAGAGACTGACAGTGAGAGAGAGAGAGAGACTGACAGTGAGAGAGAGACTGACAGTGAGAGAGAGAGACTGACAGTGAGAGAGAGAGAGACTGACAGTGAGAGAGAGAGAGAGACTGACAGTGAGAGAGAGAGAGAGAGAGACTGACAGTGAGAGAGAGAGAGAGACTGACAGTGAGAGAGAGAGAGAGAGAGAGAGAGAGACTGACAGAGAGAGAGACAGGCAAAAAAAGCAGACAGACAGACACAGAAAGTGAGAGACAGAGACAGAGAGAGAGAGGGATAGAGAGATTGACAGAGAGAGAGAGACAAACAGACAGTGAGAGAGAGAGACTGACAGAGAGAGACTGACAGAGAGAGATAGAGAGAGACACAGACAGAGAGAGAGACTGACAGTGAGAGAGAGACTGACAGTGAGAGAGAGAGACTGACAGTGAGAGAGAGAGAGAGACTGACAGTGAGAGAGAGAGAGAGAGAGAGAGAGAGACTGACAGTGAGAGAGAGAGAGAGAGACTGACAGTGAGAGAGAGACTGACAGTGAGAGAGAGAGAGACTGACAGTGAGAGAGACTGACAGTGAGAGAGACTGACAGTGAGAGAGAGAGAGAGACTGACAGTGAGAGAGACTGACAGTGAGAGAGAGAGAGAGACTGGCAGTGAGAGAGAGAGACTGACAGTGAGAGAGAGAGAGACTGACAGTGAGAGAGAGAGAGAGAGAGAGAGAGAGAGAGACTGACAGTGAGAGAGAGAGACTGACAGTGAGAGAGAGAGAGACTGACAGTGAGAGAGAGAGACTGACAGTGAGAGAGAGATAGAGACTGACAGTGAGAGAGAGAGAGAGACTGATAGTGAGAGAGAGAGAGAGAGACTGACAGTGAGAGAGAGAGAGACTGACAGTGAGAGAGACTGACAGTGAGAGAGAGAGACTGACAGTGAGAGAGAGAGAGAGACTGACAGTGAGAGAGAGAGAGAGACTGACAGTGAGAGAGAGAGACTGACAGTGAGAGAGAGAGAGAGAGAGACTGACAGTGAGAGAGAGAGACTGACAGAGAGAGAGACAGGCAAAAAAAGCAGACAGACAGACACAGAAAGTGAGAGACAGACACAGAGACAGAGAGAGAGGGAGAGAGAGATTGACAGAGAGAGAGAGACAAACAGTCAGTGAGAGAGAGAGACTGACAGAGAGAGAGAGACTGACAGAGAAAGATAGAGAGAGACACAGACAGAGAGAGAGACTGACAGTGAGAGAGAGAGAGACTGACAGTGAGAGAGAGAGACTGACAGTGAGAGAGAGAGAGACTGACAGTGAGAGAGAGAGACTGACAGTGAGAGAGAGAGAGAGACTGACAGTGAGAGAGAGAGAGAGAGACTGACAGTGAGAGAGAGAGAGAGAGAGACTGACAGTGAGAGAGAGAGAGACTGACAGTGAGAGAGACTGACAGTGAGAGAGACTGACAGTGAGAGAGAGAGAGAGAGAGAGACAGTGAGAGAGAGAGACTGACAGTGAGAGAGAGAGAGAGACTGACAGTGAGAGAGAGAGAGAGAGAGAGACTGACAGTGAGAGAGAGAGAGAGACTGACAGTGAGAGAGAGAGAGAGAGAGAGACTGACAGTGAGAGAGAGACTGACAGTGAGAGAGAGAGAGACTGACAGTGAGAGAGACTGACAGTGAGAGAGAGAGAGACTGACAGTGAGAGAGACTGACAGTGAGAGAGAGAGAGAGACTGGCAGTGAGAGAGAGAGACTGACAGTGAGAGAGAGAGAGAGACTGACAGTGAGAGAGAGAGAGAGAGAGAGAGAGAGAGAGAGAGAGAGAGAGAGAGACTGACAGTGAGAGAGAGAGACTGACAGTGAGAGAGAGAGAGACTGACAGTGAGAGAGAGAGACTGACAGTGAGAGAGAGATAGAGACTGACAGTGAGAGAGAGAGAGAGACTGACAGTGAGAGAGAGAGAGAGAGAGAGACTGACAGTGAGAGAGAGAGAGAGAGAGAGGGAGACTGACAGTGAGAGAGAGAGACTGATAGTGAGAGAGAGAGAGAGAGACTGACAGTGAGAGAGAGAGAGACTGACAGTGAGAGAGACTGACAGTGAGAGAGAGAGACTGACAGTGAGAGAGAGAGAGAGACTGACAGTGAGAGAGAGAGAGAGACTGACAGTGAGAGAGAGAGACTGACAGTGAGAGAGAGAGAGAGACTGACAGTGAGAGAGAGAGACTGACAGAGAGAGAGACAGGCAAAAAAAGCAGACAGACAGACACAGAAAGTGAGAGACAGACACAGAGACAGAGAGAGAGGGAGAGAGAGATTGACAGAGAGAGAGAGAGACAAACAGACAGTGAGAGAGAGAGACTGACAGAGAGAGAGAGACTGACAGAGAAAGATAGAGAGAGACACAGACAGAGAGAGAGACTGACAGTGAGAGAGAGAGAGACTGACAGTGAGAGAGAGAGACTGACAGTGAGAGAGAGAGAGACTGACAGTGAGAGAGAGAGACTGACAGTGAGAGAGAGAGAGAGACTGACAGTGAGAGAGAGAGAGAGAGACTGACAGTGAGAGAGAGAGAGAGAGAGAGAGAGAGAGAGACTGACAGTGAGAGAGAGAGAGAGACTGACAGTGAGAGAGAGAGACTGACAGTGAGAGAGAGAGACTGACAGAGAGAGAGACAGGCAAAAAAAGCAGACAGACAGACACAGAAAGTGAGAGACAGACACAGAGACAGAGAGAGAGAGGGAGAGAGATTGACAGAGAGAGAGAGACAAACAGACAGTGAGAGAGAGAGACTGACAGAGAGAGAGAGAGACTGACAGAGAGAGAGAGAGAGACTGACAGAGAGAGATAGAGAGAGACACAGACAGGGAGAGAGACTGACAGTGAGAGAGAGAGAGACTGACAGTGAGAGAGAGAGAGACTGACAGTGAGAGAGAGAGACTGACAGTGAGAGAGAGAGAGACTGACAGTGAGAGAGAGACTGACAGTGAGAGAGAGAGAGACTGACAGAGAGAGGGCTATAGAGAGACTGAGAGAGAGAGAGACTGACAGTGAGAGAGAGAGACTGACAGTGAGAGAGAGAGAGACTGACAGTGAGAGAGAGAGACTGACAGTGAGAGAGAGACTGACAGTGAGAGAGAGAGAGACTGACAGAGAGAGGGAGAGAGAGACTGAGAGAGAGAGAGACTGACAGTGAGAGAGAGAGACTGACAGTGAGAGAGAGAGACTGACAGAGAGAGAGAGAGAGAGACTGACAGTGAGAGAGAGAGACTGACAGTGAGAGAGAGAGAGACTGACAGAGAGAGAGACAGAGAGAGAGAGACAGACAGACAGGCAAAAAAAGGAGACAGACAGACACAGAAAGTGAGAGACAGACACAGAGAAAGAGAGAGAGAGAAAGAAAGAGAGAGAGAGATAGACAGGGAGAGAGAGATTGACAGAGAGAGAGAGACAGAGAGAGAGAGACAAACAGACAGTGAGAGAGAGAGACTGACAGAGAGAGAAAGACTGACAGAGAGAGACAGACAGAGAGAGAGACAGACAGACAGAGACACAGACACAGATAGAGATAGGGAGAGAGAGAAAGAGACAGACAGACACAGAGAGAGATGGAGAGACAGACAAAGAGAGAGAGAGACACAGAGAAACAGAGAGAGTCAGACAGACAGAGAGACACAGAGAAAATTCATAGTTAATCCATAAGTACTGATTGTTTTTAGTGCATTGTGGGCATTTGGGAGGGTCTCCTGAGGTTATCTTTAAAAAACGCGTCTAACCTCAAATGCTCATAACTGCTAAACTCGCATAAACTCAGTATGTAAAAGCTGTAAAACAAACGTTTTTCGCGGTCGGTTATCAGCTGTCAGTTTCCAGCGTTCAGTGAAGGTTTTCAACTGCCCTGTGTACATGAGGCCCTACCCTCTAAAATGGCCATTAACACAACTATATGTCTGCGTGAGAGCTACGTTTTGGGGCTGAACACAACCCACACCAGATGTATGCACCTTTCAGACTGATTTTCTAAAGAGTGTAACAAGCTGGCACGGCTTATTTTATTGATTTTTACATAGTAACTTTTTTTAAGAAACCTGATTTGCTAACATTGTCAGGAACAATACTTTACATACCCAAAATGGATGTGCAAACATTCATAGACAATATTGTATACTAAGTGGACAAGGGCCAAGTGCAACTTCAATTGTTTGCATCTTCATTGGTGTTATAAACTGTATTCTATAATATATTATTTTTCTTAATTTGGTAATGAATACAGGATACTCCTTCTTACTATGGCTCTTGACAGCTTGTCTAGTTGCATTCTGAAAAGTCATCAATCATGTGCCACACTTCTAAATATTCTTTACTACACACTTTTTGTGGCATTTCAGCACATAAAAATGTGTGCATGTCCCGTTTGTATGAGAACACGTTTCCCCATAAACCATACTGGCACAGAAAAACACAAATGTTGGTCTCATTGTTGAATAAACTCTAAATGCATGTGTAAGGTCAAGCATGTTTGCATTTTTGAGAAGAAGCCTATATTATTGAGATAAAAAAAAAATTCAGTTTATTATGTCACAATAATGAACCTGAAAGAAATATATACGGACACCCAAGTGTTTTTACTCACTAGGATGCCAGAGGCGTAGCTTGAAGTTTATGGGCCCCGATGCAAAAGATGACCTGGGCCCCCCCACTACTTCCAACATGCGTGCAGATAGATCCACCGCATGCCAAGATACTCAAAGTGGCTTAAGAGTTTTGAGTTCCACTTAACATCAGAGGACAGGGATCACCGCTGGAGAATCAGAGGACAGGGATTCCTGGCAGGTCACTTGGCAGAGCTCCTTTCCCATCCCAGCACTATATACAGCTCCCCCCACACTACACAGGGCTGAAATCACATTCCTTTACACACAGCCTGTCAGTCTTCACAGGGTGTATCTGGCTTTTATGTTGCCCTTCTGACCTGTGAAATTCTCTGGTCGGAACGGCAGTGTAGTTGCAGTAGGCAGATACACCCTGTGCAGATCAAAGTAGAAGCCCGGTACTGGAGCGTGGCTGTGGGGCCCTGTGGCAGATCGGAGCTGGATTTTGTGGAGGATATGATAATATGACAGGGAGGCTGCAGGGGCCCCCTGGAGCTAGGGGTTGCAATTGTGACCTCTGCAACCCTTTATGCTATGCCCATGTAGGGTGCAATTCAAGACAGGGATACTAGGCAGGTTTGATCCTCCCAAAATATAAATGAATCTCTTCACGACCGCCCACCATAGATATATTGTGGTTTGGCTAGGTACGTGATCTGACACTTCCAGGTCTGGGGCGGTGCGGCACCGCCACCCCGCTCCTACTGTGATCACACACATCGGGAGCCCAGTGGCAGGTACCGCAGGCTTGATATCCGCCGGCACCCGCTGATTACACAGGACACAGGCAGAACGACAATCTGCCTATGTAAACAAGGCAGATTAGCGTTCTGTCAGTTAACCCTTTGATCGCCCCGGATGTTAACCCCTTCCCTGACAGTGTCAGTACAGTGGCAGTGCATACTTTTTAGCACTGATCACTGTATTAGTGTCACTAGTCCCCAAATAATTTCAAAAGTGTCAGTTAGGTGTCCATTTTGTCCGCCACAATATCGCAGTCCCGCTATAAGTTGCTATTCGCTGCCATTACTGAAAAAAAAAAAAAAAATAAAAAATCCCATAGTTTGTAGTTTGTGAACCAATCAATATATGCTTATTGGGATTGTTTCTATAAAAAATATGTAGCAGAATACATATTGGCCTAAATTGATGAAGAAAATAGATTTTTTAAAAATGTATTGGGTTTGTTTTAGAGCAGAAAGTAAAAAATATATATATTTTTTTTCAAAATTGTCATCTTTTTTTGTTTATAGCGCAAAAAATAAAAAACGCAAAAGAAAGCTTTATTTGTGGTAAAAAAAAGCACAATACATGTATTTGGGTACAGTGTCACACGAGTGTGGAATTGTCAGTTAAAGTATCGCAGTGCCATATCGCAAAAAGTGGGCAGGTCATGAAGGAGATAAATCTTCCGGAGCTGAAATGGTTAAATCTTTACTGAACAAAAAAAACAAAGGTCATGGAAGACCTCATACATCAAACCAAGGACACACCAGCTAAGTTCACCAAAATCTGGGCGTGTTGGCTACACTTTGTCACCACTGATCCCTACAAACGAATCATGAACTGAATGCAACACACGAGCTGTAGCTAGGCCAAAGCAACTCTGTATCTCCCCCAACCGCATCACCCTCCTATCCCTCCACCCCCCCCCTCCCAACAAACCTCCCCACCAATGACCCGACGTGCATTCTCTCCCCCTCACCTACCTCACCTGCCTATCCCGTGGTAACCCCCATTATTCTCTTCCGCTTGAATTTGTTACCATTAATACCAAATCGTATACCTGATTTAAGAGTCAATAACACGCAAACTGACAATTGCCCTCCTTAGTTACTCTATAATAACTATAACCTAAAGCACCATATAGGATTACTCTCGCATAAAGGAATAGCAGATATTGACTACATACTAATATGTATTAATGAATGTAAATCATTAATGTGTACCATTTCACTGCTTTTTCTGTACATTAATTCTTTCTCTATTCGCTTTAATGATGGCTGCGCCCGCATGTATTTATTCCAATAAGCCTGATTTCACCTCTTTTTATTTCTGTTACCTCTGTTCAAAAATTCAATAAAAACTTAAAAAAAAAAAAATAAATCTTTACTGAACAAGCTGAAGTTAGAAGTCGATTGAAAGGTCATAGGTGTAGGAAACTTCACTTCATGTAATACGTATAGTAGTAAGTATAATGTGGATACATTTATTTCTTGTATATCTACATATGTAGTTTACCTTCTTTAATGTACTCGTGGTAAGCGAAACTTAGGCAGAACTACCAGGTGCTTGAGAGACCGTTTAAGAGCCCATGTTTACAACATCAAACGGGGGTTTAAAAATCATAGCCTCTCAGCCCACTTTAGAAAATTTCATGGAAAGGATCCTAGGGAAATCTCATTCATAGGGATTGATAAATTGAAGTCGCATTAGAGAGGGTGTAACAAAACCAGGGAGGCTTCAAAATTAGAGATGCAGTGGATTTTTTATTTATTTTTCTAAATAAAGGTTTATTGTATAAATGTAAAATTACAAAAGTATATTAACACTTTACATTTATATAAAGAACAAACTATAGAAATGTATATAAACAATGATATGTTTCATATGCTATTAAATGACTGTATCCAGATGCATAATCTTTACAAGTTGGTCATTTAAATATACAAAAAGAAAAATAGTTTTAGTTTTTAGGTTATGAGTAGTTGTAGCATTATCATGTGGGGAAGTTACTTGTTATATGGACTAGGTTAATCCTTGTGAGATTTTACTAAAAGTAGTGGGGGCCGTGAAAAGGGGTATTATTGATTGAGTTATGATTTCTGAATTCTAAATGGCAAATGTTTCTGGGTAATGTACTGGTCTTAGCTTGTAGGCTTATGTTTCTGTTAGTCTCTTATATTGATCAGATAGTTTGAACGTGTACTATGGTCTCCATATTTTATGGAATTGTGTTGTAGTTTCTTTTTTGATAGCGACTGTTTCTTCCGTCTCATAAATATCATGGACTTTCGTTAGCCAATCTTCTAGTGATGGAATATTTCTCATTTTCCATAGTGGTGGAATTAATGCCTTGGCTGCAATCAGGAGGTGGCGTGACAATGAATTTTTATACTTTTTGTAGGTAAGTTTGTTTACATGTAGAAGGCAACATGCTGTGTCAAGTTTTAGGTTTGTGTTAGTGTTATGTATTATCCATGTCTTAATTTGTTTCCAGTACATTTGAATCTTCTTATAAGACCACCAAACATGTAGAAAAGTTCCTCTACTTTTGTTGCATCTCCAGCAGGTGTCCGGCTCTTGGGGAGACCAGGATTTGATTTTAGCAGGTGGAACGTACCGTTGGGTGAGTATTTTGTATGATATTTCTTGAATTCTAGTGCTCAGGAAGCATTTGTGGGTAAAGACAGCAAAATTTTCCCATTGCTCAGCTGAGATTTGGGTTTGGAGCTACTTTTTCCAGATTTCTTTAAATTTATCTGGTGAGTCGGAGGTTGGCTGGGACATCCAGCTGTAAGATAATGAGGTTGCTTTTCGTAGTTGAGTTTGATTAAAACAAATTTGTTAGAGATTTGTGAGGGGTTTTATCATTAGATCTTTTTGTTTGTTATTTTGGATGAAATCATGTATCTGTAGGTATGACCAGAAGGTTAGGGTTTTCATATCAAATTCGTTCTTTAAATTTGTGAAATATTTCATGTTTCCATTATGTAAACATTGTAAGTCTAAAAAGGGTGTATTTTCTGTGACTTGGGGTATGGTATTATTCTCATGTCCGGGGGGAAAATCCAGATTGTTTGCTATTGACGATAAGAGGCTTGGGTATGTAGAGAGTTTGTGTGAGAGGGCAATTTTTATGGAATATTTTTAGTGGTGTTTATTAGTGGGTGTTTTTTAATTAAAGGTGGGTAGTATGAAGGGTCTGACTAAAGGAGATACTGTATATGTGAGTTTGACCAAAATCTTTCCACCCAATCTTTGTTCTTATTGTGGCAATGCCAATCTATTATCCTGGCCAAGTTTGTTGCATAATAATATTTTTTGAAGTCCGGGATACCCATCCCTCCTTTTGATTTGGGTACGTAACAGTTTAATTTGGATACGTGGTCATTTATTTGCCCAGATGGTTGGTATTTCTATTGGTAGGGCATGAAATAGGTAGATTAGTCTTGGCAGAACTATCATCTTTAAGATGGCAGCTCTGCCAAACCATGAGATTTGTTTGGAGTTCCAATTTTTTAAGGTAATTTTCTATCCTTTTTAGTAATAGTTGAAAATTCTGGTTATAGAGGTGTTCTAATTTTGGGGTGAGTTTGATACCAAGATATTTTAATGCTGCTTTTTCCCATTTATAAGGGCAGTTATCAATCACCCACTGTTGTGACTTGTTTAAGAGGGTCAAGCTCATAGCTTCAGATTTACTTTGATTAATTTTAAAGTTATAAAGGTATCTACAGTGTTAGAAACATTTGTTTAAATTGGGAAGTGAGATATGTGGTTGGGTTACGTAAAACAGTAAGTCGTCAGCATAGGCCACTATTTCATAGTCTCTTTTGCCAAAATTAAGTCCATGTATTGCGTTTTTTTGGTTTATTGTCTTATGAGTGGTTCTAAGGTCAGAATAAATAATAGTAGTGATTGTGGACATCCTTGTCTGGTTCCATTTTGTATTATTATCGGATCGGAGTAGGTGTCATTACCTTTAATTTGTGCTCTGGGGTCATTGTATAGGGAAGATATCCAATTCATCATCTTTTGGCCGAGACCTATATGTGTGCAAGTAGCGAACATATAGTCCCAAGCTACTCTATCAAAGGCCTTTTCAGCGTTGGTTGACAATAAAAGGCATTTTTTTTTTTTTATGTGTTCTGTGAATTAGGTTAAGAGTTTTTATTATGTTATCTTTGCTTCCCTCTCTGGCATAAAGCCCACCTGCTCAGGTCCAATAAGTTTCTCCAGAAATGGTCTAATACTGTAGGCTAAAATTTTTGCAAGAATTTTTAAGTCCAAATTTAATAGAGATATGGGTCTATAGTTAGCACAGCCAGTTGGGTATTTGTCTGGTTTTGGTATTAGGCCTCATGCACACTGGACATTTTTGGACGTTTTTACAGCAGCTGTTTTTGGCTTCAGACGTTTTTTTCTACAGTCAATAAACTCCCCATCATGTTATCCTATGTGTCCATGCACACATAGGCTGTTATCAGCAGTTTTTGGCTGGGGTGTTTTTTTGGCTTTAAAAAAACCCCAAACCAGTAGGTTCTGAGAGGAGTTTTTCAGCTGTTTTCAGCTGTAAAAATGCTCTAACGTCAAAAAATGCAGATAAACGCTCAAAAATGTGGCTCACCTGTGTTTTTTAACGTTTTGGACCCATTGAAAAAAAGAACGCCAAAATACGCTAATAAACGCTATTACAAAAACGTTGAAAAACTCACTGCAAAGCTACTGGCATTTTTATAACGTTATTTTAAAGTCCAGTGTGCATGAGGCCTTATGGTTATGTATGCCAAAAGGATCTCACAATGGATTTAAGAACTCAAGACATTCGCCCCTTATGGGCTGAACATTGATTTGGACATCAACTATTTTACTGATACTAAATAAGCTTTCATTATCCACCTGCTCTATAATGTCTGGATGATCTTCCATGTCCCCATTCTTGAGATAATGCCCTTTTTTAAATATATGATTCCCCATGTATTTTAGCTATATTCTTTTATATTTTTTATGGGATTATTAACGCTTTGATGTTTAGTTCTCATTTCTTTGTCAACATTTTATTGTAGGTTTTTTTTTTTTTTACTCTTTTTTTTGTTTTGTTTGAGTTTTATATGCTGATTGGGATTTGTCAGTTGATTATTGGGGGGCGGGGGGGTGGGTGAACTTCTAGGCTAGATCCTTGGTCATATTGGGAATATTATTATATTTGTTATATTTTTAGAATGTATCTTGGAGCTTGCCTTTAAGGTGTAATTTAATTTATAACAAAATATTTTTCACTCACCTGTATGTCAATATATAGCTATTCATTTTCAGGTGTCACTGAATTTTTACTGTTGATATTTTATTAGCTATGCTTATGTATGATCATTTTATACATTGATTGGTATACTTGACATGGATACCCATTCATGGGGTTGTTTTTAAACTGTTTTAAAAGATCATCTGTAATGTGATGGATATTGTAGGTAATTGGCATTGTTTTGTAGATATTTTTTTTGTAATTTCTCTATTTATTATCTTTCATATGATCTTTTTACTGATCCATAATGTGTATGGCCGATCTACTATGCTTGAACCAACTTAAAAATGTTTTACTTCTTCTGGTTTTGGCAATATAGTAGTACCAATCTACACCTGTGATTGGGAGGACTGGGCAAGGCTCCTTAAAGATGGCTGACGTCGCCACTAGAGGACCCCTTGATAATGTCTAATTGGGAGAAACACGTTGGGAAGAGTTTCTGATGCCGACGTCATGCTGCTGCGTGATCTCGCAGTTGGCAGTGGCTTCCTATGTAAGTTTATGTCATTTTACATGTATCGTGATGTTTTTATTTGGACATTAATAAAATACTACACTATTAGAGATCTGTCTGGGCTCTTGGTGAGCTTTGTTTGCCCTAGTTGGAGTGTGTCAGAAGGAGCTACAGGATACAGACCACTGCATTTACTCCAGAGGGATGTCTTATATACCACAGGGTTTAATGCTGCTGTAATGGTAGCCATGTTTTCTGGTGAGCTTTGAGTTCACTTAATGTTGGTGATTGGTCATCTAAGCACCCTGAGAAGAATCAGCATGTGTGTAAAGGCAATGAATGGTTGATTTCACCCCTCATCTATTAGGATCACAGTGGGACTTTTTCTGTTTTTCTGGACTCTTCCTTTTCATTTAAGGACTTTTGTATTTAAGGACTTTATTGCACTTACTGTTGGCGCTACACTTTATTTGCATGAAGTTAGAAGCTGATTGACTATTATGCACAGCTACTCCCAGATTTTTCATTCTCCAGTTTTCGTAAATCGACCCCAAAGTGTGTTAACACACAGAGGGGTTGATTTGCTAAAACTGGAGAGTGCAAACTCTGGTGCAGCTCTGCAGAGAAACCAACCAGCTTCCATGTTTTTTTTGTCAAAGCTTAATTAGCTGAAGTTAGTAGCTGATTGGATTCTCTGCACAGCTGCACCAGATCTTGCACTCTCCAGTTTTAGCAAAACAACCCCAGAATGTGAAGGTGTAAAGAGAATCTAAAAGTTGCTGTTGTACTATTTAAATGTATACAGCATTTCCATTAAATTAGGGTAGAAGGGCCAGTTTGTTATATGGCAGCGGCTATATAACCCGAGGGCAGCCAGTGGATAAGGTAGCACTGCTGTAGGTATTGCTGACCATCCTCTTATTATATCACATGCAAATTGAAATATATAAAATAGAGCCATGCTATAAAGCAGTGATAATCAAAATAAAGTAAAAAAATCAAGCCACGTAAAATTGGGTATTACAATGACAACAGGAATATCATATAATCTATGTGCACAACAGAATCCAAGTGCAAATACACCAATAAAAGTACATAAGAGGTGCAAAAAAATCTATAAAAAGTGAAAACGTTTTTGAAATGTATAAAGTTTGTGAAAATTTAAAGTAATCTTCTTCAGAAGTGTTCAGATGAAAGTAGTGAACATCCAATTATTACCATTCAGAACTCCCAAGTCATGACACAACCACTCCGGTAAAGAAGCAGGTTTACCAAATTTAATGGACCCTCTAATCAAAGAGAGGTCAGATGAGCATATGACCATACACCCTGTCGTGGGTATTCCCAAGGCTTTCCTACAAGATTCACTTAGGAGTAAGGATATGGACTGTTCTTCTCATATCAATGGCATCCAGATAAGACCACAATAAGCATGAAAGGAAAAGCTCCTCATACTGTAAAACTCTTCTAAACATTTTATTAAGAAAAAAGATTGCACTTATATTCAAAAGTTCCATAAGTAAAAATCACTGGCCGCTAGTAGCAAAGGAGTATCCCGCACTTCCTGGAACACACAACATCAGCACCGTGGCCAGTTTGTGTGTGGCCAAAAAGCAGAAATACAAACATTGGACACACACTGGCTTTGTCCAGGGTCATTCAGAAGCTTTATTTGCAACATGACATGGAAAGAAAGCTATGCAGGAGCACAAAAGATGGCTCTCTTCCTGGCCTCACAGTGCTGGCTACCTGCCCATATGTATCCAAAAGTATAATTTCTGTAGCAATTACCAGAATGTGTTCTAAAAGCCCAGACAGATATAAGCAATAATTTTGCTGCACATAGTACTGTCAGCTATGTCATCTATGGAAGGAGCCCAAATGTAATTCTCCTGGACATTTGACATTCTATATTAGGCCCATTGGATGGAGCTGATGATCAAAGTAAATACGTGTTTATTTCCTGAGATCATCAGCTCCATCTAATGGCCAAAAATGTGTTATTTTACTACTCTGATGCTATTCTCATGCTATTCTTATGAAAGCCTTGGTTTAGCTGAAAGAAAAAAAAAATGGTAGAGGGGATGGGGAGTATCAGAGGAGGAAGATTTAATCTAAAGGAGGACACAGCAACACAAGGGACACATCCTACTGAAAGTAAGTAATATCCCTCGTGTTTTATCTTACTTTTTTTTTTTTAGCTACACATAGGCTTTAAAGAAGAACATCTCCTCTGGAAAGAAAATGACCCAGTAACATTCAATTAGCTGTAGTCCATAATGAGTAAACAGGTGCATTAGCTGAACTAGTTAAAGAAGACCTATACTGTAGACTAACCAGGGTCAACTTGCCCTGTTCTATGTCACTGTGTGAAAGCTGTCATCTTGGTAGAGGAGCAGTGCTTATTTTTATCATGTCAGTTCCAACCCACTGATGACATTTGATCTAGTGAACTACTGAAAATTATTAAGAAACAGCAGAAGAAGTGGAGAAAACAGATCCACAGAATTAATAAAGTTGGATCAAGGAAATTCTTGCATCGCATGTCCTCAGGTGCAGCTTTTTTCTCCAGCAGACTCTCTGAAGAACAAAGGGCAGCGCAAAAGTGACATTAACTGTAAAAATAGTAGTGATCATCAGACGTCAGTATGATATACCTTTGATGTTCTTAAAATGCAGGAATCCAGTTATTAGGCTACAGGCACAGTCACATATCAATATGTTTCCTGCTAATTTCAGAAACAAAGTCTAAGAAAATGATATATTTTTAAGGGTACCTTTTAGCCACAATCAACCTTTTTTGGGGTTTCCCTGTAGAAGATTAGATTTCCATAAATTGGGTTTAAAGAGTAAATAAAAACCAGGTGTGGTTTTTCAGTTATAGTTTTATTCCAGTGGGTTGAATCACCCACCAGCTTTGGTTTCCTCTTAAAGTGGTTTTAAACTCTGTTACACCACTTTTACCTACAGGTAAGCCTATAACTGTAGGTACCCTGAATATCTCCTAAACTTGTACAGTTTAGGAGATATTCAGTATATGCGCTGATGCCGACATCATTGGCGCATGAGCACTGAAGAAATGGGCCGCTGGTGCCGTTTCTTCAGTAGCCGTGCCGTGACCAGCGGCTCCCACGCACATGCACGGGAGTGACGTCATCACAAGTCTGGCTAATTAGAGCGCTGGAGCCAAGGACCCGGAAACAACGGTGGAAGATGTTGGCCATGTACTTGGAGTGCCGACGCCAATTCAGGGCATCGTTCTGAGGTAAGTATTTCATAATGAGCTAGTATGCGATGCATACTAGCTCATTTTGCCTTGGTCTTGCAGGGTTTTTTTTTTTTTTTTGAGGTTTACAACCTCTTTAAAAACATTAGGGCAATGGTAGTTCCAAACTCTAGAAACAAGCCATACTATTACAAGCAGTCTCACTTTCCCTGACTGACTTATATATTAGCATTTCATTAGGGACTCATCAATAGTAAGTTTGAGATTTTGTAGCTAAAGACGTGAATTTCAAATGAGAAGCTATTATTGCAACTCAACAGAATCTATATACAGTAGCTAAAATATTAGAATTGGGTAGAATGGATCTGTTTATGCTAACTCTTGCTGCCCTTGCCCCTCTTTCTGTACATTGATCATGGGATGTATTTAGAATTTTTGAAATAGTAATGCTTAATAAGGCAGTGAATATTTTCTTTGCATATTCTTTCTACACAATTCATTTTTTTACTGTAAATATTCCTTAAAAACACAGCAGTGATCACCTGATCAAGCAATTATGACCCTCAATTTGCACATGTAGACCAACAGTAAGGCTGCATTCACACCTGAGTGTCGCATTTTTTTCAGGGATTATGTTGCATGTTTTTGTGTACAGCGTTTTCCAATCATTTTGGAGCTTTTGCGTTTTTGTATTAGCCGATAGAAAAAACTATCATCTGCTACATCATTTGTAGCTAGGTGTTTCAACTTAAAAAAATGCGCTAATCTGACCGAATCGAGTTACAAAAGTAACTCCAAAACTTTTTTGAGCTTCAGGCGTTTGGCTTCAGGCATTTTAGAGTGGAGTTGTGAACCACTACCATAGAGAATAATTCAATTTTTTTCTTTATGAACATTTTGGAGTTTTGAGCTTCCAGCTACAAAATGCTCAGGTGTGAATGGGGCCTAATTGTCCTATGTTGTTTAAAAGTTTAACATTGTTTGACTACTTGCTTTGGTATGGATAAGGATCTTGGATGCTTTGTTGGTCCAACTGAAATACATTTTAATATTACACACAGCTAACAAGTTTCCTATCACCTGCTGGCTTGCCACATCATGGCTTGGGCACATCAGTCCAGTAATTCAAAACATGATATCCAAAAAGCACAAAGAACAACTATTTCTTGCTTAGAATATATATATATATATATATATATATATATATATATATATATATATATCACATTTTTCAGAAGTGACCTTAAAAGCCACTCAAAATCAGTAAGCACTGCAAATACAAGTCACTTTTCTGAGACAGATTAACTAAAATTATAATTTTGACATTTTGTTCTCAGCTTAAACATTTAAAAAAATATATATACTTAGCAGTAAAGAAAACTAAAATGAATCACGATCTGCATAATCAGTAGTCATTCTGCACATGTAGTATTCTACAGTCTTCATAAGTCTATAAATAGTGTAGCTAGATTCTAAAGACGTCTTACCTGTAAGCATCCATAGTTACTCTTCTGATGTAAGTTAACAAGAATTGATGTTAAAACGAAAGACGTCAGGTCACTAGGCTCCTTTTGCATTGCTTACACCATAATGCATCCTCCTTGTTTATTTTTCATTTATACAATTCAAAAAATTAATCTCACAGCCAGAGTGTCATAAGACACGGGCTAAGCAAAGAGAGCATAACACATTTGTTGTGAAAGAGGAGGAAAGGCAGATTATTAGGGTCAGCTACTTTATTCACCTTTTCTAAACGTGTATTTCTCTTTTTCCACATATTGGCAAGCCAACAAAGAAACAGGGAGCAATTCAGGGAGGAAGTAGCCTAAACTTCTTTTTTGACATTTCCATGGTTATAGGAGTCTGGGATTAACAATGTCCTATTTCCATTGCAAACAGCTAAACTGCTGAAAAGGCTCTGCAAACTTTACATTCAAGAGACATCCCAAGGAACTATCTATGGGTTTGTGTTGATTTAATATTTGTCTTTTTTTCATAAAGAAAAGATTGCAATCATCCATAACCTCCAAATATAACTAATCTTTTCCTCGTCTAAAATTCTAAAATGTGTTTGGTTGCTATAAGTTTTGGGACATTGAACATCATCTTTGCTCTTTTGAACCCTTTTACTACCAGAGTAATTTTGCATTGTGCATGTCAACGTGCACATTTTAGGAAGATTCGTTAAAGTAGAATTCTGGGTTAACCCTATCTAATCTTCAAAATACTCCCTTCCCTCTCCTAACACGTATGTTTACTAACCTGTGTAAAAAAGATGCATATTCTTACCATTCTTATGCCACTTAGGTCTGGTCATGGGATTGGCTCCCATTGAAGCCTATGAGTGATGTCACCACTCCAGACTTTACTAGCCATTGCCAAGTGCGTTACACAATATTAGCACAATGGTTTATCAAACTCATATTGTGAGTAAAAAATACACTAAAGCTAATTTTAGTGCACACAAACAAAATGGGGGAATTTATCAAAACTGGAGCAGCTGGAATCTGGAGCAGATGTGCATGACAATCAGTCAGTTTCTACCTACAGACAGAAAATGAAAGATAGAAGCTGGTTGGGTGCCATGCACACCTAATCCAGATTCTGTCTGCTTTAGTGTTGATAACTTCCCCTCAATATTTTACCTATTTTTTTTTTTTTTTTTAATATAAAAGATAAGGTTGTGTCAAGCAAACAGAAACCAAACATGTCAAGCCTTACAATTGTGTGCACCCATGGAACTGCAGTAGACTTCAGTTCCCAAAATTTCCATAGGCTAAACTTTAAAAGCCTTTACAAGTCACCAGTTTAGAGATAATCCTGAAGGATGGCCCTAGAATTTTTGCTCTCACTCCAACATGCTCAGTGATGCCTAACACATGTAGTACAAATGTCATTTATCAAATTTGGGTACGCTCAATGTTCATGTGTATATGAGGGTGGGAACCAATAAAAATGTAGTTTTGTGTTTTTTGTGATAATGTGTTACTTTATTTATTTTTACATTTTTTTTACTTACTTAAATAATCCCTCGTATGTGATAGCATATTGCTGATGAAAGGTCCTCTTTAAGGAAATGAGAATTTAAATTGAAGCACCACACCACTGCTAAGAGCAAATGGTGAGTCGCCTATATTTTAGCATTTGGTTGTGCCACATCCAATATTATAGAAAAGAACAAAAACCCCTTGTGGTGGACTTTAAAGGCACAAAAGTTATTTAAGAGAATTAATCTAGTTTGAAAAATATTTATTAAATATTGTAAATACAAATCATGTATAAAAATCACATCAAATGTATTAGAACAGATTATAAAGTGCTGTCATAATAACATGATACAAGTAATGGACTAGTGATTCTTGCACCCGACGCGTTTCGGGGTACATGTGCATCTCTCCTTCTTTAAAGGTGTAATTAAGCAAGAATACTTTGTTATATAGTAGGATGGCAGCCCTTTCAGACCATGCAGATTAAAAACATATTAGTGCAAAAAGTGCTTGTATTTTGCTTGAGCCAGAGATCCAATAACAGAGGTAGTGTGCCTCAGCAGAGGGGTATCTTACCCAAAAAGGTGACCCAGCTCCCCCTCACGACACAGACCCGAGAGGGGCGAGGGGCCAGAGGACCCACTGGGGCCAAAAGAGGAAAAAGACCTTGCAGATGGTACGTGAGGACCACTTGGACATAGAGAGAAAGTTTTTTTGTTGTAGAACAGTCCCCACAACTGTTAAACTTTTGTGACCGTTCGCTCCAGCATCCAGCACAAGACTGCCAAGAGGTCCAGATACAACTTTATTCCATTAGAATTCAAAGGTACAATCCAAAAAAGTATCCAACGCATTTCAGGAACCAAGTACCCCCTTTATCAGGGCTAGAAAGAAAATAAAAAAGATTTTCATATCAATCTGATGTCGATACAATATCCCCTCTATAGGAATATATAGAAATATTCTTATTTAGCAGTGGTGAGGCACTTCAATTTCAATTCTCGTTACATTACAATACAAGCCAAGGAGACAGTGGAAATTCTCTGGGGTGTAGAAGCTGCCTGTCCAGGAACCACATCATTTACACCAACATCAATACCTTAAGATAACAATACCAGTAAGATAACCCTACAGGTCCAGCTCTATCTTTCCACTTTCCTCAACTTTTTAAGGAGATGTCAGGGGTCTGTTAGACCCTTAATGTGACTTCTGCACTCTGCAGCAGCCAGGAAATGACAGCTCTGAAGCTGGAAGTGCTTGTCACTGGGCTTATTCATTAGAAGGAAGATCAGCAAATGATTTACTGATCTCTCTACATTCTACACATCGAAACCCGCCATGGCTGTCCCAGGCCTGCAGGGGGGAACAGCGGAGCATGGGATACATGCCGGGAGGGGGCTAAACAAACACTTTCTAGTGATTGTGGAAGTGATCAGGCAGCTTCCATCAGAAAGAGGACAGTTGGATTTTGTACGCACACTATTGGCTGCTTTATTCACTTAAATTATCCAATCATGTGAAAAGCATCTTCACGTGATTGGGTATTTAAAGTAAACAGTCATTTGCTTTTCAGGCGATTGAATAATTGAAAAGAAAATTCACATCATTTTTAAATGACTATTCTTAACTCTTTTAGTGCACCGGTCTTGATATCTTTCAGGAAACCCAATTTTGGCATATGCCTAAGCTCCTGGTCTGCTTAACTCCCGTAGAAAAGTAAAAGAAAGTTCCACTATCCTTGTTACATTTTGCATTTATGATATATTTAAAGTGCAATAAATAATTGGATTGGGAACACCCCAGAAAGTAGGAGAGCACCCAGAACTCCCAAGTGGGCAGGTATACAAACAAAAAGGCTAAATTCACACTTGATAAAAATACTAACGCTGACAGTAATGCAAACCAACATGCCTATAACGTTAACACGTTTTTTGTGTATTTAATGCACGTTTAAGGCACGTTTAAAAAAAAACGCACCCCAGGCGCCCTCCAAGTGATTTTCTTTCCACCTTCCACTTCACTGATATTTAATTAAGGCTTGTCAAATAAGCTGTAAAAACACTGCAAATGCTACAGCCACATTAATGGTGCATTACCATGGACTTGAACAGAAGGAGTTAATGAGCTTCAACTCCTCCCAGACTTGACATGTAACTTCGTTTTTGCCGCACAGCGACACAAACCTTCTATGCTATTCAAATGTGAACAGCTCTGTCCGCTGCCCATATTATCCGCACTAATACCAGTGTGAACAGGGTTGGGACCTGGCAAATGTATTTTAGTAAAATATGTTCCCTATAAGTCATTTGACACCATATCAGAATTAATGCAGTCAGATATATGTAGAACGTTTGGAGTTTAAGTGATGCAATTTATTGATTAACCTAAGTTATTAAGGATGCAAACATTCAGGATTACATATGGGAAAGCTATCTTTTTTATTTACTTAAAGTGATACTAAACAGAGAAGTGTTAGTTTCCATAATTCATTCACATAAATCGTATATATCAGGCCACTGTATTTTATTTTATTTTTTAAATCCTCTAAGTACCTAAGTACCCACTGTTGTGTGGTCACATAATCTTTCCCTGTTCTTTGGCATCTGCAGGGAAAGATTCTTGGGGGGGGGGGGGCTTCTATTACTACAGTGTGAGTCTGTGTCTGGCCAGCCCTGACTGGTGCTGTGCCAGTCACAAACAGTTTCATAAGAGTAATTCAGATTAAATTATAAATATCAAAAAACTGGTTTACAGCTCCCAATAAATCTTTATTAAACATCAAATGTGTATTTTTTGTGCCTTAATATGGTGTCAGCAGAGTCAAAGATGATTGACACCAGCTTTCACTTTTTTCAGATGGCATCTTGGTGTGGTAGCCCTTGAGGATTGAACAATACTACTCATTACTTATTGTGTTACATACTTTATTATTGATGTTCTACTTTACAGATTATATATGCATCTACTCCTGAGGAAGTGAACTGAGATTCGCAAAACACGTTGCGTTTTTAAGATGCATTTTTCAACTTTATCATGTACAATTTTATTCTGTATGAAATATATTATGGAATTATTATGAATCAACTTGACAGTATTTTATCAATCTTTCATGTATTGTAATGAGAATTGTATTTATCAATACATTTGTACAATATGGATTTAGTGGCTGTGTGTGTTGCTCCTCACTCAAAGTCCCAGAACAAACGTATGCTTATTTGGATGCATCTGCAGCCAAGACTCGTTTTACTTTACAGGTATTAGCAATTACTTTTAATATATTTAACACTGACTTATATTAAAACTAAGCTATTTTTGTGATTTTCTTAGTGAATGTAATCAATCGGCATATTATTTTCCACCCCCATAGTATTTAGCAATAGAAGGACATAATGGAGGAGGTAGGGGAGTGTCATTTACCACTGTGTGTATATGCCCACATGTGTGACTCTTTAGCCACCTGGTCTGGACAAAAAAGAAAAAAGAGGAAGTAAAGAGCTTAGAACTGAACATGCTCAGTAGAGGACACCAGCTAGTTAACACAATCTCAGCCTGCAGTGGGGACACAGAGAAGGTGTAAGGGACAGCTAAAGGCAGGATCAACAAGGTATATTTAACTCTACACAAAACCTGTGCTTTAGTGGTTTTATTAGTATGAACACTCTGTTATATAGAATGTAATAAGAGTGTTTCATAGTCTGTGTTTAATGACACTTTAAGTTAGCTACTTAAACTCCACACTTTCTGCATACATTGTTGACTAATATGGCACAATGCTCTACTACTGCAGTTAGATATAAAAATGTAATGTAATTTTGTCTATAGTAACATGACCATAAAGTTAATCTATGGGCAATACTTTTTTTTTCTTTTAGTTTTGAATAGAGTAGGAAAGTGTTCAAACTCTTCTCAGCTTATTTTATTGAATTATTTATTTAATGCCTTCTGTGTCCCACTAGGAAGATTTGCTTTCAATTCCTGATCTGGAGACACAATAGGCAACAAGAGGAAAATTCTCATCCTAGGCATTTGTCACCAGACATTTGTCATCAATTGGTGCTTAAAGAGGAACAAAACCCTAATGGGTTTTACTTCCTCTTTCGTTTCCTGCAAACCCTGTAAAGTAAAAGCATAGTGGGCTAGTATGCATCGCACTTATGGCTTATGTGGCACTCACCTGCAAAGGAAGCCCGTGCTGTCCCCGCTGCAGTGAGCATCCATCTTCGCCCCTCTTCCTTCTAGGGCCCCGGAGTCAGGCTCTGCTACTGGCCGGAGTCGCGTGACGTCACTCCCACGCATGCGCGCAGGAGCCAACGGTCACGGCACGAGCACTATAGAAACTGCATGATCGTGCCCTTTCTTCAATGCGCATGCGCAGATGATGTCTCCGCAAGTGTATATGGTAAATATCTTCCGAACTGTACAGGTTTAGAAGATATTTCCAGTACCTACAGGTAAGCCTTATTATAGGCTTACCTGTAGGTAAAAGTGGTGTGTAAGAGGTTACAACCATTTTAACCTCTCTGGCTGTATTCCCAAGCGTGACTCGGGGTTGATTTTCTCTGCCAGGAGCGGTAACCCCAAGTCATGCTCGGGGTAACATTGCAGAGCTGTCAGCGGAGTCCCCTTTCCTTCTCCTGGCGATCCAGCGACGTCCTCCGCTGTGATTGCCGGCGAGATCACTGGCGAGAGCGCCGACCGGCATCTGACTTCCTAGTTCCGTTCCCTGCGAGCAGCAGTGGTGCATGGGAACGGAACTGGGCTTGAAATTCAAAAGTGACACACACACATAAAAGAGGTGATACATTGTAATCTGAGAGGATTACACTGTATCATCTCAGATCTGACACTTGATTACTGTACAGTGCCCCTTGCCTGCAATTTTACTGTCATTTCTGCCCATAAAATATTTATAACATGGCATCAAAAAAGCGCCACTTTACTACAAAAGCGCTTTTGGACCAGTTGAGTGACAGCGACAGCGACACGGAGTTGCTCGCAGAACTGAGCGATAGTGAGTCATGGGGAGATTTGTCGTCTGACACTGACACTGATCTGGTGAATGACAACGGTGATGATCCTGCACCTGACCTCAGCGATGCGCGCACTTTGTGCCCTATTGACTGCGATACGGACCAGGTAGCGCCCCCAAGATTCCCCTTCACTGGATCACCTGGGATGAAGGTAGATGTTGAGTGTGACAACCCTCTGGCATACCTGCAATTATTCCTCACTGAGGAGGTAATTGAAAAAATTGTCACAGAGACAAATCGCTACCAAGAGCAGCAATCTGCTACGCTGCATGCCAGGTTTTCCAGAAGCAGAAAGTAGGAACTGGTGACCAAAGAGGACAGCTGGCAGTTTCTGGGACTCATCATTCTTCAGGGGGTGGTGGGGAAACCGCTCCAGAAATGGCACTGGACCACTAATAAGTTACTGGCCACTCCGTTTTTTGGCACCGTGATGTCAGAATACCTGTTTTCCCTCATCATGAAGTATCTCCACTTCACCAACAATGAACAATTTGATGAGGCCACGCATCCTGCGCCCGAACTAAAAAAAATCTGGGAGGTATGCCAAATTATTGTGACCAATTTTCAGCGTACCTACGTGCCAGAAAGGGATGAAAGCTTGATGGCCTACAAGGGACGCCTAAGCTGGATACAGTTTATTGCAAAAAAGCGCGGTTTGGCATCAAATCCTACATGCTCTGCGAGTCATCCACTGGGTACATCTGGAATTTAGTCATTTACACCGGTAAAGGCACGAAATTCAACCCCAGGTACAGCGGCTATGGGATGGCCACATCATCTGTCCTTACACTGCTGGAGCCATTGCTGAACCAGTGATTTTGTGTGACCATGGACAATTTCTACATGTCTCCGGAACTGTATGAGGTTTTGCTTCAAAACAAGACTGATGCATATGGTACCGTTAGGCCTAACCGACGTGACATGCCATCTATGTTTGCCAAGAAAAGACTAAAAACCAGAGAAATGGTTGCCTGGCAGAAGGGTAAGATGATGGCAATGCGATGGCGAGACAAGAAGGATGTGTGTCTCATGAGTACTGTGCACAATACCTCCACTGCCATGGTCCACACAAAAGGTGGGAAAGATGTGCTGAAGCCACAAGTCATGATAGACTATAATAACACAATGGGAGGTGTCGACAGAGCCGATCAGGCAATGACATTTTATCCGGCTATGTGCAAACAGCAAAAAAAATATTATAAGAAGATTTTCAGGCATCTTCCGGAACAATGCCTTTGGAATGCATATATCCTGTATAAAGCAAAGAGTGACAAGCCTCTTGTTCATTCTGATTTTATCTGGAAGGTGGCTGAGCAGATTTTTGTCAACCGCCACATGCCATCAGTAGCTGTGAACAGACCTGGACGACGTGCTGTTGACGTTGCCAACCCAGAACGCCTGACTGGTTTTCACTTTATGGACTACATACCGCCAACTGCAAAAAAGGCAGAACCTACCAGGACGTGCATGGTTTGCAGTTCAAAGAGAGATGGCAATGGAAAGAAAGTCCGAAAAGAAAGCATTGTCCTGATTGTGACGTCGGACTTTGTGCTGTACCTTGTTTTAAAATTTATCACGCTCAGGAGGTTTATTGAATTTTCTTTGTTTGACAAATTTCATTATTTTGTATTACATTATTGAGTAACATTATATTATTTATTAGATTATAATTCATGATTTTGTGTTTCAAACTTTATCACATCTTGGATGTCTACTAGAGTCTTGTTTGGTCAGGTTTAAGTAAGTAATTACTAAGAATTGCAGGCCTACAATACATAACACCAAATTTCCATGCAAAAATCGTACCGCTTTTGGTACAAAATTCCCGACATAATCATACCACCAGGGAGGTTTACTCCTTAACTATCAAATGTCTAATTTTTCCTTGCTTTCTGTATCAGTGACACCAGGATAAATAAAGGTTTGAACCTCCCCAATGAGGTCAAAGACAGCAATAAAAACCTTTATGTAAGTTCTAACCACGCTATCCGAAACGTAAAAAAAAAGTTTCCCTTTACATACATTTAAAATGTGTCTTTCATATATATATATGTATGTAAGGGCAAACTTTTTTTTAAATTTTGGATATAAGAAAGACACATTTAAAATGTATGTAAAGGCAAACTTTTTTTCTTTAATTTCGGATATATTAACCACATAACGACCGGCGCACGCCGATGTACGTCGGCAGAATGGCAGGCAAATGGGCGTACCTGTACGTCCCTTTGAATTTGCCGCCGTGCCATCGCGTGCCCGTCGCGAGCTCCGTGAGTCCGGTCGCGGGTCCCGCGGACTCGATGTGTGCAGGGATACCCGCGATTGTCTCACGGTGAGGAAGAACGGGGAGATGCTGATGTAAACAAGCATCTCCCTGTTCTGCCTAGTGACACTGTCACTGATCATAGCTCCCTGTGATTGGGAGCGGTGATCAGTGATGTGTCACACACAGCCCCTCCCCCTCACAGTTAGAATCACTCCCCAGGACACACTTAACCCTTCCCTAGCCCCCTAGTGGTTAACCCCTTCACTGCCAGTGTCATTTTTACAGTAATCACTGCAATTTAATCGCACTGATCGCTGTAAAAATTACAATGGTCCCAAAAATGTGTCAAAATTGTCCGATGTGTCTGCCATAATGTTGCAGTCACGCTAAAAATCGCTGATCACTGCCATTACGAGTAAAAAAAAAAATTAATAAAAATGCCATAAAACTATCTCCTATTTTGTAGACGCTATAACTTTTGCGCAAACCAATCAATAAACGCTTATTGCGATTTTTTTTTTACCAAAAATATGTAGAAGAATACGTATCGGCCTAAACTGAGGGAAAAAAATGTTTTTTATATATTTTTTGGGGATATTTATTATAGCAAAAAGTAAAAAATATTGCTTTTTTTTTTTAAATTGTCGCTCTTTTTTTGTTTATAGCGCAAAAAATAAAAACCGCAGAGGTGATCAAATACCACCAAAAGAAAGCTCTGATTGTGGGAAAAAAAGTACATCAATTTTGTTTGGGAGCCACGTTACACGACCACGCAATTGTCAGTTAAATCGACGCAGTGCTGAATCGCAAAAAGTGCTCTGGTCTTTTGCCAGCCAAATGATCCGGGGCTTAAGTGGTTAAAGCCACATTTTGTTTTTTAGTTTCAGATATAGGAAAGCCACATTTAAAATGTATGTAAGGGCAAACTTTTTTACTTTTTTTTTTTCATATATATTTTTCATATATCTGAAACTAAAAAACAAAAGTTTGCCCTTACATACATTTTAAATGTGTCTTTCATATATCCGAAACTAAAAATTAAAGTTTGCCTTTATATACATGTAGCACTAACTCTCGGTGGAGCTGCTGATTTAAGCGGGTCTGTTACCTTCACTCTCCTTCCCTTGTTTCACCGGCATCGGGTCTAGGGTTCCATTGAGTTTACCTCTGGACGACACACGCACCAACACTGGAGTATGTTTTCAATGCTTTATTAAACAATTTCTTAGGAAGTAGCAGGAAAGAGGCGGAAAGGAAACTGCAGAAGAAACTCAAATATCTTCCGGTAGGGTTCTTTAACGAATGTCCTGGTAGGATTCAGATACTATGTGGAATGTGCTCCCCTCGTGGGACACACTCCTTGCTCGCCTGGATAGGCCTCTCTCACTTGCCTATCAGCGAGTACGCAGCACAAATAAAAGTCTCTGCCACAGACTTGTTTTGGGAACAAACCTGTACGATCCTCTGCCACAGGATGTATTGTTTTTTTTCTGCAATGTATGTCAGTCACAGTGCTTGAACCTTTAAGCCAACCTGGCAAAACTATGCTGTATGGTTACTTTCGGATACGTCCTCCAACCGAGTCACCAGGCCCCTCTCCAGAACAGCACGTTGCGTGATCCTTCCATGACGGGTCCTCCCCTGGGATCTTCTCGGTTGTCCAGCCTCGTCACACAGGACCGACAGCTCAAGACCATTCCTCGGCCGCGGTGGTAGGCTCCAGACAAGCCTCTGGACCCACCCCTGCGTCGCTTCGATGTGGGCCTCCGGAACAGAGGACCACAAGGTAGCTCCTTAACGCTTACCTGTCGGCCAGGAGGGCCAGCAGGTGGCTGTAAAATGAACTCAAAATATGGCGTCTGTCCCATAAATACCCTCGCCCAGAATGCAACTCGGAGGACCACCTCCACCAAGTTGTCTCCGGGACAGAAGAGCATCCATACGCTTCAACACGTTGCTTTTCCAACACTAACCAGTGATAACAGCGACACCCACTGGTCACTATGGAAACACACGCAACGTCAGCCAAGCTGGAACAGAGGCAAACTTAACCTTCCTAATGAACAAGTTACTAAATTTACCTAACCTGCGGTAGATTGCAAATCTACCAGCGCTACATACATTTTAAATGTGTCTTTCATATATTCGAAACTAAAAATTAAAGTTTGCCTTTATATACATTTTAAATGTGTCTTTCATATATCCGAAACTAAAAAAAAAAAAAAAGTTTCCCTTTAACATACATTTTAAATTTGTCTTTCATATATCCGAGACTAAAAAAAAAAAAAAGGTTTGCCTTCACATACAGTACATTTTAAATTTGTCTTTCATATATCCAAAACAAACAAAAAAAAAGTTTGCCTTTATATACATTTTAAATACGCCTTTCATATACTTTGAGGAATGTGGAAGATGTAAATGCTGCTTATACACACACTATATCTTATGCATGTGTGTCATTTACTTGCGCATCACTGTTTTTCCATAGAGTATAATTGTCTTTAGTATTTCAGGTATGTCCGTTATGAGCAAAGTGATTGCTTTCAGGGGCATAATACAATAGCTTCAAGCAAGACAAACTAAAGCATGCAACTCAACTGGTGAATATTTGTTACTTATACACTGCCACCGCCACTGTAACAATCACTCAAACTATTTTTTCTGTTACCATGAAGAACTACTATAAAGTAAGAATGCCAACAGATTTTCTTTTAGTAACATATTTTGTTAAATGGTAAGTTCACTTCACAGGAATGATTGTGCTCCCATGTTCAAATGCTGTGCCCTATCTACCCCTCTCCCAGCAACACTGAGCTCAAATGCTGCTGTCACAGGGGATACAGCGCACTGTGCATGCGTGGCATTTGAACGCAGGAGTGTGATCGCTCCTATATTCCTGGGGGGGCGAGCGACCACAGGATATTATGTCCTGACGATTATTCAGGAAGGTTCCCTAAATGGCCTACAGGTATGCCAGCTACATTAAGCAGCATTTTACAAAACTGCACAGTGCATTTTAATCTACTTGGATCCCTTGTCTGCATAGCCTGTTCCACGCTAAGCCCGGGTTCACACCATAATGCGCTGCGGAACGCACAGGAGCGCTGTGCGTCCCTGTTCACCGTTTCAGGGACGAATCAGGGACGATTCTATGCCTGAATTCGGCCCTGAAACGCAGCCAAAGACGCACAGCGTTTTTGTGCAGTGCGCACCGCAGCCGCCCCGGAGATATGTGAACTGGCTCCATAGGGAGCCGGTCACATTCTCCTGCTATGCAAATTAGATGTGCGGAAACGCACATCTAATTCGCATAGGTGTGAACCCAGGCTAAGCCCTGGTTCACATTGATGTGGGATTGAAATCGTGCGAATTCAGCTGAACTCGCACGATTTCATTCCGGCATGTCAGTCCGATGATTTCAGAGATATCTGTGTGGTTTCCTGCACAGATATCTATTGAAATTGCACCTGAGATCTCCAAAAGTAGCACAAAAACTACTTTTGGGAATCGGTGCCGCGCCTCAAAGTCGGCGTCGCACCGATTCGGACGGTTCCATTGCGGGAAACAGCCGCCGATTTGGCATGCGATTTGACATGTCAAATTGCATGCCAAATCGGATCAATGTGAACCAGGGCAAAATGTAAACTTAAAGCCTTTGGGTCCTTTCAGCACATATTCAGAACATATAGTAAAAAAGCACCAAGATTGGGACTTTATAGGTGCAAATTAATTGGAAGAAATATCAAATATAATGAATAAAAAAATTATTTTATTTTGAGAAGCAAAATATTGCTGATGGCTGATGGCTAGTATCTCCTCTTCTTTTTTATGAATGAATTCTTATTTTGCTTCTCAAAATAAAAGAATTTTTTTATTTTATTTGCACCTATAAAGTCCCAATCTTGGTGTTTTTTTCACTATTCAATCTCGGGATGTGGTGCTAAAAATCATTAGGTGCGTTCGTGTTCATAATAATTTGCCATATTCAAAACGTAGCCAAGTATATCCAACAATAATTTCATAAATAAAAAGAAAAAACTTTAGGCATAGTAATAAGGTAGTAATCATGTATGCAATGTATTATCAAATATACCGTAATTAAAATATCTTATACAACATTACAGTTATGTAAACATTAAGGCTGGGTTCACACCTATGTGAATTGGATGCGGATTTCCCCACATCCGATTCGCATGGTAGGAAATTGTGACTGGCTCCCTATGGAGCCGGTTCACATATCTCCGCTGCGGTGCGAAATGCACAGGAGCCCTGTGCGTCTTTTGGTCTGTTTCAGGTCTGAATTCTGGCCAAAATTCGGGCTGAAATCGAACCTGAAATGGCAAACAGGGACGCTCCGGACCCCGGCTGTGAGCCGCATGCAGCAATAGTGTGAACCCAGCCTTCAAGTGAAACTGAAGTCAAAACCTTTTTACTTTAACGTGGTATTAAACCCAAAACCAAAAAATGTAATATATTGCTGCTTACCATTAGATGTGGTGGCTGCACTAGCTTTCTTTTCTTAGGCTTTTCCCCTCTCTGTTTTCACCTGGTGATCTGGCAAGTAACATCTCCTGTACTTTTGAGACATAACTCTGGATGAAGGAGCACAGGGGACGCCTTCGGACAGCAGCAGTGTCAGTCTAGGGGGAGGGGAGTGTTATGCCGCGTACACACGATCGGACATTGTCCAAAATCCATGTTTTTTTTTTCCGATGGATGTTGGCTCAAACTTGTTCTGCATGCACAAAATCACACAAAGTTGGTCGGAAATTCCGAACGTCAAGAACGCGGTGATGTACACCACGTACGATGAGCCAAGAAAAATGAAGTTCAATAGCCAGTGCGGCTCTTCTGCTTGATTCCGAGCATGCGCCGAACTTTGTGCGTCGGAATTGTCTACACACGATCGGAATTTACGGCAACTAATTTTGTTGTTGCAATATTTGAGAACCAGATCTCAAATCTGTGCGAAGGAAATTCCGATGGAAAATGTCCGATGGAGCCTACACACGGTCGGAATTTCCGTCAAAAAGCTCCCATCGAACATTTTCTGTCGGAAAACCTGACTGTGTGTATGGGGCATTAGTGTATCAAAATCTACTTGTGTATCTAAATGTGCTAGTCCATCTAACAAACTGAAGCCAAACCCCATCTGAGAAATAGAGAGAGAGAAAGATTGAGGTTGCAGCCATATCCAAATTGCATGGTGTGAGAACCTTCTGTTAGGAGTTGTTTTTGCTGTTTGTGTCCCTTAGCCCCTATTCACACTGGGCCGATTTGACATGCGATTTAACATGTCAAATTGCATGCCAAATCGGAGCCTATTTCCGGCAACGACACCATCTGAATCTGTGCAATGCCGACTTTGCAGCGCCACACCGATTCCCAAAAGTAGTTCCTTCACTACTTTTGGCGACTTTGGGGGCAATTTCAATAGACATCTATGCATGAACCAGCACAGATGTCTCTCAAATTGCCCCCCGAAGTCAGACTGAAATGCTGGTTTAAAATCGCTGAAAAGCTGAACTCGCACGATTTAAACACACATTCAGTGTGAACCTAGGCTCAGGGTCAGATTCACCATCTCTGTTTTTTCCTGACGACCGCTATCCTGGGTCTAAAAGTAAGAGAAATGTATATTTTGGGAGTAGTGACCAGGAATAGGGGGGAAAGTTTACAATGAGGACACTTGGTCTGGTGACAGCTGTTCATTAGGGGATATCTGTCACTTTGGTGCAATTACCTCTAACTTCCTGTTGTGTCTTTTAAATGGGACACAAATGGTAAAAAAGAATAAACTGACCAAGGTTTTAGGAAATTTCTGCTTCATTCAAAATGAAAAAAAAGTTATGGCATTAAAGGGTAAGTTCACCTTTGTTCACTTTTTTTTTTTTCTAAATTCCAGCCCCCCTATGTACCAATATAGCATTCATGTACTTTGTTTTGCAAAAATATCAAAGCTTCCCATAAAATCTACAGACATGTACCTTACTGTCCTCCATCCATGATTCCAAACGTATCTATTGCTTCTGTCTTACTTCCTTACAGACTATAGATCATGATACAGGAAGGAGTTGACCAGGTGACCTCATTAGCACAAACTCTGCATCATCCACCCTCCCATTCCCAGCTGCATGTTTTTTAAATGAAATGCAATCAATCAGTGATCACTCTTCTCAATAAATACACAATATACAATCAGATTGTATAGTGTATGCCCACCTTTATACAAGTACATAGGAGGGAGTAGACAGAAACACTCAGCTGTCAAGCCCCGTTCACATCTCTCCATAGCGGGAACTCACATTCCGACATGCGTTTTTTTTTTTTTTTAGCAAGGGGGGGAGGTGTTTTGAAGCATTTTCACTCATCACACATAGGTCAGTCCATTCACCTGAATGGGCCACCATACACACAGCAATCACCCCAAAGAAGCTTCAGAACTTTTTTTGGAGTGGAGCTTGGTGCGTTTTTTACTGCAACTTTTGGTGCAGCGCATTTCTGACATGCAAAGAAACGCTCAGATGTGAATGGAGCCTCATTGTTCTTGTGTTATCGCACCAATTTCACTTTCAGGCCCCATTCATATCTAGCATAGTAGGAGCAAACGTTTTGTGTCTCGTTTTTCCTGTGACACGCATAGGGCAGCCCGCTGATTTCAGTGGGCTGTGCTATTTGTGGCTTATGGGACATTTTGGCATTTTGTGAATTGTGTGTTTTTTACTGTGCGTATTTTGCCACTCATTTGCCACTCGTTTTTCCACATGGCAAAACGTGTGTGTTTACTTCTGTTTTTGGTGTGTTGTTAACAATTAATGGCACTGAAAGCGCAACTAGTAATTTTAGGTGTATAAAGGTGGCCATACAATATACAATCTGATTGTACAATCTCCTTAAGATTTACCAAATTTATATAATAGGAGGAAACGCCTATCTAGCCAATCACTCTGTATTCAATCAGGCAGGTCCTTACACTACATAATTGATGGCAGATCTAACTGAGATTGTACAATCAGATTGTTTAGTGTATGGCCACCTTTATACACCTAAAATTACTAGTTGCCCTTTCAGTGTCATTAATTGTTAACAACACACCAAACACAGAAACAAACACACATTTTGCCATGTGAAAAAACGGGTGGCAAATGCTGCAAAACGCACAGTAAAAAACACACAAATCACAAAACACCAACATGTCCCATAAGCCACATATAGCACAGCCCATTTAAATCAGCAGGCTGACCTATGCGTGTCACAGGAAAAGCGAGACACAAAACATTCTCTCCCACTATGTTAGATGTGAATGGGGCCTGAAAGTGAAATTAGTGCGATAACACAAGAACAATGAAGCTCCATTCACATCTGTGCATTTCCTTGCATTTCAAAAATGCACTGCACCAAAAAAATCACAGTAAAAAACGCACCAAGCTCCACTCCAAAAAAAGTTCTGAAGCTTCTTTGGGGTGATTGCTGTGTGTAGGGCGGCCCAATCAGGTGGGTGGGCTGCC
This sequence comes from Aquarana catesbeiana, assembly GCF_042186555.1. Classification (NCBI taxonomy): domain Eukaryota; kingdom Metazoa; phylum Chordata; class Amphibia; order Anura; family Ranidae; genus Aquarana; species Aquarana catesbeiana. The sequence goes on from NC_133328.1 coordinate 220,624,554, forward strand.
CTATGTGTGATGAGTGAAAATGTTCCAAAATTCTCCCCCTCGCTAGAAAAAAAAAAAAAAAAGACGCATGTGGGAATGCGAGTTCCCGTTATGCAGAGTTGTGAACGGGGTTTGACAGCTAAGTGTTTCTGTCCCCTCCCTCCCATGTACATGTATAAAGATGGCCATACACTATGCAATCTGATTGTGTATTTAGTGAGAAGGGTGATCACTGATTGATTGCATTTCATTTAAAAAACGTGCAGCTGGGAATGGGTGGGTAGATGATGCAGGGGGTGTGCTAACGAGGTCAGCTGGTCAACTCCTTCCTGTGTCATGACCTATAGTCTGTAAGGACGTAAGACAGAAGCAATAGATACGTTTGGACACATGGATGGAGGACAGTAAGGTACCTGTCGGTAGATTTTATGGAAAATGGAAAGCTTTGATATTTTTGCAAAAAAAAGTACATGAATGCAATATTGGTACCTAGGGGGGGGGGGGGGGGGGGCTGGAATTTAGAGAAAAAAAAGGTGAACTTATCCTTTAAATATACTTTAAAGTGACACAAAACTCTGGGTTAAAATAAAAACATCTATTCGCATATTTATTCTTAACTCCAGTTAACACTTTAAAAGCAGTTAGAGCAACAGTTTTGTTCCTTCTGGAATAAGTGTTTTACTTAAATAAATAAAAGCTGATCATTGTACACACCCCTGTGAGTGGTAAATGGTTTGTCTCATTTCTGTAACTGATACATCTGGAAGAGAGCTTGTCTTTTTGAAAAACAAGACTTACTGCCCAGATCACCAGATGAAAACAGAAGAAAGAAAGCCTAAAAAAGAAAAGGAATGCAGCCATCACATCTAAGAATTGGTAAGCTTCAATATATTACATTTTTGCTTTTGGGTTTAATACCACTTTAGGCTAAGCTTACAGCTGCTTCCACCATATACAGAAGAACATCATAGTACATTAGGTTTCATAGTATGTATGGTTAACTTCCAGAGTCACAGGAAAGACATTCAAACTTTTTTATTTCCTAAAGCTGAGAGTGTGGAGTTAATTTACTAAAAGTGAAAAGTGCAAAATCTGGCACAGCTCTGCATAGAAACCAATCCGCTCCAATTTGTTATTTACTTTTGTTAAAGCGTAATTGAACAAGCTGAGGTTAGCTGATTGGCTACCGTGTACAACGGCACTAGATTTTCCACTCTACAGATTTAACCCCTTCCCGCCGACCGTACGCATATGTGCGTACTCGGCTTTCCGGGGTTATACCCGGATGATGCCCGCAGCTGCAGGCATCATCCCGGTACCGTTGTTTTGAGCGGGCGATCGGCTACCCGTATATAACAACCGATGCGGCTAAAAGTCGCTCAGCTGTTATACCGGAGGAGCGGGAGGGGACGTCTCCCCCCCCCCCACGCCTCCCGCCGCTCTTACCGGGCCTCCCGTGCGATCGGGAGGCCCGGTGTCCAATCGGCTGCCTCCGGCGGCTGTGGGCGGGCTGGATCGAAGCTGTGGGCGGCTTCGTTCCAGCCTTCTCAATGTAAACGCGGAAGCGACGTCATGACGTCACTTCCCGTTTACTCGGCTGCCAATGGCGCCGAATTTAAAAAAATACACAGTATTCAGAATCGCCGTTTTCTGACTATATGGACACCGCTACCACCAAGGAGGGGGGCAAGGGGTGTGAGAGTCAAACCCCATATACTGTATCCTGGCAGGGATGTATTCAGTGTCACTGTGAGGGCCCCCCCCTAGGGATGGCATATATCTATTAATTGCGGTAATAAACTGAGGTTCAATTGGCATATATAGTGGGATAAATGGTGCTATCACCAAAGGGTGGCTAGATTAAATAAATCATCCCCGACCGGGAAACTCAAAAGGTAGTAGCGGTGTCCATATAGTGGTGATTGCATTTGGCTTCACTGTGAGTGGGTAGCCGGTGTCCGGACTGTCTGTGTTGTGGTTGTACTATATGTGTGTTTTTTGTCGTTTTGTTGTCTGTTCAGGTTTATGTGTTTTTTTCTTTTTGTTTGGTATGTATTCACTTATCGCAGTGCCCAACTAGGCAGTGCCCATTATGAGCACCTGGCGGTGCACATTATGCGCATTAGCTTATGTTGTGCATATTGATGCATTTTATGCGCCTGGATCCCTGTAGCTATATGGGGTCTATTTTTCTATTTGAATGTAGGCATGTGCCTGCAGGCGCCCTCCCTGGAGGGGCACCCATCTGTATGAGTCCTTTAAAAGCATATATGGATTAATAAATGCTGTTAAAGCTTGTAATACGGTACTTCTTTGGAACAATTAAGTGAATATATGTAAAGTAAAAAGGAAGAAAGATTTCAGTAAATCCATAGTCAGTATTTAAGAACTTATAGCATGCTACATTTTGAACAAGAGGGACAGCAGTCAGGTTTTAATCTAAAAAAAATTATTTACAGTTTAGTTAATATATTTTACTTGACCCCATTTTGAATAGGAGAGAGATCAGGAAGCTTTTCATCAAAACAGTGACTGTAGAGCATATTATTTCACCCAAAAAAAGTTAGCAAAAAATGTTATTGACTCTGTGAACATTATTAAAAGTGAATAAACATCCTTCCCCCAGTGTGATAAATATGTAAGAAAAATCAATCAATCCTGACTTTATGAATACTATAACACATTTTCCAATACAAACTTTTTAAAGTGTATCCTCATACATAAAAGGGATAATTAAGACTGTTAGTGTCATAAATCCACCAGTGCTCTATAAAGAACATTACATCATACAATGGACACCAAAAAAGTCCACTACAAAAAAAAAGAGTGCAAAACAAGGGATGAAATGATCCACTCTTGTACGCATAAAATACCAAAGTATTTTTTCACACACCCTTGTGAAGCTTCTCTGAGGGCAAAACAAATTCACTAAATCTTTATGATCCTTTATTAAGTAAGCAGGTCAAACATTGCTCATATCAGATCAAATCCTGATGGTACAAGGCTTCATCTTTACCAGTATCAGTCTTCGCATATGGTAACCATAGATAACCTTAATGGCAATAGATTTTATATATATTTTAAATATAGCATAAAACAAAATACTGCAGCTCACAGCAATAGTGCTACAACCCAGTACTAAGAATGTTCAGCTTAAAGCGGAGTTCCACTCAAAAGTGGAACTTCCGCTTATCCGTCTCCCCCCCCTCCAGTGTCACATTTGGCACCTTTCAGGGGGGGGGGGGACAGGCACCTGTTTTTGACAGATATTGTTGCCCACTTCCAGGAAGCGGAGCCATGGCCCTGTCTCTCGGAAGTTCGGCCCCCCTCCTCTTTCCTCGGCCACCGGACCAATTAGTGCAGCATGCGTCACGCATGCACAGTAGGGAAGCGGCTGTGAAGCCGAAAGGCTTCACTGCCGGGTTCCCTTACCAGGAATATCAGCAGCTGCACTCGTCAGCCTATCCAAAGATCGGCTGGGGTGCAGACATTGCGGGCTCCCTGGACAGGTAAGTGTCTGTATATTAAAAGTCAGCAGCTGCAGTATTTGTAGCTGCTGACTTTTAATTTTTCTTGGGGGGGGGGGGGTGTGCTGGACCTCCTCTCTCTCTTGGGAACACCTCACCACCTACTGTTCATTTGGGCAAGCAGGCCCCTCCCTTAGGAATGTAGCAATGTTACAATGCTTTGCTCTGCTCTGCGCATTTTGTCACATGATTGACTTCCTCATAACCGTTCCTGACAAAGCCAATCCTGTTGCTGGGCCTCTGATGCCCAGTATATTACACCCCTCAGTGTGTACTTAAGCTGGAACATCAGAGGGATTGCTGATCTCTACCTCGTCATGGATCACCATTCTGTTGGCCTCTTCAAATGATGACAAGACAATACAAAAATCCTGAATCAGGTGCCAAGTGAAAAAAACCCAGATGTCCAAAGCCTGTCCTTGTCTGGTACTCGCACAAATACTCATTGACTGTCCACTGCTGGAATGCAACTTGGCCAATGTTGTGTTTCAGCATGTGGACATATCACAATACAGGTGGTTGGCAGGCAGCTTGTGTTGCCACTAAATTTTAGCCAGACACTATTAAGTCCTGCCTCAGGACATCATGAAAGCTAGAGTACCTAACTAGATGAAGCCTAAATTCACACTATGCACTGCATGTGAATCGCATAGGAACCAAGCCACATTCCTATTCAATTCACATGGGATTCAGTGAATTTTGATTTGAGCCCATTCAAAATGAATTGGCTCATATTGCACCACATCACACCAAAATCGTGCATGCACCAAATTTGGAACCTCACTGCAACTGGATCACATGGTACTTTTATATCATGCAATCCGATTCGCACTGCGTTGCGTCCTGCATTTAGGGTGTTGTTAAGATTGCACTGATACCCGCTGCAGATCGCAAAGGCAGTGCGATTTAAATGTGGTGAGAGAAACGTGCACAAATCGCAGGTTTCCCGTGCTGCATTAGTGTGAGAGCTAACAGAATCTCTGCCCCAATATTTTTCATTAGATAGCCTTCATGTTTAGGCCATCAAAGCCAACTTCAGTTTAAAGGCCAGGAATTGCATGACTGGTAAGTGGTTGCTATATTGGCAAATCATCACATTAGTTCAATGCTTTCCCAAGCTGCGAACAGCTAGGGTTTGGATGAAACTCATGGTTGATTCAAACTTGAAGCTCATCACTAGTTTTCAGTAATCACCACTAACATTTAAAGATACATTAAACCCAAAGGCACGTATGTATTTTATTATAGCTTACCAATTCTTAGATGTTTACTTTTAGTTTTTTAGTTTTAGTTTACTTTTTTAGGCTTTCTTTCCTTTATTTTCAACTGCTGATCTGACAATAAGTGTTGCTTTTTTTTTTTTTTTTATTCTATCAGAACAAGATGCCCTGCAGATATAGCAGTTAGAGACAAACCATTTACAATTCACAGGGGTAAAAAAAGAATGGATGGCTGCACACCGAGGTAGTGATGAATCTCTTTATTGTACAATCCGTAACACGAATAACACCACGGGACAGGCAAACAGGTACAGGTAGACGTGTTTCACACAGCGACACTGCGCTTATTCATTTCCCTGAATTGTTCCACTGACATCCCTTAAATAGGACTCCCTCCTTATGTAAAACACAGGTGAGGATGACGTCAGCTGAACATCGGAAATCACTCTCAGCTGTACACCTACTACATGCTGAGAGCAACAACGACATAGACATACACAGACACCATGGCCAGTCAAAGAAAAGAAAAAGGAACATGGGAGGGACCAAAAGAAGAGAAAACAATCTGTGTCTAAATAAACATCCCATCTAATGTTCATATCTGACCATATAAAGATTTCTATATGAATTGCAAAAATAGATGGGATGTTTATTTAGACACGAATTGTTTTCTCTTCTTTTGGTCCCTCCCATGTTCCTTTTTCTTTTCTTTGACTGGCCATGGTGTCTGTGTATGTCTATGTCGTTGTTGTTCTCAGTATGTAGTAGCCAAAGTTCTGATTGACTTCATGTGATTCCATTGTTCTAACAAGGTGTACAGCTGAGAGTGATTTCTGATGTTCCACTGACGTCATCCTCACCTGTGTTTTACATAAGGAGGGAGTCCTATTTAAGGGATGTCAGTGGAACAATTCAGGGAAAGGAATAAGTGCAGCGTCGCTGTGTGAAACGCATCTACCTGTACCTGTTTGCCTGTCCCGTGGTGTTATTCATGTTACGGATTGTACAATAAAGAGATTCATCACTACCTTGGTGTGCAGCCATCCATTCTTTTTTATCCAATTGCATGGCCGGTGAGCCGAGGTTAGCACCCCTGGGAGGAGTCTCCAGCTTACCTGGTTCCATCACTCACCTGGAGCGGCATTTTTTTTCCTATTAATTGACAGGGGTGCTTACAATGATTAACGTTAATTCATTTACGCAAAACATTTTACTCCCAAAAGAAAAGAAAAACTATTGCTACAACTGTTATCAACAAGTGTTATCTGGAGTTTGGCTTAAATTTGTTAGTGTATCTAAATCTGTTATATCTAACACTACCCTACCCCCAGACTGATAATACTGCTGTCCAAAAGTGTCTCTGTTGCTCCTTCATCCAGAATGTAGTCCAGGGCGTATCTACAGAGGTCGCAATTGCCCTTGCGGTCCACTGTATACCTGGATAGAAGGAGTGGCGGTAGAGCAGCTGCATATAGAAAAAACGATCTCTCCATTTTCCTCCTGCAGCCACTGAATGCCCACTTCTCCTCTTCTCCCTCCTACAGACATTTAACTGCTGCAGGAGGAAAAGGGAGAGATCGATTCCTCTATATGTAGCTGCCCAGCCACTCCTTCTATCCAGCTTCTTTCTGCTGCCTCCGTGTGCTCTCCAGCCCCCCTTGCTCTCTCTTGCCCCCCCCCCCCCCCCCTTGTCCCCAGCTGAGGCTGCAGAGAAGGAGATCTCTTTTCTCTGTCCCAAAGGTGAAACATCAGAGGTCTGTTTAGACCCCTGATATCTCACCAGAAACCCCCAATGGGGCTCCTAAAAAAATGGTAGAAAATAATTTTAAAAAATATTGTAAAAAAAAATTGCAAAAGATAATAAAAATAAAATAACAAAAATAAAAAACTACTGACGCCAATGGTGGAACTACCAGGGTAACAAAGGTCCCACTTGCGACCGGGCCCAGATGTTCCCCCTCTGGCCTCAGAGGGAAAGGCCCAGAGGGACTCAGGGGGGCCTTTCATGGTTTCTTGCACAGGGGCCCTGAAGGTTCTAATTATGCCACTGGTGTAGACAAATGAATACAGTAAGTGTGTTACTGTCCAGATCACCAGGTGAAAACAGAGGGAAGAAATTCTAAAGAAAAAGAAAACTAATACAAAAATCACATCTAATGATTGGTAAGCTGCATGTTAGTACATTTTTCATGGGTGACCCAAAACTTTTACAATCCTAGCAAAGCCCCTTACTTTGTGGCAACAACTATCAGTAGCCAATGTTGCTCTGCAGCAGTGTTAAGGTATTGAAGTCTCAGGTTCTCAGGAGTGTAAGAAGAAAGCAATTGCCAGTGTGCTGCCAGGTGCAGACACGTTTCTACATAGTGTTTTTGTGACAAAACCTATTCGGAATGGCTATGATGCTAAGTGGGAAAGGCAAAGGGGAGGCAAGGAGATCTGCAAATGAGAACTGAGTAGTCTGACAGATGTGATTCCAAATTTATGTTGTAAAACTCAAGTTCTTAGTTTATGAGTTTATTACTTGAGCAATCCAGTCTAATTTAGGTCAAATCTTAAACTTGGTTGATTAGTTGACTCTCCTATTCTAACACGTAGCTCTATGCCTGCCTCTATAGACCTGAGATTTGACTATCCGTGTTAGCATATGTTGGTGATGCAAACTCATGGGTAAGAAGTAAGCCTATTATAGCATGCAATCTGTATGTAGATGTATGTTTAGGTTTAGAAATGGAAGCGGTTATCAACAAACACTATAAGGTTGATTTACTAAAACTGAAGAGTGCAAAATCTGGTGCAGCTCTGCACAGAAACCAATCAGCTTCCAGGTTTTATTGGCAAAGCTTAATTGAACAAGCTGAAGTTAGAAGCTGATTGGCTACTATGCACAGGTGCACCAGATTCTGAGTGCTCCAGTTTTAGTAAATCAAGCCCTATGTCTGACACCTTTTCTGCAGCAGGCAAGTAAAAGTTTAAAGTATATGTAAAAAAATCACCTTGTAAAACAACCCATTCCGTTTAAAATAGAAATGAAAGGCAAAACATTTGTGTATAAATATAAAAGAACATAAAAAATATGCTTTTCCCTTTTTTGATTATATACCCTCTGTTTTCAGCTGCAAAAGAGCTGGGGAGGAGAAACAGCAGTACACTGGTCTTCCCAGTGAATTGCTATGAAAGGGAGGTGAGTCTTATCACTGGAGGAGATCAGGACCAATTCCCAGCATAGCTAGAAAACTGACCATGTTTTGGTGGAAAACCAGGGATTTCACACAAAGGAAGCAATACGAAGTGAACAGAAAACATTTGTTCAAATGTTTTATTAAAGATAAAGAGTAAACATACATAGGAAAAAGACAAAATAGAATTATCCTTGAAAGAGTGCTGTACAATGACAGGGACACAACTCGCACTAAACATGAAACAACGGAAGAGGTACACAAATGAAAACTGAGAGGCAACACAGCATGTGTATATAAAAAAATAGTCTAGCAAAGTTCTATAACTGAAAATCAGCTTAGTATCGGAACCAGTAAGTACTAGCAAACGATAGAGAACTGAAGATGAACTGTGCTGAAATAAAGCAAAAAATGGGACACTAGAAAACCTAAGAATAAGAAGAAGTGGGAGAAGGAGAGTGATTACCATGAGCAATTGACTCTTGGGTCTGGTGAGACCTACAGTATGTGAGCTGTAAGCTGAAGAAAGATGAAAGGAAAGAGAAAGGAGAGAGTCAGGCAAGGTAGAAGGGGGAAGTGGAAGGTAAGACAGGAGAAGATGCGGCAGACAAAAGGCCAGCCCTGGGTGGAGATGGGAGCAATGAGCCCTTACATAGGAGCTCTCATAGACTATGGAGAACAGAAAACTTTTTCATACAAGTACATGATACAACAGGCACATATTAGGAATATAAAATGTTGGGTTTAAATATTCTTTCGTAAACTACAGTGTTTGAAAGACTAGGAGACACTGAGGGCACAGGTGTACCAACGCCATACTCCGACTAGGACACAGCTCCAACCAGTGTACCTCTACATGATGGAATTTATTTAGATGTACTGGAATGTCATTGGCATCTTATGGAACTCTGCTCTCCTCTTCTATAGTGTTTGCGAGTCACCAGAAGAACATCAACTAATACTGCACACTTAATCATGATAGGATTTCAAAATCATTGATTTAATTGTTTAGCCAAGGAAGAGTCTCCTAACTGAATTAATATACATATTCAAGCAGATATGGACAGTCTGCAGTAAGGGCACATCACATTAGCAGTCCTGCTGTTGGTGGCAACTTGACAGCAATGAGATCGGTAAAAAGACCCCTTACCTGCTCCTATGATATCACTCTCATATTAGCCGAAAAACTCCAAAATCCCATTTATCAGCAAATAAATATTAAACAGTTATATACAGCAACAACTTGCTATTTCATTCAATGAGGAAACAACATCTTAAGAGCAGGTGAATATCTGCGTAGTGGTTCTGTTTGGAGAGTTGCCACCAATAAAAGGTTTGTTGATTTGATATGGACCTTAAAACTTAACTTTGGTGAAAGCTAAGAGTAAATTGAGTAACATTTGACAGTTTACATTCATTACAAAATAATTGTATAAGTGTACATAGTAAATTAATGAATGTTTACATATTACATGGCCTAAACATGATTATATTTTTACATTATTACATATACTATTGTGGCTGCATCTTATCATGCAAAGAGCGATGTGCAAGGTGCAGGAACTCTTAGAAATTGTATTTCGTTGTTCCGACTGCTAAATCTATGACTAATGTGACTGACCAGTACAGGCTACTGCAGTGTTCCAGTGCTCGTTAAACTTTCCAATGACTTGTTAGATTACACACTTGACTGTTCTACTCCAATAAAACATAATTAACCTTACCTTCAAGACCCGGAGAGTTTACATTATCTGGAAATCCTGATGGGTGACATAAGGTAGAATTTTGAACAATATTGAAGTAAGCCATTTAAAAAGTCAATTCATTTCTGTGACTATAGCTGTTGTGTGTGTGTGCTCTGTCCATAAGGTAGTGTTAGCGACTTGCTTGAACGACTGAAAAGGAAAAAAAAAAAAAAGAAAATTTGCTTAATCTTAGACTGCATTTTCATATTCCCGCCTACTAGACCAAACGCAAACCTGTTTTTCTAGGTAAACATTAGATATTACACTGACAAAGTAGACAAAAGCAAAAGAGCCAGCAGCTGAAACAGGAAAATGCTTGAGGTGCTGGAATTAATTCAACATTAGTTTAGAAAGACTGACAAACTGATTGGAAGCAGAAAGGAAGATAAAATACAGGCGAGCGTCTGTGAACTTTGCGTATGTTCCAATGTGTCCACTTGTCAGTATTAGTAAAAGGAAACAGAAGCAGTGGATGTTTAAGTGCTACTAAAGGCTTCACTTAACGCTCAGAGCTCTACGATTATAATGCCATTGCAAAAGCTAATGCATAATACACATTACAAATGAAGCTTCACATTGCCTAGTATGGTCCACATGTATTAGGTGATAAGAAGGTAGGTTCATCATTAACTTGTCAGAAATTCTTTCCAAACTTTTAGAGTGCAGAGGCACTCTTGGCCTCATTGATTCTGAGAACAGAGAGAGAGCCTTGTTAGCTTATATTATAGTAATGCAAAGCTTGAGTTACACAGGGTCCTGTCACTTTTTTAAATGGGCACCAGGCATATGTCACATATAATTAGAAGTATTGTAGAAATAGAGGGGAAAAAATAAGTAGTAATTAAAAGTAGGCATAAACCTGTCAGGGAAGAGCTATTAATTGACAGATACAAAGGTTGGTATGGGCACATGACCTGGTTTGTAGCTCCCCATGAAGGGTCACAGCTGGGCATGCATCTGCCCTCATGGCTTGGGAGGGGGGTGCATGTTACAGGGCCATTGGTGCCAAACTAACCATTTAGGGCTTAGCCTTACCTGGGGTTAGTAATGAGTGTCCTCACTGTACCCGTATACCCTGACGTCATGTAAAATATACCTACTGCATGTACACCTGGAAATAGCAAGAAAAAAATGGGTGCTTTTGGAACTACCAGTTTGAAACCAGTGTCATCACAAGTCAAAGCATTTATCTTCAGCACACCATGATCTTCATAATAATGTCCAAACATGTATTAAGGTGATCACAGTGATAAAGATGCAACATTTCACGGTCATGCAGGACTTCTTCATCAGGCATGCAATCATGTTATTTTGAAAATACATGATGTGCAGGTGATATAGGCTTTGTACTTTCAATGCTGTTTCTGACCCAGCTTTTTTTCTCTATACCTTTAGGTTCTTTCACTGCTTACTTTGCTTGTATTTTTCACTACCTTTAGCTTAGCTTAGTCATCTCTTCAGTCCTTGTTCTGTTTGCTGGTTTGGAACTGTGCTGCTAACCTATTATTGCCAGTGGTCTGTATTGTGAATTTGCAGCTGTCCTATATGTGGTATATCACTGCCCACATGTTTTGAGCCCTTGCCTGTTCTATGATTATGCAAGAGTTAGTATTTCACCAACCATTTACTGATAATGATGGCTTAGTACTGATTCTGCATTCTTCTATATAACCAGAAAACCCTACATGTGCCCACTGTTTGAGTGCCATGGCTGCCGCATTCCAAAAAAGGGTATCAGTTGGTATTCTGAGTCATTACTACAACTTTCCACAGGCACCTATGCCACTCCAACACCCCCGCAATACCTGTTACCTTTATCAGATTAGTTAGTGAGAGTAGATTATTTTGCTTCTTTAGCACAATCTTGGTCTGCCATCAGTAACAAGACAAAACCTCTGAAAAAAAGTCTGCCTCTAGGACCCCACCTTGCTGCTGCACTAAATCCCTAAAATACTAACCTGTCACCAGAAGCAGGATGCTTCCAATAGGCTCACAGTTTCACTGGTTTTCAAGATTTAGCTAAGGGAATTTTGAGTTGTCACCACAACAGTGATAGGCGGAATCTTGCTACTTTGGTGACACCTGTCTAAGAGGGGATATGCCTCACTTTGACAATATTTTTTTTCAATCCCTGTTGCATCGACAGAACAAAAAGTAAAGGGAAATCCCCCAAATGCATACCTCCAACCTCTCCTTCATTTGGAGGGACTGTCCCTCTTTGGGGACAAAATTCATCTGCCTCTCTTTCTTTTTCAGATAATCCTCATTTTTGACAGATGTGTAGAACTCTATAATAAACGCAATACTTAACTACCAAACGTTTTACACTACACTAAACCTTACACGCAAACTTTTTTATTATCACATTATTGTTTTAAAAAGCGAAATGAAAACAGTGATGAAAAAACACTTATGGGTTTAGCTAATCATTTTTTGCTTATTAATTCTTCATGGGCCACACAACTGGGGGAGTGCTAGGGTGTGTGTTCTTTGCCTACACACTTTCTGCCAAAAGTGTCCCTCTTTCTCATCTCAGATTGGGAGGTATGGCAATAGAGTGCACTGCAAATGGCAAAAAAATTCCCTATTTTTATCCAAATTGGAAAAAAATATACTTTAACCACTTGCCGACCAGCTCACGCCGATATATGTCGACAGAAGGGCACGCACAGGCAGATTAACGTACCTGTACATTGCCCTTTAAGAAGCAGTTTGCGGGCGTGTGCCCGCCGCGACCTCCGTGAGTGTGATCGCGGGTATCCCCTCGATAGTCTCACGGAGAGGAAGAATGGGGAAATGCTGATGTAAACAAGCATTTCCCCGTTCTGCCCAGTGACAGGACACTGATCACAGCTCCCTGTAATCGGGAGCTGTGATCAGTGTCGTGTTACACATAGCCCCTCCCCCCCACAGTTAGAATCACTCCCTAGGACACACTTAACTCCTACAGTGCCACCTAGTGGTCAACCCCTTCACTGCCAGTCACATTTACACAGTAATCAATGCATTTTTAATTGCACTGATCGCTGTATAAATGTGAACGGTCCCAAAATCGCGCCAAAAATGTCCTATCTGTCTGCCATAATATCGCAGTCACAATAAAAATCGCTGATCGCCGCCATTACTAGTAAAAAAAAATTATTAATAAAAATGCCATAAAACTATCCCCTATTTTGTAACTATAACTTTTGTGCAAACCAATCAATAAACGCTTATCGCGATTTTTTTTTACCAAAAATTTGTAGAACAATACGTATCGGCCTAAACTGAGGAAGAAAAATGTTTTTTAATATATTTTTTGGGGATATTTATTATAGCAAAAGTAAAAAATAATGCGTTTTTTTTTAAATTGTCGCTATTTTTTTGTTTATAGTGCAAAAAATAAAAACTGCAGAGGTGATCAAATACCACCAAAAGAAAGCTCTATTTGTGGGGAAAAAAAGGACATCAATGTTGTTTGGGAGCCACATCGCACAACAGGGCAATTGTCAGTTAAAGCACTGCAGTGCCGAATCGCAAAAAATGCTCTGGTCTTTGGGCAGCCAAATTGTCCGGGGCTTAAGTGGTTAAACATCTCCTTTTTTAACTGCCAAAATATGAATGTGAATTAATGTGATAAACTGATGTAAAATGTGCATGATTTTAAAGCCTCACTATATTTGCTAGGAACATTTATATCATCCTTACAACTTACAAGTTCGGCACACAAAAAAATAAAAAATATTATTATATTTAAAGTAACATGGAAGGGGGAATTACCAGAGCAAAGGTAGAAGGATTAAGAAGGCTATGTAATGCAGCATACCTGACAATTACGGTTTGATTTTGTGACCCTTGCACTATCAACAGAGGAGAACTAAAAACCCTTTTAGAAATTCATTGCATAGACTTGTGGCAAATGTATTACCGTATTTGCATTGTTTTCACTTAAAATATGAGTATGAGTGAGGTAAAACAAAGAAAAAAAATGAGAGGGGTGCGATGTCCCTGAGTTTATTCGGGATAATGTGTCATGGTTTAGCCTGCAGATTTATATGTGTGAAATTATTACCTCCTTGCTGCAGTGGTTCTGCTTGATCTGTGATTCCATTCATATGTGCCACTGGCTTCTGTGTTCACCTATGGCATAGCCTGCTCTACTGTGGATTTATATCCCTTTTATCAATTCCTGGCCCACCTCCCATTATGCTTCCCTATATATAGACATGCTCAGTGCAGCCCGGGTTGCCTGAATGATTTCCTAGTTTCTCTGTGCTCCTGGTGTGCCTTGTATTACTTGTATTCTGTGTCTGATAACCCCTGCACTGACCCCAGCTTTGTCTACAGTTTTTGCTTGTCTGCCACCGCCCTGACTTTGGTTGTTTCCCGATCTTCTTCTGTCTTCTGCCATCTGTACTTTGCACATGTGAGTGGTCTCCACATTGTTAGCCGAACGTACCTGGATCCAGTTTGCTGCAAGTTCATCCCCACTATCAGGGGCCCTGGTGAAGAAACAGTCTGGGGCTTAAACTCAATGGCCTGGGGAATGCTGTGTTGGCTTTCTATAAGGACTCACTACCATAGAAATCCGACATAATGAGTTAACCATCAAACATAAGGCACTATCTAATCAGTTAGGTTTGCCTCCTTCAAAAGAAATGGAATCTCCCCATGAAAAGGTGTGTCTGGAACATGCAGTTCAGTTTTGGGCACCAGTTCTCAAAAAGGATATCGGGGAACTGGAGAAAGTGCAGAAAGGGGCAACCAAACTGATAAGAGGCATGGAGGAGCTCAGCTATGAGGAAAGATTAGAGGAACTGAATGTATTCACTCTTGAGAAGAGGAGATTAAGGGGGGATATGATCACCATGTATAAATATATAAGGGGTCCATATAGTGAACTTGGTGTTAAGTTATTCACTTTACGGTCAATATTGAGGACAAGGGGGCACTCTTTACATCTAGAGGAAAAGAGATTTCATCTCCAAATACGGAAAGGTTTCTTCACAGTAAGATTTGTGAAAATGTGGAATAGACTCCCTCCAGAGGTGGTTCTGGCCAGCTCAGTAGATTGCTTTAAGAAAGGCCTGGATTCTTTCCTAAATGTACATAATATAACTGGGTACTAACATTTATAGGTAAAGTTGATCCCGGGAAAATCTGATTGCCTCTCTGGGATCAGGAAGGAATTTTTTCCCCTACTGTAGCAAATTGGAACCTGCTTTTCTGGGAGGGGGGTTTCACCTTCCTCTGGATCAACTGTGGGTATAGGATTGGGTATATAGGATTGTATGATATATTTTATTTTTTTTTACGGTTGAACTAGATGCACTTGTGTCTTTTTTCAACCTGACTAACTATGTAACTATGTGAAGGAAACTTAGTCTGCCTTCCCTTGAAAGTTTAAAAGGCATAGTTCATCGTTACCACAAAACTGCCTATGCAGGTAAGAAGCACCTGCATATAAAAACAAACTGTGCAGCTTTGAATAAAGTTGGATAATGCCCTTGATATAGGTGTAGGCCATTTCCATACCTCCTGAAGCCTGGCTGCCCTTATCTGCATAGATAGGTTTTTTGATAAAAGCGAAACTAACTATTTAAAAGACCCTGTATACTGAGAAGTGGAACAAGCCTCTTTCTTGGATCTCTAAATATTGGTTGTAATGGTCTAGTGCAGGGGTCTTCAAACTATGGCCCTCCAGTTGTTCAGGAACTACAATTCCCATCATGCCTACTCATGTCTGTGAATGTCAGCGTTTTACATTGTGTAGTTCCGCAACAGCTGGAGGACTGTAGTTTGAAGATCCCTGCCTAGTGTATTGCCCAAGAATGTGTACTTGAACTCTTGATGTGAATACTCCACCTCTCTAACTAACTAATAATATCCAGTCCAGATGTATATGATAATACATTAACACATATTATAGCAGCGCTCCTGTCAGTCCATACTCTGACTGGCATTCATATGGTTGAATCATATGAGAAACGAATGAATGACAGTTGGTGATTAAAGTCCAAATAGCAGATAGTGGTCCTAGTGATTAATAGAAAAACGTGCACCATACACCAAGATCCACAACGTGTGAATCACACTCACCTAGGGGTACAAACTCACCAGATATCAGTAAATTTCAAGCCTTGAAATACTCATATAGCCATCATCCAAATGCAGGTAAGGTCAGAGCTGAGTATCACTTCCACAGTTAATCAGACATAGCTAAAAAAACTCCACATAGCGTGATCCCGTTTACCTTTTATTGCAGTCTCAAACCTCCTTTGCATGGTACTTCCACAGAGTTAACATCAATGTTAACTCAATACACTAGAAATCCAGAAAGATGTTCTCTTTCCTCAGGACAGCTCTCAACCAATTCCCCATCTGACAGGACAGAGTCCCCTTACCAGCCACACAAATAGATTGACTTTGACTCTTGGTCAGTTAGAACTCTGTAACCAAGCAGCACAGAACAGTCCACAATGTACCATTTCAAGATTAAAAAAGCATAGTAAACTAACTGCCAGTAGCACGTAGGCAGCGATTTCATGTGAGTGACTAGCCCTGGACGCAGACAGTCTGGGAGATGGGAGGGAATGCTTATCACAGAGGGGCAATGGGTGACGTCACAGCTCCATGGATTCAGCCCCGTTGTCAAGTGCTCCCTGACAGAAGCGAGCAGCTGCTTCTGGATCACTTGACCACAAGCATGCTGAATAAAAAAAAATATTTACACCGCTCTCTTTTATAAATTGTATGCAGCATAGGAAAAAGGAGGGGGTGGCAACATTTTTAAGAAGACTTTTATTAGCTGTTACTTCCACTTTAATTGTCCATGTGCTTTAAGTGAAAATTTGTTTTATCTTGAGAAAAATTTGTCTCATCTCCAGAGGTAATTCGGTCACAGACCTGTGCAGCCTGATTTGCCACTGACATGTCCCTCATAATGTTTTAGGCCTAGTACACATGGGCCACGAATGTCGGGGGAATCAGCTGCTTCAATAGAAACTGTGCAACGCTCGGCCCGTGTGTACTGGAGTTGGTCCAATAGAAGCCGGACGTTTGGCTGGCTTCTGTCAAAAACGCATTACCGAAAAAGGTCTGACGATCGGCTCCTGATTAACGCTCTCAGCCAATGGCTGAGAGTGCTGCCTGGAGTGTTCAGGCCAGGGGGGCCATCCCACTGTCAAAACACATAAAAATAGCAGGGGAGATCGCTTTACTAACATCAGTTAATAAAGCGGCTCCTCCGGAGCTGTCAGGTTTTTTTCGTTCAGCCTTGCTGGGTTGAACAAAAAAGAACTACTGGCTTTAGAGTGTGACTTTTTAGTTCTTATCAGCCAATCTCACTATAACCCGAAGGGTTTAACTCTCACTTCAATATACAGTGTAATTCCTTGGGGAATCCAAGACTGGTGATTTCCTCTAATGTTTTGCAGGTGACAGCATGGTGTCCTACAACTAAATATTGTCTGTGTGTCATTCTGTACTTTTAAGGAAAAAAATCCTAAAATAAAATTTGATAAAAGAAAAAAAAACGAATGGTGCATAGACTGGGGTACAACCAACACCAAGCGTTCAAAGAGATTTACAGCTATAAATGTTCTCTGTAACCTGTTTCTATACACAAGTTGCTTATTACTATTCTCGTAGCAAGAAAAAAGCTTTAGATGTGACAATTTGATTGTACAATCCCTACTAGATGTAGACCTCTTGATCACTTGGTGCAAAAAATGCCACTTTTAGGAGCGTTTGACGTTTTTTTCCCTCCTCTAAATGACCCTTGATGTTAGCCTATGTGTCTATGCACACATAGCCGTTTACAGGCAATTAGAGGCAGCATGTTCAGGAGCAGTAGCGTTTTGGCAAAAAAAACCTGATGGTGTGCCTAAACGCGTGTAAACGGGAGTAAAATGCATCTAAACATGTGGGCTACATTGGTTGCTGTGCATTATTGCCCAAATAGGGAGGATTAATTAGGAACATGAAAAATCCATTTAGCAAGTATTACATATTCAGAAAGGAGTCAAAGTACCCTACAACAAGAACACAACCATGCATATGCTAGTTCCTTCTGGGAAAACAGCATTATCTCAAGCAGTAAGTTGAATAAAACATTCACGTTTTTATTGCCTCTCATAGAACTGATTATCATCAAAATAGTCAGTTCCTCCCACTGATACCAATGATGGAACACTATTCCTCCCACTGATAACAATAATGGGACACTATTCCTCCCACTGATACCATTGATGGGTCACTATTTCTCCCACTGATACTGATAGTGGGACACTATTCCTCTCGCTCATACCAATGATGGGGCACTATTTCTCCCACTGACTCCAATGTTGGGGCACTGTTCCTCCCACTGACACCAAAGATGGGGCACTGTTTCTCCCACTGGCACCAATGATGGGGCATTGTTTACTCCCAGAACATTTTCTACTCACATTGGCCACATTCCGGTCCCCTCAAAGTGTGATGGGCAGTAAAGAAAGTTTGGAGACCCCTGGGCTACAGTCTCAGCAGTTTAAATGTGTGACTACAGAAAAAAAACACTAGATGGCACCGGTATTCCATCTAGGGACCATAATGCGGTATTTTGCACATTCACAAATTTGAATTGCAGAGAATATAGCCCCAGTCACACACACACAATGATTTTATATGCGGCTTTAAAAGACAAATGGCTATGCAATTTTTTTTTTTATAAATACACCCCTTAAAACTAAAATTTTATATAATGCAGTCATTAGATGTGGTGGCTGCATTTGTTTTCTTAATTCTGCAGTTTTTTCACCCTAATTTTCACCTGTAATCCAAAGAATAACCCATTTCCTGTCCTAGCATTGCTACACTCATTTCTCTACTGCATGTATAGAGGGATCCATGGTTGTCATCCAAGCTGGACTTCAAACATGTATGCATCTCCATTGCATGGTAGTTTTTGGGATTAGTAGTTTGCAAAAAAAGAATAATAACATTGTTTTTGCTTTCAGGTCTACAGGAAGTGACACAGTCTTTGCATTTCTGGCAAGATCAGCAGGTATTTTCTGTACTTCCTGAAAACTTTCTTTGTCTGAAAAATGAAAACGAGAGATTGGGTGGCCGGGACATATACGGCGGGTGTGATTTTTTTTTTTTTTTTTTTGTTTTTTCTTTATGTTACACTTTTGTATAACTGTAATCTTATATACTGAACGCACAAATCAAGAGAAAAGTCTGAATGGCCACAATGATGTGACTCGGCAAGAGACAAATATGACCATCAATCTGAAAGATGTCTCTGGATCAAGGTAACTGAAGTGGTCGAAAAAAAAAAAAAAAAAAAAATGAAAACTAATGTAGCCACCACATCCAAGGATTGGTAAGCTGCGATATTTTACATTGTTGTCCTTGGGTTTAGTAATTATGCAAATAAATACAACAGAAACCTGCATGTAAAAAGAAAAAACAATAAAAACAATCATTGTTAAATAACGACTTTCATTGAAGGACAAAAAATGTACAAGGTTGACTATAACTTTCTGCCAAACTTTCATCTACAGTTCCTTCTTACAGGGACAAAAAATAATATTCTATATAAATTTTGAAATAAATGCCAAGAGTGAAATGTACCTCCAAGCCATTTGTAACATAAAGAGCTTTTTAAATGACTATATTTATATAGTCGCATTTACAGGTATATCTTATGTAAAGCTGTAAAATGGCAATTACTGCTATCTGAACAGGATATAACCTTTTACTTGTTTGCTCAGTAGATGATCAGTGCAATAAAACCTAGGGGCAATCACATGTCTCTAGCTTTGTTTTTCCATGGCATATTCTAGGCACATAAACATGGCAAGTTCACAGAATGTGCCTGCTTTATTGGTGCGCTTTATACTGTATCTCTGCCATACTGGGTACATTAAGGGGTCTATTTCAATTTTTTTTATCACATAACTTTCAACCAGGATTCACACATTTTCAACTTGAAGGAAAAGGTGTGAACCTAAGATGTAAGCTGTGTGAATCTTGTTTGAAAACATTTATTATGCTCCTAATGCCGCGTACACATGTTTAGAATTTCTGTCAGAAAAACCTTGGATGGTTTTTCCGACGGAATTCCGCTCAAGCTTGCCTTGCATACACACGGTCGCACAAAAGTTCTCTGAACTTTCGACCGTCAAGAACGCGGTGACGTACAACACTACGACGAGCCGAGAAAATGAAGTTCAATGCTTCCAAGCATGCGTCGAATTGTTTCTGAGCATGCGTAGGAATTTTGTGCGTCGGAATTGCTACAGATGATCAGAATTTCCGATGGGAACTTTTTCCGTTGGAAAAATAGAGAACCTGCTTTCAATCTATTGCTGGCGGAAATTCCGCCAGCAAAAGTCTGATGGAGCATACACACGGTCGGAATTTCTGACCAAAAGCTCACATCGGACTTTTGCTGGCGGAATTTCCGATCGTGTGTACGGGGCATAAGAGCTGATTATGTTGATCCAGTGGTCCTGATATTGCACATAGGTTCATGGTGGTGGCTTTCAGGAGTTGTACGAGATAAAGGGGTTGATTTCATAAAGGGAAATAAGCTGCTCACGTTTCAAGGGAATTTTCACTTTGCAAAAGATATGTGCAGGGAAAATGAAAGAAACAGCATTTTTGCTTGCACATGAGTGGATAATGGAAGTCATTGGAGTATCACCTTATTCACTAAGCTCTGTGACACATTCCCTTACTAAGCTACAAAGAGCTACGATTTAAAAAAGAAAAAAAAAATCTATAACCAGATTTTACCTTTCTTTAAAGCTGCAATTACACATGGGCATTTTGAATTGTGGGCAGAATCACCGCAATTCTGCCCCTTGATTTCAAAACTCTCAGATATGAATGACAAGTCGCACAAAGCACATTTTAGATGCCATTAATTTTAATGTCACCTAAAATCGCACTGCAATCGAGGCAAGTCACACCGCGTCAAGCCTGTCACCCAAAATAAATTTCAGGAGCTTCTTTTGGGGACATGTTTCCCGTGATGCGGTTTGTTGTTTTGTTGTTTTGGTGGAATGCTTACATTTGGGGTCAATATTCTCAGCTGATTAAATTCCTGGTTGTATTGTAATATGCATGTTCGTTTTTTCGTGCATTAATTGCATGATAATTGTAATATGTACACTGATGTGTTTGTATATATTTCTGATGATATATATTTTATCATTATAGATTTAAACTACTGCTTTGGAATTTGGAAGTTTCAAGCCCTTTTTTAGTCCCTGAAGAAGATCTACGTGGTGTGTTTTTGAAACGCGTTGGAATTCCGTTGGTTGACAGCTTGGGCTTCACTTTCAGCTGGCTGTATACTTATCCCCAACTTCATGTGTTTGTTTTTACTGCCTTCAAATTTTGTTATTTATGTCTTGTGTCTTATATATCTATAAATTTGTAATTTTTCACGATTACTGTTTGTGGTCCGTTTAAAGTCCCAATTTGAGGAAGCCTATTTTTTACTATATATGTATTCAGAATGGGATCCACAAACAGTTCAGTCAGCTAGCTGGAGCAAACTCTCTTTTTTCATATATCAACAGGGTAGCAAATACCCATTCCTCAATCTGTATTGTCTCTAGCTTTCTGATATTTATTTATATGTTAAACTGTATTTTTTAATACCCAGTTAAGACATTGACTACTGACTATGGCTAATTATGTCGGTCAAAACTGGGAATCCCTTATGACAGGGTTTTTCAAAGATTTTTCTCTTAAGAAGAAGAAAGATACCGAACTGGCATCCACCTTTTTTAATCTTAGGAAAGTTCTTGAGAAAAAATCCTCACTCCATTGGCATACTCACTCCTTTGATCAATACATTGAAAGTGGCGTCACCCCTTTTGGATTATGCCCACAAATTTTTCCTACCATTGAAAATATTAGCCCCTCTTTCAAGAAAGCCTGGCAAGATAATTTACTTCTATGCTTGAGGGGTTTGATAATACTCCTAAGGGATGAGTATGCCAAGAGTTAGATAAAGATTTGGACTCCCTTTATAATACACTTTCTCAATATCGAGATCACTCTGCTTATGCACAATTAGATACAGAGTTAGGTGAACATCTTGAAAATTTTAATTGGCAAATTCTGATTAAAAAGGACAAAAAATGCAGAGGGACAAGCTAGCCTTCCATGAAGGTAAGGCATTTACTTGGAATTAATCTCACATCTATCAGATGTTTTATATATTTCATCTTTGTCTGCTTCCTCCTATAACTCCTCTAGGGTCAAGAAATCAAATAAAACTAAGAGAAATTCTCATGGTGGTGGCTCTCAGGAAAAGTCCTCTAAAAAACATATCCCTGAACATGGACGAAATGGTGACTCTAGTAATCACGTGGTGATAGGTAACTCTGTGGGTGATGGTTCTCTTCCTTCTACCTCCAACACGGTATCCACTTCCCATCTTAATACCCCTACAAATATCCAGACAGTTTTACGTAAACTATCTTTACCTTCCAATCCCATTCAGGGTACTTTTTTAGTTCCGGGGCAGGAAGTGACCACAATTCCTTCACTGAGTGCAGCTCTAGCATATATTCATAAAATGTAGTGCCTGAATAAGAGGATTCTTTAAATGTTGTTAACCTATCACAGGATATTGATAATTTTGAGGCGATTAAAGCGGGGTTCCACCCAAATTTTGAACATTATCTCTATGCATTCTGTTCCTTGCCTAGATGCTGACATGCAGTGTAAAAAAATTTAAATCGCCGTAATTACCTTTTTTTTCTAATCTTCTTAGCACTTCCTGGTTTTCCTCCCATGGGAGTAGGCATGTTTCTAGCCTCTCCCAGACCTCCCACAGTCCCCTGGGAGCTAGTCTCAGGCTTCCCAGCATGCATTGTGCAACAGTGTCATCACAACATCTCGGTGAATGCTGGGAGCACAGCATTCACCGCATCCAGGAAATACATGCTTGTGGGCTTCAAATGCCCACAATGAAGATGGAAACCGCCTTCAGTGAATTTTATAAGTTATTCTTTACAACAAAATCGGACACAGGCAGACTTATTACACAGAACATGTGAGTAGATAATCATAAGAAGAAAAGTTTGTGAATGATCTCCAAAAAAAAAAAACGATAGATAGGTGGACCCCCGCTTTAAGGACATTCAACTGCTTAAGAATGATTTTTCTTGCAAACAACTCTATGCCAAAAATAAAAAAGAAGGAACACGATTAAGGCCCCAAGAAGTGGAAGCTATAGATAATCTCATTTCACTTCTGGAGGAAAATGACCTGAATCTGGATTTGATTGATCGAATTGATCGAATTGATATCGAGCATCTCCTTCAAAAGCTTGATCAGTCATCATCTCCTCACCTACAGGACATTCCAAGCAAATTTAAGAACAAAAAGAAGTCTGACAGGTTTCCTGCACTGGCTTTGAATGCCAATGTACAGGCATTTGTCAAACTAACAACTAATGAAATTAAAAATCTAAACATTAAACATGATAGAGTCTCCAATCTTACAACTGAAGAACAGGACATACCACATGATCTTTCCATTAATCCCATGATCACTGTGAAGCCCTCCGACAAGGGGAGCAACATTTTGATCATGGATAATGAACAGTATATACAAATCTGTACAAAAATTCTTAACAACAAATCCTGGTATGCACAGGAATTTTACCAGTTGGTGGAATCGTTCAAATTCCCTTTCCCTGCACGCCTAACTTTTACTCACTTCCAAAGTTGCGCAAGAGTCTGTTACATCCATCAGGGCGGCCTCTCATCTCTGGCAATGGTTCTCTGACGGAAAATATAAGCAAACTCATTGATAGCTACCTACACCCTCACGTTTTGTGCATTCCAAGTTACATAAAGGACACTATACATCTACTTCAAAATATTGATGGACTACAGGTTCCATCAAATTCCATCTTGGTAGCCATCGACGTGGAAGCGGTATACAGCTCAATCCCACATGATAAGGGCTTGGCATGTATAAAAAGGATTCTGTCGGAGAAAAGTAGATTTGAACGTAAGTTCAATGATTATATCATTGAAGCCTTAAAATTAATTGTACATCACAACTATTTTGTTTTCAACGGTTCCCACTTCCTCCATGTACAGGGTGTAGCTATGGGCACTCCCCCAGGTATGCCAATCTGTACCTGGGGGAGTGGGAACGAATGATTAACACTTCAGAAGACCTGGTTCCATTTTTTGACCATGTGGTGGTATGGTTTTGTTACATTGATGACATCTTACTAATCTGGAGTGGCCCTGATGCTCTATTGCAGACCTTTGTGCAACATTTAAATGGCATTCTACATGCTTCCAGCTTTCACCCAAATAATCTAGTCAAATCAATACCATTTGGTCAGTATTTGCATGTCAAACGCAACTGCTGAGATGAGGTCACGTTCAAGAAGGAAGCTAACGAATTGAGGTCAAGACTCCTTATGCGAGGATACTCTCAAAAATGTCTTAAAAAAGGTTTATGAAAGCAACATCCAAAACAAGGCAAGAACTGCTATATGGAACCAAAGTTCAGAAAAAGGATGATGGTCAAATAAGGATCATCACTAGGAACAGGAACATTTCAAGAATATTGTACATAAATACTGGCACGCTATGGCATTGAACCCTATAGTTGGATCACTTTTGCCAGAACGTCCAGAATTTACTTTTCATAGAGTAAGATCCTTGCGGGACAAACTTGTATCCAGTGAATACAGGGGGGATGTTAGGGACCCATGTAAGAGGTACGTTCAAATGTGGAGGATGTGGCTACTGCCAGTACATGGATACTAATGTTCAACAGTTACTCCCAAATAAAGCTAGGCATTTTGCAAATTGCAAAACTCCTGGGGTGGTATATCTCTTGCAATGTGAATGCAAATGTTTTTATGTAGGTAAAACTAAAAATCAACTATGGCAAAGAGCATACCGCCACATTCTAAGTATGAAATCTTGCAATCCAGACTTACCATTTTCAATGGCCATACAATACATTTTCACGGCAGCATCTTTCCTCATATTAAATTCTTAGTACTTGATAGGGTGCATCTAGGAATCGGGGGGGGTGACTGGAAAAAGACTTTACTACATGACGGCGAGGAAGTCTCCCCTCACAGGATAGAGCGGGCATCAGTGAGCCCTAATCACTGCCTACCATCATCAAGTTTTCTCTTTTTGATTGTCACCAACTCACCTTTTGTATGGCCTGCCATCTGCACAGTTTGAATCATCACAGCACAGCCCAGCCTGCACGTGAGCACGCGTCATGCAGGTTGGCCACGTGACTTGGCCTTTCATTTGACAGTTGCCACCGTGCAGCGGCCGCCTCAGAGACATGGCAGAGACAAAGACATCTGCGGGCGTCCGCGGTTGACACGGGAGACCGGGGGACCACTGGCGGTTGCAAGGATGAGCTGACGACGCTGAGGACGTCGCCATGTGGCTGATGAGGACTGCAGCAGCTTTTAGAGACCATCTCACAGTTTTTATCTATTTTAAATTTTTGTGCACTTTTGTTGGTCTGAATTTTTAGTTTATGTTTAGATATTGCACTGCTATGGATCTGTTTTACAGGCCCCCACACATTTGAAACCGTTTGAAATTGTTTTATAGGTTTAACATATTATGAATTTGTAATAGGCCACTCGCCATTTAACACTGTTTTTAATCGAAGGGATTAGGTTCTCTCCCACTAGGGCTGTGAGAATACCTTGTTCGGTGCAGTTTACTGTGTACTCCTATGTTTTAGGTTCTTTGTTTTCTAGTATTGTTTTAACTAAAGGGTTTAGGTGTCTCTCCCACTAGGGTTGTGAGACCACCTTGTCAGTGTAGTTTTACTGTGCACTTTTACATAAAATAGTAGTCAATATGGCTCTGAGTAGAGATATTTCCCATGGCAAGACTATAGTATACTCAGCCTCAGCTCTAAAGGATCTACACTCCCCATTATTTTTATTACCAGATGACACTAAGTGTATTTTACATACTAATGCGATTTTTCAGCCTGAGGTCAATAGTTCCAATTTACACACCCTGTTCTCTCATAGATCACTCTCACGAGTCAATGTTTTAATACACCTCCCCATTTATCAAGAAATTCTCCTGCATCCTCCTTAACAGGTGGTCTTTTAAATTGCAGGTCTGCAGTGGCCAATGCAGCTAATATTGAGATCCTTCTCATGGAGGAGGACCTGGACTTCTGTCTTACTGAGACTTTGCTCCAGGATTTTAAAGCTCTCATCCTGGACGAGCTGGTCCCACCCCAATAAAAAATACTCCAATGTAACCGCCCAATTGGCAGGGGGGGTGGGGTCGCCGTGATTTTTAAAAAACATCTCCTAGTATCAGTTTCAGAGAATTTTAATACTACCTATAAGTCCTTTGAAAACTTGGTCTTTTCTTTTCAAGTAGCTAGCATACTTACTTTGATTGGGTTTGCTTTGATTTATCGCCCCAGCTTTAAAACTTGATTTTGTTTTTGAATTTCTCAGCTTAGCCTCACAGATGTCCATTGTGTTTAAAGGATGCTGCATTATGGGAGACATAAACCTCTGGGCAGAGGACTTAAGTGATGCCCCCACTCAATCTCTTATTCAGGAATTGGCGCTTTTGGGGTATCGGCAACATGTGACAGCTGCTACCCACATTGCTGGTCATGTGCTAAATTGGCTCCTTTTCAGTGGATTACTGGCAACCTGTGCGCCGCCCAGGGAGTTGACCTGGTCGAATCACAGGCTTATTTCCTTCAGCCTGGCTTTACCAGAAAGGAAACCTCCACATATTCTGGATCGCACTGGCCCTAAAGTCCTCTCAAGAAACCTATCAAAAGTTTGCCCAGACAGATTTGAGAATCTTGTGGCTAAGGATATCAACCAGTCAATCTTCTTTGAGCTGGCTGACCCTGCAGAGAAGCTAAGTATTTTCCAGGAGTTGGTTGAAGTGGCTCTTGATGTGGTAGCACCCCATAGGATGAGATCCAACCCCTGTCCCCTGGGCAAGAGCCTGCAATGGTTCACTGAGGAGCTTAGACTCCTCAAACAGCGGGTTCGGTCCAGGGAGAGACGCTGGCGGAAGTTCTATCTGGAAGATGATAAAAAGCTGTACTTGGAGGCCCTCTATTTTTATAAAAGGGCTATAAGACAGGCTAAAAATACCTATTTCCGGGAGAGAATCAGGGAGGCAGCCAACAGCACGGCTGAACTCTTTAAGATCTCTTCTGAGTTAACCCACCCTGAAGCTACCAGCTCTACTCCTAAGGAGTCACAGAATTGGTGCCAGGAGCTTGCCGACTTCTTTGTCTCTAAGTTTAAGACCATTAGAGACAATATCATCAGGCCAGGGATTGTGCAGGAGGATATCTGCCAAACAGTGATGGCCCCTGGACTGTCCTGTTTCCAACCGGTAACTGCTGAACTGGTGGTTGAGGTAATTGCCTCTTTGAGACCATCTTCCTCCCCCCGGATGTTTGTCCTGCTGGTTTGGTTAAAGAAACCACTGTTCTTCTTGCCCCCTTTATTGGGGAGATAGTTAACTGCTGCTTCAGGACAGGCACCGTCCCGGGCGTTCTGAAGCGGGCCGTACTTTTGGCCCTGCTGAAGAAGCCGACCTTGGACCCTGCCATCCTGAGCAACTATAGGCCGATTTCCAAATTGCCTTTTGTGGCAAAGGTGATGGAGCGCTTGGTGGTTATCCAGCTACAGGCTTATCTTGAGTCCTTCTACCTTTTGGACGAATTCCAGTCCGGATTGCAACCTGGCCGCGGAACAGAGATGAGCCTCATCTGTGTCTATGATGATATCCTTCACAGTCTGGACAGAGGTGACTCGGTAGCACTGGTTCTCTTGGATCTGTCGGCCTCATTCGATACCATAAACCATACAATTTTACTGGAACGGATGAGATCAGTTTTGGGCATGAGCAGGTTGGCTTGGGTGGCCTCTTTTTTAGAGGGCAGAGTTCAGGGAGTCAAGACTGGCTCCTTTTACTCCAAGAACACCGCCTTGGACTGCAAAGTGCCACAGGGTTCTGCCCTGTCTCCTCTGCTGTTCAACATCTATATGAGCCCTCTTACCGACCTCCTAAAGACCCATGCTGTCCAATACCATGTATATGCGGATGACACCCAGGTTTACTTGAGGATTTCTAGGAACCAGCCGGCTGATGCCACCCTTGCCAACTGTCTGGAGGCCATCAACATATGGATGTCCACCAATTTTTTGAAACTCAATGGTGGAAAAACTGAAGTGATTATCTTCAGTGATCTAGCTATTCCTCCAGATATTCCGCCTTGGCCTCCCTCATTTGGTTCTCCTCCGGAAGCGGTCTCTCAGGTTCTTGACTTGGGATTCGTCTTAGACTCAGCTTTAACCCTGGCCCCTTAGGTAAAAAAGGTGGTCAGTGCATGCCACTGGCAGCTAAAACTCCTGAGGGTGTTGTTTAAATACCTGGATCTTCCGGACAAGAAAACCGTCATCTGTGCCACGATAGGCATCTGCCTAGACTATTGCAACTCATATATCTGGGATTACCAAAGAAAATAGTGCAGAGGCTTCAACTCATACAGATTGCTGCAGCAAGGCTACTTATGGGTGTCCCTTTGAGGGATCATATCACCCCCGTTCTTTGTGCCTTGCACTGGCTGCCGGTTTACCATCGTACTTTGTTTAAAGCAGGTTGCATCATGTTTAAAATCATGAGAAGCCTTGCTCCGAGTTACCTCTGTTCACGCTTCCACAAACGAGTTCTGGGCAGATCACTTAGATCGAGCAGAAGGGACCTCCTCCACATCTCTGTGCCTAAGAAGACTCGGTGTGGTGGTCGAGCTTTCTCCCACCAGGGTGCCGTGCTGTGGAATAGCCTCCCTGCCGAGCTCCAGGAGGCCCCTACCATCCTGGTCTTTCGCAGGAAATTGAAGACTTGGCTCTTCACACAAGCTTTTCCCACTTAGCCTTTCTGGTTCCATCTTCCATGCTGTTTACACCTGATTCTGTCTCCTCCTAGTTCCTGGGTTTTTTTCTCCAGGGACTCCGCCAAGCGCGTCGGGATCCTTCGGGGTAAGACCGCGCTATATCAAGATACCTCTCAACTCAACTACAGCGAGAACGCTGGATTTTTGAATTGAATGCAACTTCATTCCCGGGACTCAATGAGATTATTCCTTCAAACCATTTTTGGAGGGCTTCGTCTATGGGGGTTCTGAAATGTATTAGG
Source organism: Aquarana catesbeiana (assembly GCF_042186555.1). Lineage (NCBI taxonomy): Eukaryota > Metazoa > Chordata > Amphibia > Anura > Ranidae > Aquarana > Aquarana catesbeiana. The sequence continues at coordinate 220,653,397 of NC_133328.1, forward strand.
TGCCATTTTGTTAGATACTTACCTCCCCCTGGGTTTATATAGTCCTCTGCTAGCATGCTTTTCACCCGTCTTAGCCCCTCCCAGATATGTGTTTCTGGAGTACAATCAATTTTCTCACAATCATTGTGAAACGCCTATATTGGTTTTATGTTGAACAGATTCACTTTGGGTAGTTCTGTGCCTGGTTAAATGGGATGGGATATTGGGGTATATATATATATATATATATATATATATATATATATATATATATATATATATATATATATATATCCATCTACACTGTGTATTTTGTACATAATGATCCCGTCTGTTGTTTCTGATTGCCCTATAATAACCTTTTAAATTGAATCCGTTCTGGTACCTGTTTTAGCATTAATTTGACCTGCATACTTGTACCTTCCAAAATATTTAAGCATCTGATAATACTGTGTGATGAGAGTGACTCCTTATCATCACACTGTATTGTCTCCTGAGTTTGTTCTGGGTGTGCCGTCTGGGCCGCGCATGGTGTATGTCTGCAGTGTACTGGCCTTATGAAATCTCATTGCCTTTAGTCCACCTAAGCCTCCTGGAACTAATTTCTTTGATGAGTGTTCGTTCTAATTTTATGCGTGATTGTTTGTCATATGCTGCTTGACCACTAGAGAGCTCTATCGTGCATGGTTAGTGTTTTTCAGTTCATTGCATAATCGTCCGTGCGTCACAAGACGTTGCATTGTGATATCATGGTGTATTGCAGCGTGGCTATGGCGGCATGTTCATGCGGCACGGCCATGTGACTTCATGTACGGGAGCCATCTTGGTACACCATATGCTGGGGCTTTCCACTGGGGCGCCATTTTGACGCTTTCTGCACCCAGGTCTTGTGATTGTGATGCCATGGGATAAAACCTGGGTACCCAGGTGTCTCTAATCACATGGTAATTAAGCAGCTTATGTACTGTATATATAGTGCCAATGCTCCACCCATCAGTCTCTCTTCCACTGGGCTGACAGAAGGAGCCACGCTATTCTACCATCTGTGCAAGGTTAGCTTTATTTGATTCCAGACATAGGAGCCGCTTAGATCTTTTACTTTGATGTGATCCCTGCACCGCTATTCATGCAGTTATTAGGGACCACATTATAGATCATCATTTTAGATTTTTTTACATGTGGCTAATAGGTTTTGTTTAGATCGCTATTGTTTAGGCCACTTGAGGATCTAAGTCACAAGATAGACCCCCAGGCAACGGTTCGTTGATCTGTGGAGGTGCATATGTAAAGACTAAGACTGTCTCCATTTTTGACATAATATGCCTTTGGAGGACAATCACTCTCTATTATTTGAAGTCCCTACAAATTGGAGGTATAATATGTGACTATTGTGGATAGTACTCATTTTGGCTTTTCAACATATTCCTTTTTTTCAACATTTTTAGACATCATTTGAAAACCAATGAGTAAACATTTGTTTATATCCATTTAGATATGCTTCAATGAGATCCTTTTGGCCCAGTATATTTTCACAAGTACTTACTGGGCCTCATGTTAACAACCCCGGCTTATGACACTGTGGCCGATATCCATGCGTGGCCTTGACGGACCACTTACTCTTCACCTTCTGAGGCATTTCTGTTGTTTTGGTGGAATGCTTACATTTGGGGTCAGTATTATCAGCTGATAAAATTCCTGGATGTATTGTAATATGCATGTCCATTTGTTCATGCATTAATTGCATGATAATTGTAATATGTACACTGATGTGTTTGTATATATTTCTGATGACATATATTTTATCATCATAGATTTAAACTACAGCTTTGGACGTTTCAAGCCCTTTTTTAGTCCCTGAGGAAGATCTACACTGTGTGTTTTTGAAACGCGTTGGAATTCTGTCGGTTGACAGCTTGAGCTTCACATTCTGCTGGCTGTATACTTATCCCCAACTTTATGTGTTTGTTTTTACTGCCTTCAAATTTTGTTATTTATGTCTTGTGTCTTATATATCAATAAATTTGTAATTTTTTAAGATTACTGTTTGTGTTCCGTTTAAAGTCCCAATTTGAGGAAACCTATTCTTTACTATATGTATTCGGGATGGGATCAACAAACAGTTCAGTCAGCTAGCTGGAGCAAACCCTCATTTTTCATATATTCCCAGTAAAGTGCTGTTTTCGTGCAGATATACAGTGGAAACAGTGTGCTTTCAGCTCCTTGTGTCACCTCTATGTTCCCAGAACTCTCACATTAAGGGCACTTTCACACTGAGGTGGTGGGGGCATCGGCGGTAAATCAACGCTATTTTTAGCGGTGCTTTACGGTCGTTTTAGCGGCGCTTTTTGACCACTAGTGGGACACTTTTAACCCCTGCTAGGGACCGATGAAGGGGTTAATAGTGCCCATGTAGCGCCGCTGCCGAAGCGCTTAGCAGACGCTTTGCAGGCGATGCCCATTGATTGAAATGGGCAGGGCGCTTTAGGAGCGGTGTATACACCGCTCCTATTTTCATTTCTTTCGCACCAAGGAGCAACTCATGGCTGCTGCCAGAAGCAAAGAGTCCCTCATATTCCAAGGTCACCCCTATCAGCTCTTTGCTGACCTTCCCCAAATAACTGTAGCTAAGCAACATGCGATGAAACCCTTGCTTCAAAATTTACAGCATCACCAGATCCCTTACCAATGGGGATTCCCATTCTCTATTTACTTCACACATCAAGGCACTAAGCATTCATGCAAATCCTCAGATGAACTACTGAACACTAGGGATGAGCTTCGAGTTCGAGTTGAACATCGCCTGTTCGACCTTTCGTCGAATTGCGACCGATATGGGCCGTTCGCACCAAATTCTAGTGGCGCATCACGGCCCATAATTCACTGCGGCATCGCAGTGCATTGCTGGCTAGTGATTGGCCAAGCATGCACTGTGACCCACATGCTTGGCCAATTACAGCGCTGTGTGTACAGAGAGCCGTAATTGGCCAAAGCCAGGGTGGCTTTGTCCAATTATGGCTCAGGGGGCTTAGTACACGCCCCACACTATATAAGGCCACCTGCATGGCGGCCTTGTGTAGTGTGTTGCGGCGGCGGAGAGATATAGATAGACAGAGAGACAGTGTCATTTGATTTAAGTTAGAGTAGGCAGGTCGAGTCAGTTAGCTGCACTTACAGTGTATTGTGTATATATATGCATCCCAGGTGTTGTAGATATATATATATATATATATATATATATATATATATATATATATATATACACTGTATTCAGTTTAGCTAGATCCGTTCCTGTTATTCTCTTCCTAATATACTGACAGGCAAGCAGGTGTTTTTACAGTATTTACAGGTAGTGTACTGTGTACCCTGCACAGTTGCACCTACAGTATAGCTACCTGAAGACAAGTGCTTGTGTTCTTCTTCTGATCCTATTAATAGCACAGGCAGTATCAAGCTCCTACTTACCAGACCGATGAGTCCGCTTGGGCAGAAAGTAGGCTCCCTTACGCGTCCGACTCGCGGCCCCTGGTAAGGTGAACAGGAGGCACAGGAGTGCGGAGTGGTATGAGAGCCTGTATGCAGGTGTCCAGATACAGATGGAAGAGCAGGCTATGATGGCTGGTGCTGGCTGGAACACAGGCAACAAGACTGAGCAGGATGGTCAGGAGACAGGCTGGGTTCGGCAACAGGCAGGCAGTTGAGGTACAGTGGAGCAGGCAAACGGATGGTCAGACAGGCAGAGTTCAGAGGGAGGTACAGGTAACAAAGCCGGGTCATCAGGAGATCAGGAACAATACAGGTACAAGGGTCAGGCACTAAGGACGGCAGAGCTGTTGATCAGGCAGCACTGATCACAGAGGGAAGCCGGCTTAAATGGGCCGTTTGGCGCCAAACGACGTGCACGTGCGCGCACTGGCGCGCACAGGCGTGCACACCCGCCCACGCCCGCGTGCGCACCCCCGCACACGGCACACACAACAGACCTGACCGGGACACGAATGCCAGCACTGCGAGGAACGTGCGCAGCGGGACCTGCAGGAACGCGCGCACCAACGCGCCCCGACGCACACCACCGCGTGCACCCTGCCCGCCGAGGTACGCTCTCTGACAGTGCCCCCTCCTCAAGGGCAGCCTCCAGATGCCCAGCTGGGCCAACCTGGTTGTGTGGGAATCTTTAAAGGCTTGTAACAGTTCCTCAGCATGAAGATTACTTTCAGGCTCCCAGGAGTTATCCTTGGGTCCATACCCCCTCCACTTGATGAGGTACTGGATTTGATTACGCCTCATTCTGCAATCCAGGATTGCCTCAATTTCAAATTCCTCCTCGTTATTAATCATAACAGGCTCAGGAGGCTTGGCATTGCGGTCAGAGAAAGAATTAAGAACGACTAGTTTCAGTAGGGACACATGGAAAACCGGGTGTATTCTAAAGGAATCCGGCAGGTTGAGTTCATACGCAATGTCATTTACTTTCCTTTTTACGGGGAAAGGACCCATAAACTTAGGCCCCAGTTTCCTAGAGGGACAAGCCATCTTCAAATTAGTTGTGGATAACCACACTTGGTTGCTAGGCTCTAGGATGAGTTCCCCACGTCTCTTCTTGTCAAACATCCTTTTATAAGACGCCTGGGACTTGGCCATGGTCTCCTGCAGAAGCTTACAATTGGTAGAGAAGAACTCCATTGTTTCGGTCACTGCAGGGAGGGCACATTACGGTATAGAGCTGGGTAGGAAGGAGGGATTGAATCCATAGTTGGCAAAGAATGGCGTTTGGTGGATGGCTGAATGCAGAGAGTTATTATATGAGAATTCTGCGACTGGTAACAGGGAAACCCAGTCATCTTGGGAAAAGGCTGAGAAGCTGCGGAGGTATTGCTCCAAAGTTTGGTTGGTTCTCTCCGTCTGGCCGTTTGTCTGAGGGTGATAGGCCGAAGAGAACGCTAGTTCAATTTCAAGAGAACCGCACAGTGCTTTCCAGAACCGGGAGGTGAACTGGACACCACGATCCGACACAATATTAGAGGGCACCCCATGTAGTCTCACGATTTCCTTAACAAAGATCTTTGCCGTTTCTACGGCTGAGGGTGTACCTTTCATGGGAAGGAAATGTGCCATTTTAGACAGTCTATCAAGTATAACAAAGATAGTAGAGAAGCCTTCGGATGGGGGTAGTTCCACGATGAAATCCATCGAGATCATCTTCCAGGGCCTGTCAGGAATGGGCAAGGGTTTCAATAAGCCCCAGGTCTTCGTCCGGTTACTCTTGCTTCGGGCACAAGTGTGGCAGGAACTGACATAATTCCTACAGTCTTCGGCCAATTGTGGCCACCAAAAGGTGCGCTGCACCAGTTCGGTTGTCTTCCGGGCCCCGAAATGACCTGCCAGCTTGTGGTCATGGCACAGCTCCAGTACCGGCACCCTAAGTTTCTCAGGAACCATGATCTTGCCTTCGTGCCAAAGCAACCCATCGCTTAGGCTGGGGAATTTCAGAGGAGGCTTGCCTTATTCTGGAGATTAAATCTCCCTGAAGAAGTAAAAAATTTCCCACGGGCAGGATAGTGTACGGAGGGGCCTTTTCTTTGGAGTCATGGAACATTCGTGACAGTGCGTCTGGTTTTACATTTACCTCTCCTTACTCCTCATCAGCTGGGATCTCCAACCCTACTATACCTTCAGTCCTCTCTGAGACCTGCACTGAGAGGAATGAAGGTGTAGAATTAGGTATGTCACAGCCAAGTACTTGCGGGCAATCTGCTATCGGTACACCGACGTCAGATTGTACAAGGCAAATTTCCCTGCCCCAGCTGCTGCATTACCGAAAGAAGTTCGCTCCCAGCCATCCACATGCCCAGCGGTTGAATGCTAGCTTGGCTAAATTGCTAGCACTTCAATTGCTGCCCTTTCAGTTGGTAGACTCTGCCCCCTTCCTTGAGTTTGTGGAATGTGCGGTTCCTCGGTGGCAGGTTCCCAAATGCCACTTTTTCTCATGGAAGGCGATTCCGGCTCTCTACCGGTATGTGGAAGGCAATGTCTTGGCCTCGCTGGACAGGGCGGTCAGCGATAAGGTGCATATTACCGCTGACTCATGGTCCAGCAGGCATGGACAGGGACGTTGCCTATCTTTCACAGCGCATTGGGTGACTCTTCTGGCAGCTGGGAAGGATGCAGGGCAAGGTGCAGTAGTGTTTGAGGTTGTTCCACAACCATGCCTCCAAAATGCTACTACTGGTGATTCTGACACTCTTCTTCTTCCTCCATGGCCTCTTCTTGTGCTTTGTCCTCGGAACCAGTGGTGCTCCGTAGGCGTTCAAGGGGCTACGCAAGTACGCAGGACAAAAGATGCCATGCAGTGCTTGAGCTGGTGTGCTTGGGGGACAGGAGCCACACTGGGGCAGAGATTTTGTCAGCTCTGCAGGGGCAGGCTCAGAGGTGGTTGATGCTATGCCAGCTTCAGCCAGAAATGGTGGTTTGCGACAATGGCACCAACCTCTCCTCTCCGACAGGGACAACTGACCCATGTGCCCTGTTTGGCTCACGTCTTTAACTTGGTGGTGCAGCGGTTCTTGGGCAGGTACCCGGGCTTACAGGATGTCCTGAGGCAGGCCATTAAAGTCTGTGTGCATTTCCGCCGGTCATATAATGCCAGTGCTCGGCTGGCTGACCTCCAAAAGGAATTTAACCTGCCCAAGAACCACCTAATATGTGACATGCCCACCAGGTGGAACTCAATGTTGGCCATGCTGCAGCGGCTGCACACACAGCAGAGGGCCATCAATGAGTATCTGTGCGACTATGGCACCAGGACAGGGTCAGCGGAGCCTGTTTTTTTTTCCCACACCAGTGGGCCATGATAAGGGATGCATGCACTGTCCTGTCACCATTTGAGGAGGCCACGAGGATGGTGAGCAGTGACAGTGCATGCATCAGTGACACTGTCCCCCTTGTCCACCTGTTGGAGCACACGCTGCGTGGAATAATGGACAGGGCACTTGAGGCAGAACAGAGGCAGGAAGAGGAGGACTTCCTTACCTCTCAAGGCCCCCTTTATCCAGACAGCGTCCCTGCGTGCCCGCCGATCACACAGGAGGAGGAGGAGGAGGAGGATTGTGTTAGCATGGAGGTGGAGCTTGGCACTCAGCATCAGCAGCAGTTTTCAAGGGATCATTTACAGTCCCAAGAAACCCATGGACTTGTACATGGCTGGGAGGAGGTGACTGTGGATCATGTCGTCCTTAGTGACCAAGAGGACTCTGGACCGAATGCCTCAGCAAACCTACGCTGCATGGCCTCCCTGATCCTGCAAAGCCTGCGGAAGGATCCTCGTAATTGTGGTATCAAGGAGAGGGATTGTTACTGGTTGGCAACCCTCCTTGATCCACATTACAAGGGTAAGGTTGCAGACCTTATCTTGCCATCACAGAGGGAGCAGAGGATGAAACATCTTCTGGAGGACTTGCAGAAAGGTCTGTGCAATGCATTCCCAGAGACTGGGAGGTTACAAATTCCAGTTCCTGGACAACGTGTTGCTGAGGCTTCGGTCAGTCAAAGAAGGTGCAGTGGAGAAGGTGGCCATCTGACCAATACGTTCAGACAATTTTTTAGTCCGCAGCCCCAAGGTATGATCGGTTCCAGCAACCATCGCCAGCGTCTGTTTTACATGGTGCAGGAATACCTAGGGGCAAGATCTTTCCCACCGAAAATCCTCTGGGTTACTGGGTCTTGAGGATGGATCACTGGCCAGAGCTTGCACAGTATGCAACTGAGCTACTGGCCTGTCCTGCATCCAGCGTTCTTTCGGAACGCACATTCAGTGCAGCAGGAGGCTTTGTAACCGATCACAGGGTGCGCCTGTCCACCGACTCGGTCGATCAACTGACCTTCATAAAAAAGAATCAGTCTTGGATCACCACCAGCTACCAAGCACCTGATGCTGATGTAACCGAATAATTTTTTTTTGAAATGTCAGATCCCTTCAAGACTGCCTATGCTGATGCTGAGTGACTATCCTGTTATGCTGAGTGACTATCCTCTTCCTCCTCAATGATCATACTTGTAAGAATATTTTTGGTTCTGGGCACCGCCACCAGTGGCTAAGGCCCAATTTTTCAGCCCCTGTTTAACAGGGGCGTGTAATTAAAATTTTTGATGCAATATTTTGCAAGGAGGGTTCATTGCTGCGCTACAATTCTTGATCTAATATTTCACAGCAGGGCCTGTTTCTGCACCCACCAAGAGTAACTGTGAGGACTTACAGTGTTGTGGCACCAGCACCACCACCAAAGGCCCAATTTTTCTGACCCTGTTCAACGGGGGCATGTAATTACAATTCTTGATCTAATATTTAACAGCAGGGCCCGTTCCTGCGCCCACCAAGAGTAACTATGAGGGCTTACAGTGTTGTGGCAACACCAACACCTAAGGCCCCAATTTCTGCAGAGTATATAGGGCAGGCCCCTACTTTCAAATGCTTCCTACTTGCAAACGGAAGGAGACAACAGGAAGTGAGATAAAGTCTACCCCTAGGAAGGGAAATTCTCTCCTGTAAGAGTTAATATGGGAAAAACGTGTCTCCTCTTCACTAAAAACCCCATGTTTTCAAAAAACATTTGTCATTGGGACAGAAAGTGAGGTGAAATCTTCTGAAGAGGTGCACAGACAGCAAAACAAATGTTACAGGGGTAATAACCCTTCCGTATGTTTTCCAAAAAGCTTAAAAATAGATTTTTTGGCTGGAGCTACACTTTAAAAATGTACCAGTTCAAAATTACAAACAGATTCTACTTAACAACAACAAACCTACAGTCCCTGTCTTGTTTGCACCGCCTGTATACTGCTGTTCAGAGTATATAGGGCCTGGGGGCCCCGCGCCTTTCCTTTTTTTAATTTGGGTGCGAGGTTCCCCTTAATATCCATACAAGACCCAAAGGGCCTGGTAATGGACTCATGGACTCGGGGGGGGGGGGGGGGGGGGGTACCCATGCCGTTTGTCTCACTGATTTTCATCCATATTGTCGGGACCCGACATTACATTAAAGCCGCAAGTAGTTTTAAATGACTTATTCCATTTTGTGCAGGGACTGTTCTAAGCACGGGAAACACGTGCCACTTTACAGGCATACTATAGACACCCCCAGGTACGATATTTAAAGGAATATTTCACTTTTATTTTTTCACTTTAAGCATCATTAAAATCACTGCTCCCGAAAAAACGGCTGTTTTTAAAACTTTTTTTTTGCATTGATACATGTCCCCTGGGGTAGGACCCGGGTCCCCAAACCCTTTTTAGGACAATACCATGCAAATTAGCCTTTAACAACTTGCCGACCACCGCACGCCGATGTACGTCCAAATTTTTGCCGCGATATTGGTTTTATGGCAGCAGCTAGCTGCCATAACTCCGGTATCCCCGTTTTCATGCGGCGGTCGGCTTTCAGATAAAAGTGGTCTCTGTGGTGGATTCGCCACGAGATCACTTTTATCGGTGGCAGGAGAGGGGCACCCCTCCCGCCGCGATCAGGTGCCCTCCGCCGCTTGACGGAGCCATCGGTAGCGGCGGAGGCGATCGCGTCCTTCTCTGTACTGTGTCTGGAGACGAGTGAGGCTAAGATGGCGCCCACTCGTCTCCATGACAATGCTGGGCGGAAGCGACGTCAAAACGCCACTTCCGCCCATACGTCTTAAAGGCACATTTTTTTCAATGTCATTTTTTTAAATGACTTTTTTTTCATTGCATTTTAGTGTAAATATGAGATCTGAGGTCTTTTTGACCCCAGATCTCATATTTAAGAGGTCCTGTCATGCTTTGTTCTATTACAAGGGATGTTTACATTCCTTGTAATAGGAAAAAAAGTGACACAATTTTTTTTTTTTTAAAACAGTGTAAAAATAAATAAAATAATGTAAAATAAATAATAAAAATAAATTTTTTTTTTTAAAAACCCCCTGTCCCGACGAGCTCACGCGCAGAAGCGAACGCATACTTGAGTAGCGCCCGCATATGAAAATGGTGGTCAAACCACACTTGTGAGGTATTGCTGCAATCGTTAGAGCAAGAGCAATAATTCTAGCCCTAGACTTCCTCTGTAACGCAAAACATGCAACCTGTAGAATTTTTTAAACGTCGCCTATGGAAATTTTTGAGGGTAAAAGTTTGACGCCATTCCACGAGCGGGCGCAATTTTGAAGCATGACATGTTGGGTATCAATTTACTCAGCGTAACATTATCTTTCACAATATAAAAAAATTGGGCTAACTTTACTGTTGTCTTCTTTTTTTTTAAAAAGCGCGCTTGTAAGACCGCTGCACAAATACGGTGTGAAAAAAAGTATTGCAATGACCGCCATTTTATTCTCTAGGGTGTTAGAAAAAAACAATATAAAATGTTTGGGGGTTCTAAGTAATTTTCTAGCAAAAAAAACTGTTTTAAACATGTAAACACCTAAAATCCAAAACGAGGCTGGTCCTTAAGTGGTTAAAATTAGCACTTTTGCTTTCGAACGTTCATAGACTTCAATGGGGTTCTAAAGTTCGAGCGAATTTTCAGTCCATTCGCAGGTTCTGGTGCGAACCAAACTGGTGGGTGTTCGGCTCATCCCTACTGAACACCTTACAGGAACTTCATCTTTTTGAAAGACCCTCAGCTAGCCCTCGTAGTCACACAACATCCAGTTCTCCACAAGAATCCTCCAAATTCGGAAATGATAGAAGTAGACAAAACTCCTCTAAGAGAGGTCGATTCAACTCTCCAGACCCAGAGCCTCCGGACACAATGAACTGAATGGATTTCGTATATATCAGCCTGAAGTTTACCTTATTTTAAGGCTCTCCCTTTCAGCGGTTGCTGAGTAATTACTGCCTTTATTATAGTTTAAATATATCAACTTAAATTAATACTGTTTTAAGTTATGAATAATTATATTTATTATATTATCTACCTACACCCTTCTCCTCCACTACTCCACCCCTCCCTCTTTCCTATTCCACAATCCCCTCCCCTTATTCCCCTTCCTCCTCATCCTTCCCTAACTCCTCCCCTTCTCATTCCCTTCCCCTATCTCAACCAAAAAGTATTACATATTGTTCTGGTCATAGCCTTATCTACCTTATTTTAATTCAAAGGAAGAAATTTAGTTATCCTTTTAATTTTTAATGCTAAAATACATCCTTCTTTAATAATGTTCCAGATCATCAATAGCATTACCTACCATTTCCATTACTGGCATTCCTGAAACAATCAGTAATGTTAAGCAAATCATATAGATTTTTATTTTTATTTTATTAGCTATATAACCTTAAGATAAGTCATGTAGTTTTTACTTTACTTTTTAGTTATATAACCACAGAAATTACAGATGAAGTTCACACTCACCTTTTGTTACAGATGTTTATGGTTAACTAACTTTTCTTTTAGTTTCACCCATTTTTTTAAACACTGCCGAACTTGGATGTCCAAGATATTATATCATTTTTTTTTCAAATATACCTCTTGATCGTTGGGGACCCGAGAAATGGTCACTGCTTCCCCCATTTTTCTGCCCTAGGACACCCCTCCATTCTTTTTTTTTTGGTGGGGGATCTCCTCGGACAGATTCTAGGCCGTTGATTTAGCGTTGTATACGCTTTTGCTATTTATACAGTTAATTTACACAGTTAATGCTATTTACACAGTTAATATCTTCTATATTGTATTCAAAAGATTTATGTGAGTTAATGTTCAGAACCTTTTTTTTTCTTTTTTCTCTCCAGCACTTGAGATCAAATTATAAATACGTACTCTATCTATACTTTAACCTTTCATTTTCAACATAAAACTTTTTTTAATGAGATTTTTACCCAAATAGATTAAGTCACAATATCTTAAAATAATATTGGAACTTCAGAATGATCCTAAATACTTATATATGTTCTTTACGTCCGCTACCATCAATTGTATCTCTATATGTTACTTATCAATTATACCTATGTTGTTAATTATTGAAATTCAATAAACAAAACTGACAAGAAAAAATTGCAACACTCATCATTTTATTCTAAAGGGCCTCTGCTAAAAAAATATATACAATGTTTGGGGGTTCTTAGTAATTTTTACATGTATGTGAGAAGTCTTAGAATTGGCCCAGTATTGAAATGGTTAAGCTGTAATATTTAAGTGAACCGGTGGGCTTACCATTCCTTAAACATTTCACCCCCTTCCTGACCAGAGCACTTTTTACAATTTGGCACTGCGTTGCTTTAACTGACAATTGCGTGGTCGTTCGATGTTGTACCCAAACAAAATTTGCGTCCTTTTTTTCCCACAAATAGAGCTTTCTTTTGGTGGTATTTGATCACCTCTGCGGTTTTTATTTTTTGAGCTATAAACAAAAAAAGGGCGACAATTTTGAAAATGTTTTACTTTTTGTTATAATAAATATCCCCACATTTCAAAAAAATGTCTTCATCAGTTTAGGCCGATATATATTCATCTACATATTTTTGGTAAAAAAAAATCGCAATAAGTGTATATTGATTGGTTTGCGCAAAAGTTATACTGCCTACAAACTATGGGAAAGATTTATGGCCTTTTTATTTATTTTTTTTACTAGTAATGGCCGGGATTTGTGATTTTTAGTGGTACTGTGACATTCCGACGGACAGATTGGAGACTTTTGACACTTTTTTGGGACTATTGGTATTTATACAGTGATCGGTGCTATAAAAATGCACTGATTCCTGTGTAAATGTCACTGGCAGGGAAGGGGTTAACACTAGGGGGCGATCATGGGGTTAATTGTGTGTTCCCTCAGTGTGTTCTAACTGTGGGGGGATGGGAGTGACTAGGAGAGGAGACATATCACTTTTTCTTTTTCTACTTACAAGGAACAAACAATATGGCTCCTCTTCCCTGACAGCACAGGGATTTGTGTGTTTACACACACAAATCCCCATGCTGGCACTCGTGCGACCATGCCTGCCGGCCATGCGCATTGGATCCCCCGCCCTGCAGCGCGCGCACCCTCTGGAGGCCGCTAAAGGAATGGACGTACCCATACAGGATTTTGCCCAGGGGAGCCATTCTGCCGCAGTTGGGAATACTGGTCACTTTTACCCCCTTCCTGCCCAGGCAATTTTCAGCTTTCAGCGCTATCACACTTTAAATGACAAATGCACGGTCATGCAACACTGTATGCATATGAAATTGTTATTATTTTTTTTTACACAAATAGAGCTTTCTTTCAGTGGTATTTAATCACTGCTGTTTTTATTCTTTTTTGCTAAATAAACATACAAACATGACCAAAAATGTAAAAAAAAAATTTTTTTTTGCAAATAAATAATCTTTCTTCATGAATTTAGGCCAAATGTATGCTGCTACATTTCTTTGGTGAAAATAACCCAAATCAGTGTATATTATTTAATCTATAGCAAAGTTTAGATTAGCAATATATGGCACTGTATATACTGTATATCTGAAAATTGATCAATCCTGATGTAGTAATAGCCTATCTCATGCTGAGGCCTGAAATTGTCAGCACAGTACTGTTATCATGAAAATGATCAATGTTTACACAGTCCAAGATATACAGTAAGAGGCATAAAGAGTTTGTTGAAGTTGTAATTTTTTGTCAACTTTTTAAAAAATGTAAAAATTATAAAAAAAAAAATTTTTTTTCTTTAATCTCTTAATTTTTTTACATACTGTCACCAGTGCAGTACAGCATCAACATATAACTGGTGTGGTGATGATCAGGGACACTGACCCCCCCCAGAAACTGACAGGCACTTTTTCCCTCACAGAGGAATCTCAGCAAGCTTGGCCAGGCCACGGGACAAATAAAATATGATTTGAGTGCTGTGCCACAAGAAAGAGTCTCAGAGACACGTATAAACCTCAGCACAATAAAAAAAAAAGAAGCTTCCTTTACATATGGTTTTGCACACAATGAATAGACAGAAAGCTAACACTTTGAGCCAACCGTAAAGAAGAATGAAGAGGGACTGCACAGAAACCAGCAACTGTTGAGAAAATTAATACTTTAATGAGAGGTATGTAATGATCAGTATACTGTATACCGTCTATAAGGTAGAGTGCAGGGGTCAGGGTGTGAAAGGCAATGTGTTCAAGGCTCAGAAGTATGTAATGCACAAACATACCTCTCAACCTTAGAACTTGACAAAAAGGGACACTTTGGAGCAGGGGTAATGAATTTAAATTCACGTAGGTCTGACCAGTAACATGTTCTTGCAGCAGAGGTCTGCAATAACTCAGATCCTTCACATCACAGCCCCTACATATCAAAATCCCCCCTTTACATGACAGTTTGCCCTTCATAGCATTGTCCTCGGCCACCCTTCACATCACACCCCCTTCACTTAACAGCATTGTCCTCAGCACCCTATCTTTCACAGTGTCCCCAACACCCCCTTAACATTTACACCCCTCCCCCACAGCAGTGTCTTCTGCTCCCCCTTCACATCAGCCGCCCTCATAGCAGTATCACCTGCCCCTTATTTACTTCACCTCTCCCACAGTTGTGTCCTCTGCCCCCCATTCACATCACCTCCCCACAGCAGTGTCCTCTGCCCCCTTCACGTCATCCCCCCACAGCCATGCCCTCTGCCCCCCCTTCACATCACCTCCCCATCACTGGTGACCTCTGCCCCATTTCACATCACCCTCCCACACATGATTAGATGCTGGAAGTCAGCAAAGCCTCACCTAAGCACTGGAGAAAATTCCCTTGCAAAGTGCAATTTTCCTTGCAAAGTGGGCAGTCCATTTGCCTTTACAAAATCAACCTGTATCTACGGGAACACTCTTCTATGAGTTTGACCTTTTAGTAGTGGTAGTAAGATTTTCCAGAATATGCAGTGAATATTTCAGTAGAACAGGGAGATAAAATGGGAATAAACATTACTAAACATTTATGTTTAAAGTGAAACTAGGATCTTCAAACACAAACATTGCTGGCAGGTAGGATTTTATTATACAAGAGGCTAGACAATAAAATCTGCTTTACTACCTGCCAACAATGACGTTACTAATAAATGTACACTGGGCCGGGCATATGTAGCTCAGTGTACATTGTCAACACAAGAGAGGGAAGTGCAACCTAGTACAATAAAACTTTAAATAGATTACCATAAACCAACAATTGTACACTCATATGATCCCGATGCAAAACTGCATCCATGAATCACCACAGGGAGCTGTATTGTGTCTACTACAAGCTTCATTACAAGTGATCCATCCAAGTGCAGCAGAGTCTCCTGTGTGTGATGTTGCCACGAAGCCATCCTAAAAGGATGGCCAGAGGAACGGATGTAGGAGAGACCCACTGTCAGCTACTTATGCCCTGTACACACGACCGGTTTTGCCATCGGAATAAACTCCGAAGGTTTCTCCGACGGAATTCCAACGGAATTCCATTCAAGCGGTCTTGCCTACACACAGTCAAACCAAAGTCTGACCAAAGTCCCACCATCAAGAACGTGGTGACATACAACACTTACAACAGGACTAGAAAAAGGAAGTTCAATAGCCAGTAGCCAATAGCTTCCGTCTCGTACTTGCTTCAGAGCATGCGTTGTTTTTGGTCCGTCGGAACAGCATACAGACGAGCGGTTTTCCCGATAGGAATTGGTTCCGTCGGAAATATTTAGAACATGTTCCATTTCTAGGTCCGTCAGAATTTTCTAAAAAAAAAGTCCGATGAGGCATACACACGATCGGAATAGACGATGAAAAGCTTCCGTCAGAATTTTTCTGTCGGACATTCCGCTCGTGTGTACGCGGCTTAAGAGAGGTTCTGTTTGACAGTTGCCAGGACCGAATAAGGAAGACCGGCTCTGATGTGACCTGTGGTATGGAGGAGCGACATACGGGTTGCCTAGGTCATATGACATGTGGCTGTAAGTAGTTGACAGTGGGTCCCTCCTGCATCCACTCCTCTGACCATCCTGTCGGCACAGCTGTGCGGCAACATCACATACAGGTCCAAATGCAATATTCCTCTTGCACACATTTCTGAAAAATGGCTATTTGGTATAGCTGGGTGCTGTAATGACCACAGGTTGAGAGCCGTAATCAATCTAAGTGAAGGAATGTCACCAGCACACCAAGAATTCCTCAACATGGGTCCAAAGCTTTATTTTCGTGGTCATATGGTAAACACCAGGCAACGTGATGAAGGGACCCTACTTGGCTCTGACATGTTGCCTTGTGTTTACCATGTGATCACGAAAATAAATCTTTGGACCCATTTTGAGGAATCCTTGGGACGTTGGTGACATTTATCAACTAACATCACACACAGAAGACTCTGCTGTGCTCAGATGGATTGCTTGTGGTGAAGCCTGTTGTAGACACAATACAGCTCTCCAATGAGTTATGGATGCAGTTTTACATCAGGATAATGTGAGTGTAACATTTTAGTTTTTTTTGGTATTAAAAGTTTTATTGCGGTAGGTTGCACTCCCTCTCTTGTGTTTTTGTACAGATGCTTATAAGACCTTGTTCAAGTATCCCTTCAGGTTACAGCTCCTGTTGCTGATGTGTGTGATTTAATCAAGCTGGATACACCTGCTGGTGGCGCAAGTGAGGATTTTTTGGTCTCTTTACATTGTCAGCTTGCTATAGATGACAGGA
Source organism: Aquarana catesbeiana (assembly GCF_042186555.1). Taxonomy (NCBI): domain Eukaryota; kingdom Metazoa; phylum Chordata; class Amphibia; order Anura; family Ranidae; genus Aquarana; species Aquarana catesbeiana. The sequence goes on from NC_133328.1 coordinate 220,670,001, forward strand.
TAAATTAACTCTTGTGCAAATTGGCAGGGCCACTATGATGTAACTCCAGTCTATCAGGATGGCTGAAGACAATACACTTGGGAGAAGATGGGGTAAAGATGGGGCTCAGGTAAGTATTAGGGGGCTGAGGGGGGCTGCTGCACACAAAAAGTTTTTTAACTTAATGCATAGAATGCAAAAACCTTCTGACTTTACAACCACTTTAAGTCTGCCATAATGTGCAAATATGCTGGACATACTTGCAAATTCTCGCAAAAACCCTGAGCGCTGATAGCCCAGTTAAGGTAGAACTTTAGTCAGATAATTAGGTCCTGACAGATCACTTCACACTGGCCCATTTTGCAGTTATAGCTATGTAAACATTAAAAATAAGTGTCCATACTGTTTAAAGTACAGTAATACACTGTCTCACCCTGCTCTGCACATGCTCAGTTGTGCTGTAGTTTTGACAATGTGCCAAAAATCTGTAAGTCACTAGAGGCCGATCAGCTTACAGCCTCAAGATTTGCCGCCGGGAATGACACTGCATGAGCGACCTCAGATTGGGTAGGGAGCAAAGAAAAGCTGGAGAGGTGAAAGGACAAAGTTAAACTTACATGGATAGTGTCTTATCTTATCTCTCTGATTTTCTCTTTTTTCCCCCTTGGCATTGGCATCAGCAGCTGTGAACCTGAGCAGCTACTGCAGCCTTCACCTGTAGCTGAGCCAAGAGATGCAATCAAGAATGGAAATACAAACATTTTAATTACAGAAAGTGAAATATAGTTTTTGCTCTGGGCTTCACCAAAATGGCAGGCTCCAGCAAGAAGAAACAGGAGCAAGCCCGAAGGCAATTGACAGCACACACTAATTTTGATAACATAATTATTTGACCCCTTTCGCACTGGGGCATTTTTCAGGCACTTTTTGGCTAAAAATAGCGCCTGTAAAGCGCTTGAAAAACACATCCCCTGCAGCCCCAGTGTGAGAGCCTGAGTGCTTTCACACTGGGGCAGTGCGCTTGCAGGACATTAGAAAAAGTCCTGCAAGCAGCATCTTTGGGGCGGTAGAGGAGAAGTATATACACCGCTTCCCCACCTCCCCTGCCCATTGAAATGAATGGGCAGCACTGCCGAAGCGGCTGAAAAGCATTTCGGCATGGGCGCTTTTCAGGTGCATTTAACCCTTTCTTCGGCCACTAGCAGGGGCTAAAAGCGACCGCTAGCGGACGAAAAGCACTGCTATAACAGCGGTAAAGCGCTGCTAAAACTAGCGGCGCTTTATCGCTGATGGGCGGCGTGGCTCAGTGTGAAAGGGCTCTTAATGTTTACTGTGTGTTTCTTTCTAAAGAACATAATTTTTTTAATCAAGTTGTTATAGGTAAAGTTCCGCTTTAAGTTCCACTTCAAAAATACATTTACTAAAATCAAAGTTCACCCAATTGTGAAAATGTTTTAATAGGAGCAATAGGATAAATAAATGTAGCACCCTCTGGTGTGTGCTAGAAGTTAGTACAGGGTGTGTTAGAATTTAGAGTAGGTAAAATATAGTTTGGCTCAGAGCTGAGTCTGAGCCACGGAATCTGTAGTAAAGCTCAGGGCTGGCTGACTCATCCTGGCAGCTCTCTGGTGCCTCCCCCTGGTCTAGAATCGGTCAAGAATCTTCTAGAATTAGTGGGTGGAGCTTAGGAGGTGCTGCCTTGAATATGAAGCCTCAGCCAATCCTCAGAGGTAGGCTGGCAGGGGGCTGAGACCACTCCAAAAATAGACATGGGCCATGCCAGTAGGGGCAGTCGGGTGGAAGAGGTACAATTCTGAGGAGGCTGTTGGTGACCCTCAGGGGTGCCCCCTGGTCTTTGGGGGGGTGTCCTGCTTTGGACCCGGGCTTGGGTGCTGGAAGGATCCTGCCATAACACATGGAAGGAAGCCCTTCCTGGAGGCACGGGAACAAGGGAGGACATAGTGAGTAGATCAACACTGTTGAGGACCAACAAGGGGGGAGACTGCCACATGTAGCCAGCCTCCCTGAAGGCAGCGGTGTGCTTAAGTCTTTATTCCTTCCCTGAGAGATCTCCTGAGAATCAGCCGGGTGTGCTGGTGAAGAGTCAGTTGGGTGGACTGATGTGATAGTTAGTCTGGAGGGCTAGAGAAAGGGCAGCTGCAGCCAGGTGGGTTGGCAGTGTCTGAAGAGGCAGAACTAGGAGAAGTGGCCACAGAGGAGAAGTGACAATCTGTTTCACTACATTTTTCCTACACCACAAGGGACTACAAGTTCCTGCCTGCAAAGGGCTATTTCTACAATCTGACTGGGAGCCTGTCAGATTATTCTACAGTGATGCAGTTGGAGCAAGCAAGCAAATGTGTGAAGGAGACTGTATATAGACTGTATATAGGAAGATATCCCTGAAGTTTTGCTGAAGTCAAGTGGGCATCCCATAACCTCCCATCCCTATCCAAGTTATTAACTCTCTAATAATTAACAGAAAACAAAGTCACAAACTGTTCTCTGACTTTGGGTGCTTGTGAAAATTCAGTGTGCCTGGCTGTGCAGGAGTGGGGCATCCAAGTTCATGAGCAGTACCTATAGGGGAGTTCTACATAAGGATTACTGGATATATACTGTAGTATATCTATGCATGTATACAGAATTATAGATCAGATTGTCATGCTCCTAGTTGGTAGGCCCACACCTCTATGCAAATATTTAGAGAGAGGAAATGTTGACAGATGATTCTCTGGCACTGATGCATGGAATTGAGTGCTATTCTTAGATGGCTAGTAAAAACACAGAGGATGAAAAAAAAAGAGTTTGTGATAGATTTATTTATTTAAAAAAGTATTTGATCTTAATTTAAAGATCTTATCTTTTTGTTAGTTACATTCTGTCTATGTACAGTAAATATTTGATCTAAAACTTGAAAGTAATAATTTTGCAGTATTATTGGTTAGATACTGGATTTGATTTACTAAAACTGGAGAGTGCGAAATCTGGTGCAGCTCTGCATAGAAACCAATCAGCTTCCAGGTTTTTCTGTCAAAGATTAATTGAACAAACTGAAGTTAGAAGCTGATTGGCTATCATGCACAGCTGCACCAGATTTTGCACTCTCCAGTTTTAGTAAATCAATCCCACTGTATGTATACATTTTTACATTACGTATCATCATCATCATGAAAAAGAATTCAAAAAATGGATGTCAATTGTCTAGAATTTTGGGCATGGCTCTGCTGCTGTCCACTAATCTGCTCAGGCATCCTGCAGCCCCTGACCTGCAAATAGGTCCGTCCTGAAATACATTGCATTGGCTTACAGAACAGTTTAAAATCAGGAAGAACAATGTGAGAAATCAATCACACAGGCTGGCTAGGTTCACCAGGAAGCAGAGACAAGATGGTGCCATCTGCTCCCTGGTGAACCTAGCTTGTGTTGGATTATCTTGCCAGACTATACAGCACTGATCCCTGTACATGAGGACCAGCTCTCTCCTTCATCACCTCCTGGGAAACGGCAACACACAGAATCTGGGGATGCAGAAGGTAATCACACCCCGCATACAGTTGCAGACACAACACCTGAGCCCTCACTGTCCCAGATAATAGAAGTCATAAATAAATGTCAGGCATCATTTACACAGCAAATCACAGTATGTATAGACATTTCACTGCCTAAACATGAATGCGGATCTCAGAACCGCCAAACAAAACATAACACACTATAGATAAACTATGTTACTTAGAGAGCCTCTTATAAAGAATATATGGCTCCTGGGGTTTCCTGAGGACGCATTGTTAAGAAATGCTAACACTCTTATTGAAAACCTTCTTAAAGTGTAAGTACAAAGGCTGGCCGGAAGCTAGCCTGTATTTGTGGGAGGAGTCTGAGAGGGCTATTTAAGCCTCCTCCTCTGTCAGGCCAGGGCTGGTTGGTGTTCTGGGTGGATGCATGTCACTTCCGGCCTCTTCACAGAGCGACGGTCAGCCGCAGCATGGTGTCGGTTCCTCTCCCGAGGACCACTCGGTCCCCCCACTGTCATTCCTGGGTTCCACCACTGCCCAGTCTGTCCCCCTTACACTCCCATGCTCCATCCAGCATCGTGGGGGGGGCGCCCGCCCGCTTCTCCTGGGGGGGGTCAGTCCATCCATCTTCCACCCACTTTCCCCACGGCCCCATGTAGTCTGCGTGCATCCCGCCTGCTTCTCCCGGCACTCATGCCGGGGGGGAGCCGTCCTTCCCCCCCACAACTCCATGTGGCCGTTTGTCATGTCTCATTGTATTAGCATTTCTGCCCCGGATTTCTAGCATGCAGCCCGACCACTTCTCCCGGCGCTCATGCCAGGGGAGCGGGGGGAGCATCCTTTCATCCTCCTTCACAGCTCCGTGTGCAGCCCGCCCGCCCACTTCTCCCGGTGCTCATGCCGGGGGCGTGGGGGGGCGTCCTTCCATCCTCCTTCACAGCTCCGGGTGCAGTCTGCCCGCCCGCTTCTCCCGGCGCTCATGCCGGGGAAGCGTCCTTCCATCCTCCACAGCTCCGCGTGGCCTGCGTGCAGCCCGCCCGCTTCTCCCGGCGCTCATGCCGGGGGAGCAGGGGGGCGTCCTTCCATCCTTCTCAGCTCCATGTGGCCAGCATGCAGCCCGAGCTTCTCCCGGCGCCCATGGGGGGCGCGTCATGGCCCTTCATCCATCTTTCACTCACCCACTTCCCCAGGGCTCAGTTTGGCCAGGGCGCCGCCCGCCCTGTTCCCATGGGTTGGGGGGGTCTCGTCTGTCCATCCTCCACCTTCGCTGGGCTCAATCCCACATGGTCGGGGGGCGCCGCGATGCTCGTTTCTCCCTCATCCCTGTGTTTCCTGCCAGAGCTGGGGGGGCCGGCCGCCCGCTTCTCCTGGGGGGAGGGGGAGCGTCTGTTCGTCCATCTTTCATCCACCCACCCACTTGCCACTCACCCGCCAGTTCACCTCACCTCCCTGGAACTCACACCATGCATCACGGAGGAATCGCCCGCACGATTCCCGGTTCTCATGGGGGGGGCGCTCACCCGCCTGCTCACCTCCTGGTACTCACATGGGGCATCATGGGGGGGCGAGATCCCCGCACGCCTCCCGGGCATTCACCGCTTCAGTCACAAGTGTTTCATCATAGTGTTTCGGCCCCAGGATTTCTGTCACAGCGCTTCAGCCTCAGGTTTGCGTCACAGCGTTTCTATCTAGGCATTTTAGTGTCAGCGTTTTGCTATCATAGCACTCCTGTTGTAGCGTTCCTGTCATAGCGTTTTCTGCCTCAGCAGTTCTGTCGCACCATTCTCCCCCAGCATTTCTGTCAGGGTGTTCTGCCCCAGTATTTCTGTCAGGGTGTTCTGCCCCAGTATTTCTGTCATGGCGTTTCTGCCCCAGCATGTCTGTTGTCACGTTCAGCCCTGCATTTCTGTCATGGCGTTTCTGCCCCAGCGTTTCTGTCGTCATGTTCAGCCCTGCATTTCTGTTGTAACGTCCAGCATTTCTGTCTTAGTGTTCTGCCCTAGCATTCCTGTCATAGTGTTCTGCCCCAGCATTTCCATCATAAGCATGCTACCCCGGAATTTCTGTCTCAGTGTTTTTGTCTTAGCGTTTCTGCCCCAGGATTTCTGTCTTAGCGTTCTGCCACAGCATTTCTATCAAAGCGTTCTGCCCCAGCATTTCTGTCACAGCGTTCTGCCCCAGCATTTCTGTCACAGCGTTCTGCCCCAGCATTTCTGTCACAGCGTTCTGCCCCAGCATTTTTGTCACAACGTTCTTCCCCAGAATTTCTGTCACAACGTTCTTCCCCAGCATTTCGGTCACACGTTCTGCCCCATCATTTTGGTCATAGCGTTCGGCCCCTGCATTTCTGTCATAGCGTTCGGCCCCTGCATTTCTGTCATAGCGTTCGGCCCCTGCATTTCTGTCATAGCGTTCGGCCCCTGCATTTCTGTCTTAGCGTTCTGCCCCTGCATTTCTGTCATAGCGCTCTGCCCCTGCATTTCTGTCATAGCGTTCTGCCCCTGCATTTCTGTCATAGCGTTCTGCCACTGAATTTCTGTCATAGCGTTCGGCCCCAGCATTTCTGTCATGGCGTTTCTGCCCCAGCATGTCTGTCGTCACGTTCAGCCCTGCATTTCTGTCATGGCGTTTCTGCCCCAGCGTTTCTGTCGTCATGTTCAGCCCTGCATTTCTGTTGTAACGTCCAGCATTTCTGTCTTAGTGTTCTGCCCTAGCATTCCTGTCATAGTGTTCTGCCCCAGCATTTCCATCATAAGCATGCTACCCCGGAATTTCTGTCTCAGTGTTTTTGTCTTAGCGTTTCTGCCCCAGGATTTCTGTCTTAGCGTTCTGCCACAGCATTTCTATCAAAGCGTTCTGCCCCAGCATTTCTGTCACAGCGTTCTGCCCCAGCATTTCTGTCACAGCGTTCTGCCCCAGCATTTTTGTCACAACGCTCTTCCCCAGAATTTCTGTCACAACGTTCTTCCCCAGCATTTCGGTCACACGTTCTGCCCCATCATTTTGGTCATAGCGTTCGGCCCCTGCATTTCTGTCATAGCGTTCGGCCCCTGCATTTCTGTCATAGCATTCGGCCCCTGCATTTCTGTCTTAGCGTTCTGCCCCTGCATTTCTGTCATAGCGCTCTGCCCCTGCATTTCTGTCATAGCGCTCTGCCCCTGCATTTCTGTCATAGCGTTCTGCCCCGGCATTTCTGTCATAGCGTTCTGCCACTGAATTTCTGTCATAGCGTTCGGCCCCAGCATTTCTGTCACAATGTTCTGCCCCAGCATTTCTGTCATAGCATTCGGCCCCAGCATTTCTGTCACAACGTTCTGCCCCAGCATTGCTGTCATAGTGTTCTACCCTTGCATTTCTGTCTCAGCGCACAGTCTCGGCATTTCTGTCAAGGCGTTTTCTGTCACAGCATTGCTGCCCAAGATTTCTATCATAGCGTTTCTGCCCAGGATTTCTGTCACAGCTTTTCTGCCCAGGATTTCTGTTATATCCTTTCTGCCCCGGATTTCTGTCATGGCGGCATTCTGCCCCAGCATTTCTGGCTTGGTGTTCAGTCTCAGCTTTTCTGTCTTGGTGTTTCTGCCCCAGGTTTTCTGTCATTACATTTCTGCCTTAGCATTCTGTCATAGCGTTTCTGCCCCAGGATTTCTGTCATGGCATTTCTGCCTCTGCGTTTCTGCCCCAGGATTTCTGTCTTTGCTTTTCTGCCTCAGCATTTCTGTCATAGTGTTCTGTCATAGTGTTCTGTCATAGCATTCTGTCATAGAGTTTTTGCCCCAGGATTTCTGTCATTGCATTTCTGCCCCAGGATTTCAGTCTCAGCATTTGTCATTACGCTCTGCCCAGGGTTTCGGTTCTCACGTTCCTGCCTCAGCTTTCAGTTTCAGCATTTCTGTCATAGCGTTTTCTGTCAACATTGCTGTCAGTGCGCTTCTGCCCCAAGATTTCTGTCATAGCGTTTCTACCTCAGTTTTCAGTCTCAGCTTTCCTGTCACAGCGTTTCTCAAAGGGGCATTGTTGTTCAGTCACGGCATACTCCGGTAGCTGTTTTTTATCTTCGTTGTTTGTCATGTCTCATTGTATCTTTGTTCCTGTTTGTACCTGGGTCAGTTAGCTAGGGCTCACATGTCAGGATCTGTCACATCTACAGATCCATACGGGCTGAGGTTTCGTTTGTTAATGATTGTTGACCACAATCTTCTCGCCTGTATAACATATGTCATACGATGCACGTTCATTCACCACACCTGTACGATTACCCACCACGGACTGTGGGTACACCAACCCTGAGTTTTCAGTTAATTACCTGTCTCTGCGCAGCAGGTTACTCGGGCTCATTCACTACTTACATGAGGGGGGGGGTGTCCGTCATCAGCTTCATTGACGCGCAGTGGTCTTGACATTTCTGCTCATGTTCTCATACTTGGGTAGGCACAGAGGGGGATTGCTGTTCTCATGTATTGTTGCCTGTCATTTCTCTTGTTCATGTTCTCAGGTTGGGCTGCATTGGCATTCATCATCCCCTTGTTGGTCCTTAAGTGGTAGTTTTGGGCGAACGTCGTCATGATTCTGGATTCTACTCTCGGGCCTGATATCTTGTCTAGGATGTGGCCTGGAAGACTGCTCAGGGACATCAGTCCAGTGATCTTTTCCGTTCCCCAGCCGGTTTCAGGTAGGGGGGTTTCAGTCACTTTGGGTATGACTGTTTCAGGCCATGGGACTTATTTCCCCGTTGTGGAGTCTGGCCCTCTTTCCTCGGTTCAGGATTCAGACTCGGCTGCAGCACGACCCGATCAAATCAGGTGGGACCAGTATTCGGTGTCTGGCATGGTTTTTCCATGTTGTCAGTGCTTATTGCCATAGGGCTTGGGCCTCATCCACCTACTCCATCACATCCTTCAGGTATTTAGCATTTTGAACTCCTGCCAGTTGTCCTTTGGCACTTACCCTCGCTCTTTCCCATACCAGTATGGGTAGGCCAGGGCTTGGGGGGAGAGTTTCGCGGAGCACTTCCCAGGGTCTGGTTGAAGTTTTGATCTTCTCGGCTATCATTTTGCAGGGGCTCCTCGGGACAGCCATGGCTCCCTTTCCCCCACGCATCCTCTCTTTTACAGCAGTTCATTCTCATGTCTGGGTCATCTCGGGCTTCAGGCTCTGTCCAATCGTTCATGGGACGTTTCGTTGGGTTCTGGGTAGCTTCGCAGGTTTCTATAAGGGGTTCTGTCTCATCACCAAGTCAGGAGTCGGGGGTTTCTCCTGTCATAACGGACACTTATCAGATATATACTGTTGCCATCCAGGCACATGCTACTCCACTTGATGGATTGTTACGTTCCCTTTTTCACCTAAATTTGTGTCTTTTTGCCCTCTTTTCAGGCATACTGACCAGTCAGGCCAAGGCACACCTCAGGCCTCGGTGCTTAGGAGTATCACTTTCTAACACGAAGACTCTGACTACAAGTACAAAGCCTGGCCGGAGGCTAGCCTGTATTTGTGGTAGGAGTCTGAGAGGGCTATTTAAGCCTCCTCCTCTGTCAGGCCAGGGCTCGTTGGCGTTCTGGGTTCCCACCCACCTGTTTCCCCCAATCTTCATACTTACTCATAATACTTTTTCTTACATCCAGGGTATGCCCTCTTTTCTGGCGTACTGACCAGTCAGGCCAAGGCACACCTCAGGCCTCGGTGCTTAGGAGTATCACTTTCTAACTCGAAGACTCTGACTACAATTACACTTTTTCAGTCACATTTGAGAAAACCACATTTGAGAAAACACATAGTAATGTGTTTGTTGTGTGTTCCCATTCACACAATATACTTAAAAGAATAAAAACATATATTTTTACCTTTTGAATGTTTCTTGGGATAAGTTGTTATGGCAGACTAAGTATTTCTGAACAAAGTCAGAGTGTACCTGTTCCAATAAAAATATTCAAAAACAGAATCACTGAGTTGGAAAGAAGATCACCCCCTCCTAAAAATGACTTGTGAACTGAATCAGGTGTAGCTAATTACTTTCTCAAGGAGAGCCATTATTTTGATTAGCGCAGCATGAAAAGAGCTTTCATGGAGCATTTCAGTCCCTGGTAGTGCAACTGAAGCAAGCAATAAATTAAGGGTAGCAAGGAACTGTCAAAAGATTTCTGGGATAAAGTTGTGGACAGGCACAAGTCAGGACATGGATACAAAAACCATTCAACGGCTTTATCAATGTCTAGAAGCACAGTGAAGTCTATTATTAAGACGTGGAAGTTATTTGGTACAACACAGGATAAGGACTTTACTCTAAACTGAATGGAAGAGCCAGGAGGAGATTGGTCTGAGAGGCTATCAAGAGGCTTACATCAACTCTGTTGCAGGAATTTAGGACAAAGACTGGTCATTGTGTGCATGTGACAACAATATCACAAATTCTCCACAAACGTGGCTTGTATGGGAGGGTTGCAAGAAAAAAGCTGCTCCTCAAGAAAGGCCACATGCAGTCACGATTAAGCTTTGCCAGAACGCACCTTGAAGATTCTGAGGCCACATGGAAAAAGGTGATATGGTCAGATGAGACTAAAACTGGATGGTAACAAGGCCAAATAATTCAAATAACACCATTCCTACAGTAAAGCATGGAGGCGGTATTATCACCTGTTATGGGGGGGGGGTTCTCTGTTCTCTGCAGCAGGGACTAGAGCACTTGTCAGGATAGGGGGGGATAAATGAATAGGGGCAAAAGACTGCCAAATTTCTGAGGAAAGGCTGTTGTTACCCTCTGCCAGAAAGTTGTCAATGAGAAGAAGGTTTACATTCCAACATGACAATGACCCAAAGCACACAGCAAAAATGACCACACAGTGGTTGAAGGAGAAAAAGGTGAATGTCCTTGCATGTACAAAAATTTAGCCACTGCCCCCACCTATAACTGACCTTTGCAGCAAGGAACATTGCAGGGCAACATATGTAAAAAAAAGGCAAGGAAAAATCTGAGGAAAATTCTAAGCTCTACACAGTTTGCGTTAAAAATAGGGATTTAGTCTGCACACATTTGCATATACATGCATAAGCTACAGGCACCATCAAGGCACCCTGTTACCTGAAGTCCCTACCTCTTAACTTTAAAGAGGCTCCACAGTGGAAGCACATGCATTCAGATGGATAGAGGGCAGATGGGCTGGGGGGAGCCCACCCCTCCCTAAATTAAAGGGGCACATTGAACACCCAGCATATAGCACTATGGCCACCCCCATCAAATCATTCTCTGCAGCTATAACCTTCTGTACCACCACCCCCTCCCTTTAGAATGTAAGCTCTACGAGCAGGGCCCTCCTGAACCTTTTGTATTGAACTGTACTGTAATTGTGTTGTCCTCCCTATACATTGCAAAGCGCTGCGTAAACTGTTGGCGCTATATAAATCGCATATAATAATAATAATAATATTAATAATAATAACTATGGCTGCCAAGGTGTCCATGCGTTGCCTGACCAATATGTCAACAGTACAAAACGTTAGCCATTGCCCTCACCTATAACTGGCCTTTGCAGCAAGAAGCATTGGAGGGCAACCATGTTCTTGCATGGCCTAGCCAGATCCCAGATTTAAACCCCATTGAAAATCTGTGGAATTACTTGAAGACTGAAGTCCACAAACAGTCACCATCAAATTTAGCTGAACTTGAGCAGTTCTGAAAAGAAGAGTGGGCAAATATTGCAAAGTCTAGATGTGCAAAGTTAGTTGAGATATATCCCAACAGACTAAAGGCTGTAATTAAAGCAAAGGGTGGTTCAACAAAATACTGACACAAGGGGGTGATCCTTTTTCCAACTCAGTGAATCTGTTTTTGAATTATTTTTTTCTGATATGTTATATCTTTTACTTGGATGTTATAAGTTGCACTGAGTAAATACAGCTGGATAAAACAAAAGCTGTGTCTGTTTTAATTTCAGGCTGCAAAGCAACAAAATATGATTACTTTAACCACTTCCTGCCTGGGCTATAGCAGTTTAACGGCCAAGAAGTTGTTTTGTTATCCTCACTGGGTGTCATATGATGTCCAGCAGGATAAGATGCTGCATCTCCGATCATGGTAAGGAGCCTCGGACAGTATATCAGCACAGACCCCATCAGATGTGCCAATCAGCTGCCAATCAGTGCCCAATAGCTGCCAGTAAGTGCCCCTCAATAAAGTCTCTCAGTGCCCACCACAGTGCCAATTAGAGCCCAGCAGTAACACCTGTCAGTACCTCATCATCAGTGCTGCCCATCAGTGCCATCTATTAGTGTCTGTCATTGCCAATCAGTGCCACCTATCAGTGCCGCCTATCAGTGCCTATCAGTGCTCCATATCAGTGCCGCCTATCAGTGCCCATCAATTTTACATATCAGTTCCTCCTCATCAGTACCACCTTATCAGTGGCAACTCATCAGTGCCCATCAGTGCCGCCTCATCAATGCCCATCAGTGAAGGAGAAAACAAAATTTTATGACAGAAACTAAAAAAGACCGAAATTTTTGAAAAAAAATATGTTTTTTCTTAGTTTGTTTAGCAAAAAATAAAAACCCCAGAGGTAATCAAATACCACCAAAAGAAATCTCTATTTGTGAGAAGAAAATGATAAAAATTTAGTTTGAATGACAATTGTGCGGTCATGCAACACTGTACCCAAAGTGCGACAATGCTGAAAATTGTCCTGGGCAGGAAGGGTCGAAAATGCCTGGTTGTCACGGTCCCTACCGTGCCATGCAGATGGCCAGGCGTGGTCACGCCACAAGTGGCTCAAAGAGGTATTGAACCTATGACTGCCTGTTTAGTGCTCCTGTTACTTTGCCCCTGAGCTGCACCTCAGTTCCTTTCAGCCTGCTTTCCAGCTTTGCCAAGTTCTGCATGAAATACTAGGGCCATACTCTGGATCTTGTTGCAATTAGTACCTGTCACTCCTGGTTCAGCTGAGGCAGTTTATCCAATCAGCTGGGTATAAAACACTGCCTCACTCTGAGGGCTTTGTCAGTTCATTGTCTCCTGTTTTGCCTAAGGTTCCAGTATTCCTGTGTTCCAGTATTAGTTTTCCTGTGTTCCAGTATTCCTGTGTTCCTGTGTTGTAGTTTCAGCATTCCAAGACTGACTCGGGCTTCTGACCCTGGCTCTGCTTATCGTTTATTCTGACTTCTGGAATCCCTGACTACGGCTTTACTTCGACTATCCTTTGGCAAATTCCTGTCACAGATTCACAGCCCAGGTAGCTTATATCTTTGTTACTGTAGGCTGTGTTGCAAGGTTGAGCATACATCTCTGCAATATGGACTCCAACCAAGGTAAGCCCTTACACTGGTATTAAAGTGGTTAAAGGGGAGATTCTTTTCTATACCCACTGTACAGTATGTGTTAAAATGGAAATACCATCACTATCTATACTAAATTCTCTACTGCCCGAAGCATTGAGCTGCCTTTACTACAGTTAAGAAATGGCTCCTAGATCAGAATTTAGTCTACAGTATGCACTATCTTCCCTAACTGAGAATTGTAGACAATGAGGCGGCTCACTGGATGGATGCCAGAAGGTGCAATCAAGACCCCAAGTCACCTAACCACAAGTAAACCTTTGATTACCTACAGTGTACACATCTTCAAATTGCTTTACTACACTTATTATTTAAACAGAACATTTTTTTTCCTGATCTCTACATCTAATGCCACTTATGTCTTGACTCGGTCAAACAAATGACTATTTTGTTGGATTGTGCCAGAGTATTTGAATAACCTCCATAGGCTTCACACCAGAGAAGACCATTCATTAAACTCCCTACAGATTTCTGTCCACTTTTCCCGGAATCGAATCTACTGCCCACAGTCAGATCGGTCCATTGGGGTCCCAGGCCAGGGCACTTCCAGGATCTTCTTCCATACCAACCTTCTGCAAACAGCTTCCTCACTTACTGTATAAGCATATTGGACATCGATCACACTGTGAACTCAAGTTCACGCTTTCTGAATACAAACTGTGAACACAAGGGACTCTAAATATGCAGTCCAGGAAATCAAATATAATCTCAGAAATTTTGAGAAAGCATATATCCATAAAACTTAATTTATTAGTGTACAATACCATTAAAAGCAATTGCTGGATCAAACTAGCTCACAATACATAGTTAAAATCAGTTATTCATGTAGAACAGTCAGCATCCTAACACAAATGTGTCATGTTGACGAGTTTCGCAGAAATTGCTTCATCAAGACTTGGACGCATACCCTGTTTCCCCGAAAATAAGACCTAGCGTGATTGTCAGTGATGGCTGCAATATAAGCCCTACCCTGTTTCCCCGAAAATAAGCCCTACCCTGAAAATAAGACCTACAAGGACTTTAACTAGGGCTTATTTGGGGGGTAGGGCTTATATTGCAGCCATCACCGACAATCACGCTAGGTCTTATTTTCGGGGAAACAGGGTAGTATAGATCTTCACAATATCATAGTAGTATTGTACACATGGGAATCAAGAAAAAATATGCACAGATGGTCTGAAGAGGCCAGCAGTCTCCCCTGCCCTGTGGGAAGGCCACACAGTGAATACCTAAATGACCAAATGCATGTGTAAAACGTTCATACTCCAAATGAATCAGAAATGTAGTCACAGTGGAAAACATATCCACCTGATTTTAACATCATCGGGCACTAAAATAAATAGCTACCATTACTGATAACATGATGGTCACCACCTTCTATTGTGATGCACACCTTTAATACTCCTGTATAATCTACTGCCCACTGTCATATCGGTCCCAGGGCAGGGAATTTCCAGAATCTTCTACCATGCCATCCTTCTTATGATAGCTTCCTCCTTTATAAGCATATTGGATAACTTCTATACATCTACCACACTGTGGACTCAAGTTCAATCTTACACTTTGATATAAACAGTTGTGCAGAGGGACTTTGTGAATGAGGTTCTCCATGGTGTTTGGTAATGCAGGGCCCTAAACATACATTTTTGGGTCTAAAGTTCACAGCAAGTTGGGGTAGTGGTCCCAGAGGGATGAGTTGGGTTGTTGTTTAAATGTTCTTGTTGATGTTTTATTCGTATATCTGTTTATGGTTCTGTGCTGCAATGCTAGGTTAGTTGAGCTCACCTAATCTCCACCCTTATCTCAAGCTCTAATGACTCAGAGGCCCATTATATATACACTATATGGCATGCTTATCATTAAAATATCTTTGAATGTGTTGGGACTAAATTCAGTAAAAATGTATCATGGTATTTGAATACCTCCAGAAATATAAACCCTATATTATACTACTTCAAGAGATCAGTTTGCAAGGAGACAAAATCATGACCCTAAAGAGCCCCTTGGTTGCTCTGTAGCTAGGTATTGCTTTACCTATGCCCTGACCTGCTATATTTTCCCATGTATGACCCAGCTTGCTCCTGAGCTGCCTCTGAATCTCCGCCTGCCTGTTGTGACCTTAGCTTGTGCTCTGCTCTTGTCCTACATTCCTGTACCTCACTGCTCGTCCGTGTGCCTATCTCAGCTTGTATCCTGACTTTGCCTCTGCCTATTTTTCCTGTACCTCATTGCCTGGCTGCTGATGACCTCTGGCTTGTGTCGTGACTACGCTTCTGTTGGCTGATCACATGTTCCAGTTCCTGGCTACTGTCTGGTGATCCACGGTCATCTACATCCTGTGACCACCAGCTGGCGCAGCTTGCTACACCAGCACTCTTGCCACTCTGTGTCCTCACTTCCCCGGTCATCACTACAAGGGGTGTTTTTTCGGTTTCGGCTGTGTTTTTTAATTGCAACGGTGTGTTTCACTGCCAATGCTTTGATGTCAGTTGTCCATTCATGGATTAAAGCATTTTAAACTACTGCACAACGAAGCGCCTCTTTTTCTTTTAAAATACACCATTTCCTGCTACGAGTGGTCTTGCTGGAGCAAGCAGCTAACAGGAGAATGTCCCTGATTGCCGCCTTTGAAATTTGAACTACCTGACGTGGAGGGAAGTCTGTCTCTACTTAAAGACCAGCTGTTCCTTACGCCGAGGGGAACCTGTTCAGGCTCGCATGATCTCTGTGGTGGGGATCCATCAATTCTGGTAAGCAGCCCCCTTTTTCCTATTTTTACACTGACTTAGAAGATTCAGAGAAGATTTACTGAAGACATAAAGAGGAATCACACCTCTGGTTTATGATACCATCAATTCCCATATGAACTGCATACTCTTTTTTTTTTTTTACCTTTTTTTCACAATACTAATTTTGTTCCAATCTGGGTAGCACATTGAACTCTTTCTTTATATTGTACCAAACCTCATGTTCAAGGTTGTCTCACATATTTGCAATTTTGTGTGTTTTTCATGCATGTTAAAATAGAGTTTCACTAATTTAAATTTCACATTGGTATATCACAGTAGAGGGTAGCGCAGATCGTTTACTATATATAAAACTGTATCTTTGCTTTTATTTTCTGCTTTACTGTGTTATATTTGACCAGGTATACATATGTACGTTCAATAGGAACCTTGAATCAGCTAGCCTTATATAAAAAAACCCAATGACTAAAATCTCATATAAGCTTTAGCATGTTAATAAAAATTTTAGGTATTTTTCAATAATTTTAAATTAGCAGCTTTTTGTAAAATAATATGTGATCAGACTGTCTACAATGAAGGTCCTTTGTTCAGGCACTTCCTGTTATAGGGTAACAAAGCTCTGTCCCTGTCTACCAAATGTGCTCCTTTATTGTCATCCTTCTGGTGGAAATTACAAGTGGCAAGGCCCATTGTGGACACCATCAGGAGACCCGTTTAGAAAAAAAGTGATACTACCACCACTGGAGTGCATGAATATAGAGAGAAAGTTGCTGCAACGAGAATGCAGATCATCATCTGTGAAGTGCAAAAAAGTGAAAATATGTATTTTTTTTTTCTTTAATGACAGTTGTTTATAATACTCAGTGCTATAGCAAACTAAACATCATTCAGCTAGGGTTTACATCTAATTTCAGTATAATTAAACTAGAAAGCCATGTGATGGTGCATGCCTTTCTGTCTCTTCTCAATTCTCTGCTTTGTACATGAGCATCACAGAGGTGCACAGATAGGGATGGGCCGAATGGACCCCTGTTCTGTTCGCACCAGAACTTTCAAACACCGTGAAAGTTCTGACCCGAATAACAAACCCCATTAAAGTCAATGGGACCCTAATGTCAAAAGTGCCCATTTTGAAGGCTTATTTGCAAGTAATTGGGCATACACAGGTTATAGGGGTCCTGCCCTGGGGGACATGTATCAATAAAAAAAAAGTTTGTGAAAAACGTAATTTTTAAATGAGCAGTGATTTTTTTTTTTTTGATTTTTGAAGTGAAACCATATAAATGAAAAATTCATTCCAATATAGTGCCTGGAGGGGGGGGGGGGGGGCTTAGTTCCTTAGTCTACCTGTAAAGTGGGAGATCTTTACCATGTCTAGAATCTGCTGCAGCAATAATTGCATTTATAAAGCCAAAAAAAAGAAATTTTCCCTGCAAGCTGCCTTTATTTTGCTCAGCAACAGCTGGGGAGCCAGTGTGTATGATAAGGTCACAACGTAGTGTACTGGAAACAAGATTAGAGATTTTTTGGATACATTCTGGTGTCACTGGATAGAAGTAACGGTGCGTAAAAATTGGTCTTTGGGTGTTGGTGGTGCCTTCCCACCGTAACCCTATAGAGGTAATCTTGATGAAAGCAAGAATTGGTCTTGCTGTAAAAAATTGCAATGATATGCACCTGTCAAACAGGTGCTGAAAAACTGGTCTTTGGGTGTTAATTGTGCCCATGAAACCTATACCAAAAACAATCTTCCAGATGAAATGGTTGAACACCCTCAAATCTAGGCAGAGATTCCACATCCCAAAAAGACTTAACCAGTGACATCGGCATCAGAGGCTTCATAGCTGGTAATCCAGGACTGATTCATTTTTATAAA
Organism: Aquarana catesbeiana; assembly: GCF_042186555.1. Taxonomy (NCBI): domain Eukaryota; kingdom Metazoa; phylum Chordata; class Amphibia; order Anura; family Ranidae; genus Aquarana; species Aquarana catesbeiana. The sequence goes on from NC_133328.1 coordinate 220,687,439, forward strand.
AGTCAAACGGTCCACGGAGTCTGTGGACAGATGCATTCTATGATCAGTAATGAAACCTCCTGCAGCACTGAATGCCCGTTCTGAAAGCACGCTGGATGCAGGGCAGCCCAACAACTTAATAACATACTGGGCAAGTTCTGGCCAGTGGTCTATTTTCATGACCCAGTAAGTCAGTGGATCGTCAGCTGGAAAGATCTCTATCTCTGTTTTGGCCCCGAGGTAATCGTCCACCATGTGATGCAGACGCTGCCGATGGGATGTGGAAGCTGACAGCCCTGGGCGGCGAGGGCTAAAAAATTCCGAAATGCCTCACTTAGGCGGACGCCTTCTCCAACGCTCCTCTCTTGACTAACAGAAGATCCAAAACTATGTTTTCCATGACACTGTAACCTACTGGAGTCAGGAAAAAAGGTTCAATAAAATCCTCTTAACGTGTCCTCAAGAGATTTTATCTTCTGCACTCTCTGTGGGGACGGGATGAGTTCTGAGACCTTCCCCTTATAACGGTGATCAAGGAGGGTTGCCAACCAGCAATCATCCTTTTTTATGCCACATATTCTTGGGTCCTTTCGCAGGCTTCGAAGCATGAGGTTGCCCATGCGCCTCAAATTCGCCGAGGCTTTAGAAGCAGATTCCTCGGGGTCACTCAGGATGACAGCATCTGGAACTTCCTCCTCCCAGCCACATACTACTTCCAAGGGTCCTGGGGTTGGAAAGCCATCGCTTACAGATTGACACATGTCTTCCTCTTCTTCGAAGCCTATGAAAGTGCCAGAATCCTCATCCTCCTCCCCTCTCTCCTCCTGTGTGTTCTGTGACATAGGAATGATGGTGTCTGGATAAAGTGGGCCTTGAGAGGAAAGAAAGTCCTCCTCTTCCTCCTGCTGCTCTGCTTCCAGTATCCTGTCCATAATGCCAACACAACAGGGATGGTGTCACTAATGCATGCACTGTAACTGCACACCATCCTTGTGGCCTCCTCAAATGGTGATAATACAGTGCATGCATCCTTAATTATCAGCCATTGGCATGGGGAAAAAAAGCTGAGGTGGCCTAAACCTGTCATCGTGCCGTACTGGCACAGGTGCTCGTTGATGGCCCTCTGCTGCATGTATAGCCACTGCAGCATTCCCAAAGTTGAGTTCCACCTGGTGGGCATGTCACAAATCAGGCAGTTTACAGGCAGGTGGAATTCCCGCTGAATTTCAGTCAATCGAGCACTGGCTATGTATGACCGCCTAAAATGGCTACAGACTCTTCTGGCCTGCTTTAGTACATCTTGCAACTCTGGGTACGTACTTAGGAAATGCTGCACCACCAAATTGAGGACATGTGCCAGGCATGGCACATGTGTCAACTTTCCCTGTCTAAGGGTGGACAGGAGGTTTGAGCCATTATCAGACACCAACATTCCTGGCTCCAGCTGGCATGGTGTGAACCACCTCTGGGCCTGTCCCTGCAGAGCTGCAAGAATCTCTGCTCCGGGGTGGTTCCTGTCCCCTAAACACACCAGCTGAAGCACTGCATGGCACCTTTTAGCCTGACTCTGGTGAATAGCCCTTGGAACGTTTAGGGGGTACCTGATGTTCATAGGACAATTCTGCAGAGGAGGGCATTGAGGTGGCAGGGAGGAGGAGGGGGTAGAGCTCACAGGTCTGGCATCATCACCACCAGCTGTATGGAGACGTGCGGGCACAAAAAGCTGCAGCACTGAGCCCTGTCCTGCATCCTTTCAAGTTGCAGGCAGCGTTACCCAGTGTGCTGTGAACTAAATATATTGTCCCTGCCCATGCTTGCTGGACCACGTGTCAGCAGTAAGGTGGATTTTTTGGCTGACTGCCTTGCCCAACGATGCCAGAACATTCCCTTCCACGTGATGGTAGAGAGATGGAACGGCCTTACGTGAAAAGTAGTAGCGGCTGGGAACCTGCCATTGTGGTACAGCACATTGTGAGAATTCATGGAAGGGGGCAGAATTCACCAGGGAAAAGTTGGAGAGCCAGCAGCTTTGACAAGCTTGCATTCAGACGCTGGGCATGTGGGTGGCAGGGACTGTATTTTTTTTTTCTGCTGCAGCAGATGGGACAGAGAAATTTGCCGGCTACAGTCTACAGCTGTTGGTGTGCTGCTGGCAGATGTGCTGCTAGGACCTAGGACACCCTGTGCTATACCATCATCCCTGTCAGTGGAGGCTGCTGAGAGGTAATGACTCGGTATCGCAGGGGCAGACTAAAGTGGGTGAGGAGGAGGGACAGATTTGTGCCCCTTTTGTGTGGCTTTTAGGTGCTCTTGCTAATGGGCTGAGTGGTTAAATGCCTTGTTAAGCATGTGGTACCCAAACAGTTGGTGTTTTTGCCACGTTTAATGTACCTGAGAAACAGTGTGATCTGCTGCAGATATGCTGAAAAAGGCCCAGACAGCTGAGCTTTGAGGAGTGGGCCAGGAGATAACAGCTGCAGAATGTGATGGAATAGTGTGTCTGCTCTCTACTCTTTCTTGATGTCGACCTCCTTGGGGTTGTGCCGCCTCACCTTCAGTTTCTTCCTCTGCTCTGGCACCCAAGTCGCATCAGTGATCTCATCATCTCCATCTCCTCCATCTTCATCATTACCACTGGAGACAACATGGCAATATGCTGCGACTTGGGGAACATGAATGCCAATTTGTCTACCAGTGTTCCTCCCCCTCTCTAGGCTCATGTTCTGTCATCCTCAACCTCAGAACCAACATCTGAATCCAGTAATGGTTGGGCATCATCAAGGAGCAAGTGGCTGACGCTGTGGTCAAATAACTCAGCTGACTCCTCAATGGCTGATGTTGGGGATATGGCAGGAATAGATGTGGACAAGGAGGCAGGTTTATCCACTCTGGCAATGACAGGGGACTGCACACTTGTCTCTGCTTGCGTGAAAGAGGATGCGGAGGATGAGGAAGGTTTAGTAAGCCAGTCCACTACCTCCTCTGCATGCTGTGGCTGGATAGCATGGGCAAACTCACTAAACAGAGGAAATGATGCCCTGCCTGAGGACTGACGACCATATCCACCTTTGCCTGTGGACACATTTGTTGCTGGCCCCCTTACATTGCCAAGGGAACGTCTGCCTCTCCTTGTTGTCCTCCCAGACATTATTGGGAGGGAGGGGGCGGTGCTTATAAGCAAATGTAAAGAAGAAGTTGAAATCTGTACATAGATGCCCTTTTAATCAATGTAAAGAGGTGTTTGGTGCACTTTAATTTGAGTACTCACACTACATAGACACTCTACGGATACACTATAATATACTGCAATATAATGCGCCAAACGTACAGTGATGCACAGAACTATATGGTGTTAAACTGGCAGTAATGCACAAAAAACTACATGGCATTAAACTGGCAGCAACGCACACAGAAGTAAATGGCGTTAAACTGGCAGTAACGCACACAGAACTATATGGCGTTAAACTGGCTGTAACGCACACAAAACAATGTGGTGTTAAACTGGCAGTAATGCACACAGAAGTAAATGGCGTTAAACTGGCAGTAACGCACACAGAACTATATGGCGTTACACTGGCAGTAATGCATGCAAAACTCTATGGCATTAAACTGGCAGTAACGCACACAAAACGATATAGAGTTAAACTGGCAGTAACGCACACAGAAGTAAATGGTGTTAAACAGGCAGTAATGCACACAGAACTATATGAAGTTAAACTGCCAGTAACACACACAGAAGTAAATGGCATTAAACTGGCAGTAATACACACTGAACTATATGGCGTTACACTGGCAGTAACGCATGCAAAACTCTATGGCGTAAAACTGGCAGTAACGCACACAGAAGTAAATGGCGTTAGACTGGCAGTAACACACACAGAACTATATGGCGTTACACTGGCAGTAACGCACACAGAACTATATGGCGTTACACTGGCAGTAAGACACAAAACAATATAGAGTTAAACTGGCAGTAATGCACATAGAAGTAAATGACGTTAAGCTGGCAGAAAGGCACACAGAAGTAAATGGTGTTAAACTGGCAGTAACACACACAGAAGTAAATGGCGTTAAACTGGCAGTAACGCACAAAACTATTTGATGTTAAACTGGCAGTAACACACACATAACTATATGGCGTTAAACTGGAAGTAATGCACGCAAAACTATATGGCGTTAAACTGGCAGCAAGGCACACAAAACGATATAGAGTTAAACTGGCGGTAACGCAACACACACAGAAGTAAATGGTGTCAAACTGTGTGCATTACTGACAGTTAAACGCTATATAGTTATGTGTGCATTACTGCCAGTTAAATGCCATATAGTTATGTGTGCGTTACTGCCAGTTTAACGCCATATAGTTTTGCGTGCGTTTAACTGGCAGTAACGCACACAGAACTATATGGTGTTAAACTGTCAATAATGCACACAGAACTATATGGCGTTAAACTGGCAGTAATGCACGCAAAACTATATGGCGTTAAACTGGCAGTAACACACACAGAACGATATGGCGTTAAACTGGCAGAAAGGCATACAGAAGTAAATGGTGTTAAACTGGCAGTAACGCACACAGAAGTAAATGGCGTTAAACTGGCAGTAACGCACAAAACTATATGGCGTTAAACTGGCAGTAACGCACACAGAGGTAAATGGCATTAAACTGGCAGTAACGCAATCAAATAGACGGTGTTCAACCGTCACTACACTGACATTATCTGAACTGTCCCTACTCTAGCTATACACTAATATCAAGATTACTGACATGGTCTCACTACACTACACTGAAAGTCTATGAGCTGTCCCTACTCTACACTAATGTATGTATGAATGACACAGTCTCACTACACTACAGTGAAACTATCTGAGCTGTCCCTACTCTAGCTACACACTATGAAAAGCTGAATGATGGTCCTCCACTGACAATTAAAGCAAAATAGCACAGTATAGCACATAACTAACTAATAGCACTGATCAGAGCCCTGTTCTATCTCTCTCCTCGCTGAAATTACACTGAAAATGGCTGCCATTGAAAGAATACTTTTATACTGTGGGTTGGGAATGAGCCATGATTGAATGACAGTGTCCAATCATGACTCTGACAGTGCTCTGTGCCCTGATTGGCTGAAGTTTTCACTGCTTCAGCCAATCAGGGCTTGCAATGCCCTGTTCAGCGCCGTAATGCATTGTGGTCGGTTCGGGGGGGCGAACAAAAGGTCAAACGGCTATTCTCCGAACAACAAAAGTTCGGCCCGAACTTATGCTCAGGCCGAACTGTTCGCCCATCCCTGCTCACAGATAGCATGTGTCTGGGCAGAGCTTAGGCCCCCTAGTGGGGACACTGCAGAACTGCAGCCGCTAATGCCTGTCACACAGGCCCAGCAGAGAGCGGTCTGACTTCCCAAGTCTGGATATGCCAGCTGCCTTGATTGATGGCAGTCTCAGCAAGCCACTGAGACAGCCTCTCCCCATCCCTCCAAAGTTCAGTGCTCCAGTGAGCGTGGAGAAGCAGAGAGGAGAGATGCTGACTGACAGTCAGCAGCTTTTCCTGGGGGAGCTGTGAGAACTGAGCCATCGGCGATGTTCGGTGGCTCGGTTCTCAGTGCAGAGACGGTGGTGGACAGCTGCAGCATCGGTCCGATGCTCCATCCACCGAGGTAACTATGAATCAAAAAAACCCAAAAAACCCTTACTTCTCTTTTAATTATGTAGCGGTGTAGTTGCCGCTAGTAACAAACATCCGCCAAATCACCCCGCTGCAAGACTCCCCTACATCACTTGCAGAGACAATGAACATTCTTTTGCTGGTTTTATTTTTGTTTATTGGGGGGGTACAACTTGGTTGGGGAATAGGGTATATGGGATGCCAATAGAATGGTTGATTTTTACCAACATATTTAATAGGTTGTGAAAGTTAGTACATTGTTAGAGCCAGATAAGATGATGCGCATTTTTAGTCACTATGATCTTCTCTGCATGACCATACAGACTGTTGCTCCTCTTTTGCTTAACTCACGCAGACTATTACTTCCAGGCATTCCCCATCCATTACCGTGTAAGGGATGAGGACATCACCCTTACACGGTCAACAGTGATGTTCCCAGAACTCCTCTCCTCCTGCACAAAACTTAATCCTGAAGTAAAGTAATGTCACATTCTCTTCTGTTAGCAAGGAAGGACCCACTCTGAATAAGTCCTTTAGCTGGCTCTGATTGCTCGCTGCTACTAGGCCAGAGGCCTGCAGCACCTCTCCCTGGAGGCCTAGTAGTTTAGAAGCACATGTTGGATGGTGGACTACTGTTCCCAGCCAGCCCAGCTTGCAGATCCTGTGCACTCAGGCCACATCGATTTGACACATATCCCCACAGTCTCTCCTCTGATCCAGGACTTCCCGTCATTGACTGTGTAATGATAAAGACTTTGCTAATTACCGTGTAGAAGCAAAGTTCCCTCACAGACTTCCTGGCAATCCAGCCCTCCACTGTCGTACACTCACTGACCTTTCTCTGCCCTAAGTCCTTGATGCAGAACTTGACTGGACCATACGTTCCAACAGCTTCACCTGCCCCTCTGCTCAAGGAGTTCTTTATCAACGACCGTGTGATGATAAAGACATTGCCAATGACCGTGTAAAGGCAAAGTTCCCTCACAACTCTCCCTGGGCCTCCTCCTGCGATTGGCACACCCCCCCCCCCCAGATGGGGGTGCCCTCCTGTTGCTGTCTAGTATTCCATCCTCCACTTTACTCAGCCGACAACTTCCCCCAGTGGTGTGTTACCTCAGCCTATATAGGAGACCTGCCCCCTGCCAATTCCAGTTGGGGATTGGTCAGGGCTCCCACATGAGCTGCCTGCCACTCCAGTTCTAGGCCCAGCCCCTCTTCCAGAACATTCTCCCTGGAAGCAGGGGAGGTGCCTCAGAACTGGAGCACAGGTGGGCACACCCACTGCTACTCTAACCACTCCCAGCCCCTCAGATCAAAACAGTCAGGCTTGGCTTGCAGCATAGGCCTGGCTAAATTTGCCTGTGCTGACAGTCTCCTAGTAAAAATCCTATTACTAGCACCTACCTATTGGTAGATGGTGCTACATTCACCCCCACCAAAATCACAGCTGTACTCAGCTGTGGAAAATACATTTCCAAAAATACCTCCTGGGCCCAGGAGTAAAGGCAACCCATATAATTTGGTTGGATGGGTGAAACCTTGGACAGGGTTTTTGTATAAAAGTACAAAAATATAATATATACAATCTGATCATATGTTTACATTGCGCAATTATACACATCCTAACTACAGGTCCCTATAGCTGAATACATACGAGTGGAGGTAGAGCACTGCTCCCTTAGGAGGAATACTCTGCCTACCACAGGTCTTCATCTGTTCCCGTGGTAGAGATGGACAGCCGACACATCCCTGGCATTCCTAAAAGAATACAAAACAACACACAATCTATCTACACAACTATCCATACAACAGTTCACCGGGTGGAGGGGGTTATAATCCTCCACGTGGTTAAAGAAAATACATTTTTTTCTTTTCAAGGGGTGGCATGCTGTTCTCTGCTTCGCTGTCACTCCTGCAAGAGGGATCTAAGGGGACTTCCTGCTGAGCACAGCCAAAACAGACATGCCAATGGTCAAAAAAAAGAAAAACCTTCTAGTTGCTCCTGGTTGGAGGGGCCCCAACAAAAATTAGGTAGCAAAAGGTTTTGGCAGAGACAGTGCACCCTAGTGTCCATGATCACTTGTCCTCCTATCAGGCACTCTGGGTGGCGGGCAAAAAGCTGTCCCTGTGAAAATGTTGAAATTGTCATTAGAGAAAACCACACAGGCCCTGCCCTGTCCTTGCAGTCCTGGTGGCTGGTTCCATGTGGGCTGCACATCACAGCAGTCCTCCCTACACATAAAACCGTGGATCCGGCAATCTCCTCCGGCTATCCCCATCTACTCTGACTGAGACCGAGTGGCTCCTGGTAGGCCGACCCGCCCTTACAACCAGGACTCGGTCTTTGTGGATTGCACGGCCCAACCTCCATTCTTGCTTGATGTCCTTGAACCAGGTCCAGGCATCACTTTCTGGTACCCGGAGTGGCTTGGGGACGTGCAAAAAGTCCCAAACCAGGTCATCCTCCCACTGTCCCAGTGAGTCCTCTATGACGTCCATGGTCTGAGCTGGGACATAGGGGTAATCTAAGCACGACTCCAAGGTGACCCTCATTTGTACCTCCCGCTGTAAACGTGAGAGTCTGGGTAACTCTTTAAGTTTTCTGCCAGGACGCAGGCATCTGGGGCCTTGATGACTCATTGCCTGTACATGGGTGCCCTGGTCTGGGCAGTGGATGGCTGATTGGTGAAGATTCTGCTGGCTTGCCCTGGGGTCCATGCTGAGGACTGTGGTTCCCCCACTGCATCGGATGGGGTATCAACACATGGGGAATTTCCAGTCTCCCACTCCTCCTCACTGGAGCCCTCCTCCGGGAAAGACCAGGAAAACAGCTTCTCTACTGACCCGAACCTCTCCAGCACTCTGGGTGAACCCCAGTCTATGACCTGGCCCTTGCTCACCTCATCCAGCTCACCTGAAGGTTTTCCCTCTTGAAGAATGGGCTCCCTCCGCATGGGTACAGCACGGGTCTTACTTGGAGCAGGCTCTTCAGGGATATCAACTGGAGGCCGCACACTGACTCTTGCAGCCTCTGGGCCCCTGGCCAGGCCACGGGTCTCCACAGCAGTCTTTTTCTCCCATATGTCCCAGAACTCTGAAGTGGACATACCTGATGGTAGTTCTCCTTCATCACTGGCAGGTGATCCTTGGCTCTCTCCGGCCTTCCGAATGTCCTGCGGTTGCAGCATGCATAGTCCTTAGAGCGGATGGATGTTATAATACCTTGACTCCCGCTGCACCGGCCCAAAGCGGGTTAGTGGCTCCCCACAGTGACCGCACCGGGGCCCAGGCATTGACTCCAATCGTAGGTAGGTGGCATCTGGGGCACAGCGTGCATAACCGCTCCACTCCTCCAATCACCCCCAAAGCGAGTCCTCCACAGAGCTCCAATCGGATGCCAGTGTCGACTAGCACCTGGTCCTGCATCTCAGGTAGTCGCTGTACAGCGGGCATCCTCCGATCACCCTCTGCCATCTTCCTCTGCCTCGTGTCTGGCACGCAGCATGCTGAGTTCTTTTCTGTCCTCCATCTGGCGTGACTCCACCCACACACTCGTTGGTTCAGCGTGCGAGGAACTATAAGTGGGCTTCAGACAGTGCTGTAATGACACCTGGTGGCAGGCGCTGATGAATTGCAGGCTCTGTCCAGGTTTGGTTTTGAAATTGCGTCACAGAAGCTGGAATTGAAAGCAGGCAAACTATACAGCGATCACCATTAACATAGTAAAGTCTATCCTGTGATATCCTGCTGTGTGGGACTGACCGTGCAGTATCCCGTCACAGACACCCCCTCGTTGCATACTGTTACTAGGGGCAACAATAGACATCCATAACTCCTTTGAGTTTATTAATCCTGCTTAACACAGTAAAAGATATCACACATTTTTTTTTCTTCTGCAAAACAGTGTGCAATACCCTCGCCATGCAGAGTGCTGGGCATATTTGTAATCTGGAGGGCGATCGCTCGCTGTGGTTGCCAAGGGTGATAGCACATGGTTACAGTCACTGGTTGCAGGGCTTATCGCGGTGGTGAGTGTCCATTGAGACAACTGAGTGCGGGGGCGTGATGGCAGTGCTGATCCTGGATGGTTGCTATGGACAACAACACTGGACGACAAAGTTGGATTTGGTTGCTATGGGCAATGGCATGTGGCAAAAGTCAATTTTTGAGAGCAAACATAGTCCTTTCCTCATTGTACCCCAACTTGGCAAAACAGGCAAAGTCCCCCCTGGCTTTAGCGGTTGCTAGGGGCGATGTCCAGCAGGTTAACCGTGAAGGCGGATCTCGGTGGGACCTCAAAATGTAGTGGTGTAGTTGCCACTAGTAACAAACATCCACCAAATCACCCCGCTGCCAGACTCCCATACATCACTTGCAGAGACAATGAACAGTCTTTTGCTGGTTTTGTTTATTGGGGGGGTACAACTTGGTTGGGGGATAGGATATGTGGGATGCCCATAGAATGGTTGATCTTTGCCATCATATTTAAAAGGTTGTAAAAGTTAGCACATTGTTAGAGCCAGAAGAGATGATGCGCATTTTTAGTCACTATGATCTTTCTCCTGCATCACCATGCCGACTGTTGCTCCTCCTCTGCTTAATGCCGCGTACACACAAGCGGACTTTTCAACCGAACTAGTGCGACAGACTACCCGACGGACTTTCGATGGACTTCCAATAGACTTTCCCAACGAACGGACTTGCCTACACACGATCACACCAAAGTCTGACAGATTCGTACGTGATGACGTACGACCGGACTAAAATAAGAAAGTTGATAGCCAGTAGCCAATAGCTGCCCTAGCGTCGGTTTTCGTCCGTCGGACTAGCATACAGACAAGCTGACTTTTCGATAGTAACTGGAACCGGGGGAGTTCAGACGTAAAGATTTGAAATGGTTCCAAATCTAAAGTCTGTCAGATTTTCGTTGAATAGCTGGGGGAGCGGCTGAGTGGAGTTTACTTAATTGGCAATAGTATTGGTAATATGCAGCAGGAAAGGGAGTTAATGTACTGTCACTGATGCATTAGTGCATGCATTAAACCATTTGTGCTGCATTAGTGGCACTAATGTCAGTGTTAATTAACCCACTGGTGCCACTAATGCAGCACAAAGGGGTTAATTAACTGCCACTGGTCACTGATGCATCAGTGACAGTACATTACCCCCTTTCCTGCTGCATATTACAAACAACATTGCTAATTAATCGCTTGCCAACCCGCTGCAGGTGGCAGCTACAGACACCAGGGCATAACCACACGTCGCTGCCTATTTTGGGTGCATGCTCCTCCCACCTACTCCCCTGTGATTGTGCACAGTGGGAGTCTGTCAGCAGATCCCAGCCAGTGATTCATGGTAAGAATCTGCTGATCGATTGTGTCCAATCACATCCCAGAGCTCTGTGTTGACAATCAACACAGGGCTCTGTACAGAGGGAACGATTGCTTTTTTTCTTTTTCTGTGCAAAGCAGGGAAAAGAAACAAATCAATCAGTAGTAAAAAGCAACACACATTACACATTGTTAGACACACAGTTAACCCCTTGATTGCCCCTAGATGTTAACCCCTTCCCATCCAGTGTCACCTGACTTTGAAGCCACCACGCACTGCACAACATCAGCGCAGCTTACAAACTACTTCTTTATTAGAAGCCATTACAAGTTGCTCTAAAGTTGCCTCCAAGTAGTGCAGGAAACTTTTTCTAAGTCAGAGCAACTTGAGTCGCTCCGATTAGAATAGTTTCCTTGCAATGAATAGAGTGCAACCTGTCAGGTGATTAAGTCACCTGACAGGTCGACCCAGTGTCAGAAAAAATTCCAGTATATATGCCATTGTTTGTAGGCGCTGTAGCTTTCATACAAAACAAATTTACACTTATTGGGATATATTTTTTTTTTTTACCAACGACATGTAGCAGGATACATTTTTGCCTAAATATATAAAGGTTTTTTTTTTTTTTTTTTTTTAATTAGATGTTTTTACAGCAGAAAGTAAAACATATATATTTTTTTAATTTTCTGTCTTTTTTTTCATTCATATGATAAAAACTAAAAGATAAAATAAAGCTTTATTTGTGTGAAATAAATGATATAAATTCCTTTTGGGTACAGTGTTGCATGACAGCGCAATTACCAGTTAAATTAACGCATTTCTATATAGCAACAAATGGACTGGTCACAAAGGGGGTAAAATCTTTCAGAGCACAAGTGGTAAAATTAACCTATCACCCCCTCCCAGATAGTTAACCACTGCAGCCAGTTCATATGGGGATCACAGACACTGCCATCAATGCTGGAGGTTATTACATAAGCTAGCACTCTTGCTGGCGATTATTGTTGCAGAAACTGATGCAAATGCTGTGTGTTATTATTGCATATTAAATTATCAAATTAAAACTAATTTAATTTGTATTATTTTAAATATTTTCTTGTTTTGAAATAAAACTGACTCTTTCTTTACACGGAAGGTGGGGGGGAGCAGTTTTTCATCTTCACCCTGGGCACCGGATAACCTTGTCCCGACACTGCATGCCACCACATAATGCTTGCACTGATCCTGGACAAGGAAAATGCCTCAGGTATAGTCATTCTTATCCCACATGCACACCAAAAACCATACAGACTCTTGAAGGCATATATGCTGCTCACCAGGCACTATTTTTACAAGACGTGTTAAGCTGATCTCAACGTTTGCTAAAACTCTTGTACTCAAACTGTAAGCTCTAGTCCTACCTTGCAGTTTGCTGCAAAATCACGCACACCCATCTCACTTGCTTGCACTTACAACATTTTGGGACACATTATTATATTATATAATATTATATATTATATATTATAAATATCATTTTAATAATATATGCAGTCTTGCAGTCCAAACACCTTTTTGCCTTTTTGTATAGTAAATTTAATATAATATTTCAGTATCAATCCAGTTGGTGATGGTGTCGTCTTATGCCACGTACACACGATCGCACATTCCGACAACAAAATCCATGTATTTTTTCCGACGGATGTTGGCTTAAACTTGTCTTGAATACACACAGTCACACAAATCTTGTCGGAAATTCCGAACGTCAAGAACGTGGTGACGTACAACACGTATGACGAGCCAAGAAAAATGAAGTTCAATAGCCAGTGAGGCTCTTCTGCTTGATTCCGTGCATGTGTGGAACTTTGTGCGTCAGAACTGTGTACACACGATCGGAATTTATGAGAATGGATTTTGTTGTTGGAAAATTTGAGATCCAGATTCTTCCCAGTAACCAATAATGTAAGGGGCATTCTTCCCACTGACCACAAATGTAAGGGGCATTCATTGCACTGATCAGCAATGTAAGGGGCATTCATTGCACTGACCACCGATGTAAGGGGCATTCATTGCACTGACCACCAATGTAAAGGCATTCTTCCCACTGACAACCAATGTAAGCAGCATTCTTCCCACTGACCACCAATGTAAGGGGCAATGTAATGTTATGGAATATAAATGCATGTTCAGTATGAAGCTTGCAAATGTATTACCAGTTGCTAGGTACCTGAAATAAAAAATAGAAAATAAATTAGTCATGTTTTTTCTATTTTACAGTTTTCCTCACATGTACAAGGTGGTGTAGCCTAAAGGACACACTGCAAAGACACCCCCCCCCCGCCCCCAAAGCGCCCCTATGCCTTTGCCAGATACCTTGATCTTCTGAAGCCTGTTCTAGAATTGAGGAAGTAAGTTACCATAAAATAATCCTTCCTCAAGTCTCTCTCTCATTTCCTCTATTTCTAATTCACCCGTCCTCCCTCTCCCCCTTATCCTTTGTCTCCCCCTCACTTTCATACTCCCTTCTTTCTCCCCCTATTTGGAGCCTGATAATGAACAGAGTTGTCAAAAACTTTAATTACAGCACAGAAACAAATTGGGAGGAGGAGGATGTGCATGGTGCTCCTGTTGAAGAAGGAGCATAGCCGTCGCTAGGGGGTGGCTATTGAGGCTACAGCCCCGAGTCTGGGGCCCATAGCCTCGAGTCCCTTGTCCCGGTCCAGAATGCAGGGGCGGACTGAGCCGCGGTAGCACTGGCTCCCGGTCCAGCTCAACCGTCCCCGCCTCCACCTGACTCTACTCTTGGTCACTGGTTGCTAGAGCCGCCTACCGGCTAGCAACCAGTGACGTCACGGCCGCAAATTTCTTCCTGCCCACTGTGCCCACACTGCCCAGCATTCAAAGCGGAGGAGGGTTACACTTCCTCCTCCTCCGCGCTAGTGCTCGTGGGGCCTGGCCTGCGACTCCTGGACTGGAGCATCCCGCCGCTGGTCCAGTGGCGGCGTGGAGTGCAGAGCAGCAGGATCAGCCCAGGAGGGAGAGGGAGAGAGAGGACATCGCCACCGCCACCCTGAGTAGCATCCCCGGCGCCTCCCATAGCCTGCACTCCTCCAACCTCAGTCCTCTCCCAGCTCACTATGACTGGAACAGGAAGAAGGCTTCAGAAGAAGGCTCCAGAAGGCCACATTGAACCCCGCTCGGCACTCGGGCGGGCAGCTCTCCTTCTCTACTCTGGCTGCCTCGCACACCAGCACCACGGCTGAGCTGCTGCTGCAGGACCTGGACACATGAAGTCTGTCTCCTCCTGGTCAGGTAGATCAGTCAGTGTGTATATGTCAGTGTATGTATGTCAGGGAGGTAGGTTAGTGTGTGTATGTCAGGTAGGTCAGTGTATGTATGTCAGGTAGGTCAGTGTGTATCAGGTAGGTCAGTGTATGTAGGTCAGTGTGTGTCAGGTAGGTCCGTGTATGTCAGGTAGGTCAGTGTGTGTATGTCAGGTAGATCAGTGTAGGTCAGTGTGTGTCAGGTAGGTCTGTCTATGTATGTCAGGTAGATCAGTGTAGGTCAGTGTGTGTCAGGTAGGTCAGTGTATGTGTAGGTCAGTGTGTGTCAGGTAGGTCAGTGTATGTCAGGTAGGTCAGTGTGTAGGTCAGTGTGTGTCAGGTAGGTCAGTGTATGTCAGGTAGGTCAGTGTATGTATGTCAGGTAGATCAGTGTAGGTCAGTGTGTGTCAGGTAGGTCAGTGTTTATATGTCAGGTAGGTCAGTGTATGTCAGTGTGTGTCAGGTAGGTCAGTGCGCGTCAGGTAGGTCAGTGCATGTCAGGTAGGCCAGTGTGTGTCAGGTAGGTCAGTGAATGTATGTCAGGTAGATCAGTGTAGGTTAGTGTGTGTCAGGTAGGTCAGTGTGTGTCAGGTAGGTCCGTGTATGTATGTCAGGTAGATCAGTGTAGGTCAGTGTGTGTCAGGTAGGTCAGTGTATGTCAGTGTGTCAGGTAGATCAGTGTGTGTCAGGTAGGTCAGTGCATGTCAGGTAGGTCAGTGTATGTCAGGTAGGCCAGTGTGTGTCAGGTAGGTCAGTGAATGTATGTCAGGTAGATCAGTGTAGGTTAGTGTGTGTCAGGTAGGTTGGTGTGTGTCAGGTAGGTCCGTGTATGTATGTCAGGTAGATCAGTGTAGGTCAGTGTGTGTCAGGTAGGTCAGTGTATGTGTGTCAGGTAGGTCAGTGTATGTAAGTCAGTGTAGGTCAGTCTGTGTCAGGTAGGTCAATGTGTGTCAGGTAGGTCAGTGTATGTAAGTCAGTGTGTGTCAGGTAGGTCAGTGTATGTCAGGTAGGCCAGTGTGTGTCAGGTAGGTCAGTGAATGTATGTCAGGTAGATCAGTGTAGGTCAGTGTGGGTCAGGTAGGTCAGTGTATGTATGTCAGGTAGATCAGTGTAGGTCAGTGTGGGTCAGGTAGGTCAGTGTATGTATGTCAGGTAGATCAGTGTAGGTCAGTGTGGGTCAGGTAGGTCAGTGTATGCATGTCAGGTAGGTCAGTGTGGGTCAGGTAGGTCAGTGTATGTATGTCAGGTAGATCAGTGTAGGTCAGTATGGGTCAGGTAGGTCAGTGTATGTAAGTCAGGTAGATCAGTGTATGTCAGGTAGGCCAGTGTGTGTCAGGTAGGTCAGTGAATGTATGTCAGGTAGATCAGTGTAGGTCAGTGTGGGTCAGGTAGGTCAGTGTTTGTATGTCAGGTAGATCAGTGTAGGTCAGTGCGTGTCAGGTAGGTCAGTGCGTGTCAGGTAGGTCAGTGCGTGTCAGGTAGGCCAGTGTATGTCAGGTAGGCCAGTGTATGTCAGGTAGGTCAGTAAATGTATGTCAGGTAGATCAGTGTGTGTCAGGTAGGTCAGTGTGTGTCAGGTAGGTCCGTGTATGTATGTCAGGTAGATCAGTGTAGGTCAGTGTGTGTCAGATAGGTCAGTGTATGTATGTCAGGTAGGTCAGTGTATGTAGGTCAGTGTGTGTCAGGTAGGTCAGTGTATGTCAGGTAGGCCAGTGTGTGTCAGGTAGGTCAGTGAATGTATGTCAGGTAGATCAGTGTAGGTCATTGTGTGTCAGGTAGGTCAGTGTGTGTCAGGTAGATCAGTGTAGGCCAGTAGGTGTCAGGTAGATCAGTGTAGGTCAGTGTGTGTCAGGTAGGTCAGTGTATGTATGTCAGGTAGATCATTGTAGGTCAGTGTGTGTCAGGTAGGTCAGTGTATGTAGGTCAGTGTGTGTCAGGTAGGTCAGTGTATGTAGGTCAGTGTAGGTCAGTGTGTGTCAGGTAGGGCAGTGTATGTCAGATAGGGCAGTGTTTGTAGGTCAGTGTATGTAGGTCAGTGTTGGTCAGGTAGGTCAGTGTATGTCATGTAGATCAGTGTATGTAGGTCAGTGTGTGTCAGGTAGGTCTGCGTGGGTCAGGTAGGTCAGTGTATGTAGGTCAGTGTGTGTCAGGTAGGTCAGTGTATGTCATGTAGGTCAGTGTATGTAGGTCAGTGTGTGTCAGGTAGGTCAGTGTATGTCATGTAGGTCATACACTGACCTACATACACTGACCTACATGACATACACTGTATGCAGGTCAGTGTGGGTCAGGTAGGTCAGTGTATGTCATGTAGGTCAGTGTATGTAGGTCAGTGTAGGTCAGTGTGTGACCTACATGACATACACTGACCTACCTGACACACACTGACCTACACTGACCTACATACACTGACCTACCTGACCCACACTGACCTACCTGACATTAGTGTGTGTCAGGTAGGTCAGTGTATGTAGGTCAGTGTGGGTTAGGTAGGTCAGTGTATGTAATGTAGGTCAGTGTATGTCATGTAGGTCAGTGTATGTAGGTCAGTGTAGGTCAGTGTGGGTGAGGTAGGTCACTGTGTGTCAGGTAGGTCAGTGTATGTTAGGTAGGTCGGTGTATGTAGGTCAGTGTAGATCAGTGTATGTCAGGTAAGTCAGTGTATGTATGTCAAGTAGATCAGTGTAGGTCAGTGTATGTCAGGTAGGTCAGTGTATGTAGGTCAGTGTGTGTCAGGTAGATCAGTGTATGTAGGTCAGTGTGTGTCAGGTAGGTCAGTGTATTTAGGTCAGTGTAGGTCAGTGTGTGTAGGTCAGTGTGTGTCAGGTAGGTCAGTGTATGTAGGTCAGTGTAGGTCAGGTAGGCCAGTGTATGTTGGTCGGGTAGGTCAGTGTGGGTGAGGTAGGTCAGTGTATGTATGTCAGGTAGGTCAGTGTGTGTCAGGTAGGTCAGTGTATGTATATACATGCAGATTTAAAATAAAAAAAAAATAAAATAAACATTTTCTGAATTCAACTTCAACTGTAAATTGTAATTTTTGTGCACCGTGGTAAGTAATAATAGTAAGTGAATGCAGACAGATATCACTACAAAGTATATCAAGGGACTTTACCTTAATGTGAATAGTAATCTTTCAGCTGGCTCAACACCATTATGGGCGGGGGTGTTCTGACGCTCCAAACAAGTACAGATTCGCCCTAGTAAATCCTCAAAACCAGTAAGTCGGTATCTAACCAGTCGCCGTCATTATACTGCGGCAGGTTGGCTCTCCTGGGCAAATTGCCGTAGGTATACGTCGGGTGTGCGTGCTCTCAGCGCACCCGCTGAGATCAGATTAGTTTCAGAACCAATCAGTCTCCAGACCCAGGCCAATGATTTCTGGCCTGGACCTGGTGATCGGCACTGGTGAATGAGAGACTGCCTGTGTTTAAACTTACAGGCAGAGGACAGAGGAAATGATGTAATCTCCCCACGTGGAACTCTTTTCGGTTCCAGAGAGAAGAGAGAGAACATTTAACCTTGAGTTTCACAACACTACACTAACACCAGTACACGTAGGTACACTTTTCAGCCCCCCGATTACCCCCCCCCCCGATCGCTCCCAGTTAACTCCTTCACTCCCTGTCACTGTGTCACCAATTGCAGTTTTCATATTTTTTACTGATTACTGCATTGGTGTCATTTGTGACACTAATAAGTGTTAGGGCAGTTAGTAGTAGGCCCCGGTAGGTCTAAGGTACCCCCCTAAACCCCCTAATAAAGGTTTAATGCCTTTATCGCCCCACAGTTAACCCTTCCCCCCTGTCACCAGTGTTACTAATACAGTGTATAGATCTATCGTCTGATTGCCATATTAGTGTCACGGGTTAGCCAGTTAGTTGGTTAGTTTCACCGTCAGTCTTTTATAGCGTTAGGGTACCCTCATATATTACCGAATAAAGGTTTTAACCCCTTGATCACCCCCAGTTAACCCTTTCACCCCCTGTCACCAGTGATCACCTTATTAGTGTCACGGGTGATGCTGGTTAGTTAGTTCTTTTTTTATAGCATCAGGGCACCCGCTATATATTACCTAATAAAAGGTAGAGTCAGATTAGTTCCAGTAGCGCTAACACCCATGCACGCACTATACACCGCACTATTAGTAGTATAGTGTCTGAATGGATCAATATCTTTGATCTGATCAGAACTATATTAGCGTCCCCAGTAGTTTAGGGTTCCCAAAAACACAGCGTTAGTGGGATCAGCCCAGATACCTGCTAGCACCTGTGTTTAGCCCCTCCGCCCAGCCCAGCCCAGCCCACCTAAGTGCAGTATTAATCGATCACTGTCACTTACAAAACACAAAACACATAACTGCAGCATTTACAGAAGCAGGCCTGATCCCAGCGAATGCTAAAGCCTCATACACACTATCAGATTTTCTGCTGATTTTTTCCTTCAGATTTAGCAAAACCATATAATAATATGAGGTCAAACCTTAGGAGTTTTAATTTGTATGCAATCAGGCAGGCCCTTGCACTAAATGGTTTTGGTAAATCTGAAGACGAAAATCAGCAGAAAATCTGATAGTGTGTATGGGGTTTAACAGTTTTTTTGGTAGCGAGTGAAGCAGGCTCTGACAATCAGGTGCTCTTTTTGCCTCTGAGTCTCACTAGTTGTACCAGTAAATTTAGAGGCCACAATATCCAATCAAAGGTACACTAGTGAAGAGGCCTACACCTTTCTGAGCATGACAGATAAGAGTGAAGAGAAAGTCACCCATCTGTCAGATTCAGGCTTAGGCGTACCCGACCCCGTTCTTCTTCTGTTGTTGAGGTGCAGGAACCACAGGGCTCTCGTATGGAGCAGAGAGCCAGTACTAGTGCCGCTCATCCTTCTGGTGACCTAGCAAGTACCAGCGGCCTAGTACACCCTGGTCATAGTCAAACCATCACTGCAATATCACGTGGTGACGTGGCGAGTCCCATAAGTGCAGTTCAAGTTGGTGCGGTGGCTAGCACAAGTAGTGCCCCACAGCCACCAAGAAGACAAACACAGGCCCCATCAAGCCCATAGTGCTCTTCCTGCTGCATTTGCCCATCCTAATTGGCAGCCCACCACTTCTGCAGTTCACTGGCTAATACAGAATTCCAGTGGAATTTAGGTGGATTTTACGTCACTTGACTTTGTTTGCTGTTTTTCACGGAAGATCTCTATAGATCTATTGTGGACCAAAGCAATTTGTATGCTGGTCAATTCATCGCCGCCAATCCCCAGTTGACCCTTGCCAGAGATTGGAACTTACTACGGTTTCCGAATTTAAGACCTTTCGGCCTATCCCTCCTCATGGGCATAACTAACAAGAGTGAGTTGCGGTCATATTGGTCCACTGACCCAATTCATCATATGCCCGTGTTCTCTGCATCCATGACCAGGGCTAGATACGAGCACATCTTGCGATTAATGCATTTCAACAACAATGAACTCTGTCGTCCTCGGGGTGACCCTGGATTTGATCGGCTCTACAAAATTTGGCCCCTTGTAAACCACTTCAACCAACAGTTTGCAGCCTTGTTTAAGCCTGATCAAGTTGTCTGCGTTGATGAGTACCTGATTACATTTTCTGGCCGCTTGTCTTTCAAACAGTATCTTCCCAGCAAGCGTGCCAGATATGAGGTCAAGTTGTATAAGCTCTGTGACAGGGCAACAGGCTATACATATCGTTTTATGGTTTACGAGGGAAAAGATAGTTGCGTGGAGCCCTTGAACTGTCCAGACTACATAGGGAGCACTGGTAAGATTGTGTGGGACTTGGTGTCACCCTTAGTCGGAAAGGGGTACCACTGTACGTCGACAATTATTACACAATTGTGCCATTTTTTTAGTCACATTTTTGATTGTGGAATTGGCACATGTGGCACCGTGCGATCTAATCACCGGGGCTTACCCTTGTAGAGTTCCTACTTAGACTGGGGGAGAGAGCGTGCTTGAGATGTAATCATTTGTTTGCAGTGAAGTGGAGGGATTCACGGAATATATCACGCCTGATATATTTTAATATATTTTCTAGCCTGTCCTCTTATGCCCACCTGTCACAGATGGTCCCCTTGAAGCAGATAACCTTCTGAAAATTGTGGCAGTGTTTGGATCTATTGTAGAAGACATAGGTAAGAGGCATCGCCTTGATACTAGAGACGCACATGCATGTAATATGCTGTTATGTATTCAAATAAATGTAACGCTGTGCAATATATATGATATGCAATTCTAAACTAATTTATTATGATGTATACATGTTTCTGTTTTCTTGATAGAAGGCTTGTACTTCAAAACTGGACAGCATCCCCTGAAGAAGCCTGGCATATGGGCGAAACATGTTGGGAAGTCCATTTTATGCCACGTACATACAATCGGAATTTCCGAAACAAATGTTCGATGTGAGCTTGTTGTCGGAAATTCCGACCGTGTGTAGGCTCCATCGGACATTTGTTGTCGAATTTCTGACAACAAAAATTTGAAAGCTGGTTCTCAAATTTTCCAACATCAAAATCCGTTGTCGGAAATTCTGATCATGTGCACAAAATTCCACGCATGCTCGGAATCAAGCAGAAGAGCCGCACTGGCTATTGAACTTCATTTTTCTCTGGTCGTCGTATGTGTTCGGAATTTCCGACAACATGTGTGCGACCGTGTGTATACAAGACAAGTTTCAGCCAACAGTGGTTCACATTCAAGGGTAACTAGATACGTCTCACCCGTCTAGGACCTCCCGGACGTTTTTAAACAAAATTTTGTTTACAAGGCTTTATTAGCCTTCAACAATACACTTTGATTCAATTAAAAGGTAAACTATATCCTTAACCCTTCATGATAGCTACCCCTTTGTGCCTTTATGGATATAATATATCAATAATATGTTTTCTTTTAACATTTAGCCTTTGGTTAGTGTATTCCACATATAGCCCCTCTGTTGGCCAAATCGTCCGGGAGGTCCTAGACGGGTGAGACATATCTAGTTACCCTTGAATGTGAACCACTGGGTTTTTCAGATCTACAATTTGTGAGTTACTTCTCTCCAATTTTTGATGGGCTGGGTAAGCGAGTCTTACTTATGATGGTTTAACTTTTCATTGTATGGACCCAATGGGGATAATTTGTTGACCAAGTGGGCACACAATATAATATATATAACATGATTATTGCAATCAATTGTTTGAATTTTGAATTTTTTTGGTAAATTAAATTTTATCAGAGACATTTGTTTATATTGTATGATTAGATTTCTCCTTTATGTATGCAATAAGTATATGTTTTTTTCATTTTAGAAGCATATGTATTGTATGTGTTGCTTTTGTGTCATCTGATTTGTATATATTTTTCTTTTTCTCTCTTATCTATAGTATGCCACATATATACCTAAACTCCTGATGAAGCTCACAAATTGAGAGAAACATGTTGAGTGGTATTCATTGAGTGATTTTTGTCAATTTCCTGTTACAATGGATTGATTTAGACTGAGAGATTGGTTGTTTTTAACCTTTTTCTGATATTTTTGTAATAAAAGATTCATTTTATATAGTTTAGATTTTGCATACATTATTTTATTTGTATTCACCTGATATTGCAAGCACCTTTAAAGTCCCTGGGGCAAGTTTACCCCAATCCCTTTATCTCTGTATATATATATATATATATATATATATATAAAAATAAAAAAGCCAAAAATAAGTTTCATTTTCTTGTTCTTCTCTCTCTATTCTCTCTCTATTATTCTCTCTCTATTGTTCTGCTCTGTTTTACTATATTTTATGCTTAACTGCAATGTTTTATTGTTACTATGTTTTATTATGTTTGCTTTGCAGGTATGTAATTCGTTTATACATTACTGTTTACTGTGTTTTATTGTTAATCATTATTTTCTTTGTAGGTACACCATTCAGCTGCAGCATTTATCTATCTTGATAGCAACAGGGTTTGCTCTCACGATACATAAATCAGCGACTCCAGCTCTGTAGGAGGTGATTTCACCAACACAGTTGAAAAAAAGAGCATATATGCCGAAGCGTGGGAGCAGGGGTGGAGGGGCTATTTGCCCCTAACATTAGGGGTGGATTGCACCCATGCTTCAGCATATATTTTTTACTCTTTTTTTGGCACAGATTGCAATAAAAAAAGTTGTTTCATTGAGTTAATGTTTTATTGTTATTGTTATTGTTATTGTTTGCTTTTCAAGTACACCATTCAGCTACAGCACTGATTTATTTATCTTGACAGCAACAGCGTTTGCTCTCACGGTACGTAAATCAGTGACTTCAGCGCTGTAGGAGGTGATTTCACCACCACAGTTAAAAAAAGAACAGTGCATGTATGCCCATCATTAGAAGTGGGTGGATGCAGGTTTAGGTATCATCTTGGTATCATTCTTTTCAGCCAGCGGTCGGCTTTCATGTTAAAGCAATCCTAGCAGCTAAATAGCCACTAGACTGTTTTTACAAGCAGTGGGAGGGAATGTCCCCCCCTCCTGCCATCTTCCATGGTTTTCTCGGGCTCTCCTGTCCCACCGGGGAACCTTTGAATGCAGCTGGTGGTTCCGCCAGCTGACCATAGAGTTGATTGAAGACCAGAATGGCTCCAATCATCTCTATGGCCTAAGAAACCAGAAGCTACCAGCATTTTATGACTTTGGTTTCACTGGATATAAATGGCGCTATTGGAAAAGCATCTTATCAAACCAATCTTGGTGTGGTCAGATGATTTGAGGGCAGAGGAGAGATCTAGAGTCTAATAGACCTAATTTTTTTTTTTTTTTTTTAAAAGAGTACCTGTCACTACCTATTGCTGTCATAGAGGATATTTACATTCCCTGTGATAACAATAAAAAAATGCAGCTCTCATTTGCTTTTAAAAATGTATTTTTTTTCTTTTTTCAACTTTTCAAAACTTTGTGACAAAAAGCGAGATCTGCAAAATACTCAGCATGCCTCTTAACAAATACCTTGGGGTGTCTACTTTGCAAAATGGGGTCAGAAAGCCTAAAGGTGGTGCATGGTTTTCGGGGTCCTGTACGTGGCTAGGCTCCCAAAAAGTCCCACACATATGGTATCCCTGTACTCAGGAGAAGCAGCAGAATGTATTTTTCGGGTGTAATTTCACATATAAACATATTTTCTTGCTGTATGTTTTTTAATCCATTGTAAGTGCAATACATTTTTTACTTTCTATTTAATCCCTTTGACGGTATAACACTATGGCAGGTTTTTTCTATCTGGGTTTTATATGACTGCCTGTCAGGGGTCTTTGGCTCAGGAGAGTCTGGCGATTATCATTCGTCTGGTGAACGTTAAGCTCCCCCGGGTTACCTGCTCTCTTCCTTGTACCAGCATCGGACTCAGAGCCATTTGTCTGCTTTTGGGATAAAGGCCCGGAACGGGTTTGAGGTCACAAGCTTATCTTGCTTGCTGTTTGGTAAGCTTGCATTTCTTATGGTGGTCACTTTCTGGATACGGTGGTGGTCTGTCACGGAATCGATTCCATTACGAACTCACACAATTTTTATTTGAATTTTTCTTTTGAACATTTTACTCAATATTTAATACATATCAAAACTTTTTTCAGTATTCATTTTCAGCATATATAATTTTTATTAGTATATATTTTCACTATCAAGGTTTTTGCCTAATTGATTTTCATGGAGTAATTTAAATTTATTTTTATGGAGTAATTACCAATGTTTAATGGGAATGGTAATCTTATAATATCATTATTTGTGATTTCCATTTTTAGTCAATCTTAGCGCTGCTATTGTTTTCTTTTTCTTTGAATTGTTTGGTGTATCTCACTTTTAGCAGCAGCTGTCCTCTTTGTTTAGATGTAGCGCGGTATTTCACTTTTTTGTTTACATTGTAATTTCACATATGCCCATGGCATGTTTGAGCAATATAACATTTTGTGACAACTTTGTGAAAAAAAAAAGTTGTAATTTTCCTGAAACTTGTGGCAAAATATAAAATATTCCATGGACTCAACATGCCTCTCAGCAAATAGTTTAGGGTGTCTACTTTTCAAAATGGGGTCATTTGGGGGGGTTTTGTGCTATCTTGGCATATCATGGCCTCCAAAACTGTGAAAGGTAGTGAGGAGTGAAATCACCAATTTACGCCCTTAGAGAGCTTGAAGGCAGTGCTTGGTTTTCGGGGTCCTGTACGCGGCTAGGCTCCCAAAAAGTCTCACACATGTGGTATCCCCGTTCTCAGGAGAGGCAGCAGAATGTATTTTGGGGTGTAATTTCACATATGCCCATGGCATGTTTGAGCAATATATCATTTAGTGACAACTTTTTGTACATTTTTTTTTTGTCATTTTTCAATCACTTGTGACAAAAAAATACAATATTCAATGTGCTCAACAAGCCTCTCAGCAAATTCCTTGGGGTGTCTACTTTCCAAAATAGTCATTTTGGGGGGGGGGGGGGGTGTACTGCCCTGCCATTATAGCACCTCAAGAAATGAGATAGGCAGTCATAAACTAAAAGTTGCATAAATTCCAGAAAATGTACCCTAGTTTGTAGACGCTATAACTCTTGCGCAAAGCAATAAATATATGCTTATTGAATTTTTTTTACCCGGGACATGTGGCTGAATGCATTTTGGCCTAAATTTGCTGACTAAAATTGAGTTTATTGTATTTTTTTATAACAAAAAGTAGAAAATATCTTTTTTTTTTTAAAAATTTTCAGTCATTTTTTTCGTTTATAGTGCAAAAAATAAAAACTGCAGAGGTGATCAAATGCCACCAAAAGAAAGCTCTATTTGTGGAAAAAAAAGGATGCAAATTTTGTTTTGGTACAGCATTGCATGACCGCGCAATTACCAGTTAAAGCAGCGCAGTGCCAAATTGTAAAAAGTGCTCTGGTCAGGAAGGGGGCAAATCCTTCCGGGGCTGAAGTGGTTAAATACCCTCTTTTCAATTGTAAGTCCTTGATTAGCATATGGCCATAGAAGGTGCTCCGAAATAAGGAACGCCTCATCCCCAACAAAGAGATATGGCTCCAAAGGTGGATTTATCCCAGGAAGTGGGCAATTATTAGGTAGGTTCTGAGAGTTTTCCTGAAGCATCTTGCCAAAAGAAGAATGAGAGAAGGTACTTGAGTCGGAGCTACTTCCATTTGAACCTATATCCACATATGTAAATTAATAACTGGCATCAGCCATTGCCATTAGAACAAATGAAATGTAATTTTTATAGTATTTTAAAGTATTTTGAGCCACTACCAACTGGGCTGATTATTCTTATGAGCTTTCCATCTACTGCACCCACAGAATATGGAAAATTGTACCGCTCCCAAAAACCTTCAGCAATTTTAGCCCAGTCTTCCATAGTCTGCTTCTTCATCACCGAATCTTTTAAAACATCATATATAACCAAGTGTAGCGCTAAAAAATGAGAAAGAAAATATTGCTATACCACATATAATAGCAAAATGAATTGTGAAAAGATAGTGTTTTGTATACTTTGTGAACATTCATACATATAGAACACTTATGTTATAAAGCCTTAGGGTCACCAAAAGTGATAACAGGATGTAAAAATGGCAATAAAGTCCAAAACTGAATGTGCAGATACGGTGAACATAAATTTTGCAATGGTGATAAATTCCAAAACATATACTCGTGAGAGATTTCTGTATGTAATCCAACATGTGCTGACAGACCCTTGTGCGAAACCGCCACCTAGGATGACTGGAGGCTTACCAGAAAGTTGGGACCCACCTAGCATACGCTATATGGGTCAAACAGGCTTGGATTGCTCACTGGCAATGAAGGTAGGGAACCAAGGGTTGGTGAATGGTGAAGTTGTAACGTTGCTATCCCAAAGAGGTCTTCTTCATATGGAAGCTCGGACACCAACGGACATTACCCACATGTAATGAAGAAGGGGCTCATAGCGTAATTCCGTAAACCATAAAAAATTTATTAAAAGGAAAAACACTTACATTTCAGAATAAAAAGCGCTTGCAAGTAAAATGGCGGCAGTGAAGTCCTCCCGACGCGTTTCGTCATACAAGACTTCGTCTGGGGTACTTGCCCACTGCAGCCAGACTCCTTTATATAAGGACAAAGACCCCTCTGATGAGAATCCAGCTCCCAGGCTTGTTTGCATTGGCACTTCCGGGGTCATCCAAAATGACCGAATCTTTTAAAACATGCCAGATAGCTCCCCAGGTTTCATGCACAATAGTGCTAATGGTGGATTTTCCCAGCTTGAATTCATATTGTAAACTGGCAAATGTATTGCCAGTAGCCAGGTACCTGAAAGGAAAGAGAAGAATAATTATTTGTGTACTGTATGTTTTCCCTCTAAAGACGAGGTGGCGGAGTTCTTGATGAATGAGCGTGAGGCCAATAGTGGATCAGCTGCCACTAGAAAAAAAACATGTGCTTTTTCTTGTTACCTCGATTTCCTAAAGCCAGTGCTGGAATTGGGGAGATTAGCTAGCATTCCATCCATCCCTCTCTATATCCCCTGAACCTCCCTCATTTCCATTTTACTAGCATGTATCCGACATATGTATTTGCACCTAATCACACTGTGGGGGAGATTTAATAAAACTAGAGCACTCAGAAGCTGATTGGCTACTATGCACAACTGCACCAGATTCTAACTTCAGCGTGTTCAATTAAGCTTTGACTATAAAACCTAGAAGCTGATTGGTGTCTATACAGAGCTGCACCAGATTTTGCACTCTTCAGCTTTAGTAAATCTCCCCCAATGATTAATGTGAAAAATGTTAGATTGCAGCACATAAGCAAGCTGGGAGGAGGAGGATTAGACTGTTCCTGGAGCATCTGCCGAAGAGGGTGAAGCAGTGGGCAGCGGCCCTTTGGACGAATTCTCAATGGAGCAGGTTGGTTTGCATGAGTCTATGGCAGCAGCATTACAGGCTCCCTCACAGCCACAGTGCCTCCACTGGCCTCTACTATGTATACTCAATATGGCCCCCAAAGCAGACTTCCTCAATATCAAAATATATTACGTGCACCCTCTGCTGCAAGTTCTGGTTCAGTTATGTTGTGCAATAGTCATCCCACCACAGGGGTCATTGTGACTTGCAGAGCTCTTGCTGTAGACTCACCACTGCAACTTTGCTCTTGCTAGAGATTTGCAATGCAAATTTGCTACAAATTGGAAAAATGTCAACTAGAACTGTTCTTCAAGTGTTCTGCAAGTGTACAAATTGCCAGTCAAAATGTGCAGCAAGCAGTGTTAATTTTGGCAGCAAATTTTGATTCAGTTTTAGTCTTAGGACTAAAATGGCATTTTAGTTTTAGTCCTATTTTAGTCTTCTGCAAGTGTTTTATTCGTATTTAGTCGACTAAATCTCCAGTACATTTTAGTCGACTAAAACTCCTTTTGGAGTGAAAAATTGAATATGTTGTTGTTATTAATGGTTAGGTTTGAACATGCACTACAGACACAGATTAAGTCGTTATATAACATTTTTATTTAAATAAAACAGTTTGCGTCAAGAATATTGCTGTTTTTACAAAAGGGTAATGTAAAAATACCAAAAAAAACCCCAAATAATGAGAATTTTTGCGTGACTGTCATGCCAACAGTTAAGCATCCTGAGACCATTCATGTGCGTGGTTGGCTGCTTTTCAGACAAGGGAATGGTGGGCCCACTCACAATTTTGCCTAAGAACACAGCCATGAATAAATGGTACAAAACATCCTCAGGCTCTGAGAAAAACTTCTCCTAACCATCCAAGAACAGTTTGGTGATGAACAACAATGCCCTTTCCAGCATGATGGAGCTCCTTACCATAAAGCAAAAGTGATAACTAAGTGGTTTGGGGAAGTGGGAACAAAACATGGAAATTTTGGGTCCATAGCCAGGAAACTACCCAGACCTTAATCCCTTTGAAAACTTGTGGTGGTCATGGTCAATACAACCTCAAGAGGCTGGTGAGTGAACCAAAACGCCCCCATAAATTCTGACAAGCTGCAAGCATTGATTATGCAAGAATGGGCAGTCTACCAGCTTAATTTTTTAAGGCAGCTCCGGCGTCTCTTCTGGCGATGTCTTCATCCTCCGGTTCTTCTCCCTCCTCTGCTGATGTCTTCTCCCCCTCTCCGATTCTTTTCCTCTCTCTGCGGTCTTCTGCTTCTGCTGGGTCTCCTCTCTGCGCTGTCTTCTCTCTCTGACAATTTCTTCATCCTCCACTTCCTCTCACTCCTCTGCTGATTTCTTTTCCTCTCTCTTTGGTCTTCTGCTTCTGCCAGGTCTCCTCTCTTCGCTGTCTTCTCCCTCTGTTCTTCCTCTGATGTTCTCTTGATGCTCTCTCCTGGTGTAATGCTAGGTCCACTGTGTGCCATTACTTATAAAGACATGGGGCGGGGAAACCCAGTGACATAACTCGGATGCCCTGCCCCCTTGTGATGTCACCGCCCCATGTCACAAGGGGGCAGGGCCTCTGGATGTATCACCGGGTGGCCCCGTCCCATGTCTTTATAAGTAATGACACACGGTGGACCTAGCATTACACTGGGAGAGAGCACTGAAAAAACAGAGGGAGAAAACAGCGCAGAGAGGCGTGACGGCAGAAGCAGAAGACCTCAGAGAGAGGAGTGTCAGCAGCAGCAGAAGACCACGGAGAAAGGAGAAGAACTGGAGAGGGGAGAAAACATCAGTGGAGAGAGGAGAAGAACCGGAGAGGGGGAGAAGACATCAGAGGAGGGAGAAGAACCGGAGGATGAAGACATCACCGGAGGGAGATGAAATCGGAAGAGATGCCGGAGCTGCCTTAATAAATTACTTTAAAAACCTGGGTACTGTTTTCATTCTTGACACTTTTTTCTTGGGTGAATGGGTAGGGGTACAATGTACCCCATACTCATTCACATAGGGTGGGGGGCTGGGATCTGGGAGCCCCCTTGTTAAAGGGGGCTTCCAGATTCTGATATGCCCCCCGCCGGCAGACCCCGACAACCACCGGCCAGGGTTGTCGGGAAGAGGCCTTTGTCCCCATCAACATGGTGACAAGGTGCTTTGGGGGGGCGGGGGGGCGCCCACCCCCCCATGTTGAGGGCATGTGGCCTGGTATGGTTCAGGAGGGGGTTTTTTGCTTGTCGTCCCCTCTCCTGACCTGTCAAGCTGCATGCTTAGATAGGGGTCTGGTATGGATCTTGGGCGTTCCCCTTAAAATCGATACCAGACCGAAGGGTCTGGTATCATCTTGGGGGGGAACCCCACACCTGTTTTTTTATTTTATTTTGGTGAGGGGTTCTCCTTCAAGACCCTCAGCACACAAGCTGTGCGGCAAGTTGGATCATCATGATCCAACTTCTGGTGCGACTTCTATTCAAATCAATGGGCTCCCATAGGGAACCATTGATTTTGAATAGAGGCAGAGAAACTCTGCTAAAAGCTAGCGCAGCTAAACGCGCATTAACGTCAATGCAAAAAGCCACTAAAAGCATGTTTTTACAGCCGCTTTTTCCTGGCATTGGTAGTTGCTTTGCAGCTCTTTTTTCTATAACGTCCCGTGTGCATGAGGCCTTACAATTCAACACTGCCACAAATATGTGGCGCGTTATCCTTGCTTACTGGGTAGTAATCGCTCAGCTGGCTCCACACTGTTCCTAAAGTTGGTGTTCTGACGCTCCAAATTGCTGTAGATCAGTCCAAGCAATTTGTTGAAACTGAAAAGAATATATACACAGATAAGAGATAAAATTGCATAGATCGGGCTAGAGGTATCAGATAAGGAAGGGGGATAAAGGTGGCTATGGAATAGAAGTAGAAGGAAGTGGGGTGAGGAATGAAGGTAGGATGAGGGGGAAAGGGATGTAGGGGGGCTGGGGGGAGAGGGATGTAGGGTGAGGGAGGGATGGAGGAATGGGGAGAAGGTAGAACTTTCACATAATCACTCACCTGCTCACTGACATACGATCACGTACAATCACATACTGCACGTAGATCATTATAGACAATCTGGAACTGGCCTCTCTCCTCCCTATTTGCAATTATAGGGTGGACCCAGTATCTTTGACTTGTCAGCATCCTCCTCCTCCTCCTGGCTTTTTGCTTTTTTATCAGGACTGCTGCAGTAGCACTAGCTACTGCTGCCATAACCAACAGCAAAGAATGATGATACATGCTCAAAAACTCCAAAAACACACAATACTCCTCGCTCCACGCTCCACCCTCCATGCTCCTAACTACACACTACACAAAAACCAAGAAGAGAACAGAAAGTTATTACGCCTATTTTTACGTCAGCATACACAGTGGGCTCTATTGTCCAGACATAAAATTGCCCCCGTAACCAATCCCCTCCCAATTCACAACCAATTTGCACTTAATTCACATTAGATTCACAGTAAAAATTGCACTTGTCACAAAAGAAAACGCACTGAGAATTTTCACCACAATCTGATTAAATTTGCGCTAAATTTGCAATGCAGCAGTGTGAACCGAGCCTTAATCCCTTATAATGGGATACATAATGAGTACCCTTTATGTAGTAGACATCTGAGAGTGGGGGTTGTTGAGTAAGTTTAGTCAAAGACACTCAGCAGGGCTGAAATCAGTGGCGGAAGTATAGGGGTCGCTGAGGTCGCCATGGCGACTGGGCCCCATGCTGCAGGGGGGCCTTGAGGGCCCCCCTGTTTATCTTGATAGGAGGAGCGATCGTCGGCCGAACTGTAATCGGCACTGTGCAGGGAGCTTGTCACACTGTTCTAAAGTGAAAGCAGTGTGTGCTGTGCTCTTTGTCTCCCCCTACAGTGCAGTACCCGGCAGGAAGAGGTGAGGTAAAGCACTGCCGTTTTTTAAAAGGCTATCTGTATGTGTGTATGTGTGTGTTCTTATATGTGTGTTCATGTATGTGTTTGCATGTGTTTATGTGTGTATTTATATATGTATATGTGTTTGTGTGTGTGTGTATATACAGTATATGTGTGTGTATATTATGTGTGTGTTTACCTATGTGTGTGTGTGTTTAGATGCAGTGGTGGCCCTTGCATTAAGGGCGCACGGGTGCCGCCCCCTCTCTCCAGCCACCCCTCTATCACCAATAGATAGATTCATGCATTGCCGCCGCTGCCACCCCCTATTCAGGCGCCCAGCCCCTTTTTGGGCGCAGGGAACCTGAATTACAGCGGCGGGGGGTGTTTTTGAAGCACCGGGTTAGAGCCATAGGCTCTAATAGGCATCAAAAAAGGTGACCTCGCAGGCCACTCAGCTGTGTTAGAAAAGCGAATGACTGTTCGCTTTCCTAACACTAAACTGCCTCTCCACCAATCAGGTGCTCGGGTCTGTTACCCGTCACCTGATTGGCTGAAACGACAGGCGCCGCTATTGGACGCCTATCAGGAGGAGAGAACGGGAGATGTGGACAGCAGGAGATGCATGGAGGACCCCACTCGTTGCAGTCACCCGCTGCCCCACCAAGACACAAGGGCACACTGGCAGCATTTAATGGGCACACTGGCAGCATTTGATGGGCACACGGGCAGCATTTGATGGGCACACTGGCTGCGTTTGATGGGCACAATGGCAGCGTTTGGCACAGTGGCTGCGTTTGATGGAACACTGGCAGCATTTAATGGGCACAGTGGCAGCGTTTGATGGCACAGTGGCAGCATTTGATGGGCACACTGGCAGCATTTAATGGGCACACTGGCAGCATTTGATGGGCACACTGGCAGCGTTTGATGGGCATAGTGGCAGAGTTTGGCACAGTGGCTGCAATTGATGGCACAGTGGCTGCGTTTGATGGCACACTGGCAGCATTTAAGTGGCACAGTGGCAGCCTTTCATGGGCACACTGGCAGCATTCAATGGGCATAGTGGCTGCGTTTGATGGGCACAGTGGCAGCGTTTGGCACAGTGGCTGTGTTTGATGGCACACTGGCAGCATTTAAGTGGCACAGTGGCTGCAATTGATAGCACACTGGCAGCATTTAAGTGGCACAGTGGCTGCAATTGATGGCACAGTGGCTGCATTTGATGATTTTTTTTCAAAAAATGTTTGCGCCCCCCCAAAAATTTTGAGCACCAGCCGCCACTATTTAGATGTATGTATGCACATTTTATGTATGCACGTTTAATCCTGACACCCTATATGTGTACAATCAGGACTGATTTTTTTTTTCTTGCTCGTTCAAAGTACCAGCAACAAAATGCTGTTCCTCTGAAAAGCGATCCATGCTCAGATCACTTTTCAGAGGCATTTGACAGCCGGTAAAGAGGCAATATGTTGTCTCCTGACCACCTGTTTTAACCCCTTAAAGTGATTGTAAATGTTTTTTTTTTTAAATAACAAACTTGTCATACCTTCATTGTGCAGTTAGTTTTGCAAAGAGTGGCCCCGAACACCGACTTCTGGGGTCCCTCGGCGGCTCTCGCGGGTCCTCCTCTTATCAGACATCCCCCTAGGAAAAGTGCTGTCCAGGGGTCAGGGGGGCCCTTCATGATTTCTTGCAGCGGGGCCCTGAAGGTTTTAGTTACGCCACTGGCTGAAATCATGCAGTCCACAAAAATACTGTGTAATTTCAGCCCACAATAGGACTTGAGAGCTGAGTGCATTTCTGGCAGATAAACAGATATTTTGCTGTGCTTTCAGCAATAAAGCATGTGGAATTGTGCATGTATTACAGAGATGTTCTGCATATTATTTTGTCTTGACATACACTTTAATAAATTTGTCATGAACTATTTGGTAAATTCCTCTTATCTCCAGCAGATGGAGCAGTAATCATACATTCACCCTTTCAGTTGAAAACTTAAAGCTTCAAATGTTCAAAAAACATTAAGGCTAAAAACTATGTGCCTGAAAGCAGATTTGCAGTTACAAATGTAATTGTGGTGTCAATAGTTAGAAATTTTGAGCATTTGGAATTACGTTTTTTTTATATTTCACTAGGGGTTTCCATTAGATTTGAAAGCATAATTTTAGATAAAAATGGATAGATATTGTAAGAAAGCATAGTTCATGCTTTTAAATGTAATTTTTCTCAAAATCGTTAGATTATTTAATATACTTGTCGATATTCAAAGGACTGAAGGTCTAGAGCAGTTGAAGATTAAGAGCAGACATAGGCTGAACACCCCTCTGGTTCGCAGCAGAACTGCTGAACAGGGTGTAGCCATGTTATAGGGGGGGGGGGGGTAATATTAAGTTGCCCTCTACACAAAGGCTATGGTGTACCTCCCAACTTTTTGAGATAGGAACAAGGGACACCTTTTAGCAAAAGTATGTAGGCATAGGACACACCCCCTTAAAGGAGGTTAAAAAAAATAATTTGTTAAACCCACAAGTGCTTTTTTTTTACCACTACTATTCGTTTATATTGGCTTTTAAAATTTACTAATGCAGCAATTTAGAAATTCGAAGAAAGGTTTAGCACTGTAAAACACTTTTTGAAAGAAAAATAGTGCATTTGTATATACAACTATATAGATCAGACCAAAATGAGAGACAAATGAGGAGAAAAGAGGGACTTTGTTCCAAATCAGGGACAGTCCCTCGGAATCACAGACAGTTGGGAGCTATGCTATGGCGCTAACCTGCAGGTAACCAAATGAGCCAGAGCCTTCGCTAAAAGAAGCGTGGACTATGAATATATAATTGCCAATGCCTCCACCTAGAACAGGGTAGTGGCAGCCCGTGCATTGTGGGCACACGGAAGCCGCCCCCCCCCCAGCACCTCCGCCACCCTCCCTATCCATGCACCCAGCCCCTTTCAGGATGCTGGGGGCATTAATTAATTTGTCAACAATAGGCAGGGGTGTATTTTGAAGCACGTGATTAGAGCCAGAGGCTCTGATGGGCTTCAAAATAGGGTGGGCTCGGGGCACAGAGCGAATAAATTTTGGCTATTTTCACACTAACGTTCCTCCCCGCCAATCAGGAGGCAGGACAGTGAGACCTGTCTTCCGATTGGCCAAAGCGTCAGGTGATCCTGCTTGCGGCTTTAATGTAATGTTGGGTCCTGGCAATATGGATGAAAATCAGTGAGACAAACGGCATGGGTACCCCCCAGTCCATTACCAGGCCCTTTAGGTCTTGTATGGATATTAAGGGGAACCCCGCACCCAAATTAAAAAAAGAAAAGGCGTGGGGCCCCCAGGCCCTATATACTCTGAACAGCAGTATACAGGCGGTGCAAACAAGACAGGGACTGTAGGTTTGTTGTTAAGTAGAATCTGTTTTTTAATTTTGAACTGGCACATTTTAAAAGTGTAGCTCCAGCCAAAAAATCTATTTTTAAGCTTTTTGGATAACATAGGGAAGGGTTATCACCCCTGTGACATTTGTTTTGCTGTCTATGCACCTCTTCAGAAGATTTCACCTCACTTTCTGTCCCAATGACAAATGTTTTTTGAAAATTTGGGGTTTTTAGTGAAACAAGGATTGGTGATAAAGCATCAGTGAAGAGGAGACACATTTTTCCCATATTAACTCTTACAGGAGAGAATTTCCCTTTCTAGGGGTAGATTTCATCTCACTTCCTGTTGTCTCCTTCTGTTTGCAAGTAGGAGCCATTTGTAAGTTGGATGTTTGAAAGTAGAGGCCTGTCCTATATACTTTGCAGAAATTGGGGCCTTAGGTGTTGGTGTTGCCACAACACTGTAAGCCCTCACAGTTACTCTTGGTAGGCGCAGGAACGGGTCCTGTTGTGAAATAGTAGATCAAGAATTGTAATTACATGCCATTGTTGAACAGAGGCAGAAAAATTGGGCCTTTGTTGGTGGTGGTGCTGGTGCCACAACACTGTAAGTCCTCACAGTTACTCTTGGTGGGCCCTGGAACGGGCCCTGCTGTGAAATATTATATCAAGAATTGTAATTACATGCACCTGTTGAACAGGGGCAGAAAAATTGGGCCTTTGGTGGTGGTGGTGGTGTTGCCACAACACTGTAATGCCCCGTGGAGATCGTGACCATAGGGAGAACCTCTGGGGAGAGTACATGGGAGGCCATCTCCACAAGCTCTGATAGACGTACTGCCGTATGGCAGATATGTCCCACAGGATCTGGTAAGAGTATTTAACTCTAGAAGTTTATGACGTTTTGCCTCTGATTGCTGTGTAATCCAGTCTTCAGTCAACATCTTGTGTCCAAGCACCTCCCCTGTCTGAGAAGACTCCTTCCATGCACACTTATTAACTTTGGTCTTTTGGCTCTAGTGTGTTGAGCTCAAATATTGCCTCTGGACATTCCTACACTTAGTGTATTTCCCTTGGACACTTTCTTACACCTCACAGGCGTGTATTGTGTTGAGTAACATTATTTATAGTTGCTTTCAAATCACTGATTTATTTTCTATATCTTCATTTTTTTCCTTTTTTTGGTTAGCGCTGCACGTTTATTTGTATGTATTTAATGTAACTTGGTTTGTTTGTGTGCTAGCTGCTATACATCACATTGTTCACATATTTTTATTTTGGTCAGCGCAGCTTCTCATTTATATCACATTTTAATCTAAGGCACTGGTGCCACAACACTGCAACCCCTCACACATACTCTAGTTGGAGCGCAGGAATGAGCCCTGCTGCAAAGTATTGCATCAAAAATTGTAATTACACGCTCCTGTAAAACAGGGGCTGAAAAATTGGGCCTTGGCCACTGATGGTGGTGCCCAGAACCAAAAATGTTCTTACAAGCTATCAGCATGAAAATTGAGGAGGAAGAGGATTGTGACTCAGCATGACAGCATAACTCAGCATCAGCATAGGCAGTCTTGAAGGGATCTCACATTAAACAAAAATCAATTGGTTACATCAGTATCAGGTGCTTAGTAGCTGGTGATCCAAGACTGATTTATTTTTATGAAGGTCAGCCGATCGACCGATTTGGTGGACAGGCGCACCCTGTGATCGGTTACAAAGCCTCCAGCAGCACTGAATGTGCGTTCCGAAAGAACACTGGATGCAGGACAGGCCAGTAGCTCAATTGCATACTGTGCAAGCTCTGGCTAGTGATCCATCCTCAAGACCCAGTAACCCAGAGGATTTTCGGTGGGAAAGGTGTCCAAGTCTGATCCTTGCCCCTAGGTAATCCTGCACCATGTGAATCAGACGCTGGTGATGGTTGCTGGAACCAATCAGACCTTGGGGCTGCGGACTAAAAAATTGTTTGAACGCATCCGTCAGACGGCCACCTTCTCCACCTCTCCTTCTGTGACTGATCGAAGCCTCAGCAACACGTTGTCCAGGAGGACCAGGAAATTGTAACCTAACAGGCTCTGGAAATGCGTTGCACAAACCTTTCTGCAAGGCCTCCCGAAGATGTTTTATCCTCTGCTCCCTCTGTGATGGCAAGATAAGGTCCGCAACCTTACCCTTGTAGCGTGGATCAAGGAGGGTTGCCAGCCAGTAATCATCCCTCCCCTTGATACCACGAATATGAGGATCTTTCATCTTTCCTGCGATGGCAAGATAAGGTCTGCAACCTTACCCTTGTAACGTGGATCAAGGAGGGTTGCCAGCCAGTAATCATCCCTCCCCTTGATACCACGAATATGAGAATCTTTCCGTAGGCTTTGCAGGATCAAGGAGGCCATGTAGCGTAGGTTTGCTGAGGCATTCGGTCCAGAGTCCTCTGGGTCACTAAGGATGACATGATCAGCAGCCACCTCCCCCCAGTCCCCTACAAGTCCATGGGTTTCTTCGGACTGTAAATGATCCCTTGAAGACTGATGCTGAGTGCCAGGCTCCAACTCCATGCCGACACAATCCTCCTCGTCCTCTTCCTGTGTGATCGGCGGGCACGCAGGAACACTGTCTGGATAAAGGGGGCCTTGAGAGGTAAGGAAGTCCTCCTCTTCCTCCCTCTGTTCTGCCTCAAGTGCCCTGTCTATTATTCCACGCAGCGTGTGCTCCAACAGGTGGACAAGAGGGACAGTGTCACTGATGCATGCACTGTCACTGCTCATCATGCTCATGGCCTCCTCAAATGGTGACAGGGCAGTGCATGCATCCCTGATCATAGCCCACTGACGTGGGGAAAAAAAACAAGGTCCCCTGACCCTGTCCTGGTGCCATAGTCACATAGGTAGAGATGAGCTTCACGTTCGAGTCGAACCCATGTTCGACTCGAACATCGGCTGTTCGATCATTCGCGGAATTGCGAACGTTATGGGCCGTTCGCGCCAAATTCGCGTGGCACGTCAAGGCCCATAATTCACTACGGGATTGCAGTGCATTGCTGGCTGATGATTGGCCAAGCATGCACTATGACCCGCATGCTTGGCCAATCACAGCGCCGTCGGTAGAGAGAGCTGTAATTGGCCAAAGCCAGGGTGGTGCATTTCATTTGAGTTAGCTAGATTAGGCAGGACAGTCAGTGAGTTAGCTGCACTTACAGTGTATTGTGTATATATATGCATCCCAGGTGTTGCATATATATATATATTGTAATGTTTGGGGTATTTAGCTCAAGCGATAAATGCGTTTTAGTGCAGTGAGTCCACATCAGACAGGCATTATAGTTAAGGGCCTGTTGGCCACGTTTATTAAACCGAAAAACAAAAGCATAAAGGTCCATTCAGGATTCCCACGCAGGGGTTTAACTTCATTAAGCACTCCAAAAATACGGAAAACATACCAAGCCACCTGGCTCTCTTGTCAGCAGTTCCTCTGCTTGCTCTCAACAGATTGGCCAATTCTTTACAGCCCCCTGGACTCACTGGCTTCCTCAGTCTCCCCGACTCTCAAGGCTGGCCAGCCTTTCCCAGTCCCTGGGCAAAGAATCCCCTTTACATAGGCTGCAGACTCCCACAGGGCAGACCACTCTCCAGACACAGGTCTGTCTTCACACAGCAGTAGCAACAAGCTGCACACACTCCACCTTCCTCCACCCTCTGCTCTCACTAGCCCCTCGTTATATGGGCTGTGTGCACCTGGGCACACAACCTGCTGGCTCTCCATAAGACATGGACACAGGGTTAGGGATCCCATCCCTTTTCCCAGTGACAGGGACTATTACATATCCCCCCCCTTTGTTTCGATCCGGAGGGAGGAACACCAGCACCCGTCATGGTTGGGACACCTCTGTGCTGGCTGTCAGCCACGTAGGCCCAACCTTTTTTCCGGGTGCGCTTCCAGGTACGTCCCACCCTGGATCTTAACAGGGTCCTACATTTCCCTATACTCCCCCCTTGTTTCGCACCGGAGGGAGGAACACATAAACCAGTCACTAAGAATGGGACACCTCTGTGCCAGCCATTCGCTGCGTAGGCCCATTTCTTTTTCCGGGTATGTTTCCACCAGCACTTCACCTTGAACCATGGGCTCCCACTAATCTCTCTATCCCTTCCACCTTCTGGCCACGGGATCCTCCTTTTCCCTCCCACAGACCTACTCTCCTGGGACTGTTGGGGACCCATTTCCATGAAATCTGTCAGGGACTGACCCCTCTCACTACCTGACGCAACACTAACCAACAACATCTGTTTATCAGGTTCACTAACCCCTGTGTGGTTACCCTTGGCAACCAAATCATCTGAGATCAACACCACATACTTCTGTTTAACCTCGATAGCAATGTTCCACAAGGGGTTATTTAATTCAATATTATCATCATCATCAAGACCTCTTGTCACCTGGTTTGCTAGGACAGGGTCTAGGGAGGGACCATCTACAGGCAAGCAGTTACTCCCTATGGGACATTCCCGCAGTTTCACATCGCTCCCGGTTGTCCAACACTCCAATAGCGACTGTCCTACCAACACACATTTTGCGCCACATTTTTCCACACCAATCTCTTTAACCATTTCTGTGTCCATTGGTACCTCAACCAATACCTCTGAGTTGTCCGACAGTGCTCTACAGTGCTTCTCATACACTTTTTCATTACAGTTACCAACACTGCCATTTCCTGTCAAAGTGTCTCCGGGTACCTCAAACTGCACCTCCCTGCGAGTGATGGATTGAATTCCCACTACTGCTGCGTCTTTTCCGGGCCCTTCCCTTTCACGAGGTCTAGCGGGTGAGACAGCACACGCGCCATGTACCAACCACTGCTCAGCTGCACCTCGGATCGCACTAGCAGGAATGCACCTCATCACACCAGCATACGGAGAGACTTCTACTATGTCTATCATTTCTGATTCCTTTAGCAGTTCCCCTGAACGCCTTCCGCACATAACTGTCGCTGGAAGCATTCTCGCAGAGAACTGCGAGACCACTTTCTGCAAAAGTAACCAACATTGCAGTACCCAATTTTTATCAACATTGCTTAACATCGCCTGTACCACGTGTCTCCACTGATTGGTACTACGCAGTACCAGGTCGCCCATCTGCGGTGGATACATGCAGGTATACAGCGGAAAGATTTTCACCAATTCCAACAACATCTCAGTTATTTCTAGACATGCCACATCTAAACACAGAACTCTAGGGACTTTTCCCTTACTAACGACGTGGAGGGGCTCATTTGCTAAGGCTTGAGAGGCTGAGACACTCAAAGAGACCTCCACCTCAGAGGCCACTGACAAAACTTGCGGCTCCCAATGAGCACCGCTAAATGCATGTGTCACACTCATTGTCTCATTTTCAGCAACACTGAGCCCTTCCAAGTCCCTATCCATTATCCCATCATCCTGGCACTCAACATGACTCATCTCTTTTGCTGTGGACAAAACTTCTGCTATATATGCGCCCTTTTCCGATCCTTCCGCCTGGAGGGGGTTAAGTTCTGCAACAGCCAACGCACCTGTGTCTACTGGCTTTGCAGCCTCTCCATTTGTCACAGCAGCAATAGTGTCCAGCTTACTATTACCTTCAGAAATTTCTTTCCACCACGCTATCACCTTAATGGCGAGACTATCCCAGTCTATCCTGTCTGTGCTCCAGTCATCAGCACTCTGTAGTACTGCTCCCTCTGCCCATGGAGACACAGGTGGACAGAGTGGTTTAGCAGCAGACAATCTGCACCAGTCACTGTCAACCACATCAGATTGTGATAATACATACTCCCTCATTTGAGCTATTTTCCCATTGTTTTCCACCTGA
Organism: Aquarana catesbeiana; assembly: GCF_042186555.1. Taxonomy (NCBI): domain Eukaryota; kingdom Metazoa; phylum Chordata; class Amphibia; order Anura; family Ranidae; genus Aquarana; species Aquarana catesbeiana. The sequence goes on from NC_133328.1 coordinate 220,727,720, forward strand.
GCAGTATCAGAGCTGTCCTGGAGCCCCGCCGGCTCCAACACTGGGAGTCCTCCTGAGATTTCCTGGGACAACTCTGCTGCACTACCTGTGGTTACCATGGGAGACACCAAACCATCAACATTGTCAGTAATACACTTTTCAACATCATCATTACTTTTGAATACATCACAATAAGTACATGTATCATCAGCCATAGACATAGCAGTGTTATAAGCTTTAACAGGCTGTTTTTGGTCAGAACACACAGCACCCCGTGTAACGCTCAGCACACCACCCTTCCTCTCCAAAGGCATTCTTTTGCCCACTAGGGCGGCTCCACAGTTGTCCTGGGAAACCATGTGCCTCACCACTGCGGGCTCCTGGGAGGTTTCCCTGGGCATCTCTGTAGCACCTGTCACTAGGGAACCTGGCACACAAACTGTATTGGTCACCCCTAGGTTACCACTTCCAGCACTCTGGTGGATTACACCAGGTACATACAGAGTCCAGTCTTTTTGAGTTCTTAACCTTGCTGCAGGTTGAGCTTCAACCTGTGTCTCCCCACTACTCGGGGTAGCAAACTGCAGCAAGTCCATTTTTACCACTTCTGCTGATCTCCCAGCCGGATATACTCCCACTTCACTGGGATCAGTCCCGCAAACTGCAACAGTCTTACCATAATCTGTAGCAGGTAACTCTGGCTTCATTTGAGTACGTTGTCTATCCTTTATCGCACTTTTACTGACTAACTCTCCCTGGTGGCCATGGGATGAAACTGCAGCAGCCACTTCTGACTCCTTAGCACCCCCTGCAGGCACAACAGGTACTTCCTCACTGTTGCCAGAGGTGACTGAAAATAGGTTTGCACAAAAATCTGGGCTTGCAGACAAAGACTTCTGCCCAGTAACCACATCTCCAGGCATGTTCCATAACCTGGGACAAGAAAAAATTTCATGCCCCAGTTGACCACATTCCAGGCATGGTACATTTTTACACATATCTTTAATGGGATGCCGCTCCACATCTCCACTGTATCTCCTCCTTCCGGTTAACACCCGATCCCTTGTTGCTAAGGGAGATGGCACTCTTCCAGCTGTACTTTGCTGACTCTCCCAAAAGCAGCGACTTTGCGCTCCTTGAAGCATTGTTGCTTTAAACATGCCACGATCCTCTGTCGGCAATACGTTTCTCGCGCAGTCCACAGACTTGACATCACTGCCGTTGCTACGGGCAACCACATACTTGTCAAACTTCTGATAAGCCTTTTGGACACTCCTGGGACTTAAATCAGGCTTTCTAAACATTGTTGCAGACCTCTGTCTGGCCGTGTCGCCTTGTATTGGAGACTGAGACAAAGGGCACTTGGAGATAACATGCCCCCACTCTCTGCACCGAAAACAGCGCTCTTGCTTCAGAGCCTTGACAGGGCTTCCCAAATTGCATCCTCTTGTAAGCTTGGGACTTTGCACCTTAATAGCTGGCCTGCTTGCACCAGCGTTGCCAGGGGCAACAGCATGCACTTCCCCTTTAAGTGTAGCAAAAAACAGTCTGCAATATTCTCCGGCAGGCTCAAACTCTTGCTTCATCTCTGCAGTCACTCCACCACACTTTTGCGCTTTCCAGCAAAAAATGAAGCACTGTTACTTTAAAGCAAGTTGCTTTTCACTTCATGCAAGCTTTCCTCACCTGCACAGTGCACACACAGATTGTGCTGTCTCATGCACACAAACACAGTTCATCAATTTAACTTCTGCGCAATGCAGTTTGCCTGGCTGCCACACACCGCTAGCAGCAATTCCTGAAATGACTCACTACTGGCGCAGAGACCCGGACTTCACCGTCTGTCTGCCCGCATTCGAACACCACTTGTAATGTTTGGGGTATTTAGCTCAAGCGATAAATGCGTTTTAGTGCAGTGAGTCCACATCAGACAGGCATTATAGTTAAGGGCCTGTTGGCCACGTTTATTAAACCGAAAAACAAAAGCATAAAGGTCCATTCAGGATTCCCACGCAGGGGTTTAACTTCATTAAGCACTCCAAAAATACGGAAAACATACCAAGCCACCTGGCTCTCTTGTCAGCAGTTCCTCTGCTTGCTCTCAACAGATTGGCCAATTCTTTACAGCCCCCTGGACTCACTGGCTTCCTCAGTCTCCCCGACTCTCAAGGCTGGCCAGCCTTTCCCAGTCCCTGGGCAAAGAATCCCCTTTACATAGGCTGCAGACTCCCACAGGGCAGACCACTCTCCAGACACAGGTCTGTCTTCACACAGCAGTAGCAACAAGCTGCACACACTCCACCTTCCTCCACCCTCTGCTCTCACTAGCCCCTCGTTATATGGGCTGTGTGCACCTGGGCACACAACCTGCTGGCTCTCCATAAGACATGGACACAGGGTTAGGGATCCCATCCCTTTTCCCAGTGACAGGGACTATTACAATATATATATATATATATATATATATATATATATATATATATATATATATATACACACTGTATTCAGTTTAGCTAGATCCGTTCCTGTTATCTTCCTACTGACAGGCAGGCTTATCTTGTTACAGTATTTACAGCTACCTGAAGAAAATTGCTGGTGTTCTTTTGATCCTATTAGTACCACAGTCAGGCAGCTAGACTATTTACAGTTAGTGTAGTGCGTCCTCCTCACAGTGTTCAGTTAAAGCTACAAGTTAGTTTAGTGTGACCTCTGCACAGTGTTCAGCTAAAACTACAAGTTAGTGTAGTGCACAGTGTTCAGGTAAAGCTACAAGTTAGGGTAGTGCGTCCTCCTCACAGTGTTCAGCTAAAGCTACAAGTTAATTTAGTGTGACCTCTGCACAGTGTTCAGCTAAAGCTACAAGTTAGGGTAGTGCGTCCTCCTCACAGTGTTCAGCTAAAACTACAAGTTAGTGTAGTGCAACCTCTGCACAGTGTTCAGCTAAAGCTACAAGTTAGTGTAGTGCGTTCTCCTCACAGTGTTTAGCTAAAACTACAAGTTAGTGTAGTGCGACCTCTGCACAGTGTTCAGCTAAAGCTACAAGTTAGTGTAGTGAGACCTCTGCACAGTGTTCAGTTAAAGCTACAAGTTAGTGTAGTGCGTCCTCCTCCAAAGCTACAAGTTAGGGTAGTGCGTCCTCCTCACAGTGTTCAGCTAAAGCTACAAGTAGGTGTAGTGTGTCCTCCTCACAGTGTTCGGGGAAAACTACAAGTTAGTGTAGTGCGACCTCTGCACAGTGTTCAGCTAAAGCTACAAGTTAGTGTAGTGCGTCCTCCTCACAGTGTTCAGCTAAAACTACAAGTTAGTGTAGTGAGACCTCTGCACAGTGTTCAGCTAAAGCTACAAGTTAGTGTAGTGCGTCCTCCTCACAGTGTTCAGCTAAAGTTACAAGTTAGTTTAGTGTGACCTCTGCACAGTGTTCAGCTAAAGCTACAAGTTAGGGTAGTGCGTCCTCCTCACAGTGTTCAGCTAAAGCTACAAGTTGGTGTAGTGTGTCCTCCTCACAGTGTTCAGCGAAAACTACAAGTTATTGTAGTGCGACCTCTGCACAGTGTTCAGCTAAAGCTACAAGTTAGTGTAGTGCGTCCTCTGCACAGTGTTCAGCTAAAGCTACAAGTTAGTGTAGTGCGTCCTCCTCACAGTGTTCAGCTAAAACTACAAGTTAGTGTAGTGCGACCTCTGCACAGTGTTCAGCTAAAGCTACCTGTAGAAGGTTGGTGGTGTTTTCCTGATCCTATCACTACCGCAGGCAGCTAAATAAGCTACAAGATATTTTTTAGCGAGCTCTGCACAGTGTTCACCTAAAGCTACCTGTAGAAGGTTGGTGGTGTTTTCCTGATCCTATCACTACCGCAGGCAGCTAAATAAGCTACAAGTTAGTGTAGTGCGAGCTCTGCACAGTGTTCACCTAAAGCTACCTGTAGAAGGTTGGTGGTGTTTTCCTGATCCTATCACTACCACAGGCAGCTAAATAAGCTACAAGTTCGTTTTTTGCGAGCTCTGCACAGTGTTCAGCTAAAGCTACCTGTAGAAGGTTGGTGGTGTTCTCATACTACAGGCAGGCAGTTGATTTTGCTAGCTGCAGTATCAGTACATGTATATATATACCAGCTTAGTGCAGCTACAGGCCATTAGTATGTCTGGAAGGCCAACAGGGAGAGGCAGACAGTCACAAGCCAAAAAAAAAGGGGGCAAGCAGGCTCTGTGTCTAGAGGCAACAGTGCTGGAGTCGTGGAGACGGTGTATCCTCATCAGCACGTGGCCGTGGGACACGCTTGGCCTTTTTTTCGGCAGCTGGCCGTGTTGAGCCGCAACATGCAGAAGACTTGGTCGAGTGGATGACCAAGCCGTCCTCATCCTCCTCATCCTCTCTCACCCATGCTCAGGGTACTTTGTCTGGCAAAGCAGCGGCCTCTTCCCTCGGATCAATGTCATCGGTGACTCCTTCCCTAGCCCCACCATGTCCTCCTGAGGAGTCCCTCGAACTGTTTGACCACAGTGTTGGGTACATGCTCCAGCTGCTGCACCGCCGCTTTTTCTCACGGAAGGCGATTCCGGCTCTCTACCGGCATGTGGAAGGCAATGTCTTGGCCTCGCTGGACAGGGCGGTCAGCGGTAAGGTGCATATTACCGCTGACTCATGGTCCAGCAGGCATGGACAGGGACGTTACCTAAGTTTCACCGCGCATTGGGTGACTCTGCTGGCAGCTGGGAAGGATGCAGGACAAGGTGCAGTAGTGTTGGAGGTTGTTCCGCCACCACGCCTCCAAAATGCCACTACTAATGATTGTGACACACCTCTCTCCTCCACCCCCTCCTCTTCTTCTTCCTCCATGGCCTCTTCCTGTGCTTTGTCCTCGGAACCAGCGGTGCTCCGTAGCCGTTCAAGGGGCTACGCAAGTATGCAGGCCAAAAGATGCCATGCGGTGCTTGAGCTGGTGTGCTTGGGGGACAGGAGCCATACTGGGGCAGAAGTTCTGTCAGCTCTGCAGGGGCAGGTTCAGAGGTGGTTGACGCCACGCCAACTTAAGGCAGGAATGGTGGTTTGCGACAATGGCACCAACCTCCTCTCTGCCCTCCGACAGGGACAAATGACCCATGTGCCCTGTTTGGCTCATGTCCTTAACTTGGAGGTGCAGCGGTTCTTGGGCAGGTACCCGGGCTTACTGGATGTCCTGAGGCAGGCCAGGAAAGTCTGTGTGCATTTCCACCAGTCATATAATGCCAGTGCTCGGCTGGCTGACCTCCAAAAGGAGTTTAACCTGCCCAAGAACCGCCTAATCTGTGACATGCCCACCAGGTGGAACTCAACGTTGGCCATGCTGCAGCGGCTGCACACGCAGCAGAGGGCCATCAATGAATACCTGTGCGACTATGGCACCAGGACAGGGTCAGGGGAGCTTGTTTTTTTTTCCCCACGCCAGTGGGCCATGATCAGGGATGCATGCACTGTCCTGTCACCTTTTGAGGAGGCCACGAGGATGGTGAGCAGTGGCGGTGCATGCATCAGTGACACTGTCCCCCTTGTCCACCTGTTGGAGCACACGCTGCGTGGAATAATGGACAGGGCACTTGAGGCAGAACAGAGGCAGGAAGAGGAGGACTTCCTTAGCTCTCAAGGCCCCCTTTATCCAGACAGTGTTCCTGCATGCCCGCCGATCACACAGGAAGAGGAGGAGGAGGAGGATTGTGTCAGTATGGAGGTGGAGCCTGGCACTCAGCATCAGCAGCAGTCTTTAAGGGATCAGTCCCAAGAAACACATGGACTTGTACGTGGCTGGGAGGAGGTGGCTGCGGACCATGTCGTCCTTAGTGACCCAGAGGACTCCGGACCGAATGCCTCAGCAAACCTACGCTGCATGGCCTCCCTGATCCTGCAAAGCCTGCGTAAGGATCCTCGTATTCGTGGTATCAAGCAGAAGGACCAATACTGGCTGGCAACCCTCCTTGATCCACGTTACAAGGGTAAGGTTGCGGACCTTATCTTGCCATCGCAGAGAGAGCAGAGGATGAAACATCTTTGGGAGGCCTTGCAGAAAGGTCTGTGCAACGCGTTCCCAGAGACTGGGAGGTTACAAACTCCTGTTTCTGGACAATGTGTTGCTGAGACTTCGGTCAGTCAAAGAAGGAGAGGTGGAGAAGGTGGCCGTCTGACCAATGCGTTCAGACAATTTTTTGGTCCGCAGCCCCAAGGTATGATCAGTTCCAGCAACCATCGCCAGCGTCTGTTTTACATGGTGCAGGAATACCTAGGGGCAAGATCTGACTTGGACACCTTTCCCACCGAAAATCCTCTGGGTTACTGGGTCTTGAGGATGGATCACTGGCCAGAGATTACACAGTATGCAATTCAGCTACTGGCCTGTCCTGCATCCAGAGTTCTTTCGGAACGCACATTCAGTGCTGCTGGAGGCTTTGTAACCGATCACAGGGTGCGTCTGTCCACCGACTCGGTCGATCGACTGACCATCATAAAAATGAATCGGTCTTGGATCACCACCAGCTACCAAGCACCTGATGCTGATGTAACCGAATAATTTTTTTTGAAATCTCAGATCCCTTCAAAGACTGCCTATGCTGATGCTGAGTGACTATCCTGAGTAATTATCCTCTTCCTCCTCAATGATCACGCTGATAACTTGTAAGAACATTTTTGGTTAGGGGCGCCGCCATCAGTGCTTAAGGCCCAATTTTTCAGCCCCTGTTTAACAGGGGTGTGTAATTACAATTGTTGATGCAATACTTTGCAGCAGGGCTCGTTCCTGCATTCCAACTAGAGTATCTGTGATGGGTTGCAGTGTTGTGGCACCACCACCAGTGCCTAAGGCCCAATTTTTCAGCCCCTGTTTAACAGGGGCGTGTAATTACAATTTTTGATGCAATACTTTGCAGCAGGGCTCGTTTCTGCGTTCCAACTAGAGTATCTGTGAGGGGTTGCATAGTTGTGGCACCAGCACCAGTGCCTAAGGCCCAATTTTTCTGCCCCTGTTCAACAGGGGCATGTAATTACAATTCTTGATCTAATATTTCACAGCAGGGCCCGTTTCTGCGCCCACCAAGAGCGAGTGAGGACCTACAGTGTTGTGGCACTAGCACCACCACCACCATAGGCCCAATTTTTCTGTCCCTGTTCAACAGGGGCATGTAATTACAATTCTTGATCTAATATTTCACAGCAGGGCCCTGTGAGGGCTTACAGTGTTGTGGCCACAACAACACCTAAGGCCCAAATTTCTGCTGAGTATATAGGGCAGGCCCCTACTTTCAAACATCCAACTTACAAACGACTCCTACTTGCAAACGGAAGGAGACAACAGGAAGTGAGATGAAATCTACCCATAGGAAGGGAAATCCTCTCCTGTAAGAGTTAATATAGGAAAAACTTTTCTCCTTTCCACTGATGCTTTATCACCAATCCTTGCTTCACAAAAAACCCCAAATTTTCAAAAAACATTTGTCATTAGGACAAAAAATGAGGTGAAATCTTCTGAAGAGGAGCACAGACAGCAAAACAAATGTCACAGGGGTGATAACCCTTCCCTATGTTTTCCAAAAAGCTTAAAATAGATTTTTTGGCTGGAGCTAAACACATTAAAATGTACCAGTTCAAAATTACAAACAGATTCTACTTAACAACCAACCTACAGTCCCTGTCTTGTTTGCACCGCCTGTATACTGCTGTTCAGAGTATATAGGGCCTGCTGGCACCACGCCTTTCTTTTTTTTAAATTAGGTGCAGGGTTCCCCTTAATATCCATACAAGACCCAAAGGTCCTGGTAATGGACTGGGGGTACCCATGCTGTTTGTCTCACTGACCTGACATTCCATTAAAGCCACAAGCAGTTTTAAATTACCTTTTTTCCTTTAAAAATGACATTTTGTGCAGGGACTGTTCTAAGCACGGGAAACACGCGCCAATTTACAGGCATACTATAGACACCCCCCAGGTACGATATTTAAAGGAATATTTCACTTTTTTTTAACTTTAAGCATCATTAAAATCACTGCTCCCGAAAAAACGTCCGTTTTTAAAAGTTTTTTTTGCATTGATACATGTCCCCTGGGGCAGGACCCGGGTCCCCAAACCCTTTTTTAGGACAATACCATGCAAATTAGCCTTTAAAATGAGCACTTTTGATTTCGAACGTTCAAGTTCCATAGACGTCAATGGGGTTCTAACGTTCGTGTAAATTTTCGGTCCGTTCACAGGTTCTGGTGCGAACCGAACCGGGGGGGTGTTCGGCTCATCCCTACACATAGGTACTCATTGATGGCCCTCTGCTGCTTGTGCAGCCGCTGCAGCATGGCCAACGTAGTCACAGATTAGGCGGTTCTTGGGCAGTTTAAATTCCTTTTGGAGGAAAAAGTCACGTGCCAGTGATGTAACGCGTAGGAGGAGCCAGTAACCCCAGTGGTGTGTGAGCAAGAAAATAGCTAAGTGAGGAGACTGTCTGAATATATGCAACTGACCTTCTTAAATGCGATCTTATTGCGGGGCATGTGTGAGTGCAATTGTGTTTTATTACCCACATGTCCTTTTAAGTTTATTTATTTGCGCAATGAGGTATGTTCTTTCTTTTATTTGAGCGATATTGATCTATGAAGGATTGAAAGCAATCCACCACATGTGAACAACATCAGAGACTACACACCTGATCATTTGGGTATCGTTGTCCTTTTGTGTTTTATCTTACAAATCAGTGGTATTTGACTTTTTCCCAGCATCTCCAGAAATCTACAAGCATTTTGGAAGAACAGTAATTAATTTATATCTAGTGTGGTTTACTGGACACTTATATATGATTAGTTTATTTATTCTTTATAGGCTCACATCCTTTATTGGATCACATTATTTATTGGATCACTGTGCTATATTAAGGTTGATGGTAGTGCTTTATTAACTTTTTATATATTTCCTTTTGGAGGTCAGCCAGCCGTGCACTGGCATTATATGACCTGCGGAAATGCACACAGACCTTCCTGGCCTGCCTCAGGACATCCTGTAAGCCCGGGTACCTGCCCAAGAACCGCTGCACCTCCAAGTTAAGGACATGAGCCAAACAGGGCACATGGGTCATTTGTCCCTGTCGGAGGGCAGAGAGGAGGTTGGTGCTATTGTCACAATCCACCATACCTGGCTTAAGCTGACATGGCGTCAACCACCTCTGAGCCTGCCCCTGCATAGCTGACAGAATCTCTGCCCCAGTGTGGCTCCTGTCCCCCAAGCACACCAGCTCAAGCACCGCATGGCATCTTTTTGCCTGCGCGCTTGCGTAGCCCCTTGAATGCCTACGGAGCACTGCTGGTTCCGAGGACAAATCAGCACAGGAAGAGGCCATGGAGGAAGAAGAGGAGGGAGTGGAGGAGAGAGGTGTGGCAGAATCACCACTAGTAGAATTTTGGAGGCGTGGTGGCAAAACAACCTCCAACACTACTGCACCCTGTCCTGCATCCTTCCCAGCTGCCAGAAGAGTCACCCAGTACGCGATGATAGATAGGTAACGCCCCTGTCCATGCCTACTGGACCATGAGTCAGCGGTAATATGCACCTTACCGCTGACCGTCCTGTCCAGCGAGGCCAAGACATTGCCTTCCACATGCCGGTAGAGAGCTGGAATCGCCTTCCATGAGAAAAAGTGGCATTTGGGAACCTGCCACTGAGAAACCGCACATTCCACAAACTCACAGAAGGGGGCAGAGTCTACCAACTGAAAAAGGCAGCAGTTGAAGTGCTAGCAATTTAGCCAAGCTAGCATTCAACCGCTGGGCATGTGGATGGCTGGGAGCGAACTTCTTTCAGTTGTGCAGCAGCTGGGGCAGGGAAATTTGCCTGGTACAATCTGACGTCGGTGTACCGATAGCAGATTGCCCCCAAGTACTTGGCCGTGACACACCTAATTCTACACCTTCATTTCTCTCAGTGCAGGTTTCAGAGAGGACTGAAGGTATAGTGGGGTTGGAGATCCCAGCTGATAAGGAGCAAGGAGAGGTCCGCTTTGTTCTTTGGTGTGGGTCTTTTAGGTACGCTTGCAAACGAACTGCATGGCAGGTCGACATATGTCTGGTCAAGCATGTGGTGCCCAAGCGGGTGATGTTTTGGCCACGCGAGATACGCTTGAGACATATGTTGCAAATAGCAGCAGTGGGATCTGATGCACTCGTCTCAAAAAAGGCCCACACCAAAGAACTTTTGGAATAACATGCAAAGACAGCAGCGCCCTGCATATGCGGAGCTCTGCGGTGTAGTGCAGTCAGTGTGCTGCCCTTAAGCTGGCCCCTGGAGGGCATTCTGCCTCATTGGAGATGTGCCTCCTCCTCCTCCTCTCTCCTATCAGGCACCCACGTGGGAGTCAGTGACCTCATCATCCCCTCCCTCCTCAGCACTGGAGCAAACCTGGCAGTATGCTGCATTGCTGTCCTTCTTGGGCACCCCCTCTCTCTGGACTCACGTTTCTGCCTTCCTCTAGCTGGGTACCATCATCGGAGCCTTCAAAACGCTGGGCATCCTCCTGGAGCATGTACCCAACACTGTGGTCAAACAGTTCGGGGGACTCCTCAGGAGGACATGGTGGGGCTAGGGAAGGAGTGACTGATGTCATTGAGCTGAGGGAAGAGGCCGCGTTGGCAGCTGCTTTGCCAGACAAAGTACCCTGAGCCTGGGTGAGAAAGGATGAGGAGGATGAGGATGGTTTGGTCATCCACTCTACCAAGTCTTCTGCATGTTGTGGCTCAACACGGCCAGCTGCTGAAAAAAAGGACAAGCGTGTCCCACGGCCACATGCTGATGAGGATGCACCGTCTCCACAACCAGCACTGTTGCCTCTAGACACAGAGCCTGCTTGCCCTCTTTTATTGGCTTGTGACTGTCTGCCTCTCCTTGTTGGCCTTCCAGACATACTAATGGCCTGCAGTGAGATGTAGCTGCACAAAGCTAGGATATATATATATATATATATATATATATACTGATACTGCAGCTAGCAGAATCAACTGCCTGCCTGTAGTATTATTAGTAGGAGAACACCAGCAATTGTTTTCAGGTAGCTTTAGGTGCACACTGTGCAGAGGACACAGTACACTAATGCCCCGTACACACGGTCGGATTTTCCGAAGGAAAATGTGTGATAGGACCTTGTTGTCGGAAATTCCGACCGTGTGTAGGCTCCATCACACATTTTTCATCGGATTTTCCGACACACAAAGTTTGAGAGCAGGATATAAAATTTTCCGACAACAAAATCCGTTGTCGGAAATTCCGATCGTGTGTACACAAATCCGACGGACAAAGTGCCACGCATGCTCAGAATAAATAAAGAGATGAAAGCTATTGGCCACTGCCCCGTTTATAGTCCCGACGTACGTGTTTTACGTCACCGCGTTCAGAATGATCGGATTTTCCAACAACTTTGTGTGACCGTGTGTATGCAAGACAAGTTTGAGCCAACATCCGTCGGAAAAAATCCTAGGATTTTGTTGTCGGAATGTCCGAACAAAGTCCGACCGTGTGTACGGGGCATAACTGTAAATACTGTAGCTGCCTGCCTGTGGTATTAATAGGATCAGAAAAACAGCAATTGTCTTCAGGTAGCTTTAGGTGCACACAGTGTACTGCGTCCTCTGCACAGTGTGCACCTAAAGCTACCTGAAGACAATTGCTGTTGTTCTGATCCTATTAATACCACAGGCAGGCAGCTACAGTATTTACAGTTAGTGTACTGTATCCTCTGCACATTGTGCACCTAAAGCTACCTGGAGAAAATTGGTGGTGTTCTTCTGATCCTATTAGTACCACAGGCAGGCAGATGCAGTATTTACAGTTAGTGTACTGCGTCCTCTGCACAAACTGTAAATACTGCATCTGTGAGGCTGAGCTATATACTCTGTCCTGTGATGCTGGGGCTGTATACTATGTTCTGTGGTGCTGGGGCTGTATACTCTGTTCTGTGGTGCTGGGGCTGTATACTCTGTCCTGTGATGCTGGGGCTGTATAATCTGTCCTGTGATGCTGGAGCTGTATACTCTGGCCTGTAATGCTGAGCTATATAATCTGTCCTGTGATGCTGAGCGGCATAATCTTGACACTATGGGTGGAAGCAAGTGGAATACAGGGGATGGAGTGCTTGGGTTATATAAGGGGTGGGGCTTATGAGAAGTGGGATGGGTCAAAAAGAAAGGACGAGGTCTGGTGCCCCCCATCCTAAAACTTCACCAGCTGCCACTGGTGACAGGTGGGCCACATCGCTTAGCAGCCCCTATGGTGGTACCGCTACATTTATATATGATAAAGTGATGGCATTCATACAACCAAAGCAATAACAGGAAGAATGTGCATATGTCTGAGAAGAACAGTGTATATCCACCTCAATACAGTGCACTTTCACACCCTTCCTACCCAAGCCATTTTTCAGCTTTCAGTGCTGTCACACTTTGAATGATAATTGCGCGGTCATGCAACACTGTACCCAGACAAAATTGTTATCATTTCTTCCCCACAAATAGAGCTTTCTTTTGGTAGTATTTGATCACCTCTGCGGTTTTTATTTTTTGCGCTATAAACAAAAGAAGAGTGACAAGCTTGAAAAAACACAATTTTTTTTTACTTTTTGCTATAATAAATATCCAATTCTTTTTAAACACATTTTTTCCTCAGTTTAGGCCGATATGTATTCTTCTACATATTTTTGGTAAAAAAAATTGCATTAAGCGTATATTGATTGGTTTGCGCAAAAGTTATAGCGTCTACAAAATAGGGGATAGATTTATAGCATTTTTATTATAATTTTCTTTTTTAATAGTAATGGCGGCGATCTGCGATTTTTTATTGTGACTGCGATATTGCCGCGGACATATCGGACACTTTTGACACATTTTTGGGACCATTCACATTTATACAGTGATCCGTGCTATAAAATTGCTTTGATTACTGTATAAATGTGACTGGCAGGGAAGGTGTTAACACTAGGGGGTGATCGAGGGGTTAATTATGTTTCCTAGGGAGTGATTCTAAATGTGGGGGGAGGGGACTGACAAGGGGGGGAGACTGATTGGTGTTTCTCTGTACTGAGAACACACCATCGGTCTCCTCTCCCCTGACAGGACGTGGATGTGTGTGTTTACACACACAGATCTACGGTCCTGCTGTGTTACCGGTCAATCGCAATCAGGTCCCCAGTGACACGGCAGGCGTGCGCGCCCCCTGGTGGGCCGGGAAGACGAGAGCGTCATATGACGCCCTCCCAGAACGAGAGCTGCGCCGCCTGCCCGTCATATGAGAGCCGGCGGGAGGCAAGCTGTTAAATGTATCTATATATATATCTGGATATATAACTAAAGGCATTTAACACCAATACTTCCAATTAGGCCCTCTGGCACAGTTCAGTTGCAGGGGCCACTGATGAGCTGGCTTGCAAGGCGTAACACAATCTGGCTTGAGAGTTCGAACGCTGATGCATCTGTGGAGCGGTGGCTTCCTGAGGACACTTGTACAGACAAACACACCGATGGTGAAGAAGTCTGGAACACGCCACCTGCAAGGCAAATCTAGTCTATCTCTTGGTCCCTAACCTGACTATAGGCTATCAATGCTACCGGACCGCTACCTATCTAAATGGCCGTCGGAAGCCTATCCTGTCGCTACCCTGAGCTGTTTACCGTTCCCTAGGCTAATACTAGCTAGGAAACCCCCCCAGACCAAAAAGGGACACTGTTGCTTTAAATAATGAAGTGGCAGATATACACGTCAACACAAACCAGTCACTTGGTTATAATCAAATGAGCTTTGCTCTCATACACTTGAGAATAGCCCAAGTATATTGCAGTATGCAAATAGAGGCTTCTCTGATTCACTGAAACTTTCTAACAGATACAGTATCTCTAATAGGGATGAGCCGAACACCCCGCTGTTCGGTTCGCACCAGAACATGCGAACAGGCAAAAAATTAGTTTGAACACGCGAACACCGTTAAAGTCTATGGCACACGAACATGAATAATCAAAAGTGCTAATTTTAAAGGCTTATATGCAAGTTATTGTCATAAAAAGTATTTGGGGACCTGGGTCCTGCCCCAGGGGACATGGATCAATGCAAAAAAAAGTTTTAAAAACGGCCGTTTTTTCGGGAGCAGTGATTTTAATAATGCTTAAAGTGAAACAGTAAAAGTGTAATATCCCTTTAAATTTCGTACCTGGGGGTGTCTATAGTATGCCTGTAAAGGGGCGCATGTTTCCCGTGTTTAGAACAGTCTGACAGCAAAATGACATTTCAAAGGAAAAAAAGTAATTTAAAACTACTCGCGGCTATTAATGCATTGCCGATCCGACAATACACATAGAAGATCATTGATAAAAACGGCATGGGAATTCCCCACAGGGGAACCCCGAAGCAAAATTTTTTTTAAAAATGACGTGGGGGGGGGGTCCCCCTAAATTCCATACCAGGCCTTTCAGGTCTGGTATGGATATTAAGGGGAACCCCGCGCCAAAATGTAAAAAAAAAAAAAAACGGCATGGGGTCCCCCCAAAAATCCATACCAGACCCTTATACGCGCACGCAACCTGGCAGGCCGCAGGAAAAGAGGGGGGATGAGAGAGCGCCCCCCCTCCTGAACCGTACCAGGCCACATGCCCTCAACATTGGGAGGGTGCTTTTGGGTAGCCCCCCAAAACACCTTGTCCCCATGTTGATGAGGACAAGGGCCTCATCCCCACAACCCTGGCCGGTGGTTGTGGGGGTCTGCGGGCGGGGGGTTTATCGGAATCTGGAAGCCCCCTTTAACAAGGAGACCCCCAGATCCCGGCCCTCCCCCCTGTGTGAAATGGTAAGGGGGTACCCTACCATTTCACTAAAAACTGTCAAAAAATGACAAGAGACAGTTTTTGACAATTCCTTTATTTAAATGCTTCTTCTTTCTTCTTTCTTCTATCTATTATCTTTCTTCATCTTCTTCTTCTTCTGGTTCTTCTGGTTCTTTCTCCGGTGTTCTCGTCCAGCATCTCCTCCGCGGCGTCTTCTTCCCTTCTTCTCCTCGGGCCGCTCCGCATCCATGGCATGGAGGGAGGCTCCCGCTCTTCTCTTTATCTTCTTCTCTTCATCTTCTTCTCTTCATCTTCTTTTCGGGGTGCTCCGCATCCATGCTGGCATGGAGGGAGGCTCCTGCTGTGTGACGCTTCTCCTCTTCTGACGGTTCTTAAATAACGGAGGGGTGGGGCCACCTGGTGATTCCACCCCCCCTCTGACGCACGGTGACTTGACGGGGACTTCCCTGTGGCGTTACGGGGAATGCCACAGGGAAGTCCCATCATGTCCCTATGCGTCAGAGGGGGGCGGGGTCACTGGGTGGTCCCACCCCTCCGTTATTTAAGAACCGTCAGAAGAGGAGAAGCATCACACAGCGGGAGCCTCCCTCCATGCCGTCATGGATGCGGAGCGGCCTGAAAAGAAGATGAAGAGAAGAAGATGAAGAGAAGAAGATGAAGAGAAGAGCAGGAGCCTCCCTCCATGCCATGGATGCGTAGCGGCCCGAGGAGAAGAAGGGAAGAAGACGCCGTGGAGAAGATGCTGGATGAGAACACCGGAGGAAGAACCAGAAGAAGTAGAAGAATAAAAAGAAGAAGAAGATGAAGGAAGATAGAAGATAGAAGAAAGAAGAAGCATTTAAATAAAGGATTTGTCAAAAACTGTCTCTTGTCATTTTTAACATTTTTGACAGTTTTTTAGTGAAATGGTAGGGGTACTTTTGTACCCCCTTAGCATTTCACACAGGGGGGAGGGCTGGGATCTGGGGGTCCCCTTGTTAAAGGGGGCTTCCAGATTCCGATAAGCCCCCCGCCCGCAGACCCCCACAACCACCGGCCAGAGTTGTGGGGATGAGGCCCTTGTCCTCATCAACATGGGCAAAAGCACCCTCCCAATGTTGAGGGCATGTGGCCTGTTACGGTTCAGGAGGGGGGGGCGCTCTCTCATCCCCCCCTCTTTTCCTGTGGCCTGCCAGGTTGCATGCTCGGATAAGGGTCGGGTATGGATCTTTGGGGGGACCCCACGCCGTTTTTTTTTTACATTTTGGCCGGGGTTCCCCTTAATATCCATACCAGACCTGAAGGGCCTGGTATGGAATTTAGGGGGACCCCCACATCATTTTTTTTTTAATTTTGGTTCGGGGTTCCCCTGTGGGGAATTCCCATGCCATTTTTATCAATGAACTTCTATGTGTTTTGTCGGACCGGCAATGCATTAATAGCTGCGAGTAGTTTTAAATGACTTTTTTTCCTTTGAAATGTCATTTTGCTGTCAGACTGTTCTAAACACGGGAAACATGCTCCCCTTTACAGGCATACTATAGACACCCAGCTACGAAATTTAAAGGGATATTACACTTTTATTGTTTCACTTTAAGCATTATTAAAATCACTGCTCCAGAAAAAACGGCCGATTTTAAAACTTTTTTTTGCATTGATCCATGTCCCCTGGGGCAGGACCCAGGTCCCCAAACACTTTTTATGACAATACCATGCATATAAGCCTTTAAAATTAGCACTTTTGATTTCTCCCATAGACTTTTAAAGGGTGTTCCGCGGCATTCGAATTGCCTCGAACACCCCAAATTGTTTGCTGTTCAGTGAACTTGCGAACAGCTCATGTTCAAGTCGAACATGAGTTCGACTCGAACTCGAAGCTCATCCCTAATCTCTAATTCCCACACAGGAGTGCTCACACAGAAGTGACAGTAATATAACAAACAGTGAGCCACACAGTGCAGTAACACTTGCCTATTTTATTGTCTCTTTTCAGCCTGGAAGGATGGATGATAGCCTTGAGGGGTCTCCTGACCCTTAAGCAAGCACAGGAAACAACCTCTTAACAGGAAGAATCTGTTTGTAACAAGAACTCTATGGTATGTACCAGGCATTAATGTAAACAACCTCACAGACAGTGTACAATAGAACACTTCCTTACAAGGGGAAATGTACTAACCCGAACGGCAACCCCCATTGAAGTCTATGGGAGCCGAACAGGAAAAATCAAAAGTGCCAATTTTGAAGGCTTATATGCAAGTAATTGGCAATAAAAGGGGTCTGGGTACTGCCCTGTGGGACATGTATCAATGCAATTTTTTTTTTTAAAACGACTGTTTTTCCAGGAGCAGTGATTTTAATTATGCTTTCAGTACAACAACAAATATGAAAAATTCCTTTAAATATAGTGCTTGGGGAGTCACCTTAGTCTGACTGTAAAGTGGTGCATCTGTAGCAAATATAACATGCTGCAGCAAAAATGACATTGCCCAAGAAAAAAAACAAGTCAAATCACATTTAAAATGACTCATGGATACAATTGCCGACACCCAGCTATTGGAAAAAAAAGGAAAAATAAACAGCTTGGGGTCCCCCCAGTCCATACCAGACCCGAAGGGGAACCCCACGCCAAAATGTAAAAAAAAAAAATGACATGGGGTCACCCCCAAAATCCATACCAGACCCTTATCTGGGCATGCAGCCTGGCAAGCAAGGAAAGGGGGGAATGAGCGAGCGCCCCCCCCCCCCCTCCTGAACCATACCAGCCCACATGCCCTAAACATACCAGCCCACATGATGGGGACAAGAGCCTCATCCCCACAATCGTGGCCGGTGGTTGTGGGGGTCTGCGGGCAGAGGGCTTATCGAAGTCAGGAAGCCCCCTTTAACAAGGGGGCCCCCAGATCGTGGCCCCCCATGTGAATGAGTACAGTTACATAGTAACCCTACCCATTAAAAAAGTTTACAAAGAAAAAAAAAAACAGGAGACAAATTTTTGACAAATCCTTTATTAAAAAATAAAACATTTGTGTCCCTCGATGTAAATCCATCGTCAATCACGCCACCTGCCGGACCCGAAAAAAAACCACAAAATAACTCAACGCTCCACCTTCTGGGAGGTCTGGCTGCCGAATGCCTCTAGTCTGCTTTGACAGTTCTTATATAAGTAAGGGCGGGGGCCACCTGGCAACGTCATCTAGTCGCCCTGCCCCCTTGTGACATTCACACTTTTTTTTTTTTTAACTGGCCCCCCTTTTTTTTTATTCAGCCGCCAGTGGGGAAACCTATTGACGGCTGATGACTTATCGGTTGTTACGGACACCACGGCCGGCTACCCGTCACTCTCCTAAAACCAGCTTATGCTCATGCTCGGGCCCAACTCTTAATTAAGAGTTGTGACAAACAGTACTATTTTTAAAGTGCAACTATAGCCGTGCAATAAAATATTGCTGTCAATTTTAATACAGAAAAGAGTGAATGTTGATTTTGTAAGGAAATTTTGAATTGTCCAGTTATCTACAAGGAAAATGAAAAAAAATAACTTTGCAAATTGCTTTACGCCTTTAGTAAATCAACCCCTGTATGTCTCTTCTGCAAGAAAAGCTTCTGTTCTGCTTGTCATCAATGTGTCTTTTCAAAGTACACTGACCCGCATGTAGCAAGGTGTTACTGGGGAAGGGGAGAGGGGTTGGGTGTGTCACTTTTTGACGCAGCTCACTTCTCCAAGGTGCACTGGGCAGTGATAGTTTGGTAACACAGTGGTCACATGACTGCTGCTGTGCTCTGAGCACTAGAGGGAACCCTGCAGTGGACTGGTCCTCTGCAGTGGGTCCCAGTGGCCATCTTCGGGAAGGCTGTACATATTAAGATGCAGGATTCCTGCACAATTTGGCAGGCTTTTTGGCGCAGACATAATATATAAATATCATATGCTGTTCCAGGAAGGGCTCTTGCATGGGAAGAGATAGGAGGCAGCAGCTGACATGGAGAGTGGAGAGGGAAACATTTGTCCATAACCCCTTTCTAGTGAATGGTACTACTTCCCAACAAAGTTAACCACTTGCCAACTGCTGCACACCAATATCGTGTCACGGAGCCTCAGAAGGGGGAAGTACCTATGTAAACAAGGCATTTCCCCATTCTGGCTTGTGTCATGACAGAGACCACTGCTCTCTGTCTTCGGGAGCAATGATCACTGTCATGTGAGTTGTAGCCCACCCCCCCACAGTTAGAATCACTCCCTAGGACACACTTAACCCCTTTATCGCCCCCTAGTGGTTAACCCCTTCCCTGCCAGTGTCATTTACACAGTAATCAGTGCATTTTTATAGCACTGATCGCTGTATAAATGACAATGGCCCCAAAATAGTGTCAAAAGTGTCCGATGTGTCCACCATAATGTCACAGTCCTGATAAAAATTGCAGAACGCCGCCATTACTAATAAAAAAAATAATAATAAAAATGCCATAAAACTATCCCCTATTTTGTAGGTGCTATAACTTTTGCACAAACCAATCAATATACGCTTATTGCGATTTTTTTTTTTTTTTACAAAAAATATGTAGAAGAATATGTATCGGCCTAAACTGAGGAAAAAAATAAAATTATATATTTTTGGGGGATATTTATTATAGCAAAAAGTAAAAAATATTGCGATTTTCAAAATTGTCGCTCTTTTTTTATATGTTTATAACGCAAAAAATAAAAACCGTACAGGTGATCAAATACCAACAAAAGGAAGCTCTATTTCTGGGAAGAAAAGGGCGTCAATTTTGTTTGGGTGCAACATCGCATGACCGCGTAATTGTCAGTTAAAGCGATGCAGTGCCGAATCACAGAAAGTGCTCTGGTCAGGAAGGGGGTAAAATCTTCCGGGGCTGAAGCGGTTAAAGTGATACTAAAGTCTTGTTTTTTTCCCTATAAAAATAATAAACATGTTATACTTACTTGCCCTGTGCAGTGGTTGTGGACAGAGCAGCCCAGATCCTCCTCTTCTCAGGTCCCTCTTTGGCACTCCTGGCCCCTCCCTCCAGTTGAGTGCCCCCACAGCAAGCAGCTTGCGATGGGGGCACCAGAGCCGAGCCGCAACTCGGTGCTGTGGACCGGCCTTCTCCCACCCCCTCTCTCTCATTGGCTTACTGACTTTGATTGACAGCAGCGGGAGCCATTGGCGCTTTGCTGCTCTCTCAGCCAATGAGGAGGGAGAGTCCAGACAGCTGAGTCTCTCGTGCAACATCACTGGATCGAGATGGGGCTCATGTAAGTGTTAGGGGGGTTGAGGGGGGATGCTGCACATAGAAGTTATTTTACCTTAATGCATAGAATGCATTAAGAAAAAAAACTTCTGCCTTTACAACCGCTTTAAGACTCTCTCAGGGATTATAGAAGCAGAGTCATTTTTTGGGGGGAAGCCAGAGAACCCTGTATTAGAATGGGAAAGTCTGTTGTGCAATGAGCACCCATGCTGGGAAGGACTTTATCCTTAGTCTAATAAATGGAACCTCTGTCCTGCTGTCTCCAAAGCCTCTGGTACATTAACTGATTATCTGTGTCACTGTGAACACCCAAGCTCTAAAAGTTATGGAATATGTTTATGCTATTGAGACTTGCCTTAATCCACCATTTCGGAGATGCCTTCTTCTGACAACAAGGTTGTTTGCTGACAAGTTATGTTGAAGTATAGCTGCAAATGCAACCTGAACCTGACTGAACATTCTGGGGGTTATTTACTAAAGGCAAATCCACTTTGCACTCCAAGTGCACTGAAAGTGCACTTGGAAGTGCAGTCGCTGTAGATCTGAGGGGGACATGCAAGGAAAATAAAAAACAGCGTTTTAGCTTGCACATGATTGGATGATAAAATCAGCAGAGCTTCCCCTCATTTCAGATATACCCCTCAGATTTACAGTGACTGCACTTCCAAGTGAACTTTCAGTGCACTTTCAAGTGCACTTGCAGGGCACTTGTAGTGCACTTGTAGTGCAAAGTGGATTTGCTTTTCGGAAAATAACCCCCTCTATGTCTGTAATGCGCATGCGATGTGTGATAACTGCTAATGGGCTCTACGGAAAGGAGTCCTTTGCCTATACCAGGAAGGACACTGTGATGGTTTAAAGGTCTTTATTCTCCCATTAGTTAAAGTGGACAAACCATATAAGGCTGCAGTGACCGCTGGCTTGGTAGAGCATTGGTCCCTTGTACAGTGCCTGGAGCTACAGGTAAAAGAGAGGCCTCTCAGTTCAAGCAGTTCCCCTTATGATGTTGGTCTAAGCAATGGTGAGCTGATTCTCTTATATCTGAACTTTCTAGAAGGCCCTTGCAGGATTCTGAGGCTTATACAAACCAGCTGGAAGGAGCTTCAATTCTGTTACTAGTAGGAGTCTGGCCTTAATGAGCCTGGTCTCATATTTAGTGTAGGCCACCCTACACATGCATGCATAGCTCATTATACATTCACTATAGGCGCCGAAACTGAGAAGAAGACTGAGCGACGATTGAAGCACTGGCTCACGTGAATGGAGGGGAGGTAAGTACCATGGACCTTAGCTCTTTTTTAATAAAAAACACAACACATCTGTTCTCTTACTCATCACATTTATTAGCAGCAGTTCAACATAAAGGTAGTGGGAGTGCTTAGATAATTGGACCCTGTAGGCATACAACCTTTGGTACCAAAGCAACACCACTATGCTAGGGGCACCAATGCAAAAAAATAGGCTTAGAATACTGTGTCAAATAAGTAGGTTTATGTGGAATGGCTATTTTTCTACAAAAAATGTGAGGTCAGCACTATACATAGCTAACCTTGGTAAATCTTTGTTCTTCAAATTGATCAAATGCATAGATAAAGTTATATAAAATCCACTGACCATTTGTTATTTGTTTTAAAATGTTTATCAACATTAGTCAATTAAGTTTTCTATATGCCATGGAACGTGTATAATGACTGAATACCAGGCTATTGATTTGGGTAGGTACATTTAACACAACTGATATTTGTAGGCATATTTAACAGAAGGTAGCATTATAAATAACATTGCCATTATAATATTAATTTTTACAGATTCTAAGCTTACAGTAAAATCAATGGTGACTTATTTTCAGGACGCACCTCACATATTCCATTTATCCCCTTTGGTGGAAGAAAGATTGTCATGATTTATACCATTTAACATAATATACACTTGGAATTTGTTAGGATTTCAAGTGAGCTCTACTAATCTCTGCACTAAAGTTAAAAACCATTGTCTAGCCCTTTCATGACTAAGCCTATTTTTGAAATTTGGTGTTTACAAGTTAAAATCCATATTTTTTGCTAGAAAATTACTTAGAACCCCCAAACATTATATATATTTTTTTAGCAGAGAATCTAGAGAATAAAATGGAGATTGTTGCAATATTTTATATCACACGGTATTTGTGCAGCGGTGTTTTAAACGCAAATTTTTGGAAAAGGGACACTTCCACGAATTTTAAAAAATCCAAACAGTAAAGTTACCCCAATTTTTTTGTATAATGTGAAAGATGATGTTACGCTGAGTAAATAGATACCAAACATGTCAGGCTTTATAATTGCATGCACTCGTGGAATGGCGACAAACTATGGTAGCTATGAATTTCCATAGGCGACGCTTTAAATTTTTTTTTACGGTTACCAGGTTAGAGTTACAGAGGAGGTCTAGGGCTAGAATTATTGCTCTCACTCTGATGATCGCGGCGATACCTCACATGTGTTATTTGAACACCGTTTACATATGCGTGCGCGACTTCCGTATGCGTTTTCTTCGCTGCGCGAGCTCGCGGGGACGGGGGCGCTTTAAAAATTTTTTTTTTTAATTTATTTTATTTATTTTTATACTTAAAAATTGTGTTTAAAAAAAAAAAAATGTTTTTTTTTTTACTTGCTGTCACAAGGAATGTAAACATCCCTTGTGACAGTAATAGGTGGTGACAGGTACTCTTTATGGAGGGATGGGGGGTCTAAAAGACCCCCCATCCCTCCTTTACACTTCAAAGTATTCAGATCGCTGAAAACGGCGATTCTGAATACTGTGTATTTTTTTAAATTCGGCGCCATTGGCAGCCGAGTAAACGGGAAGTGACGTCATGACGTCGCTTCCGCGTTTACATTGAGAAGGCTGGAACGAAGCCACCCACAGCTTCGTTCCAGCCCGCCCCCAGACGCTGGAGGCAGACGATTGGACACCGGGCCTCCCGATCGCACGGGAGGCCGGTAAGAGCGGCGGGAGGCGGCGGGAGAGGGGGATGTCCCCTCCCGCTCCTCCGGTATAACAGCCGAGCGGCTTTTAGCCGCATCGGTTGTTATATACGGGTAGCCGATCGCCCGCTCTGAACAACGGTACTGGGATGATGCCTGCAGCTGCGGGCATCATCCCGGTATAACCCCCGAAAGCCGAGTATGCAGATGTGCGTAAGGTCGGCGGGAAGGGGTTAAAACCTGCCCTGTCGTTCAACTGACAGATTCTGAATATATCCATTGTTAATCCAAAATGTTAAGTGGCTAATGTCCATAACACTCTAAAATGTGTATACACATAAATATTGTTTAGAGCAGTGCTCTGTCTCCGCTTGTATGAACATAGCTACAGGGACCTGTAGGCTAGGATGTGTGTATAAAATGTACAGTGTAAATATATGAACAGAGTGTATATACTATATTTTTGTACTTTTATACAAAATTCCCCTTCCAAGTTGTTACCCTTTTTCCCCATCCAACCAACATTTATGGGATGCCCTTTTATTCCTGGGCCCAGGAGGTATTTTTGTAAATTGTTTTTCCACAGCTGAGGAAAACTGATTTTTGGTGGGGGGTGAATGTAGCACCCTCTACCAGAAGGTAGGTGCTAGTAAGGATTGTTTTACTAGGTTTGTTCAGCACAGGCAAATTTAGGCAGGCCTATGCTACAAGATAGGCCTGTCTGTTTTGATCTGGGGGCTGGGAGTGGTTAGAGTAGCAGTGGGTGTGACCACCTGGCTCCAGCTCTGAGGCACCTCCCCTGCTTCCAGGGAGAATGTTCTGGAAGAGGAGGATGGGCCTAGAGCTGGAGTGGCAGGCAGCACATGTGGGAGCTCTGACCAATCCCTAACTGGCATTGGCAAGGCACGGGCCTCCTATATAGGCTGAGGTCTCATGCTGCTGGGGAGGAGTAGTCGACTGTGTGATGTGAGGAATGGAGTGCTAGACAGCCGCAGGTGCACACCCCCATCTGGGGGGGGGTGTGGGGTTGCAGGAGGAGGCCCGAGGAGAACAGTGAGGGAACATTGCCTTTACACGGTCACTGGCAATGTCTCTGTCACCACAGTCGGTGGCAGGGAACTCCTGGAGCAGAGGGGCAGGAGAAGCTGTCAGAACGCATGGTCCGGAAAAGTTCCTCATCAAGGATTCAGGGCTGGAAGGTTGGAAGGTCGGTGAGTGTTACCACAGTGGATGGCTGGGGGATGTGCCGGGGATTCTGTAAGTGAATTCTGCTTCTTCTCGGTCACTAGCAGAGTCTTTATCATGCACACGGTGGATGGTGAAGAGTCCTGGATCAGAAAAGAGACTGTGGGGATGTGTGTGTCAAATCAGTGTGGCCGGGGAACACATGATTTGCAAGCTGGACTGGCTGGGCGCAGTAGTCCATTTCCTAAAACATAGACTTTAACCTACTAGGCCTCCGGGGAGAGGTTCAGCAGGCCTCAGGCCTAGTAGCAGTGAGTCACCAGAGCCAGTAGAGGGGCTTATTCGAGCATTACAGGGCATTAGAAGAGGATGTGTTATACCTTAAACGTAATTACAAGTTGTGCAGGAGGAAACAAAGTGTGCAAGGAGAAGCAAGTTTGGGCAGGTGGTGAGAACTAAGACCATTACTTTTACACGGTCAAAAGTGATGTTTCTGTCCCTCACACAGCGATGGCTGGAGAACTCTTAGTAACAGCAGTCTGCATGGAGATGCAGGGAGCAATAGTCTGCATAGCAGATGCAGAGGGATGTCTGAAGATTTCTACTTAGTCAAGTGTTCACATTCGATTGTTTGCCAGTAGTGCTAACACCATGGCTACACATGCTTCTTGGAGAAGCTTCAATAATATAGGGCAGGGAGAATCAAATTAATAGTATGAATATTTGTCATGCCCCAGCCAATGTTTGGAATAAATGTTTGGAATGCCTGTTCCAGAGTGTTCTTCTTCTGCTAGGATGGTTCCGGTTCTTCTGGGGATACTGTCCCTGGGAGATAGCTAATGAGACAAGACATTTCAGTCTGGGCCTCTCAGGATTTGAGCTGAGGGCCTGGTGAACATTACTAATGAATTTTGCTGACGGGTAGGGATGAGCCAGACACCCCCCCCCCCCAGTTCGGTTCGCACCAGAACATGCGAACAGGCAAAGAATTTGTGCGAACATGCAAACACCGTTAAAGTCTATGGGACACGAACATGAAAACTTACAAGTGCTCATTTTATAGGCTTATATGCAAGTTATTGCCATAAAAATGTGTTTGGGGAACCTGGAACTGCCCCAGGGGACATGTATCAATACAAAAAAAGTTAAAAACAACTGTTTCTTTCAGGAGCAGTGATTTTAAGAATGCTTAAACTGAAACAATAAAAATGAAATATTCCTTTAAATATCGTATATCGTGCCTGGGGGGTCCCCTTAGTCTGCCTGTGAAGTAGCGCATCTGTCTGATGTGTTTTACTGTCCGGCAGCAAATTTACATTTCTAAAGGAAAAAATGTCATTTAAACTTGCTCGCTGCTGTAATGTATTGCCGGGTCCTGGCAATATAGATAGAAATCTAGGGGAAAAACAGCATGGGTCCCCCCCAGTCCATACCAGGCCCTTTGAGTCTGATATTGATATTAAGGGGAGCTCCACGCCAAAATGCAAAAAAAAACAACGCGGGGTCCCCCCCAAAATCCATACCAGGCCCTTCAGGTCTGGTGTGGATTTTAAGGGGAACTCCACGCCAAAAAAAAAATTGCCATGGGGGCCCCCCCTCAAAATCCATATTATCTGAGCATGCAGCCTGGAGGACAGGATAGGGGGGGCGAGCAAGTACCCCCCCTTCCTGAACCATACCAGGCCACAAGCCCTCAACATGGGGAGGGTCCGTCTCAATGGGAGGCATCCCGCTTAAAAAAAAAAAAAAAGTTTTCTGCGATGTCCATCCAATCTCAATCATGGCGCAGACGGAACCAAAAAATAGAAAAAAAACTACACCTTGATGGGAGGTGTCTTTTCGCTGTGACATCTGTTATATAGGCAAGGGCGGGGCCTCCGGCTGCCGTAACCAGATGACCCGGCTCTCCTCTGATGGCACATCGAGGCGGAGCTTTTTTTTTTCTATTTTTCAGGTCCGCCAGCGCCTTCATTGAAAATGGATGGACAACGCGGGACACTTTTTTTTGTCTTTTTAAATAAAGGAATTGTCAAAAACTGTCTTTTGTGGTTTTTACTTTTTGGCACTTTTTTGGTGAATGGGTAGGGGTACAATGTACCCCTACCCATTCACATACAGGGGGCGGGATTTGGGGGCTTCCAGATTCTGGGACCCCAAAGCACCCTCCCCATGTTGCACCCTGCCTTTGGCCAATTATAGCTCTCGCATCAGAGGGCGCTGTGATTGGCCAAAGCATGCAGGTCAGGCCAATCATCAAACGTCAATGCACTGCGATCTCACAGTGCATTATAGGGCGTTCCGCAGCGCTCGAATTTCCCACGAACGCCCCATATGTTTGGTTAGTTTGCGAGAAAACGAACACCCGATGTTCGAGTCTAACTTACTTTCGACTCGAACCGCGGGCTCATCCCTACTGAAGGGCACTATTCTGTAGTCATGTTTGGAGAAGGATCCTTTTATCTCCTTCAATGAGGAACTGCTGTGGAAGCTGGCTGGCATTCAGCTCCTGGGACATTGTGAGTAAGACCTACTGTGGGACTTACATGTGTGTCTGCAACTATAAGGATTTGTGCTAGAAGTTTGTCCTCCCATTAATTGTTTTTTGAGCACCCTGAACCCCCTGAACCCCTCTCCTGTTTAAATTTATTTAGCAATAAGACATCCCCTAGACTGAGCCTGTATTGTTGGTGTGCATAGAACTGTGTCTGTGCAGGCAGCTTCTGTAATAGTAAGGGAGACCTGGGCATATTCTCAGCGCCCCCTCTGGGGGTGAGCGCTACAGTTTAATGAAGTAAAGCTTAATTTCTTCATTTTATCCTACTACAGAAAATTAAAAATTTGAATTTTCTTTGTGTATCAATTGTATTTACATATGAACAGTATGTTAAAGGTGATTTTCTATCAAAATATGTCTAGAATTTTGTGCGATTTTGGCACTAGGTGGGAGGGACTTAATTTTGAAAGGTCTTCAAAGTGGTACTAAAGGCAAATTTTTTTTTTACCTAGTGGGGGTAAGGTGTCTCTTTGGGAGCCCCAGATAGCAAAAAAAAATCAACATGAGTTCTAAACCTTCATAGTAAAAAAAAACATTTTTTCTCTCTTTTTTTTCCTTTTTTGATTTAGATAAAGTTTTTAGTTTGACCTAAACATTAAAAGATACATGTCAGTGCGCATGCGCGAGAGCTCCGACATGGCCGCCTGAGCCGAGAGCTCCGCTCCACCCCGGACCGCCGAGCCGCACAATAGCCGCCACAGCCCGCTAACGGGATACACAACACCCTCCCCAGGAAGGGGATCTGCCGGGGATCAAGGGGGTATGTCTGGACCCCAGGCAAAACGAGATCTTGGCCCCCAATTTGCCTCGGCGGGAGCGGACCTGCATCCCAAGATGGCCGCCAGCCGGACGGACTGCTGCATCCAGGAGGCATCCACTCCAGGACATCAGAGTGCAGGCCAGTACTGACCCCCCCGACCCTGACTTACGCTCAAGCAGCACAGGGACCCTCTCAAACTCCACATATCCCTCCGCACGACCACACAAAGAACCAGGCCTCAGCAAAGTCCCCCTCAGAGACGCTGTCCCTCTCCCAACAAAAGATGCTCTCACAGGCCCCCCCTGCACAGGCCCCAACACTGGCTCCTACTATGTTCCAATCTGGACTATCAGTATCAGACCTCACAGCAATACAGGAAGCCATGTTTGTTAAATTCTCATCTCTTCTGGAGAAAGGTCTGGCAAACACAGCTAATCAAATCACCAATACTATTAAAGCGGACCTGTCCAATTTAGGCGCCAGAATTGAAGCCATTGAGGACAAAGTGGAATCCACAACCGCCAGAACCAACCAAAACTCTGCTCACCTCAGGACCATTCAAGATCAATTAGACTTGGCCCTTTCCAGGATCGACGAACTCGAGAACCGGTCTAGGAGGTACAACTTCCGAATAAGAGGCCTTCCGGAAACCTTTTCGGACATACCCTCCACGGTCCAGGACATCATAACAGCCCTTATTCCCAACATTCCCCCCCAACGTCTTGAACTGGACAGGGCACATAGGTCTCTTGGACCCCCCAGACAGGATGGCTCCCCAAGGGACATCATAGTCAAGCCACACTTTTATGCGGTTAAGGAAGAGGTCATGCGCCAATCTCGTCTGAAGGCTACGCTGCAGCACCAGGGTCACCAGATCCATATTTTCGCTGACCTCGCTCCTACAACTATTCAAAGACGCAGGACACTTAAACCCCTTCTCACGGTCCTCTCTCAACGGGACATCAAATACCGCTGGACCTTCCCCTTCGCTGTTAAGTTCTCCATCCAGGGCAAAACCCACTCATTCGCTACCCTACAGGAAGGGGAGAGGCTTTTACTAGGCCTCAGGCTGATATCCCATGAAACTCCAATGGACTTCACGCCTGCTTCCTCGGGCTCTACTAAACGACCACCACCAGGCAGCCCGGTATCCCCGCTATGGTCGAAGGGCCCTTCCAAGAAGAGCAAAGAGGGGAAACCACCCTAAGACTGACTTACCCACCTCATAGCTTCTCCCCAGTCTCTCCAGAGACATTTTCGGGACTGTTCTTTCTCCCAGATGATGGAGCAGGAGCTCCAATTCCTTCCCACGCCTTACAGACATGACATCCCCCACTGCGTCAATTTCTCAGATGCTCTCAGTGATCTTCACCGTCTTCACCGTTTTCTAAGCCTATCGTCTCCTCCGGATACAGAAGGCCTACACCACTCACTCATCCCCTTTTTCCTCAGCACTCCGAATGCAAAACCAGCTAAACTGGATGACAGCTGCTCTAGGAGAAGTAGTCATCTACAAGAAATTCAATTCTACAAGATAACCAAGATACCTCTCTCATAATGAACAGATTACTGGACTAGAATGGGGTCATAGGTTTAGCTGGGCCAATTCTTAGTTCAGTCAGAAAACTTGGTATACCTGTGTTCCCTTTACCCTTCCCGTTTTGCAGGTGTAGGTCAGTTAGACTAGATAGATGGGGTCTCTCTTGTCGGGGGTGGACCCCCGGGCCTTCCCCCTCACAGGAGCGGTTGGGGGGGAGTTACCCAGGGGATTAGAAGTGGGCCAGATCCTCAGGTTCTTGTTGTTTTGTTCCTTCCGGTGAAGATTTATGCCACAGGCATAGAGATCCCTGATATCTAGACTTTTATTGCAGTGTTTCTTCCTTTTTTTACAAATGTTGTGTGTTTAGTTTATAGTTCAATTTTGACACACCAAGGGTCCGGGGTGGACCACTTGTGCCTCTACTCGATTCCAGAGAGCCGCTGGTGTCCTCTGGTATCTGAACTTCTGCCGCCCTACAGGGCAGTCAGAAGTGGCTCATTGGGGTTAGAGCGGACTTGGACCCGCATAAACCCAAGGGTATCTCTATAGTACCCATGTCTTTGTTTTTCCCATTATTGTCTTTTAAGTATTTAATTTCTTTCTTCCTCTACTCACCCCTTTTTTCTCTCCTAGCCAACCCGGGGGGGGTACCCCTCCAAGCACCAGAATTGCGCCTAGGACGGCTCAACACAAGCTGGCCGCCGTACAATGTCAACAGACCTCCAAGGGTAAGTGACTGCATGATTCCCAGCTTCCATTCCCTCTGCTCCTATGACTGACCTCACCGTGAAGGATAATGACCTCAAGATTGGTTCTCATAATGTCCAGGGCCTTAATTCTCCAAGGAAAAGGAGATTAGCCTTTGATCATTATAAATCATTGAAGTTTGATGTGTTGCTCTTACAGGAGACACACTTCCAGTCTCGGTACACCCCCAAGTCCCTACACTCACACTTTCCGACATTTTATCTAGCGAACGCCCCCAATAAGACGAAAGGGGTTGCTATTCTTTTCTCTAAAAACTGCAAATTCTCATTCCTCTCTGACTTTAGGGACCCAGAGGGCAGATTCATCTTGGTAAAGGGTACCTTGGAAGGCGTTCTATATTCTTTTGTCTCATATTATGCCCCTAATAAGGGCCAAGCGGCGTTTTTCCAGGACCTCTTCTCAACCTTGAACCCCCTCTTGGAAGGCAAAGTAATTATGGGGGGGGACTCAAATGTTGCATTTGATCAGGGTCTAGACAAAACCAGGCCCCTCAAAAACCAACTCACACGCCCCACAAAACTTAGCACGAGGATCGCCAAAATGGTCCATACACAAGGTCTAGTGGATGTTTGGAGGGAACTAAACCCCAACAAAAAGGACTTCACACACTTTTCCGCTCCTCACCAATCGTACGCTAGGATTGACCACATCCTCACCCAGACAGCTCTTATTCCTCTGTCAACCAAAGCGGCAATTCTCGACACAGCTTGGTCCGATCATTCATTGGTTTCCCTTACTCTACAAAATGTCCTGTCTGGGCGAGGAGGTTTCTACTGGCGACTAAACGAATCCCTGTTAGCCGACCCTAGCTTGGTTAAGGAAATTGCTAAAGCTATTAAAGAATTTTTCCTCTTGAATGATGTGGATAATATCAACCCCGAAACCCTGTGGGCAGCCCACAAGGCAACCATTCGAGGAGTCATAATTAAACTAGCGTCCAAATTTAAGAAGGAACGTTTGATCGACATTCAGAAGCTTGAACAGTCCTTCCTTCACCCAAAAGCAGAACATAAAAAGCACCCATCTAAGACCCTTTTGGGTAAACTTGATGCCACCAGACTTGAGCTGAATCTCGCCTTAACGGCTAAAGCAGAGAAGACTCTTCGATGGTCTGGAGCCAAATTTTATTGCCACAGGGATAGATTCGGCTCCATGCTAGCTTCTAAACTCTCACCTAAATTTCGCTCCAATTCCTTCCCCAAATTGAGGATAGCTGGTCAACCCCCAACAGCAAATCCAAATAGTATCATGTCCGCTTTCCACGATTTTTACTCTTCTCTCTACAGCCCTCCTCTATCTGAAAAAGGCTCCCGAGTAAATGACTTCTTATCCCAGCTTGAACTTCCATCTCTATCCAGGGACTGTAGAGACTTAATGGAGGCCCCCATCACGGAAGATGAAATCAGGGCAGTTATAAAAAGCCTCAAGTCCGGCTCAGCCCCAGGGCCAGACGGCTTCTCAGTCCCTTACTATAAGGAATACAGCGCTATCCTAGCCCCGTATCTAGCAAAGTTTTTTAATTCTAAAAAGTCAGGATCCCCTCTGGAATCTCAACTAAATACAGCATTCATCTCAGTGATCCCCAAACCCAACAAAAACCATGAGAAAGTTGAGAACTACAGACCCATTTCTTTAATTAACAATGACCTTAAAATTCTCACTAAAATTCTTGCCAATCGCCTCTCCTCCTTTATCAATCACTATATACACAAGGACCAAGTTGGTTTCATACCCGGTAGGCAAGGGCCTGACCAAATTAGAAGAGCTATAGATATAGTATCCATCCTTCAATCTAACTGGGAAGGGGGACCGAAACAGAAAGGTATGCTTCTCTCGTTGGATCTCCACAAAGCATTCGACTCGATCGAATGGCCCTATCTCTTCGCCATACTAGAAATTTGGGGCTTCGGACCCAACTTTTTGGGAACTCTAAAATCTCTATACTCCTCTCCCAAAGCGGTGATACGCCTACAAGGTCAATACTCTAAAACTCTGACCATTGCAAGAGGAACTAGGCAGGGATGCCCACTTTCCCCCCTAATTTTTGCCATAGCTATCGAAACAATAGCAATAGCAATAAGAGCAGACCCCAACATTCAGGGAGTCGCCTGCGGTGACCAGGTCCACAAATGCGGGCTGTTTGCGGACGATATGCTCCTTTTCCTCACATCCCCAACCACCTCCCTCCCAAACCTTTGCAGGCTCCTGAAAGAGTTTTCGGGGGTCTCTGGGCTTAAGGTCAATTATGCCAAATCTTCAGCTTTGAATATCTCCCTGGACCCTTCCTTAGTGGCATCCCTGCAGAGTTCCTTTGATTTCAAATGGAGTGATTCTTACATTGACTATTTGGGGATAAGGCTCACAGCGAAAACTGAACTCCTTTATGCATCCAACTTCCCTCACACTTACCGCAAACTAGAGTCGGACTTATCCAAATAGGCCAGAATGGGTTTATCCTGGTTGGGGAGGATTCATGCCGTCAAGATGACCCTACTCCCCAGAATTCTCTACCTATTTAGAGCCATCCCAATCAACATCAACAGGGAACATTTGAAATCGCTCCAACGGAAAATAGTAAAATTCATTTGGGGAGGGAAAGGGAACAGACTACAACAGAGCACTTTATACTTAAGTAGAACCCAAGGGGGTTTAGGCCTTCCGCATCTACTTTGGTATTTTCAATCGGCCAGATTAGCTCAGATTTCGACGGTATATGCGAAAGCGGAGAGACCGGACTGGATAATGATTGAGAGACAGGCAGTCCCCTCTTTCACTATTGATTTCCTTTTGTGGGTTCCCCCTAAAAAACGTCCCCCCATTCTATCCCCAATCCTCTCGCAATCCTTTCAGTTATGGGATTCTCTAAGAAACCTTCCAAACTTAACTTCCCGCAAACAACCACTGGCCCATATATTCAATAATCCTGACTTTCCCCCGGGAACCGACATTAAAGCATTCCGCTGGTGGCTGAACAAGGGGATGTACCGGATTGGACACTACTTCACATCAATGGGGCCTTTAACCAGGGCCTTCTGTGTGAGTCAGTTGGAGATGCCTGACTCTGAGAACTTCCGCTTTCAGCAGATCAGACACTTCCTCACAAATAGAGGTAAAGACAATCCTTCTAACCATTCTTTCACCCCCTACGAGGTATGGTGCGGTCGTTCCACGGAGCAGAGGGGTGGAATCTCCATCATTTATCAGTCACTCTCTAATCAAACAGCCAAGTCTCCATACATGATAGCTTGGGAGTCTGACTTAGCCCTGGAGTGGGGCCTGGAGAAATGGAGAGTCACCTATAATAGGGCGTACAAGAACATCCTGAACATCTCACTGGTGGAATCCAGCGTAAAGGTCATCACGAGATGGTACCTCCCACCAGAGAGACTGGCCAGAATGTTCCCCTCCACGGACTCCAGGTGCTTTAGGGGTTGTCTTCTTAGGGGCTCATTGACCCATATCTTTTGGGAATGTCCACGGCTGAGGTCTTTCTGGCATAAGATTTTCCAAATGATTAAAAAAGTCACCGGAGTTCAGATCCCAAGAACCCCCGCCATAGCGCTCCTGAACGACCATTTACCCAAAACTCCAAAAATATCACGCAGATTGATTCACTTTATTTTGCTGGGAGCTAAGTTATCTATAGCCAAGCCATGGAAACAACCCAAGGTACCCTTCCAAGCGGCTATCCGTAAGATTTCGTGGATCATGGCCCAAGAGAAGGTGGCCAGTATCCTAAATAACACCACAGAGAAATTTGAAGCTATCTGGGAACCATGGGCTAATTTCTTGGGCACCTCCTTGATCCCAGGGGTTAAACCCTGACGAATCAAACAATATCTGGGCTTGGAGGACCTCCTCCCGTGGTTTGGCTTCCTTCCTCCTCCTCCTCCTCTTCTATCTCCCCTCTCTTGCCTCTCTATTTTTTCCCCTTTTTTTTTTTTCCTTCATCTTGTTTTTTTTTTTTTTGCAGGTTGATCTGTCAAGTAAATGATCTCCAGCCTTATTTCAGACCATTGCAGAGATCTCAGGGAACCCAGTTCCCAAGGGCAGCATAGATGGTAGATCGTTACTCTCTGTTTTGTTATCCAGAGACATGAAGCATCAACTAAGGGAGTGTCTGGGGCAGGTGGGAGAATTCCGCTCAGGCACAGTGTGTTCCCAGTTGGGGTGCAGACGGTCTCTCCTACCTCCTCCTCACCAAACGTACCCTGAGCTTCGGTTCTCCAGTTCTATGGGATCTAACTTTTTCATATGTAGGTTCTCTTGCAATGACGCAATTTTCTTTATGGTATGTTTTGTTCAGTGCCATATCTAAGGTCATAAGGTATATATGTAGCCCCCAAGGGGTTTCATTTGTTTTACTATGTACGCCTGCATTTAAAGCGATAGTTATGTATTTTTGTTTTTGATCTATTGGAAATTTAATAAAATATTTTGAAAGAGAAAAGATACATGTCATACGAGACATGGAGGCTGACATTGCAGAAGTATCTTTAAGAAAATGCCTATTACTTGGCTTCAATAGTAAGTAACTCTAAACAGCTTGGTACCTGAAAGAGAAGGAGAAAGAACCAGAAAGCAGCCCATTTCATTTTATCAAAACTAAACATGTAATATACAGTGCCTTGAAAAAGTATTCATACCTTTTGAAATTTTCCAAATTTTCCCACATTTTGTCATGTTACAACCAAAAACATAAATGTATTTTATTAGGATTTTATGCGCTAGATGAACTCAAAGTGGCACATAATTGGGAAGTGGAAGGAAAATGATAAATGGTTTTCATTTTTTTTACAAATAAATATGTGAAAAGTGCGGTTTGTATTTGTATTCAGCTCCCCTGACTCAATACTTTCTAGAACCACCTTTCGCTGCAATTACAGCTGCAAATCTTTTTGGGGAAGTCTCTACCAACTTTGCACATCTAGAGAGTGAAATTTTTGCCCATTCTTCTTTGGTAAATAGCTCAAGCTCTGTCAGCTTGCATGGAGAGGGTCTGTGAACCTTTGTATTCAGCCCCCTTTACTATATCCACTAACTAAAATCTAGTGGAACCAGTTGCCTTCAGAAGTCACCTAATTAGTAAATAGAGTTCATCTGTGTAAAATTTAATCTCAGTATAAATACAGCTGTACTGTGAAACCCTCAAAGGTTTATTAGAGAACCTTAGTGAACAAACAGCATCATGAAGGCTGCAAATGGGACTTCTTATGGCTTCTTATGGCTTTCTTTCAATAATGGCTTTCTTCTTAGTGCTCTTCTATAAAGGCCAGATTTGTGGAGTGCACGACTAATAGTTGTCCTGTGGACAGATTCTCCCACTCTGGTTAATAATCTCCTTGCCCGGCCTGTCAGTTTAGGTGGATGGCCATGTCTTGGTAGGTTTGCAGTTGTGATATACTCTTTCCATTTTCGGATGATGGATTTAACAGGGCTCTGTGACATGTTCAAAGCTTGGGATTTTTTTTTGATAACATCAGGTAACCCTGCTTTAAACTTCTCCACAACCTTGTCCCCGACCTGTCTGGTGTGTTCCTTGGCCTTCATGTTGCTGTTTGTTCACTAAGGTTCTCTAACAAACCTCTGAGGGTTTCACAGAACAGCTGTATTTATGCTGAGATTAAATTACACACAGGTGGACTTTATTTAATAATTAGGTGACTTCTGAAGGCAATTGGTTCCACTAGATTTTAGTTAGGGGTATCAGAGTAAAGGGGGTTGAATAAAATGCACGCAACAATTATTTATTTGTAAAATAAAATATTGCTAAATATTTAATTGTAAAAAATTTTGAAAAGCATTTATCATTTATCTTCTACTTCACAATTTTGTGCCACTTTGTGTTGGTTTATCACATAAAATCCCAATAAAATACATTTACGTTTTTGGTTGTAACATGACAAAATATGGAAAATTTTAAGGGGTATGAATACCTTTTCAAGGCACTGTAGTTAATGGGATATAATCAGTGAATTGTCTAATAAATGAAATAAAAGAACCCTATGGGGCCACTTCACTTTTTTTTCTGTGGCCCGAATGTTCTAAAAGGCAACCCAAAGCAACTACCACACCACAGCGTACATGAGTTTAGTAAATAGCACAACAAAGATGTGAATTGTCTGTGCACTGCTTTAAAAAAAGTGCAGGTGCATTATGTCTATTATTGTGTTGGCAGACAACTTAAAATGAATGAGCTGCTTTTGTGCAAAACATCTCATATTAACACGTGTGCAGTAATACAGCACAACAGTGTGAATCCAACCTTAGAGGGTATCTAAACAAATATTATAGCTTATCAATCCTTAATCTTTTCACGATGATGCCTCCCAGGCCTTTAAGAGGTTTATGACATAGAGAGGCTGGACGAGGCTTAAGACCACGTGACCGGCATGATTGGCTGTCATGGAGGTCACGTGATCCGAAAATTTCCAATCGCTGTTTGCGGCTAAGCGCCGGTACTGTGTTGGGAGCGCACAGCGTGCACACGCTCAGCACAGCTGTTTGGACAGCAATTCGTGCAAATATGCATATTTGCGTGAATTGCTGCCCAAACAGCTGTGCCGAGAGCGCCAAGGGGTTAAATGTTGTGGCTTCAGAAATTTTTTAGTTTTTTAGACTTTTTTCAAATTACTTTCACCTGGTGATTTGCTAGCGACACACTTCCTGTGTTAGGGTTTGTCCACTCTATGCAGAAGCAATGGGGACACCTTTGAACAGCAGTATTCTCAATCTGCACCAAATTTACTTACAAAAGCCAAACTCCACTTTTTAGGCAGTTACAAAAATATATATTTTTCCTTTTGGGATAAAGAAAATCATAGTAAACACCCCTGTCAGTGTTAAATGGTTTGTCTCAGCCTTGTAACTGCCACTTTTGCTGGACAGCTTGGTCTGTTAAAGGAAGTTTTCCCTGATACAGCCAGGGAAACACAGCAGTGAACCCGAAAGTGACAAAATAATTTTCACTTCCAGCGAAATCTCCTCTGTGGGCAGCCGCCCAACTGCTTGCAGTGGTCTCGGGCTCCCCAGTGGCACGGGAGATGACTATGGGCTGTATGTGCAGAAAAGGACAGTGGAATTTAAGACAGTGGGCATTATGTGCAGAAAAGGAAAGTGGAGGGTAAGACATTGGGCACAAGAGTACACAGGAAATTACAGGTATGTACATGAGAGGAATGCAGAACATGACAGTTGAAGTGTGTGTGTGGGACAGGAGTGTGGAGGGTATGACAGTAGACAGTATGTGCAAAAGGGGAGTTTAAATGACATGACAGCGGGCAGTATGTGCAGGAAAGGGATTCAAAGGGTATTACTGTGATCTGTATGTGCAGGAGAGGAGTGTGTTGGGTATGACAGGGGAAATATGTGCAGGAGCAGAATGGTAGGGTATGACAACCAGCAGAGCAGGTCAACGTAATAAAGGATGGTTGCTGTTCTTTCCATAATTAGCAGCCAAATCATTAAAGTATATGGTCATAGCCATGCCAGAAAATAACTGGAGGAGACATGCCATTATAGTACACCCATTCACAAATCTGACTAATATCAAGTAGCAGTATGAGAGCTAAGCTCTTCACACAGTGAAAATTACACACGGACACACATGGCCATCACTGGGAAAAGACCAGCCTGTATTCTGGAGGTGCAATGTCACTATTAGAATCTGAAAGCCCTACTTATAAATAAAGGGGACCACAGATTTCCCACACGTAAAACGCGTAAAAATATGCTTTTGGAACCACTTTAAGGATCATTTCCTCTTTAGGTCTCTTTGAGATTGTAGGCCACACCCACCCACACAAATACCTTACCCAACAACCATAAATATAATAAAGAGAACAAGAAATGATGGCAAAAAATGGCCCTTTTATTGGATTAAAGCAGTGGTCATCAAACCTGTCCTCAGGACCCACTAACAGGCCAGGTTTTATGTATTACCTTGGGGAGATGCAGACTAGAATACTGCAATCACTGAGCAGCAAATGATACCTGTGATGTATTTCAGTTATCTTGCAAACCTGGCCTGTTAGTGGGCCCTGAGGACAGGGTTGATGACCACTGGATTAAAGCATTTATCAAAACTCACAAAAATCAAACTTTATTATTACAGAACCATATTCAACATAACATCAATACAATCGCTCAGTTATTAGAACTCAAGCAAAATAATACAACTTATTACAGAATATAAATGTCCCCCCCAGATATCCAGGGTGACTCATCCACATAGAAGTGCACGCGACTTGGGCGGGAGCACTTCAGCTGGACGGGTCAAAGAGGAAGTCAAAACCTCTGCAGCAAAAAGTGTTTGGGGACCTGGATCCTGCCCCAGGGGACATGTATCAATGCAACAGTGATTTTAATAATGCTTAAAGTGAAACAATAAAAATGAAATATTCCTTTAAATTTCGTACCTGGAGGGTGTCTATTCTATGCCTGTAAAGTGGTGCATGTTTCCCGTGTTTACAACAGTCCTTGCACAAAATGACATTTCTAAAGGAAAAAAAGTCATTTAAAAGTACTCGCGGTTATAATGAATTGACGGTC
The DNA here is from genome assembly GCF_042186555.1 of Aquarana catesbeiana. Taxonomy (NCBI): domain Eukaryota; kingdom Metazoa; phylum Chordata; class Amphibia; order Anura; family Ranidae; genus Aquarana; species Aquarana catesbeiana. The sequence continues at coordinate 220,766,066 of NC_133328.1, forward strand.
CCGGCAATACACATAATAGTCATTAAAAAAACGGCATGGGATTCCCTCACAGTCCATTACCAGGCCCTTTTGGTCTGGTATGAATATTAAAGGGAACCCCGAACCAAAATTTAAAAAAAAAATGGCGTGGGGGTCCCTCTCAAAAACCCATTTTTTTTAATTTTGGCGCAGGGTTCCCCTTAAAAACCATATCAGGCCCTCCAGGCCTGCCAGGTTGCGTGCTCGCATAAGGGTCTGGTATGGATTTTTGGGGGGACCCCCGCTCAATTTTTTTTTTAAGTTTTGGTTCGGGGTTCCCCTTAATATTCATACCAGACCAAAGGGCCTGGTAATGGACTGTGGGGGAATCCAATGCTGTTTTTTGCAATGACTTTTATGTGTATTGCCGGGACCGACAATTCATTATAGCCGCGAGTACTTTTAAATGACTTTTTTCCTTTAGAAATGCCATTTTGTGCAGGGACTGTTGTAAACACGGGAAACATGCTCCACTTTACAGGCATACTATAGACACCCACCAGGTATGAAATTTAAAGGAATATTTCACTGTTATTGATTCACTTCAACTGTGAGAGACAGAATCTAAAACAAAAATCCAGAAAATCACATTGTATGGTTTTTAAGTAATTAATTTGCATTCTATTGCATGACATACCGTATTTGATACATCAGAAAAGCAGAACTTAATATTTGGTACAGAAACCTTTGTTTGCAATTACAAAGATCATACGTTTCCTGTAGTTCTTGAACAAGTTTGCACACACTGCAGCAGAGATTTTGGCCCAGTCCTCCATATAGTCCTTCTCCAGATCCTTAAGGTTTTGGGGCTGTCGCTGGGCAATATGGACTTTCAGCTCCCTCCAAAGATTTTCTATTGGATTCAGGTCTGGAGACTGGCTAGGCCACTCCAGGACCTTGAGATGCTTCTTATGGAGCCACTCCTTAGTTGCCCTGGCTGTGTGTTTCAGGTCGTTGTCATGCTGGAAGACCCAACCACAACCCATCTTCAATGCTCTTACTGAAGGAAGGAGGTTGTTGGCGCAATACATGGCCCCATCCATCCTCCCCTCAATACGGTGCAGTCGTCCTGTCCCCTTTACAGAAAAGCAGCCCCAAAGAATTGTTCCCACCTCCATGCTTCATGGTTGGGATGGTGTTCTTGGGGTTGTACTCATCCATCTTCTTCCTCCAAACACGGCAAGTGGAGTTTAGACCAAAAAGCTCTATTTTTGTCTCATCAGACCACATGACCTTCTCCAATTCCTCCTCTGGATCATACAGATGGTCATTGGCAAACTTCAGACAGGCCTGGACATGTGCTGGCTTGAGCAGGGGGACCTTTCGTGCGCTGCAGGATTTTAATCCATTATGGCGTAGTGTGTTACTAATGGTTTTATTTGAGACTGTGGTCCCAGCTCTCTTCAGGTCATTGACCAGATCCTGCCATGTAGTTCTGGGCTGATCCCTCACCTTCCTCATGATCATTGATGCCCCACAAGGTGAGACCTTGCATGGAGCCCCAGACCGAGGGAGATTAACCGTCATCTTGAACTTCTTCCATTTTCTAATAATTGCGCCAACAGTTGTTGCCTTCTCACCAAGCTGCTTGCCTATTGTCCTGTAGCCCATCCCAGCCTTGTACAGGTCTACAATTTTTTTCCCTGATGTCCTTACACAGCTCTCTGGTCTTGGCCATTGTGGAGAGGTTGGAGTCTGTTTGAGTGTGTGGACAGGTGTCTTTTATACAGGTAACAAGTTCAAACAGGTGCAGTTAATACAGGTAATGAGTGGAGAACAGGAGGGCTTTTAAAGAAAAAATAACAGGTGTGTGAGAGCCAGAATTCTTAGTGGTTGGTAGGTGATCAAATACTTATATCATGCAATAAAATGCAAATTAATTATTTAAAAATCATACAATGTGATTTTCTGGATTTTTGTTTTAAATTCCGTCTCTCACAGTTGAAGAGTACCTATGATAAAAATTATAGACCTCTACATGCTTTGTAAGTAGGAAAACCTGCAAAATCGGCAGTGTATCTAATACTTGTTCTCCTCACTGTATAAGGGTCCAAAACAGAAAAAGACATCTGACATCCTGTTTGATAAACTTATCACTGAAAGAAACCACATACACAAAATATGTGTCCATTAATAAATAAATAATGTAAGAAATTAATTAACGTGGGGCCTGAATGCTATGTCTGAGAGTTAGAACCATCATAGCTTTTAATGTTATGTCTTTTTAATTACACATTAGGCTGTAAGAATATATGCAAAATGTATTTTTAATTCTGTGCTGAAATAATACACTCTAAAACAATGACTCATTTTAAATGATGCCGGTTAAAAACGAGAACACAATTGTATTGCACAGTAGTTTTATTGTTTTTGTAAAGCAGCAATGTGTTTGTTTTGTAAAAGGTTACAAGATCAGACATCACTTAAGCACACACTAATGAATCTTATTCTAAGTAAGCCATTTATCATCCAGTTTTAATTGCAATACTCACAATTCCTCCCAGTTCAGCTGCTCTATGAAGTTTTCTGAATCCCTCACTCAGCATGTATTGTAGTAGCGCAGAAGGTATGTCAAAAGAAGCTGATGGACCACTTTCTGCTGAAGGTCAGTATGCCCATAACTACAAGCATTAAGAGACCAAAGCAACAGTATATACACAATAAATATACTATAAGTGGTGTCTGATCGTTCTCTTTATGTAAATTTGCGGCTAACCTTTTTTTTTAGTTTTGAATAGAACACAAAATCTTTTCAATCCCTGCCAGGTTTTTACTTTTCAGTATTAGAGACAGAAAGCAGTGTGCATAGGTGTGTTTGGGCATTACTCGACAACATTAAAAGTAGGGTTTTTTCAGATCACCGGATTACCAACAACTGGAACTGGTGGCAATGCATGGATAAAAAAACAACATACTCAGCAGACGTTCCCACTAGCTTCTTCTCAAAGTTTCATTTTAACTGGAACTTAACAGTGTGAAAGGCAATCTTAACAAAAAATAGGATTATTCATTGTTTGCTCCTATTGATGCAATAACAAAATTTACATTTTCTAAAGAAAACACTTTTAAGTATGTTTCCTTCTAGAGTGTATTAGCTTTTACATACATGTAGTATATTTACTGTGAATGCTTAAATGAACAGAAATTATTCTGCAGGAAATAACAGCTAAAGAAATCTCAGCTCTAGTCTGTCCACCTGCAAGTATAAAAGCTGCACCAGCTCAATACAAACCAAGCTGCCATATAAATAATATTACCAAAAGTATTAGGACGCCTGCCTTTAAACGCACATGAACTTTAATGGCATCCCAGTCTTAGTCCATAGGGTTCAATATTGAGTTGGCCCACCCTATACTCCAGTCCGTCCGTCCGTCTGTCAGTCAAACCTCCCACCACCAATTCGGTCTATTGATAGACGTATGTCATTTTTTTCATAGGACCTTCCTAGAAATCTCAGCTCTAGTCTGTCCACCTGCAAGTATAAAAGCTGCACCAGCTCAATACAAACCAAGCTGCCTTATAAATAATATTACCAAAAGTATTAGGACGCCTGCCTTTAAACGCACATGAACTTTAATGGCATCCCAGTCTTAGTCCATAGGGTTCAATATTGAGTTGGCCCACCCTATACTCCAGTCCGTCCGTCCGACTGTCAGTCAAACCTCCCACCACCAATTCGGTCTATTGATCGGCAAACCCCGCACTTACCCCATCTAGGTCACAGGCCTCCGTCTCCTCCTCGGTGGCTTCCCCTGCGACTCCTCCCCCTCGGCAGTAAATACGATAATTTCTCCTCTTGGCCAATCTGGTCTCAGGACCCGCTTCCTGATTGGCTGGGAGGAGAATCAGGATGACAATAGTGAATATTAATACAGTGTTCTGCGCCCTGAGCCCACCTTTTTAAAAGTCAATTAGAGTCTCGGGCTCTAATCATGTGCTTCAAAAAGAAAAGAAAAACCCATTGAAATCTGTGCGTCCGGCACCCTGCATGCAGATTAGGGGCCGGGCGCATGGATTAGGGCGACAGCGCCCCTGTATGCATGGGCGACCCGTATGGATGGGCTGCCACTGAGTATGTCTATGGGAATGTTTGACCATTTTTCAGAAGCGCATTTGTGAGGTCAGGCACTGATGTGGACAAGAAGGCCTGGCTCACAGTCTCCACTCTAATTCATCCCAAAGGTGTTCTATGGGATTGTGGTCAGGACTCTGTGCAGGGCAGTCAAGTTCCTCCACTCCAAACTCGTTTTTCCATGTCTTTATGGACCTTGCTTTGTGCACTGGTCCAAATCATTTGGTGGAGGGGGGATTATGGCGTGGGGTTATTTTTCAGGGGTTGGGCTTGGCCCCTTAGTCCCAGTGAAGGGAATTCCTAAGGCATCAGCATACCAAGACATTTTGGACAATTTCATGCTCACAACTTTGTGGGAACAGTTTGGGGTTGGCCCTTCCTGTTCCAACATGACTGTGCACTAGTGCACATACAAGGTCCATAAAGACATGGATGATCAAGATTAGGGTGGAGGAACTTGATTTGCCTGCACAAAGTCCTGACTTCAACCCGATAGAACACCTTTGGGATGAATTAGAGTGGAGACTGCGAGCCAGGCCTTTAACTCAATATTGAACCCTACGGACTTATGCCACATACACATGATCAGATTTTCCGACAGGAAATGTTGGATGTGAGCTTGTTGGCGGTAAGTTCGCCCGTGTGATCGCTCCATTGGACATTTGTTGTCTGACTTTCCGTCAACAAATGTTGGCTAGCATGCTCTCATGGTATAAAGAGAGAGGGGGGGGTGCCGCGCTATCCAAAGGGGTCTCAGCTTATAGGTGTTGATAATAGTTCCTAGTATTCATAGGTCACGAAGTTTTAAATAATCATAAACGTAAAACAATCGTAAAAAATCGCATGAATTGGAGTTGAGATTATGCGTAGATATAATGACTCAAAAGTAGATGTGTTGATCCAACAAGGGATATAAATATAAACACTGATGCATATGTTGATCAAAAAGTGAAAAAATATATATATAGATAAAAACCCAATTTCTGCATGTGTTAAAGTATTACAGTACAATATATCCAAAGTGCTCGTGCTCTTGTGTCTTAAATAAAAAGATCAAACTTATACATATGCTAAAGTGCAAAAAATGGGGCAATAAAATAAACAGATCATATATCAAGTGAAACAAACAAAAATCAAGTGAAACAAACAAGAAAGGAGATATGGTCGCCTGATCCTCGTGTTGCGACCAGTGCGACAGTGCAAGTATAGTGTGGATGGTCAACGTGAGTAGATAAACCCACTCTAATTGTTAGTGTCCAAAATAAATTGATAATTCAAGTGTCCAAAAGAATGAATAGTGTTCAAAAACCAGTGCTCAAACACAATAATCAAATGACAGTGGGGTGTTGCTATGCAGATCAGACACTCTATGTCCTCTTCATGCAGCATGCACTAGTGTAGGTAATGGCCCCTTACCTAGCGGTGCTAGGTCAACCGCATATAAGTTGTTAACTCCCGGAGTCCTGGGTCTCTCCTGCGTCTCTGCGTCCGGACTTGCTGACTCTACAGGATCCTATTGGGGGCTGGGATATGTCTAGTAGTGGTCCTAACTGGGGTCCTAGGACAGTGCGGCTCCTAGCTCCTCCTCCACATCATGTCTCCAGTGTATGTAAAATATAGGACAAGGTACCCAGATAGTGAAGTATGTTTCTTTAGGGTCACTTTATTCACATATGCAATATACAGAGTACTCACATTAGCAGTTATTTTCATACAGCATGGTATCCTACGAGCAGCGAGCTCGCAATGTATTCGGCAAGGAAGGTAAAACGAAACAAGCCTATTCCGTCCCTACGCGTGATGTCACCGATCACGTGACTTCTTCAGGGGAAGAAGTCACGTGATCGGTGACATCACGCGTAGGGACGGAATAGGCTTGTTTCGTTTTACCTTCCTTGCCGAATACATTGCGAGCTCGCTGCTCGTAGGATACCATGCTGTATGAAAATAACTGCTAATGTGAGTACTCTGTATATTGCATATGTGAATAAAGTGACCCTAAAGAAACATACTTCACTATCTGGGTACCTTGTCCTATATTTTACATACACTGGAGACATGATGTGGAGGAGGAGCTAGGAGCCGCACTGTCCTAGGACCCCAGTTAGGACCACTACTAGACATATCCCAGCCCCCAATAGGATCCTGTAGATTCAGCAAGTCCGGACGCAGAGACGCAGGAGAGACCCAGGACTCCGGGAGTTAACAACTTATATGCGGTTGACCTAGCACCGCTAGGTAAGGGGCCATTACCTACACTAGTGCATGCTGCATGAAGAGGACATAGAGTGTCTGATCTGCATAGCAACACCCCACTGTCATTTGATTATTGTGTTTGAGCACTGGTTTTTGAACACTATTCATTCTTTTGGACACTTGAATTATCAATTTATTTTGGACACTAACAATTAGAGTGGGTTTATCTACTCACGTTGACCATCCACACTATACTTGCACTGTCGCACTGGTCGCAACACGAGAATCAGGCGACCATATCTCCTTTCTTGTTTGTTTCACTTGATTTTTGTTTGTTTCACTTGATATATGATCTGTTTATTTTATTGCCCCATTTTTTGCACTTTAGCATATGTATAAGTTTGATCTTTTTATTTAAGACACAAGAGCACGAGCACTTTGGATATATTGTACTGTAATACTTTAACACATGCAGAAATTGGGTTTTTATCTATATATATATTTTTTCACTTTTTGATCAACATATGCATCAGTGTTTATATTTATATCCCTTGTTGGATCAACACATCTACTTTTGAGTCATTATATCTACGCATAATCTCAACTCCAATTCATGCGATTTTTTACGATTGTTTTACGTTTATGATTATTTAAAACTTCGTGACCTATGAATACTAGGAACTATTATCAACACCTATAAGCTGAGACCCCTTTGGATAGCGCGGCACCCCCCCCTCTCTCTTTATACCATTAGATTTGGGTTTGTGTCTGAGCCCTTGTTTTCGGTGCATGCAGCTGCCCAGTGATAGAGGTTGCATACAGGTTCAAAAGTCGATTATACGACTATATAACATTTTTTCCAATCTGGTAGCGCAGGAATAACCCCCGTTTTTACTAGCATGCTCTCATATTTTCCACCAACAAATATGTGTTGTCGGACTTTCCGATCGTGTGTACACAAGTCCGTCGGACAAAAGTCCAAAGTACAAACACGCATGCTCGGAAACAGAAGCGGTCGGTCTTGTAAACTAGCGTTTGTAATGGAGAACATTCGTGATGTGGCAAATTATTAAATCTCCAAATGCAGCGCACAACTCTCTTCTTCTTTAATGGGATAATAAAAGTGCATTCTATGTATCCAAAAATATAGAAAATATACCAAATCAAATCACTATGCAACCAAAAAAAATAACGTCAAAGCAATAACTCCAAGGCCAAATAATAAATAACACGTTATCTCCTCCGATTCCGCAACATGCCTGGTTGACGAAACAAACTGAAAAGCACAAATCAACACTCACAAAACTTCTTCTAACATGAAATTAGCAGAAGGAGCCCAAAGTGTGGCGCTAAAGAGCTGAAAAACCATGCAGTACGTCTAGTACGTCACTAAGTTCGTAATTGTTGGCCAACATTTGTGTGACCGTGTGTATGCAAGACAAGTTTGAGCCAACATCCTTCGAACAAAATTCCACGGTTTTGTTGTCGGAAAGTCCGATCGTGTGTAAGAGGCTTAAGACTGGAATGCCAGTTCATGTGCCTGTAAAGGCTTCCCAATACTTGTGTATCTGCTTTGAACAGGTTCTAATTTATCTTTGTGTCTTGGATACATTCTGGCTGTCCATTGCAGTCTTAGATTTTTTTAGAAAAAAACAGTAGAAAATCATTTTTACAGGCTCATTACTTGGTAGCATCCTTTGAAAATTAAATACAGTTATATTCAATCAAATTATGAGAGCTGTTTTATTTGCCCTAACAAAGAAATTGTGACATTAAATCTTTCCCAGATTAAGTTTAGTTCTTTAATGATCGGTTTGTCCCACATTTACAAAATAATTTTATGTGCTTTTCAAGTTTAATAAGCATGTCCTTAAACTGCAAATATAATATTATCTAAAGTAAATTACACTTTAGAAAAAGGTTCTAAACTGTGATGACACTTTAAGTATATTTTTATGGAGCTAAGAAGATAGTGGGATTTATTAGATCTGTTCGTTTAATGCATCTGTTTGTTATGGCTGAACACATATTACGTTCATGGTTGGCCAGGTGTTATTTACATCTTACCTGTATCTTCTAGCACTGTGAGTTGCCGGTGCTCAATGTAGTGTCACAGAGACTAAGGCACAAAATAGTCTAAATGTTTATACATAATTTAAAGCCCAACTCCAGACTAAACTAGGGAAGATTTAGAGCCTTTTTTTATCTTTATTTAGGTGCCTATGGGGGGTTTTACCTACTTCCCTGGGTGAAATAAAACACTTCTAAAGCGATTGTCCTCACTTTCTGTCCCAATGATGGGGCATGAAACCTCCGAAATGAGAGAACAGAATGAAATACCTGGTAGGGTTCCTTATCCATTCTATCTATAAATCACTAAAGCTGAACGTATATGTTTCAAAGCTCCACAAATTGAAAATGCTTTTTAATTCAATTTTAATATTCAAAGCAGGCTCACCTATCTATCCTTGTCTCCATGCTTTATATTGTTGAGAAATCACTTGGAAAACACCCACCTAGCATTTCTAGCTGCATCCCATCTTGAGTAAGGGCAGATACTTCCTGGTATTCAGTAGCCCCTAGCTCAAGCATGTAGTCGGGGGGGGGGGGGGGGGGGGTGCTTAGCTGGGAAAACCTCTCCTCCCCTCCTCCAGATGAAAGAAAAAAAAGAGTGCAGAGTTCAGCCTTCTTCCACAGCTGCTTACCTCTGCATCCCCCATCCACATCTCACTTTCATCCCTCTTCAGTTCTGACCTCTGCATGAAACCCCCCCACCTCCATTGCCCCCATCTTCTCCCATCCTGCTTAAAAGCTCCACCATCGTCCACATATCTTACTTGTGTTGCTGTATTAGGCTGAAACACCCAGCCAACTCTAGTACCCCCCTGCACATTGTAGGTGGCTCTGCCTCTCTCACTTGCAGGGAGATCATTCAGTGGGGGGGGGTCAGGATCTGCACTGCACCCCGAGCACCTGCATCTCCCCTGTCCCTATCCTGCACTGCAGCCACGCAGGAAATCAGATCTGTGGGAGTTGTTAGGAGACAACCTGTCACTTGTAAACACAGAAGCCGGACTTCTGTGATTGCAAGTGATAGTGGTGAGCAGAGGGACTGAGCCAGAGGTGGTACAACTGAGTTCAAACAAATTCCAGTTGAAAAAAGGCCTGAGTAAATATAATATACCTTCCTATTTACTAAGGCTAGCAGCAAATGGATTACAATTATTCCATTAGTCAGTAAAAGACAAATGCTTGCAATGAGGGAGATTATGTGCCACCTACCTTTCACCCATGGAGGCAACAGTATGAACAGCCTCTTCTCTTTATACATCTGCATTCCTCTTTAATGCCTTAAAGGCTTTGTTTTACTCCTTATTCCACCAGACTTTACAACACTGTCCCACTTTTTATGGCATACAACTCTTTTGTTTCTCTTCATGCCTTTCCTCTTTTTAATACTTTTTCTTCTTGCTAGATCTGCTCCAAAAATGCAGCTTTCTGGTTTCCCGTGGTAGTTAGGGATGAGCATTTGGATAAATTTGTCTTAATGCCAGACTTTTAGCCCATTTGTTGGGGGCTAAACATCATTTATGGTCGAAGCCCTTCAACCGGGATGGATGTGAACCACATAAACACGCCATAAGACTTATGGGGCGTACACACGGTCGGACTTTTCGTCTACAAAAGTCCGACAGCCTGTCCGACAGACTTCCGGCGGACTTTCGGCGGACTTGCAGCAGGCTTTCTAACGAACGGACTTGCCTACACACGACCACACAAAAGTCCGACGGATTCGTACGTGATGACGTACACCGGACTAAAATAAGGAAGTTCATAGCCAGTAGCCAATAGCTGCCCTAGCGTGGGTTTTTGTCCATCGGACTAGCACACAGACGAGCGGATTTCGGGGTCCGTCGTAGTTACGACGTAAAGATTTGAAGCATGTTTCAAATCTAAAGTCCGTCGGATTTGAGGCTGAAAAAGTCTGCTGAAAGTCCGGAGAAGCCCACACACGATCGGATTACCAGCCAGCTTTAGTCCGTCGGCGTCCGTTGGACTTTTGTAGACGAAAAGTCCGACCGTGTGTACGCCCCATTACAACACAAAAAGGACCTGAAGTGTGCCTTGGTCTGCTAGTCGGTATACCAAAAAAGGGGGCATACTCAAGGTAAGTAATAGATGTTTGTGGAGAGAAATGAATTTGAGAAATGCCCTGAAAAAGGGGATGGGAGGGAGGGTATCGCGCAAAGGAACCGACACAGACCACAGATGAGTGGGCTGCTTAAATACCCCCCCGGACTCCTCCCATAAATTCATGCCACCATACTGGCCTTCTTATTTATGGTCGAAGCCTTTCAACCGGGATTGATGTGAACCACATAAACACGCCATTTACAACATTAAATGGACCTGAAGTGTGCCCTGGTATTCTGGTCGGTATACCAAAACAGGGGGCAAAAACATTCAGGTAGGGGTGAAAGCTCTTTATTGGTTTAGTGTTATTCACTGAGCAAGATTGGTAAATGCTTGTGACATTTCTACCTGAGGATTTGGGATGTACTGGGCAAAGCATGCAGATTTCCACCTGCCTAATCTCTTGACGATATGGTCTGGAACCCCGTACTGGGATGGGGAGTACCGACTGAGGTCAAGGCCTAGGTTGCGCAGGAGGATCCTGACATGCTTGATGAACTGGCAGCCACTCAAGGAGTTGGTTGGGAAAGGTAGTAGGGGACTAGAGTTTGATTGCCTTGGTAGGAGCGACAGTAGGTGGTCGAGTATCGCTACTGGGCACCAGATGTTGTTTGTCTTGAAAAGATGGATGTCGACCCCGGAGCAGATTGCTTGGTTTTGGATACTGCGAGGTGGAGAATGTAATGATCTTGGAAGCGAGCCAGGTGATGTCTACAGAGTACCTGGCCGGCAGGGCTATTACATGTAAACTCGCTAGGCCGCAAAAAAACGTAGTAGGCCAGGTAGATGGCCGCTTGAATGACCAAGCTGGGAAGAAGGCCAAGCGGGGAATGAGAGAGGATGGTTGACATGTCTCTAAAAATGGTACTTGTGATGGGCAAGCATTTGGAGGTGGTTACGGGCTGTTGCTCCTGAATGCCACGCAGGATGGCTCGGATTGCATAGTTTGCGAACAAGGACGGCTTTTCAGGATCCTGTAAGGCCAGGAAGTATTGGATGCTGGCTAAGTATAGTCTGATGGTGTTGTGCGATAGAGCCAATTGATTGTGGCAATATGAAATGAAAGCTAGTATGTGCTTAGTGTCTGTTGACGTTGCCGCGGGGCAGGATACTGGAAACTTGCAGAAGGCGTTCCAAGCTGTGTGGTAGGCCTTGAGCGTGTTGCAGGATAAGGATTTATTGATGAGCTGGGTCGCGCTGTGAAGGTGCTACTTTAATCCAATGGCAGCTGAGACCAAGGTGGGATAAGAGATAAAGTTGGGTCGGCTCTGGGTTTCTGCTGGAAAAAAGAAATGAAGCTAAAACGGGACAGTGCGTCTGCTGCGACATGCGGAATGAATGTGCAGTGAACATTGAACTGATGCTGCAGGGATAATTGTACCAGCCTGCGTAGGAAGGACATAATAGGGAGCGACTTGGACCTGCCCTTATTAATGATATCAGCCGTGGCCTGGTTGTCGGTGGCGAAGCCCACCATTTGTCCGGTCCAGGTATGGCCCCAGACCTAAGTGGCTGCCACGATCGAGTGTGGATCGAACAATGAGGAAGACCGGCTAAACCCAGGGATTAGGAGTATCTCTAGAGGCCATGGTCCGGCAAACCAATGATGGCCAAAAATTGCAGCGAAGCCTGTGGAGGCTGCTCCATCTGTTACTACCTGCAGTGATAGAGGTGATACTGATGGTATGAGCATGGATATGCCATTCCAGCTAGTAATGAACTCATCCCACATAGACAAATCCACTACTGCTGCTGTGTCTAATCTAAGGATTTGATCGGGGTCCTGTGTCTGAGAGAGGAAGACCAAGAGGCGTGATATAAAAGATCGTCCCTGGGGAATGATTTTTATTGCAAAGTTGAGCATCCCTAAGAGGGATTAAAGATGCTTCTTAGTACACCCCTGTGCACAGGTAAAGTCATGAAGAACTGACCTGATGCGCATCAGTTTGTCGGGGGGAAGGCTAGCCTGCATGGAGCGAGTGTCTGGGTTGACCCCGAGGAAGGTGATAGAGTGAGCTGGGCCTTCCACTTTGTGTTCTGCAATAGGCACATTGAGATTCGCAAACACCACTCTTAACCTATCTAGGTCTACTGGGGGCACGCCAGGCTGTTCGAATAGCAGGAAGTCATCCAGGTAATGAATGACCCTCTGGCACTGGGCTTAATGCAACAGGATCCAGGTGAGGGCCTGTGCGAAGGTGTCAAAGAGCCACGGGCTACTTTTAGAGCCAAAGGTCAGTTTGTTGGGCGAAGTAATATGACTCTTTCCATTAAATGCCGTGCCAGCGCCAGAGGGACGGTTGGATGGGTAGAAGCTTAAATGCGTCTGATATGTCGGCTTTAGAGAGCCAGGTGCCTGTGTCTACTTTGATAATGGCCTGAATCGCCATGTCTACTGAAGCATATTTCAGGGAGAATTCCTCTGAAGGAATTAGGGAATTCAAACTCAGGATGTGGAAAGACTGAGGCGCAGAAAACTTGCCCTTGACAAGCCCAATAGGGCTAACTCTCCAGATGTTGAAAGGGGGCTGAGCGAAGGGGCCGATGATGAAGCCTCAGTCAAGTTCGGCCTGAGACAGCTGGTCTATGGCCTGTTCGTCGGTGGCCGCTGAGCGGGGGTTCTTGCACTCGTGAGTCGTATGAGGCATTGTGATGAGGCTGGTATGGAATCCTGCTGTAAATCCTTGGATAAGGAAGGTGGCTAGTGAGGGAGTGGGGTGTGAGGTGAGGTAAAACCTCAGCCATAGGACATCTGCTCGGCCTAGCCAGGACGTTTTCTGCTGCTTGATCTGGCATAGGGCTTTAGGATGTGCTCTATGACATATGATACAGACATGGAGCAGCCTGCATTGGCTGTAGTTGCACGATCCAAAATTAAAGTTATTACAGATGGATGCTCCCCCTACTGACAGAACGGGACGTCCAAACTTGTCCACCTGGGGAGTCTGAACTGGGGGTGACAAGCCCTGAGCTGTACCGGAGGTGGGGGGAAGATCGAGAGGGCGTCTAAATGCTATGTTGGCGCACCAGGTAGCGGTGTGGGTGGAGGACTGGCAGATAGCGCAGAGTGGTGAGCGCAGACTGGCAAAGTGGCGGCAAAACAACTCTGTGTGCATGAGGCTCCAATCCATGCCTGCATGAAACTGTGTGAGCCTGGCTGCCACTTTGGCCAAGAATGAATGATGGTAATCATAAAATGAGAACCCCCCGTATTTATAGCCCAGGTCCACCACAGTGTGGAGATATAAGTCCAGCTCTTCCCTCCTGCTGGGGCTGGCTGAACACAGGACAACCCCCACCAACCCAAAGGTCAATGCAAACTCTGCAATAGCTAATTTGCAGTTGAGCCTGGGGTCTTTGGCCTTGAGGACCACTGATACATCCCCCCAGGCATAAGATTTATTCTCTGCCAGATCGTGTACTGAGATGAGGAGGGAAGCAAGGTTGACGTCCTTGCTGTCCAAAATGTCCTTCCTGGCCTGCCCTGCTGTCTGGGACCAAGTGGGCTGGGAATATAGTAGAACTCTTCCCTGTCATACCTGCAGGAGGGGGTGTCAGGACCAGGACGTCCGGGCGTCCTTCCAAGACTGTCACTCTGGCTTGAACGTCAGTGACTGCGGTGGACAATGACAACACCATGGTGTGAAGCTGAGAAATGGCCGAAGATATGGACTCAGGAGATGCCTGCTGGGTGCTGGGTAGACATGTGCACACTGAAATATTTCGTTTCAGAATTTTGTTTTCGTCCGAAATTTAGTTTTTCGTTAAAAATTGCATTAGTCTGAAAATCCAAATTAATTAACGTCGAATCTGTCATTGAAGGTTTTTGGTGTCTGTCGAATGTTCAAAGAAGATTCGACGGAGCAGCTAAACTGTACGACGCCTCAATCGTACATTTCCGGTCAAATTTTCCGCCTACAAGCTAGCTGTAGTAGAATTCTAATGTTGTATGACTAGTAATAATTATATTTATTAATTATTTTACTAGTCAAAAACATTAGAATTTTTCTATAGGCCGGATGCATTTGACTAGAAATGTATGATTGCAGCGTCGTACAGTTTAAATGCTTCATCGAATCTTCTTAGAACTTTCGACAGACACCATAAGCCAAAGATTCGACGCTTGTATGTTTTTCAATGCTTTGTCGAATCTTCGTCGTTCATGTTGAATGGTCTACTCTACTCTACCCCAGCAGTCAGCCAACTTTCACATTCGTTTCTCAATCCCCAAGTGCAATAGCGGGCGCGGCATCCGACGTTGTGTCAGATATTGATATGGCATTATAATAAAGAATCTATAATAATAACCCCCCCCCCCCCCCACAACACGGGCAGCCTCTGAGGCTATCACAACACTAGCAACACTAGTATCACTATCAAGTTCACAACACTAACACAACAGAAGCAGATTATATAAAAAAGTTAAGTTGAACTGTAGCTTGCTTCACTATTGTTCTGCTGCTGTGCTTATGCTTAATTGCTAAATAATTCAGGTTCTCTGACAAGGGGACCACCTAAGATTGACTGACTTCTGAAATGATTCAGTGTGTGTGTCTCTCTCTGCTAGCAAATCGTAAGTGAAAGTAAGTTGACTGTACGTGTGTACTTAGTTCTAGCTATTTTACTGCCGATCCTCTTTGGTTACAATCGGCCAATAACATTCATCATCATCATTATTTTTGTTTTACTTCCCCCACCCAATTCCAGCAGTGATCTTTTCTCTCTAAAAAAGTCACAAATTAAATAATGCGAAGGCAGTGCTATTAGTGTTCTTTAAACAGAAAAGTCAGATAGTGTCTTCTGGTGAAGAATTCAAACTGGAATATATGCGAGATTATTCAAAATAGTTGTCATCACTGACGGTCGGTCATGACCTAAAGTCTGTAAGGACGTAAGATAGACGCAATAGATACTTTTGGAATGATGGATGGAGGACAGTAAGCTACCAAGGACATAAGGAAGGTTTACTATCCCTCATCCCTATGAAGTATGAGAGAGAGATGAAGACCACTGAGACTGGGACTTTATGGGCACCGTATCAGAAACAAAGAAACATGTATAAAAGCTGCTCCGAGAGAAAGATCGTTCCACCTGTCAGCTAACGAACACCAATGACCGACCTTGGCATTGTTCTCGCATGCTGTTTTACCCACCATGGTCTGGTAAGGTTTGAATCTTTAAGAGAATTTTCCAGTGATCTACCAGCGATCTACATATATATTAAAAGGGATAATACATGTACTGTTTCACAACTGATTGTAACAAAAGAAAAAAGGACTAAAGCATAGTCTCATAAGAAATATTGTTTGGTAAATGGTGTATATATGATTTATAAGCATATAAACCATAAACAAATAATATATCAACTCGTGAATGATAGAAAATTAGCTAAATGAGATGGAAATGGGGGATAAATAGTCCCACAAAGTGACAGTCCATAAATAACCAAGACAAAGCAATCATCCGTGAAAAATGCCAGGAAAACGAAGGATTCTCTTCAGTGTCTCTTCACACCCAAATTGAAAAATAAATGCGCTTACCAGATGGCGATGACTGCTATTACGCAGTCTCGCCCAGCACAGGGAAATAGGTCTCCCCACAACCTAAACGTAGGACAGCAACTACCAGCGGATGATTAAAGTTTGTGGGGGTGACAGGCGAAGGACAGCGGAGGATGTGCTGTCTGGGATGGCCCAGGGGGGAGCAGCTGCCAACACTCTGGGAGTGACCAATGGTCCAGGGAGAACCGACAGTCCAAGGGAACATTCCAGGGGGAGCCAAGGCCGGAGAAGCCAGGGACCACTGGGCAGATGATTCCAAAGCTGCGGTGGACGCCTGGGAAGATCCTACAACCTGTGTATATGACCTCCTCTCTTCCTCCCCAGAGGAAGAGAGGAGGTCAGTTGTAGGATCTTCCCAGGCGTCCACCGCAGCTTTGGAATCATCTGCCCAGTGGTCCCTGGCTTCTCCGGCCTTGGCTCCCCCTGGAATGTTCCCTTGGACTGTTCCATGTGGGAAACCCTGTCCCTTTGTTTACTTATAGCGGTGGGGCCCAGAAGATGTTATTCAGAGCTAGCCAGTGATAGGCTCGGACATATCCAGCAGTCAGTGTTTTTTTTTCTTTCAGCAGGTGTTAGGCATCATTCATTTTTTTTTTAACTAAAGGACATGTTAAAAACTGTGTACGTGTCTCTAGTTACTGTTTAGTCTTTTTTTGTTTTACCTGATCACGTCTGAAAAAAAATCAGATTTTTTTCATAAAAGCTTGTTCCTACACTTCGCAGAGTGCTTTACAAATTGGGAAACTCATTTAAATTCTTCCCTGGTTCAATGAATGGAATGGTGGAATTGTCAGTTATTGGTGTCATTCTAGAGTACCTTATCACTGCTCTGATATTCATGTTAAAAAACAATTTTTTTTTCTGTAGTTTTTAAAACAAAAAGCTAAATAAAGCCTAAGAGCCTGATGGAGTTGCAGTGGAAAAGCTGTAAGCAGCTTGGCTGTTTTTGAATAGACTGAGACATGACATCCATGACTCTCCTATCTGAGCTGCTGTCATAAATTTGTGGATAGTAAAAAGATGTTGACTTCATTCCTCCATCTGTGGTCTCCATTATTTACCTTACTGTCTTTAAACATGGGAGCATAACTGTTAGGGAACTGCTTGGTAGAATCTTCATCTACACCTGCCATCTTGCTCATTTTTTTAATTTTTTTTGGTTCCACTGAGTGTTTTTCTGTGATCTTGTATGTACCCCCATATCAAGGGGTGACTGGACTGGGGGAGTGTCAAGATAAAAATGAAAAAATACAAAATATAAAAAATATATATATATATAACCATTTATAAAAAGTCCTTATAGTCCATAAAAAATAAAGTGCTCAAAAAAGTGTGTCCATAATCAGTGAAGTCCATCCATCCTGCTCATCTCATAAGTGTATCACCATAAAGCATGCCTTAGTGCTCTCCTGTGACCCCCAAAAGCGCATGCGCTCACCTTAATGTGTGTGACACAGTAATTAAACTCTGTCAATGCACGCTTTGGAGCCACTCCTGTGCTCAATGGGATCAGCTGTGTAGATCTCCAATGTTCCCCAACTTCTCCGTACCCATCTCTTAGCCGAGGTTTTCTCAATAGCAACTACCAGGCAACTTCCAATTGGGCACCCAGTGTATAAGGTGAGTAAAGAGTCTGAAATAATTCTTTTATGGAGATTGACTGGATATTTTGCTGTTCTTCAGAAGAGCTTGTTGTTCAATATGGTCAGCGTAGCGTCCCGGTGTGTCCTGAGGATTTGGGATGTACTGGGCAAAGCATGCAGATTTCCACCTGCCTAATCTCTTGACGATATGGTCTGGAACCCCGTACTGGGATGGGGAGTACCGACTGAGGTCAAGGCCTAGGTTGCGCAGTGGGATCCTGACATGCTTGATGAACTGGCAGCCACTCAAGGAGTTGGTTGGGAAAGGTAGTAGGGGACTAGAGTTTGATTGCCTTGGTAGGAGCGACAGTAGGTGGTCGAGTATCGCTACTGGGCACCAGATGTTGTTTGTCTTGAAAAGATGGATGTCGACCCCGGAGCAGATTGCTTGGTTTTGGATACTGCGAGGTGGAGAATGTAATGATCTTGGAAGCGAGCCAGGTGATGTCTACAGAGTACCTGGCCGGCAGGGCTATTACATGTAAACTCGCTAGGCCGCAAAAAAACGTAGTAGGCCAGGTAGATGGC
This sequence comes from Aquarana catesbeiana, assembly GCF_042186555.1. Classification (NCBI taxonomy): domain Eukaryota; kingdom Metazoa; phylum Chordata; class Amphibia; order Anura; family Ranidae; genus Aquarana; species Aquarana catesbeiana. The sequence goes on from NC_133328.1 coordinate 220,784,278, forward strand.
CGCTTGAATGACCAAGCTGGGAAGAAGGCCAAATGGGGAATGAGAGAGGATGGTTGACATGTCTCTAAAAATGGTACTTGTGATGGGCAAGCATTTGGAGGTGGTTACGGGCTGTTGCTTCTGAATGCCACGCAGGATGGCTCGGATTGCATAGTTTGCGAACAAGGACGGCTTTTCAGGATCCTGTAAGGCCAGGAAGTATTGGATGCTGGCTAAGTATAGTCTGATGGTGTTGTGCGATAGAGCCAATTGATTGTGGCAATATGAAATGAAAGCTAGTATGTGCTTAGTGTCTGTTGACGTTGCCGCGGGGCAGGATACTGGAAACTTGCAGAAGGCGTTCCAAGCTGTGTGGTAGGCCTTGAGCGTGTTGCAGAATAAGGATTTATTGATGAGCTGGGTCGCGCTGTGAAGGTGCTACTTTAATCCAATGGCAGCTGAGACCAAGGTGGGATAAGAGATAAAGTTGGGTCGGCTCTGGGTTTCTGCTGGAAAAAAGAAATGAAGCTAAAATGGGACAGTGCGTCTGCTGCGACATGCGGAATGAATGTGCAGTGAACATTGAACTGATGCTGCAGGGATAATTGTACCAGCCTGCGTAGGAAGGACATAATAGGGAGCGACTTGGACCTGCCCTTATTAATGATATCAGCCGTGGCCTGGTTGTCGGTGGCGAAGCCCACCATTTGTCCGGTCCAGGTATGGCCCCAGACCTAAGTGGCTGCCACGATCGAGTGTGGATCGAACAATGAGGAAGACCGGCTAAACCCAGGGATTAGGAGTATCTCTAGAGGCCATGGTCCGGCAAACCAATGATGGCCAAAAATTGCAGCGAAGCCTGTGGAGGCTGCTCCATCTGTTACTACCTGCAGTGATAGAGGTGATACTGATGGTATGAGCATGGATATGCCATTCCAGCTAGTAATGAACTCATCCCACATAGACAAATCCACTACTGCTGCTGTGTCTAATCTAAGGATTTGATCGGGGTCCTGTGTCTGAGAGAGGAAGACCAAGAGGCGTGATATAAAAGATCGTCCCTGGGGAATGATTTTTATTGCAAAGTTGAGCATCCCTAAGAGGGATTAAAGATGCTTCTTAGTACACCCCTGTGCACAGGTAAAGTCATGAAGAACTGACCTGATGCGCATCAGTTTGTCGGGGGGAAGGCTAGCCTGCATGGAGCGAGTGTCTGGGTTGACCCCGAGGAAGGTGATAGAGTGAGCTGGGCCTTCCACTTTGTGTTCTGCAATAGGCACATTGAGATTCGCAAACACCACTCTTAACCTATCTAGGTCTACTGGGGGCACGCCAGGCTGTTCGAATAGCAGGAAGTCATCCAGGTAATGAATGACCCTCTGGCACTGGGCTTAATGCAACAGGATCCAGGTGAGGGCCTGTGCGAAGGTGTCAAAGAGCCACGGGCTACTTTTAGAGCCAAAGGTCAGTTTGTTGGGCGAAGTAATATGACTCTTTCCATTAAATGCCGTGCCAGCGCCAGAGGGACGGTTGGATGGGTAGAAGCTTAAATGCATCTGATATGTCGGCTTTAGAGAGCCAGGTGCCTGTGTCTACTTTGATAATGGCCTGAATCGCCATGTCTACTGAAGCATATTTCAGGGAGAATTCCTCTGAAGGAATTAGGGAATTCAAACTCAGGATGTGGAAAGACTGAGGCGCAGAAAACTTGCCCTTGACAAGCCCAATAGGGCTAACTCTCCAGATGTTGAAAGGGGGCTGAGCGAAGGGGCCGATGATGAAGCCTCAGTCAAGTTCGGCCTGAGACAGCTGGTCTATGGCCTGTTCGTCGGTGGACGCTGAGCGGGGGTTCTTGCACTCGTGAGTCGTATGAGGCATTGTGATGAGGCTGGTATGGAATCCTGCTGTAAATCCTTGGATAAGGAAGGTGGCTAGTGAGGGAGTGGGGTGTGAGGTGAGGTAAAACCTCAGCCATAGGACATCTACTCAGCCTAGCCAGGACGTTTTCTGCTGCTTGATCTGGCATAGGGCTTTAGGATGTGCTCTATGACATATGATACAGACATGGAGCAGCCTGCATTGGCTGTAGTTGCACGATCCAAAATTAAAGTTATTACAGATGGATGCTCCCCCTACTGACAGAACGGGACGTCCAAACTTGTCCACCTGGGGAGTCTGAACTGGGGGTGACAAGCCCTGAGCTGTACCGGAGGTGGGGGGAAGATCGAGAGGGCGTCTAAATGCTATGTTGGCGCACCAGGTAGCGGTGTGGGTGGAGGACTGGCAGATAGCGCAGAGTGGTGAGCGCAGACTGGCAAAGTGGCGGCAAAACAACTCTGTGTGCATGAGGCTCCAATCCATGCCTGCATGAAACTGTGTGAGCCTGGCTGCCACTTTGGCCGAGAATGAATGATGGTAATCATAAAATGAGAACCCCCCGTATTTATAGCCCAGGTCCACCACAGTGTGGAGATATAAGTCCAGCTCTTCCCTCCTGCTGGGGCTGGCTGAACACAGGACAACCCCCACCAACCCAAAGGTCAATGCAAACTCTGCAATAGCTAATTTGCAGTTGAGCCTGGGGTCTTTGGCCTTGAGGACCACTGATACATCCCCCCAGGCATAAGATTTATTCTCTGCCAGATCGTGTACTGAAATGAGGAGGGAAGCAAGGTTGACGTCCTTGCTGTCCAAAATGTCCTTCCTGGCCTGCCCTGCTGGCTGGGACCAAGTGGGCTGGGAATATAGTAGAACTCTTCCCTGTCATAACTGCAGGAGGGGGTGTCAGGACCAGGACGTCCGGGCGTCCCTCCAAGACTGTCACTCTGGCTTGAACGTCAGTGACTGCGGTGGACAATGACAACACCATGGTGTGAAGCTGAGAAATGGCCGAAGATATGGACTCAGGAGATGCCTGCTGGGTGCTGGGTAGACATGTGCACACTGAAATATTTCGTTTCAGAATTTTGTTTTCGTCCGAAATTTAGTTTTTCGTTAAAAATTGCATTAGTCTGAAAATCCAAATTAATTAACGTCGAATCTGTCATTGAAGGTTTTTGGTGTCTGTCGAATGTTCAAAGAAGATTCGACGGAGCAGCTAAACTGTACGACGCCTCAATCGTACATTTCCGGTCAAATTTTCCGCCTACAAGCTAGCTGTAGTAGAATTCTAATGTTGTATGACTAGTAATAATTATATTTATTAATTATTTTACTAGTCAAAAACATTAGAATTTTTCTATAGCCTATGGCCGGATGCATTTGACTAGAAATGTATGATTGCAGCGTCGTACAGTTTAAATGCTTCATCGAATCTTCTTAGAACTTTCGACAGACACCATAAGCCAAAGATTCGACGCTTGTATGTTTTTCAATGCTTTGTCGAATCTTCGTCGTTCATGTTGAATGGTCTACTCTACTCTACCCCAACAGTCAGCCACTTTCACATTCGTTTCTCAATCCCCAAGTGCAATAGCGGGCGCGGCATCCGACGTTGTGTCAGATATTGATATGGCATTATAATAAAGAATCTATAATAATAACCCCCCCCCCCCCCACAACACGGGCAGCCTCTGAGGCTATCACAACACTAGCAACACTAGTATCACTATCAAGTTCACAACACTAACACAACAGAAGCAGATTATATAAAAAAGTTAAGTTGAACTGTAGCTTGCTTCACTATTGTTCTGCTGCTGTGCTTATGCTTAATTGCTAAATAATTCAGGTTCTCTGACAAGCGGACCACCTAAGATTGACTGTCTTCTGAAATGATTCAGTATGTGTGTCTCTCTCTGCTAGCAAATCGTAAGTGAAAGTAAGTTGACTGTACGTGTGTACTTAGTTCTAGCTATTTTACTGCCGATCCTCTTTGGTTACAATCGGCCAATAACATTCATCATCATCATTATTTTTGTTTTACTTCCCCCACCCAATTCCAGCAGTGATCTTTTCTCTCTAAAAAAGTCACAAATTAAATAATGCGAAGGCAGTGCTATTAGTGTTCTTTAAACAGAAAAGTCAGATAGTGTCTTCTGGTGAAGAATTCAAACTGGAATATATGCGAGATTATTCAAAATAGTTGTCATCACTGATGGTCGGTCATGACCTAAAGTCTGTAAGGATGTAAGATAGACGCAATAGATACTTTTGGAATGATGGATGGAGGACAGTAAGCTACCAAGGACATAAGGAAGGTTTACTATCCCTCATCCCTATGAAGTATGAGAGAGAGATGAAGACCACTGAGACTGGGACTTTATGGGCACTGTATCAGAAACAAAGAAACATGTATAAAAGCTGCTCCGAGAGAAAGATCGTTCCACCTGTCAGCTAACGAACACCAATGACCGACCTTGGCATTGTTCTCGCATGCTGTTTTACCCACCATGGTCTGGTAAGGTTTGAATCTTTAAGAGAATTTTCCAGTGATCTACCAGCGATCTACATATATATTAAAAGGGATAATACATGTACTGTTTCACAACCAAGAAGAAGCAATCATCCGTGAAAAATGCCAGGAAAACGAAGGATTCTCTTCAGTGTCTCTTCACACCCAAATTGAAAAATTAAATGCGCTTACCAGATGGCGATGACTGCTATTACGCAGTCTCGCCCAGCACAGGGAAATAGGTCTCCCCACAACCTAAACGTAGGACAGCAACTACCAGCGGATGATTAAAGTTTGTGGGGGTGACAGGCGAAGGACAGCGGAGGATGTGCTGTCTGGGATGGCCCAGGGGGGAGCAGCTGCCAACACTCTGGGAGTGACCAATGGTCCAGGGAGAACCGACAGTCCAAGGGAACATTCCAGGGGGAGCCAAGGCCGGAGAAGCCAGGGACCACTGGGCAGATGATTCCAAAGCTGCGGTGGACGCCTGGGAAGATCCTACAACCTGTGTATATGACCTCCTCTCTTCCTCCCCAGAGGAAGAGAGGAGGTCAGTTGTAGGATCTTCCCAGGCGTCCACCGCAGCTTTGGAATCATCTGCCCAGTGGTCCCTGGCTTCTCCGGCCTTGGCTCCCCCTGGAATGTTCCCTTGGACTGTCGGTTCTCCCTGGACCATCGGTCACTCCCAGAGTGTTGGCAGCTGCTCCCCCCCTGGGCCATCCCAGACAGCACATCCTCCGCTGTCCTTGGCCTGTCACCCCCACAAACTTTAATCATCCGCTGGCAGTTGCTGTCCTACGTTTAGGTTGTGGGGAGACCGATTTCCCTGTGCTGGGCGAGACTGCCGTAATAGCAGTCATCGCCATCTGGTAAGCGCATTTAATTTTTCAATTTGGGTGTGAAGAGACACTGAAGAGAATCCTTCGTTTTCCTGGCACTTTTCACGGATGATTGCTTCTTCTTGGTTATTTATGGACTGTCACTTTGTGGGACTATTTATCCCCCATTTCCATCTCATTTAGCTAATTTTCTATCATTCACGAGTTGATATATTATTTGTTTATGGTTTATATGCTTATGAATCATATATACACCATTTACCACACAATATTTCTTATGAGACTATGCTTTAGTCCTTTTTTATTCCATGTGGGAAACCCTGTCCCTTTGTTTACTTATAGCAGTGGGGCCCAGAAGATGTTATTCAGAGCTAGCCAGTGATAGGCTCGGACATATCCAGCAGTCAGTGGTTTTTTTTCTTTCAGCAGGTGTTAGGCATCATTCATTTTTTTTTTAACTAAAGGACATGTTAAAAACTGTGTACGTGTCTCTAGTTACTGTTTAGTCTTTTTTTGTTTTACCTGATCACGTCTGAAAAAAAATCAGATTTTTTTCATAAAAGCTTGTTCCTACACTTCGCAGAGTGCTTTACAAATTGGGAAACTCATTTAAATTCTTCCCTGGTTCAATGAATGGAATGGTGGAATTGTCAGTTATTGGTGTCATTCTAGAGTACCTTATCACTGCTCTGATATTCATGTTAAAAAACAATTTTTTTTTTCTGTAGTTTTTAAAACAAAAAGCTAAATAAAGCCTAAGAGCCTGATGGAGTTGCAGTGGAAAAGCTGTAAGCAGCTTGGCTGTTTTTGAATAGACTGAGACATGACATCCATGACTCTCCTATCTGAGCTGCTGTCATAAATTTGTGGATAGTAAAAAGATGTTGACTTCATTCCTCCATCTGTGGTCTCCATTATTTACCTTACTGTCTTTAAACATGGGAGCATAACTGTTAGGGAACTGCTTGGTAGAATCTTCATCTACACCTGCCATCTTGCTCATTTTTTTTATCTTTTTTGGTTCCACTGAGTGTTTTTCTGTGATCTTGTATGTACCCCCATATCAAGGGGTGACTGGACTGGGGGAGTGTCAAGATAAAAATGAAAAAATACAAAATATAAAATATATATATATATAACCATTTATAAAAAGTCCTTATAGTCCATAAAATTATAAAGTGCTCAAAAAAGTGTGTCCATAATCAGTGAAGTCCATCCATCCTGCTCATCTCATAAGTGTATCACCATAAAGCATGCCTTAGTGCTCTCCTGTGACCCCCAAAAGCGCATGCGCTCACCTTAATGTGTGTGACACAGTAATTAAACTCTGTCAATGCACGCTTTGGAGCCACTCCTGTGCTCAATGGGATCAGCTGTGTAGATCTCCAATGTTCCCCAACTTCTCCGTACCCATCTCTTAGCCGAGGTTTTCTCAATAGCAACTACCAGGCAACTTCCAATTGGGCACCCAGTGTATAAGGTGAGTAAAGAGTCTGAAATAATTCTTTTATGGAGATTGACCGGGACACACCGGGACGCTACGCTGACCATATTGAACAACAAGCTCTTCTGAAGAACAGCAAAATATCCAGTCAATCTCCATAAAAGAATTATTTCAGACTCTTTACTCACCTTATACACTGGGTGCCCAATTGGAAGTTGCCTGGTAGTTGCTATTGAGAAAACCTCGGCTAAGAGATGGGTACGGAGAAGTTGGGGAACATTGGAGATCTACACAGCTGATCCCATTGAGCACAGGAGTGGCTCCAAAGCGTGCATTGACAGCGTTTAATTACTGTGTCACACACATTAAGGTGAGCGCATGTGCTTTTGGGGGTCACAGGAGAGCACTAAGGCATGCTTTATGGTGATACACATATGAGATGAGCAGGATGGATGGACTTCACTGATTATGGACACACTTTTTTGAGCACTTTATTTTTTATGGACTATAAGGACTTTTTATAAATGGTTATATATATATATTTTTTATATTTTGTATTTTTTCATTTTTATCTTGACACTTAGATTTTGGGCATATTTTTTGCACATTGCACTTTTGGGGGGTCATGTGTGTTTAGCACTAAGAACCAATTAGCCTTGATTATTTGGTATTCAGTATATATTTATTTATTTTTGCACGGATCACTTTCTGGATTTTTCAGCGCAGACACACTTATATATATTTTTTAACCACTGCACGACTATGAAACGTGATTAGTGTTTGCAGCTGATCTACACTTAGGATTGGTTTTAAGGCATTAACCCTTCGGTGGCTCACAAGGCCTGTTAATATCATTTTGGACTGGGGGAGTATTTGTCCCTGGGTCAGTACTAATAAGATATTTTGGGAAGGTTGCCCTGAGTGGGGATACTGCACTGTCAGACATCAATCAGAGTGGGACCTGCAGTCAGTAACACACAATGGGCATTATAAAGCTACCTGCTGCCTGCTCAGACCTGCAAATGCAGCGCTAGACAGAGAGAAGTCTTCCAGCATTCAGAAGACATGTGACCAGTTGTTAAGAGCTTCAAAGGTAGCTGACACTGGAGCATAAATTTGTCTCTGCCATAAAAGGGCCACTTAGTTGTGCTTGCGTTCCCAAACCACCCCTGCCCAATAGAATGGTTACCTGCTTTATGACTTTCCCACATTCACTATGCACATTTTCACAATACAGTACGTTTTATCCTATGCGCCTTTGCTATTTATGTGTAATAAGAAACTACATTGAAAGTGAAAATGCCACAAAATTGGGCAATTCTGAGAATACAATGAAACACATGTATAAACTGAGATTACCCTCAATTAAACCGCATGTCAAAATGATCAGTAAATCTATAGAAAAAGAGGCAGCTGAAATGCTAGTTTTTGATTTCTCTCTATAACAGATAAATATAACCCCACTATTACAGTACTACATCTTGAGCCTCACTACTTTTTTATGTTTATTATGGGCCCTCTCTAGCCTGCTGTCTGCCACCCCCCCCCCCTTTCCCCACCACTTCTAACGTATCATTGCTAATAAGAATACCCCCCCCCCATACCCCTTTTACTCACCTAAATCAGTTGCACATGACATTCCATTCCCAAGTCTTCTCTATTCTTCTGTTTAAAGGAGGAAAGGTATTTATTAGGCTGTCTAAGTCACTGCCTGCAAAACGTGGACACTTCCTATTAGGTGTACAGTGGTGGGGTGCTCTCAGGATCCAGAAGAGGAATCTTGTCAGTGAGGGGACTGTTGGTGACTGGCTTGCAGATGCTCATTTGCAGCACTAGATTTCCAGTCTCCTGGTAATGGCACCAGCAAGAGATAGCAGACTGTGGAGTGGTAAATAGAGGGTGGGGGGGGGGGGTTTACTGTGGGATTAAATGTATAATTTTAGAACTCAGAAATTATAGCCATTAATGCAGCCTTCTTACTCACGTGTCCTGCTCAATAAACATGATCATGTTAATTAACTTTCATAGCTCTACGGTATATTTTTTTTTATATAAATTTTTGTTATGATGTTGAAGCTATGAGATATGAGAACCTTAGTGGGATGGCATGTAACTATATAAAAGTGCAAATAAAAGCCTTATATAAGAGTATTAAAATATCCTTGTCTTTTTATACAACTATAAAACATATAATAAAGTACAGTAGCTATACCTAGGTTACCAGAGGGTAACATTACCCTTTTCCAGGCAAAGCAGGGTAATTACAAAATGTCATAAAATTTGCATTTCGGTGATATTTGTTGTGTTCATTGTGTGACATATTTTTGTGTCCTTTCTGAGAAGGTATATAACTCAATTAAAACTTCTTGAAGTTAGAATTTCATACTTAATTGTTTTCTTTCTCTTAAACGAGCAGGATCATAAAGCACAGAAAATCAAACCCAAAAGGAACAAAAGGCAGCTTTTACAACTTGTGACACATTTTATTGCAGACATGAAGGGTTGAAAGATTTTGCCAATTAACTTTCTTAATGAACGTGACTCTTTGTTTGAACCTTCAGGAATGTCAGGAGTATTGTTAACTTCTTTAAAGACCTAAGGGTGAGAGACAGTTCTCTGGATGTTATCCTCTCTCTTTTTATTATTTTCCAGTCCTGTCAAATTATTAGGTTCTCTTGTCTCTAGGGGAAAAAAAATCTGCACAACATGCACACATTTATAAAATTTAAAAACATAATGTGAAATATGATATTTTTTTTATCATTTTATATGATATTTTTTTCATTACTAATATCATTCCTATTATCTCTAAGGGTTTTATTTCTTCTTTTACAGACTAGTACAGTCTTGACACTTATAGTGCACAACTATCCATATTCGTGAGCTCAGCAGAAACACCTGCATCTAATCTTGGAGAACAATAGTCTATTGGCAAAAAATTAAACACCAGATTAAGAGCATTGATTTATTGTTTGCAGATCACTCCAAACTGCCTAGTGTAGCAACTCTCCAAGTCAACGAGCCTGCTGGTTTAGGTGGTGCTAATTAGTACTTGGAGCACTACAATAGGTTGTAGAAGACAAGTTTTGATCTCTTTTTTTTTTTTTTTTTTTTTTTTTACATATTATTTAACTTTCTGCTGAGTGTCAACGAGAGCTTGGCTGTTCAGGTACTAGTTCTGGAGAGTGTTGTGTTCCAGCAAACCCAGTAATCTAAGAAAAGCTGGAATGCATTTACATTGCTTATAAAACTATTTACCCCTTGGAACCTTGCATATTTTTTGTCACAGAACATTAAATCACAGTGGAATATTTTTTTTATACTGATCAACAGAAAATGTACATTTTAATGTCAACGTGAAATTAAATATCAGCAAATGGATTTAGATTAACTACAATGAAAAAACACAAAATAACAGATCGCATACAGTAAGTATATACCTCCTTTAATATGACACATATAAATCAATCACTATTGCAGTCAATTATTTTCCAAAGTCACAAACGCACTTAATCAGTTCCCGTCCGGCCATCATTTTGCAATAGGACTTTCGTATTTCCGGGTAGATGTCATATAATGTTGATCTGTCACCCATCTTATCCACTACACACAGCTGATTAATGATCACTGTACCAGTCCGCTGCCTATACCATGTGATCGCTGTGATCAATCACAGAAGATCACATGGCAATTGTAAACAATGGATGTTGCTAGCCGTGATTGGACACAGTGATCACAAAGTATAAACATGGCCAATCACAGCCCATCTATACCATGATGAATACAAATGGCCAATAACAGTTAATCACAACAATACTCACTGAATGAATCACTTTCATTCAGTAAAAATGGTTGCTTATACCAGTGAAATTCATTGGTATAAGCAAACATAATGTGTAAAAGAAAAAAAATCCTGATCACTTCCTTAGAGTAGTACACTGTTGCTATGGTAGCACTGTATTGCACTGGTAACAATAGGGTTTATTTACTAAAGCTAAAGAGTACAAAATTAGTCATATTTCTGCATAGGAACCAGCTTATAGGAATCAGCTTCTAACCTCAGCTTGTTCAATAAAGCTTTGGCAATAAAACCTGGAAGATGATGGGTTTCTATGCAGAATTGTGACTAATTTTGCACTCTCTAGCTTTAGTAAATAAACCCCTTTATGTTAAAAAAAAAAAAAAAAAAAAAAACATTGTAAAACAAAACAAAGAGGTAATAATTAAAAAAAAAAAAAAAAAAAAAAAGATTTATTTTTTTTCTTACACACAGTTATGAGTCAGTGTCCCTGATCACCACCACACCAGTTATATGATGATGCTGTACTGCACTGGTGACAGTATGTAAAAAAAAAAAAAATAATATATATTTTTAAAAAATGTCTTTATTTTCCAAAAAGTTGCGACAAAAAATTACAACTTCAAAAAACTCACTATGCCTCTTACTAAATACTGTGGACTATCTACTTTCCAAAAAGGGGTCATTTGGAGGACAATTGTACTGTCCTGGTTGTTTTGGGCCTCAAGTAATGAGGTCATTAATACATCAAGATTAATCAGTTTTCAGATATATACTGTATATACCATATTTTGTGGACTCTAAAACCTTCCTACAGACTACATAATAAACACTGTTCTGGGTTATTTTCACCAAAGAAATACATTTTGTCCTCAATTTATGAAGAAAGATTATTTATTTGCATTATTACAGAAACAAAGAAAAGCGTTTTTTTTTTTTTTTATTTCAAAATGTTCTATCTTTTTTTTTTTTTGTTTATTTGGCAAAAAAAAAAAAAAAAAACTGTCATGATTATATACACCACCAAAAGAAAGATCTATTTTTGTGAAAAAAATGATAAAAATGTCATATGGGTACAATGTTACATGACTGCGTAATTGTCATGCAAAGTGCAACAGCAGTGAAAGCGGAAAATTGACCTGGATAGAAAGGGTGTGAAAGTGCCATGTATTGAAGTGGTTGAAAAGAAATCATGTGTAATTAAGATGTTTCTAGTGCCTTCAGTATACTGTAAATACACATGTATATTGTAAGGTCCAACTTTTGATGAGTGATTTTTGTGGCATAGCCTACATCATGAAGACCAAAGGACACGCTAAGCAGCTCCATGAGAAAGATGATTAAAAAGCACAAGTCAGAGGTTGAAAACAAGACAAAACAAGAACATTTCCAAGTCTCTGAATATCCTTTTGACAGTTAAATCCATATGTAAGAAATATAAACAGTGTGGCATGGTTGTAAAATGCACCAAAAATTAGCGACCTTTCATGCAAAAGACTAGTGTGACCAAGAGATCCTTGGTTACTTTAAAGGAGTTACAGTTCTCAATTGTTGAAATTGGATAGGCCATACATACAACAATGTTTGCACGTGTGCTTCACCAGTCTCAGCTTTATGGGAGAGTGGGAAAAGAAAGCCACTTTTAACTAAAAATGACATAACATCTCATGTAGAGTTTGTCAGGGGCACCTGGGAGACTTTAAAATGATGTAAAACAACCCATTCAGTTTGAAATAATAATGAAAGGCAAAACATTTGTGTATAAATATAAAAACATTATAAAAAGGGGGAAAGGGTATTTATAAGTGTTTACATTCCATCTGTTTTCAGCTAGGGGAGGAGAAACAGCAGCACACTGAGCTTCCCAGTGAACGGCTGTGCAGGGGGAGGTGTGTCAGGAAAGGAAGCAATACAAAGCGAACAGGATACTTTTTTTATACAAGTACATGGTAGGCACATATCAGTAAAAAAATGTTGGGTTTACATATTCTTTAAAGGTAGCTGGAAGAATGTTCTATGGTATGATGAGACCAAAATTTTACTTTTTGACTGTTAGAGAAAATATTGTACATCATCATAAATAGATTATTATGACCAGGAAAGATGATGATGACTGCATACTGTGCTGATGTTTTTTAGCAGCAGGCCCCAAAGCCTTGTGAGAAAACATTGTAGGATGAACATAGGAAACTTAAAGTGTTTGTTAACCCCCCAAAAAACAGATCCTGTTCCCTTGAAGCATGTTATACAGCACAGCGCTTGTGCTATGTCATTTGCCCCCCTGTATCAACTGTAATACCTGTCTGATCCTGCCTGGCTATGCCCTTCCCCCTGTAATTTGACCACGATATATAAGGGCTGCTGAGCCCTGACACCATTGTCAGCGTATGTGCCTCCGTCAGCTGCAGCCCTGCTCTCTGTCTCCCGTGTCCTCTCCTCCATCATCTCTGACTGTCTGCCTCGGGCCATCATCCGCCCCCGCCCCCCCCCCCTCCCCCCCCGCTCTTGCTGCTCTCATACTTAACATTAAAAGCTCCCAGCCCCTCTGTATTAGAACAATAAGTTACCCTGGGTCTGTGTTATATCATTAATATGCTTATCTGTACTGTTAACACAGCATCTTCCTGCGATCATGTGACTCCTCAGCTCTGTCTCTCCTCTCCAGCTGTTCTAATACAGACGGGATGGGAGCATTTTATACAAGTTGCTTAACATCCATTTTAATGGCCCTTTCACACTGATGCCGTTTTGCTTGTCTTTTACCTTAAAAAATTGCAAGAAAAATGTTTCTCTTTAAATCCTATGCATTTTGAAAAGTCCTGGTTGCAGCAAATTTGGTGTGCTTTTCAAAACCGCACCAAAACGCAGCTCCCCATTGAAATTAATAGGAGATGTGGTTGCATTTTTGGTGCATTTTTTGAGTCACATGTCCATGTTTCACAGGTGCATGCTGGGTGTCAGGCAACCAGAAAACGCACTGGAAATAAATCAAAAACAATTTTTTTTCAACGGAGTAGCGTGAACGCAGCTTAAAGGAAAACTTGAAGCAATCTGCAGGTATTCTGAGCCTAGAGTTAAGAAATTACTTCTAGCAAGACAATGACACCAAACAAAAAGAAAAAAAAAAAAATGTACATAAAATTACTCACATTCCGTGCGTGTTTTCTGCACCGTGTTCCAAATACACTGGGTGTGCCATCTGCTGTGGGTGTCAATAGATTTGTAACGACACTCCAAATGGCGATTGCAAATGCAGTGGGGGAGATTTACTAAAACTGAAGGACTCAGAATCTGGTGCAGCTGTGCATGGTAGCCAATCAGCTTCTAACTTCAGTTTGTTCAGTTTAGGTTTGGCAATAAAACCTGAAAGCTGATTGGTTTCTATGCAGAGCTACACCAGATTTAGCACTTTCCAGTTTTAGTAAATCCCCCGAGTGTGTGTTGCCTGCATTGGATCACATGGTGCTGCAGTTGCAGAGGGGTTTTCAAAAGTAGTGCGGGCACTATTCAAATGAATTGGTTGAAAATTGCATTACACAGAATAGCACAGGAATCATTCAGGAACCTGGAGGGCTAAAACCAATAACTGACTTTTTTATGTGCTATAACCAAGCACTGCATATGGCAGCAACAAGCCAAAGAAACTGGAGGTCCATCTCACTATTGCAGGTTTGTGTAAACGTCATGACATCAATGTATTAAATAAACAGAAAATAATGAGCAAGGAACGAGCTGTGCTCATTCTATGAAGAAATGTTCCTGGAGACTTGAGAAGTGACCCATCACAGAACAATCTTGGACAATCTGTAACACGTAAAGCTAATATTATTTAAAAAGAAACAAGGTGTTGCATTACCTCCCCATTTACTAGAAACCTTTAATAGAGACAGGGGGTGCAGAAGAGCCCAGTACCTTTCAGCATTGCGCAGGTGAACCATTCTGAAAGCCCCCCCAATTCTGAAGGGTATGCAGCTGCTATCGATAAAGCAAGGCAGTTAATGCTTCCTACATCCCTTGCTATTGGGACAAAAGCTTCCATGCTTGGTGTGTTGGGCTGGTTAGAGCTTGGAGGGGGTACACAGTTTTTTTTATTATATTGTTTACAATAAAAAAATAAAACGTTAACCCTAAATGCGATGAAATTGTACATAAAACAAATTTGACAGCTCAACTGAGGCTATGTCAGGGTAAAGTGTGTGTATAGCAAACCTTATTTTGACTATCTTGCACAATGTAGGAAATGGTTACGTCTATTTAAAAAGGGACTATTGAAGAAACAGGAAATGTGAGGAAAATATGTCTGACAGTTGTAAGTGAAACATTTGTTCCCATTGGAAGATTTCCTCACACATCTTGGTCTAGGGGCACTTTGGATTTCTCCTCATCTTCTGTCTCTGTGATAAACAGAGGTGTGAATCATTCTAGGGGGCACAGAAAACAATATAAACCTGACAGAAGGTCTAACCCCACCAATGTATAGTAAAGATCTTCTTCGTTGGAAAAACAGAAGTTCAGAAATGTCACGGAATGTAATTTTCACTGAACAAATTTCTACTTAGAGTGAATCCTGGACAAAGTATTCTGGGTTTATGTTGCGGGGGGGGGGTAATGTTTGACAAGTGTTGGACGAATCTTTCATTTATCTGTTCCTGATTTTTTTATGTAAATTATATTCCAATCAGGCCATCCGTGTATTTAAAAATCAACTGAGATGGGTAGAAAATTGTCCCCTGAACAGCGACTGCATTCTATGAGATGTAGTCATTGTTTGGGTAATCAGTCAGCCACAGATGTAACTGCCTGAAGACAAGAACCAGCAGTGCAGATTTCTTTATCCATGCTATTAAGGCCCCAAAGGCCTGTGAGAAAACATTGTAGGAAAACATTGTAAGAATTTAGCCCGTGGGGCTGAATGATAGATATCTACATATGTATGACTAGCCTAAACCCTGGTACACACCAGGAGGTTTTTTTCGTTCACCTCAGCGGGCTGAATGAAAAAACTGACAGATCGCAGTACTAACACAAGCTTTATTAGTACAGTGATCTCCCCTGCTGTTCTATTGGGTTCTGACAGGGGGACCGCCCCCCCCCCCCCAGAACACACTGATTCGCGCTTACAGCTATTGGCTGCCAGCAATGACCAGATTTCAATCGTATGCCGGTTTTCCGGCATGCCCGTTCAGCAGAAGCCGGTCGTGAGATTGGCTTCTGTTGGGCAGGGAGCTGTACACACGAGCCAAAAGTCGGACTGACGAACTGACCTTTTTTGTTTGATTTTTGGCCTTTGTGTACCTGGTCAAAGGGTTCATCCAAAAAACAATCAACATTTGTATAACAATGCTATAAATGTGCAAAAATTTGATCTGCCTGGGTACTGAACATGGGAAGGAGCTTCAGCAAAAACTTGACAGCCCCAATAATTGCTTGAATAAAAAAGAATACATACAGTATTCAATAACATTTTTTACATTTTTAGGTTGAGACAGATTAAGCAGCAGGCATTGCTGGTGTTGGTGGTAATCAGAAATTCAATCATGACAGTTCTGTACAATGGGCAGTCCTTTATTTGACCAAAGAAGCATAAATTGACAGTGGCGGCCCGTGCATTGTGGGCGCATGGGCGCCGCCCTCTCTGACACCTCCGTTGCCCTCCCTATTCATGTCCCCGGCCCCTTTTAGGACGCGGGACACATTAAATTCTATAGCGGGGATAGGCGGGGGTGTGTATTTTGAAGCATGTGATAAGAGCCAGAGGCTCTAATAGGCTTCAAAATAGGGTGGGTTCGGGGCGCAGAGCACTGCGTCCCGATCCCACCCTGTTGCGTGACATAGTGAATTAATTTTCGCTATTTTCACATTAACGTTCCTCCCTGCCAATCAGGAGGCAGGTCAGTGAGACCTATCTCCTGATTGGCCAAAGCATTAGGCGATCCTATTGGATGCCTAATGCTTTTGCAGAAGAGGAGACACAGCGGAGGAAGCCTGAGGACTGGAGCCAAGTGGACACAGGAGTCACCTCTTCCTGCCACTACAGAAGAAGAGGAGGAGAGCCCTCTAAAGTCATACCATGTGTGAAACATATAGGCTGCTGTTTCTTACCTATTTCTGTAAAATGAATCTGTAAACATGGATCAGGAAAAGAGAATGGGAGAGAGAAATCTGGTCAGACACTTCCCCATTCATAGTTTGTGTTACAAGTAAAGTGTGACCCGGAGGAAAATCTAGACGGAGGGTCGGCATGACTATGGGAAGAACAGGTCTGCAAGGGTTAAGTTTTACTGAGTTGGTTTTAGAGAAAAGGGTAGCTTACCTTATTGGAGGATCAGGTCAGGTGTTTGGGGTGGAGCAGGAAAAGGGGCTTGGGTAGTTGCACAGGCTGTTGGGAAATCATTCCAGAATATTCCTTGTTGGTAGAAGTTCCGTCGGCCCCTGCGGAGAGAAATACAGGCAAGATGAGCGATTTGGAGGCCTTGTGGAACCAGGTCAGGGCTGCAGCCTCTACACGGGGTCCTCAGTGGCTCCAGCAGCAGTTATTAGGCATGTTAGGGGGGGTCGGGGGTTGATCCATCTCTTCCTGGATCTCCCCCTTCATCTAAGCGCGCTAGGAGGGTTCTCCCTCTTGAGCGTTTGAACCCTTCACATACCCCCCGGGTCCGGTGGCCGCATGGGAGCTCCATACGGAACCCTGCTGGGCCATCAGCGGAGGGCCTGGGAGGAATCCCCAGCATCGGCGGGACCTGCGGGAGGGGGGGGGACGCTGCGCTCTCTTCCCCCCCTCCTCCCCCTCTGCAGTGACTCAGGACATTGCGGCCGGCTCTCCTGCTGATGTGCCGAGCAGGAGGCCGGCTCGGTGCGGGACACGGTCGGATGCGGGGAGGGGCGGGAGCCCTGTCCCTTCTGGAGCGGTGGGAAGAGCGGACCGTGTGTGCCAGGAGGTCCGGTACCTGCGCTCGTCTGCTTCATCAAAAGGCTCAGCTCCCTCTCCTGTGGCTGGAACATCGGCTCGGCGTGGGAAGGCTGTTGAAACGAGCAGCAGAAGGCAGTTGGCGCCCTCTGCTGCTTCTCCACAGACAGTGCAGTCGTCTTCAAGTAGTGATAGAGTGACAGCTACACGGGGGAGTGGCCAAGCTCAATTAAAGGGCCGGCGACCCCCTTCCACAGTTGGGGGTGCACGAGAACCCCGCAACTGTCAGATGGAGGCGGATGAAGATGCTGGTACGCCGGGGCGCGCGGAGCCGGAAGAATCGAGGGGAAAGGACGCCTGCGGCACAGTCCGTGCGTGAGTCGTCAGCAGAACCCGGCGAGGTATCCAGCGATGACGGCGATGGGCGATCACCGACCGTGCGCCCTACTGTGCAGAATCAGCTGGGATCCGGATGTGCGGCTGCTCGGGATTCGGTGCGCAGGCAGCCTGGTGAGTCCAATTTTATTTCTGCTACTTCTGTAGGGCAAGGTGTTGTGTTCATGGCGGGTGGACAGGGGGGGGGGGGGGTCACGGGGCAGGGAGCAAGCGGGTCAGATAGGTAGGGAACCTGGTGTGGCGGGTTTGGCGGAATTTTTTGCGGGTTTTCGGGAATTGTTGGACCGTTGCGCTCCGCCTGGGCCTTCTGGACCAGTAGCGGGGCCGACGGGGGCATGGGTCCCTGCCGTGACCACGGATGGTTTGGGCCGCGATTCCTCCGTCGTGCGTAGTTCTACGCTGCTGCCGGCGGTAAGCACGGCGTCCCAACGGGAAGGACAAACGGAGGCGGTAGTTGAGTAGCTTCTCAGACGGTGAGGGTCAGTGGCACGGAGTCACGTAAGGCCAAGGAGTCGGGGGACGATGGGGTTTGTTTGGGTGATAAAGCGCATGGTGAGGTTTATGTATGCTTCGAGGGTCCGTTAGGGGTGCATCTCAAGCCCGAAGTTAGGGAGAGGATTTGGCGGGGGGAATATGTGGAGATATTCTCCCTCTTGCCACTAGAGAAGTTTAATATAGATAAAGGAAAAGCAGATGAGAGTAAAGAGGAGGAGGAGGAGGAGGAGAGGCGACGTTGGCGGCTTATCCCTAGGACTTTTTCTAACTGGCTGCAAGCCTTTGCGATATTGGCCAGCGTCATAGGTGAAAAGGAGCCGGAGAATTGTTCTCCGCTTTTTAGACGCTATCGGGGAGGCTTATAGAGTATATGAAGGATTGGCATGGCTTCGCTATGATGAACAGTTTCGCCAGCGGAAAGCCATCAGGGTATGGGAGGAGTTTCTGGCCACCTATAACGGGAGGTCCTTGTGGATGGCCCCGGTGGTGTCGGCCTTTGATTTCGATTTGTACACGGATGCGGCTGGCAGTTTGGGTTTTGGGGCGTACTGTCAAGGGGCATGGTGCGCGGAGGCGTGGCCGGAGGAATGGCGTGTCGCGGGCTTCTTGAGTAATCTGGTGTTATTGGAGCTTTTTCCGATTGTGGTGGCAGTGGACATTTGGGGGTCTCGCTTTCAAAAATCGGCGAGTTTGTTTTCACTGCGATAACACGGGGGTGGTGGCAGTTGTGTCTAGTCTGTCTGCTTCATCTCCGCCCGTAGTGCGTTTATTAAGTTTTTTGGTTCTTCGTTGTTGAGTTTGAATTGTTTTGTAAAAGCTGTACATGTACCGGGTGTGGAGAATTCCATTGCTGATGCCTTGTCTCGTTTTCAGTGGGACAGGTTC
The DNA here is from genome assembly GCF_042186555.1 of Aquarana catesbeiana. Taxonomy (NCBI): domain Eukaryota; kingdom Metazoa; phylum Chordata; class Amphibia; order Anura; family Ranidae; genus Aquarana; species Aquarana catesbeiana. The sequence goes on from NC_133328.1 coordinate 220,803,412, forward strand.
CGGAAGCTGGCGCTGGCGGCGGAGCAGAGGTCGGTTCCTTGTCCTACGCATCTGTGGAGACTGGCATTGGAATAGCTGGTGGCTTGGTACAGCGTTCGGTGAGTGCGGGAACATGGGCGGCTTACACTTCGGTTTGGCGTGAATGGGACGGCCTGGTAAGTTCCGTGGGGGGTTGTGTTTCGGATCAGGACAGGCTTTCACTGTTGTATGTGATTGGGACGCAGTTTTCCAAGGGAGAGTCGGTATCGAAAATGAACCGGAGATTGGCTGCGCTGGCTTTTCTTTATAAGCTACAAGGCCTGCGGGATATTACGAAGGATTTTATGGTGCGTCAGGCCATGAAGGGTTTCCGGCGCGGACGCGTGGTAAGAGATACCTGTGTCTTTTGGGCTGCTACAGGATATGGTAGGAATCTTGCCCAGGGTTTGTTCCTCGCCTTATGAGGTTCAACTGTTTACGGCAGCTTTTTCTTTGGCTTTCTTTGGAGCTTTGAGGATTGGGGAGTTGGTGAGCAAAAATAAACGCAGTGCAGGGGGTTTGATGTTTTTTGGAGGTGCAGATCAATGCGGATAGCGTTCAGCTCCTTATCAGTAGATCTAAAACTGATCAGTTGGGCAAAGGGGTTTATGTGACGTTATTTAAGGTTCTTCCGGAGGCAGTGTGTCCGGTATTTTCTGTTCAGCGCTTCGCTCAGGTTCGGAAGGGCGTGCAAGGGCCTTTTTTACAGCATGAGGATGGGTCATCCTTGTCGCGTTTCCAGTTTGTGGCAATTTTTAAGCGCTGTTTGTTAACGGTTGGCATTCCAGCCTCTCAGTTCAATACTCATTCTTTTAGGGTAGGGGCAGCTACGGAGGCAGCTCGTTGGGGTTTGAGTCCACAGATGGTTATGCGCATAGGGAGGTGGCAATCTGATAGTTTTAAAATTTATGTACGTCCGCACATGCTATAATGTTTTCATGATGTTATTGATCTGTTGCAGTTATGTTTTGGGCTATATGTTTTCTTTGGTTGTCTGTTGCAGGTTTTCCTCAAGGCCTGGTGTGGATTCTGGGCGACTCTTATGTCTTCTGGGGGGCGATCAGAGCGGATGCGCGGCCCGAAGGGAGACAGCTTGGAGTTCCCCAGAGTGAAGCAGTATGTAAATGGTTGGGAGTTAGAGGCATGATGTGGGGACGGGTTCTTCCGGAATTCCACTATTATTCTAGAGTGGACAGGCCTCCTGATGTTTTGGCGCTCTCCATGGGAGGGAATGATATGGGGTCCGGGCAGCTAGGGACATTGTTCGGGATGTAAAATTTGACATTCTGCGACTGATGCGGGACTTCCCTGGTGTTATCATAGTGTGGTCAGACATAGTGGCACGACACACTTGGTGACATGCGCGTTCTGTTGAACGCTTGAATAAAGCCCGGATAAAAGCCAACAGGGAGATAGGGCGTTTTGTGTCTCGTCTTGGGGGTGTGGTGGTTCGCCATTGGGATCTGGAAGACTTATCTAGTAGGTATTGGAGGGATGACGGTGTACATCTAAATGCAGTTGGAACTGATTTTTGGTTTTTAGGATTGCAGGAAGGGGTTCAGAGGGCTCTTCAGGTGTGGAGGGACTCGCTTTAGTGAGGTGTCACTCAAGCTCGCATGGCGGGTCAGGGGGTCTTTGGGGGGGGGTAAGGAATTAAAACAGTTTATTAAATTTTTTGGGACCCATACAGGGTATGGGATCCCACCTTGGTTGGTTGTTGGTGGTTCTCCCAGGACTTAGGTCCCATGGGAAAGAGAAATTGGAAAGTCGCAATGTCCTCGAGCCGGCTGGGGCACAGCTGAGGTCACAGTTGTTATTGATCAAAATGGGACTCCAAAGACCCTCTCCTGGTGTTAAAAATTGTTCTGTTTATGGTTATATATATATTTTGTTAATAAAGGGCTGTTGTGGCCATTAAAACCCATGTCACGCAGGTGTTGTGTGGTTATTATAGGTTTAAGATAAGTGTAAGACCGCAGTTGACAAATCCTATAGTCATGTAATCAGTGAAAAATGTTTCTCAATAGAAGGAGTATGTGCCCATCAGATCATCTTTAGTACAGCTGAGCCACCAGGAGACCTGAAACTGTTAACTTTTACAGGACCAGAAGTTCAGCCACAGGAAGAGGACAAGGCAGCCTTGAAGTGAAGATTAGTACAGAATCCAGCAGTCGGGATATACTTCATTACAGGTAAGAAAAATAACTAATGATGTAAAAAAAAAAAAAAAAAAATAAATGTATTTTTTATTAAACATGAGTGTTAGCAATGCCTCCACTCCATAGATACAGTATACAGCGAGTGAGTGGTGGGCGTGAAGTGTGTTACTGGTAGGATATTCAAATATATGTAAAAAGCCTGAAAATAAAATAAACCAAATGCAGCTACTACCTCATAAGGAAGTTTACCAATCCTTAGTTACATTTTTGTTCCTGGGTTTAAGTTCCTTCTGGTACATGCACATTGTAAAATAAGCAGTTTATAATTTGCAGTGCTTGCTACATAGATTGCTTGCTTGTGACCCATTTTCAGCTCAGCTGAAGCCTCAGTTGTTAGTGACTTATGGTTCAGCTGGACAATGATCAGTGGCTACATAAAATTCTTTATCTTTCCAAAATTCACTGGCACTATGGTGAACTGTGCCAAGTAGATAAATAAAGTGGTCAAATGAAGGTCAGTATATTTTATGATTTTGTGATAACAATTTGTGAATATACATTATCCTACATTTTTATTAGTCACCAGATTAACTAGATTTCAGGGTAAGGGATTTTCTCATGCTATTCATGCATTTTGAGAAATATACACTGCACTTGTGGGTTTTGTTAAAGAAATGTGTTTATTCAAGCATTCCAAAGACAGCTGTAGAAAATGATAAAAAGAAATGTCTACAGTGTTTGTGGGAAGAAATTGATTTTACATGTGGCTATACAGTAAAATGTGATGACAATGTGCAAAGTGCAGTAGCCCAAAGCTACAAATCAGAACTAATTGTATTGTACTCTGATAAATAAAAATGCCAATGATCATAGTCAAAGATCTTCTATCCAATCCAGTGCCCATCTCAAATGGCACTCAAAAGTGTCCCATTTCTCCATTCTTATGCATTATTGCTATGGAACACTCACCAACTGCTGTGAGAGCCAATGAGGTTGATTTACTTAAAGCAAATAGACTGTGCACTTTGCAAGTACAGTTAGTCCAGAGTATGGATGAGCCCACGGTTCGAGTCAAACGTAAGTTGGACTCAAACAATAGGTGTTCACTTGTTCTAAAACAAACAGAAACATATGGGACATTTGTGGAAAGTTTGAGCGCTGCGGAATGCCCCATAATGCACTGCTCGATCAAATGTTTTTTTAATCTGAATTACATGCGATGGATCAGAACACAATAGTCTAAGTTGGTGAAGTAAAATTAGAAAAATATATACATAAAACTATTTTTCAGAAATAAACTCATAATTGGTATGTGCGTATGTATTCACCCCCTTTTTTATGAAGCCCATAAAAAGCTCTGGTGCAACCAATTACCTTCAGAAGTCACATAACTAGTGAAATGATCTCCACCTGTGTGCAATATAAGTGTCACATGATCTGTCATTACATATACACACCCTTTTGAAAGGCCCCAGAGGCTGCAACACCTAAGCAAGAGGCACCACTAACCAAACACTGCCATGAAGACCAAGGAACTCTCCAAACAAGTAAGGGACAATGTTGTTGAGAAGTACAAGTCAGGGTTAGGTTATAAAAAAAAATATCCAAATCTTTGATGATCCCTAGGAGCACCATCAAATCTATCATAACCAAATGGAAAGAACATGGCATGGCACAGCAAACCTGCCAAGAGACAGCCGCACATCAAAACTCATGGACTGGGCAAGGAGGGCATTAATCAGAGAGGCATCACAGAGACCTAAGGTAATCCTGGAGAACCTGCAGAGTTCCACAGCAGAGGCTGGAGTATCTGTACATAGGACGACAATAAGCCATACACTCCATATAGTTGGGCTTTATGGCAGAGTAGCCAGAAGAAAGCCATTACTTTCAGCAAAAAACTAAATGGCACCTTTTGAGTTTGCGAAAAGGCATGTGGGAGACTCACAAAATGTATGGAGGAAGGTGCTCTGGTCTGATGAGACTAAAATTTAACTTTTTGGCCATCAAAGAAAACGCTATGTCTGGTGCAAACCCAGCACATCACATCACCCAAAGAACACCATCCCCATAGTGAAACATGGTGGTGGCAGCATCATGCTGTGGGGATGTTTTTCAGCAGTCGGGACTGGGAAACTGGTCAGAGTTGAGGGAAAGATGGATGTTGCTAAATACAGTGTGTGTGATTTGAGGCTAGGACGTAAGTTCACCTTCCAGCAAGACAATGACCCAAAACCCACTGCTAAAGCAACACTTGAGTGGTTTAAGGGGAAACATGTAATGCCGCGTACACATGATCGGAATTTTCGTTGGAAAAACCTTGGATGGTTTTTCCAACGGAATTCCACTCAAGCTTGGCTTGCAAACACACGGTCACACAAAAGTTCTCGGGACTTTTGACCGTCAAGAACGCGGTGATGTACAACATGTACGAAGGCACTAGAAAAGGGAAGTTCCATACGAAGCACGCCACCCTTTGGGCTCCTTCTGCTAATCTCGTTTTACCAAACCGAGCGCTTCCGTTTCTTACTTGATTCTGAACATACGTGTTTTTATTACGCGTCGGAATTGCATACAGACAAACGGAATTTCCGAATAGGAACTTTTTCCGATGGAAAAATAGAGAACCTGCTCTCAATCTTTTGCTGGCGGAAATTCCACCAGCAAAAGTCCGATGGAGCATACACACGGTCGGAATTTCCAACCAAAAGCTCACATCGGACTTTTGCTGGTGGAATTTCCGATTGTGTGTACGGGACATACATATGTTGGAACGGCCTAGTCAAAGCCCAGACCTCAATTCAATAGAAAATCTGTGGTCAGACCTAAAGATTGCTGTTCACAAACGCAAACCATCCAACTTGAAGGAGCTGTAGCAGTTTTGCAAGGAGAAATGGAAAAAAATCCTAGTGGTAAGATGTGGAAAGCTCATAGAGACTTATCCAAAGCGACTTGGAGCTGTGATAGCCGCAAAAGGGGGTGAATAGTTAAGCATGTTGATTTTTTTCTGTTATTTTGTCCTATTTGCTGTTTGCTTCACAATAATAATAAAAAAAAAATCTTCAAAGTTGTGGGCATGTTCTGTAAATTAAATGATGCAAATCCTCAAACAATCCATGTTAATTCCAGGATGTGAGGCAACAAAACACGAAAAGTGCCAAGGGGGGGTGAATACTTTTGAAAGGCTATAGATATAGATATATAATATTCGTGGCCCTAAGACCGAGACAAATGTGGATCACATAAACACGCGACAAGACTCACAACATAAATAGACCTGAGGTGTGGCTTTTGGTCGTCTGGTAGGTATGGCAAGAAAAGGGGCCAAAAATAACCAGGTAGGGAAGTATCTTTATTGCCTCTAACCTCATTGAGTGAGCTTGGAGAAAGGGCCATCTTGAAGGAATATATATCTGGTAAAGCAGGCAGACTTTCACCTGCCTAGCTTCTTGGTCACATGGTCTGGTACTCCGTGCTGAGATGTGGCTGAGGCTGCGCCGATCCAAAGGAATATCCAGAATACCGCCCGGGGTCTAGGCCTAAGTTGACCAGTAGGACCCAAACATGTTTAAAAAACTGATTTCCACTCAGGGGGTTGACCTGAAAAGGCAGTAACGGGCCGGAGACTGGCTGGCTGGGTAGGTGAAAGAGCAGACGGTCAAAAGATCGTTGCTGGGCACCAGACGTTGCTGGTTCGAAAGAAGTTTATATCCACTCCGGGTCTGGTTTGTTGCGTTTTCCGTAAGATAAAGGACATAGTGGCTTGGATACCGGCCAGGTACAGCCTTATAGGGGTATGAGGGAGAGCCAGCTGTGTGTGGCAATAAGATATAAAGGCTAGGACATGAGTGACGTCATCTACTGTGGTTCCGGGACAAGTGGCAAGGAACCTACGGTAGGTATTCCAGGCCGTGGGATAAGCCTTTAGTGTGTTGCTAGACAGTGAGTGGTTGATGAGCCGGGTTGCATTGGCAAGGCGTGGCTTCAATCCATTGTTAGTTGAGACAAAGGTCTGATAGGAGTGGATGATGGGTCGGCTCCAGGTTCCTGCTGGAAGAATGAGACAAAATTGGAGCGGGATAGTGCATCGGCTGCGGTATTGCACTTGCCAGGGATATGCTTACAGTAACTGTTAAATTTGGTGATGTAGTGACAATTGCAGCAGACTGCGCAGGAAGGACATGACGGGGAGCGACTTGGATCTACCCTTATTAATGATGTCAGCTGTAACCTGGTTGTCTGTGGTGAAGAGCTCTGTCTGATCTGTCCACGTGTGGCCCCAGACTTGGGCTGCTGCCACAATGGGGTACAGCTCGAACAATGACGAAGATCGAGGGAAGCCAGGAATCAGGCAGATTTCCGGGGGCCAAGGTCTGGCAAACCAGTGATGGCCAAAAATTGCAGCAAAGCCAATGGAGGCTGCAGCATCTGTGACTACCTGGGGCGACTGAGCTGATACTGAGGGAAAAACATTGATATGTCATTCAAGTTGAAGAGGAACTCGTCCCACATAGCCAAGTCTGCTATTGCTGCTGGGTCTAGTCTGAGGACTTGGTCGGGTCCTGCACTCGGGCAAGAAAGACTAAGAGCCTTGAGATGAACGACCGCCCCTGAGGAATTGTTCTCATAGCGAAATTGAGCATCCCTATCAAGGACTGCAGCTGTCTTTTAGTACATTCCTGTGACCGGGTAAACTCCTGAATGACCAACCTAACACAAGCTAATTTGTCAGAAGGCAGGCTAGGCTGCATGGCGTGCGTATCCAGGACAATGCCTGAGAAACTTATGAAATGTGTTGGGCCTTCCACTATGTGTTCATTGAGATTGTTGAAGACCTCTCTTAGCTTGTCTAGATCTACCGGGGGGTATGTCTAGGTGTTCGATAAGCAGAAAATCGTCCGGATAATGGATAACCTTGTGACATTGGGCCTGGTGTGTCAGGTTCAAGTGAGGGATTGGGCGAAACCGTCAGCTTTGTGTGGCGACAAAAGAGTTCCGTGTCTGTGAGGCTCCAGTCAGAGCTTATCTGGAACTGGGCAAGTCTCGCTGCTGCTTTGGCTGAAAAACGACCGATGGTCGTAGACGGCAAAACCTCCATATTTGTAAGCAAGATCTGTCATTGCATGAAGGTATAAGTCCCGCTCCTCCCTCCTGCTGAGGGTGGCTGAACAAAGTACATCTCTGAACATCCCAAAGTCCAGGGCGAACTCAGTGGCTGACAGCTTACGACTGAGGCTGGGGTCTCTCGACTTGACAACCACTGAGACATCCCCCCAGGCGTATGATTTGTTGTCAGCTAAGTCATGGACTGAGATGAGCAGGGATGCCAATTGACGTCTTTGCCCTCCAATATATCCTCCCTGATGCTGGTCGGGACAAGATGAACGTGGAGGACCATAGGTGCAGAGCCTGGTGTACCTGCAGGAGGAGAAGCTGTCATCGGGACCATGACCAGGTCCGGGAGGGCCATGGATGGGCAAACTTTCAAAGGTGTGACTCTGGTCTGGACGTCCGAATTGTTGCGGCTAAGGGGGAGACCAAAGTGTGCAGCTGGGTCCCGTGGATGGATTGTAGGGATGCCTGTTGGGCCCAGCTGCAGTTGGAGGCGGGAAGAGGAGCCTGAAAAGCTTTGCCTTCCTGGCCGTTAACAGGAAAGGGAATATCCCTGCGACTCAGCTATGAGTTTGGGGATGTTCTGTCCCCTGAGGGACTGCAGGCAGCCACGCTCTGAGCCGTTTGGGGGGGTAACAGAGGGGCGGGTGTGAAGTCCTTGCTGCCAGAAGACAAAAAGTGGGCTGGGTGCTCATATTTAAGAGGAGTCATAGCCATAGGACAGAGAGCAGAGTGGTAAAGAGAAAACTCAGAGGAGGAAAAAGGAAGAAGTACAGAAAAAGGAATGATAGGCATAGACAGGAGCTGACAGAGTTCTGTTGTGCAGAACTTATGTTGAGTGGAAATTTAGAAAACTCAGAAGAGTGCGTGGCGACCGAGGTGGGCCAGGAGTTGACTGGCCAGATAACCGATAGCTCGGGTGCCTGTCTGTGGCAAGCACAAACCTGAAGACCAGAACCCCAGGGCATACTGGGGCAAGAAGTAGAAGTCTGGTACGGCCTACGTAGGAATGTTGCGGTCTGTAGGGGGTGACGTGTGCTCGGCCTGCTAACACTTGCACTGCCAGCAAGTCTACTGTTAAGTGACCTTGTCTGCGAGGTGAAGGGTCGCCCTTCGAAAACAGAGTGTCATGTATAGACATATGTGACAGAACTAACGCCTGGAGATCACATCCAATGATGTATGTGAAGTAACGGTATAGTGAAAGGGTGCTGCAGAATGATGCGATAAAAAAGCCCATGAACTAGGCCCTGACTGACGCTCTAGTAGCGAGGTCCTGGTTATGATCGAAACTCGGTCGACCGGGAACACCTGCAGTAGGGCTGACATGAGTGCAACAAGATTTCTTTACTTTTTTTTTTGTTTTTTTTTTTTGTTTTTTTTTTACCTGGGAAAAAACGTCCAACCTGGTACAGGATGGAACCTGAACTCGACTGACCTGAGGGAGAAAAGATAGACGAAAATGATGAGTGGCTCGTATGAATGCCACTGGAGACGAGTGACCGATTAAGTGCCACTAAAAAATGAAGTGAGCTGTATGAGCACCACTGAGTGTGCTTGCAAGGAGTATATGTTGAGATGCATGTTTGCAGCGATTGCAAATGGGTATATGCTGAGATGCGTGTTTTTGCAGCAATTGCAAGGAGTTTATACTGAGATGCATGTTTTGCATTGATTGTATATGGGTAAATGGTAAGATGCGTGTTATTTGTAGCAATTGCAAGGAGTTTGTACTGAGATGCATATTTTACAGAGATTGCAAAATGGGTATATGCCGAGATGCGTGTTTTTTGCAACGATTGCAAGGAGTTATGATGAGATGCGTGTCTTGCAGCGATTGCAAGGAGTAATGAGATGCGTATCTTGCAGCGATTGCAAGGAGTTTATACTGAGATGCATGTTGCAGCAATTGCAAAAATGGGTAAATGTTGAGATGCGTGATCTTGCAATGATTGCAAGGAGATTATACTGAGATGCATGTTTTTGCAGCGATTGCAAATGGGTAAATGTTGAGATGTGTAATCTTGCAATGATTGCAAGGAGATTATACTGAGATGCGTGTTCTTGCAGCGATTGCAAGGAGTTTATACTGAGATGCATGTTGCAGCGATTGCAAATGGGTATATGCTGAGATGCGTGTTTTGCAGCGATTGCAAGGAGTTATGATGAGATGCGTAGCTTGCAGCGATTGCAAGAAAGGTCACCTACTGATAGGCGAAAAAGAAAGGATATGCAGAAATTGTATATGTAGGAAGGAACTGCGAAGTGGCATACGTAACGTATCGTAGATTTGTTATAGGGACTGTTACGTATTGGTGTGTGGGATACTCGTGACGCGAACCGTTGTGCCGCTTGTTCGACTAGGTTCGGAGTGGACTGTGATGCATGTAGCTGCTGAGGGGATGTGAATCGGACAAAAAATAAATAATGAATCATAGGGTATGGTAAGAACCACTACAAATTGGTGTGCAGGATAAGACCGATGCAAACCGTTGTGCTGCCGAGGCGACTAGGCTTGAATCCGACTGTGATTCGTATGACATGAAAGCAATACGAAACAGTCAGTAGAAAATTACATAAACAACGAACCATTTGTGGGGTACAACAGGGACTAATAAGAATCAGTGAGCTGGATGCATCCGATGCAAACCGTTGTGCTGCCGATGCGACTAGGTTCGAATCGGATTGTAGCAGGTATGCAATATGAATCGGTTGTAAAGAGATGGCACTGATACAAATCGGTTGTAAGATGTATGAAGTGAATCCAATACAAATCGGTTGCAGCGTGTATACCATACCTTACTTCTAAAACCGAACACATTCCAACCACCCAGCCCCCCAGGCTAATCAAAGTGCAGACAAGGCCCCATGTAGGTCTAATTACCACCTCAATCAGACACAGAACCCATGCAAATAATACATGCTGATCTCCAAATGGATGAGACGGCAACCCCATAGACTGTGAATCCTATGAGAAAATGAAGCCTGTATCGAGTGATATCAGAGAACAACCGACAATGGCTCAGAGGCTTGGATCTACGAACGAATCATATGTTTATGGATAGGATGACAAGCAAGGCAGAGCGAGCCTGCAAATCTAAGTTTGCAGGTACAGGAAACATATCCAATGGTAACATTGCATATAAACAAAAAGGTTTGAACCCTACCTGCAACAGCAAGCGAGAACCGCCGACGAAGACGCCGCAACCCACTTGTAATTGAACGCACAGACTTATGAACACAAGGTAAGCTGGGAAGAGTCAGCACAGTGACATGTAGTATCGTGCACTGAAACTGACAAAGAGGAAGGGGAAGTGGTCAGCTTAAATACCCTCCGTGCTCCTCCCATAAATTCAGGCCAGCACACTGGCCTTCTAACATATATATATACAGGTACACTTTGAATACAGCCGGTGTATTAATAAATATATATAGAGTCTCATTCATATATATATATATATATATATATATATATATATATATATATATATATATATATACACACACACAGTATCTCACAAAAGTGAGTACACCCCTCACATTTTTGTAAATATTTTATTGTATCTTTTCATGTGACAACACTGAAGAAATTACACTTTGCTACAGTGTAAAGTAGTGAGTGTACAGCTCGTATAATAGTATACATTTGCTGTCCCCTCAAAATAACTCAATACACAGCCATTAATGTCTAAACCGCTGGCAACAAAAGTGAGTACACCCCTAAGTGAAAATGTCCAAATTGGGCCCAAAGTGTCAATATTTTGTGTGGCCACCATTATTTTCCAACACTGCCTTAACCCTCTTGGGCATGGAGTTCACCAGAGCTTCACAGGTTGCCACTGGAGTCTTCTTCCACTCCTCCATGAGGACATCATGGAGCTGGTGAATGTTAGAGACATTGCGCTTCTACACCTCCAACGAGGGTTTAGGTCTGGAGACATGCTTGGCTAGTCCATCACCTTTACCCTAAGCTTCTTTTACAAGGCAGTGGTCATCTTGGAGGTGTGTTTGGGTTCATTATCATGTTGGAATACTGCCCTGTGTCTCAGTCTCCGAAGGGGGGGATCATGCTCAGTACATGTTGGCATTCATGGTTCCCTCAATGAACTGTAGCTCCCCAGTGCCGACAGCACTCATGCAGCCTCAGACCATGTCACTCCCACCGCCATGCTTGACTGTAGGCAAGACACACTTTTCTTTGTACTCCTCACCTGGTTGCCGCCGCACACGCTTGACATCATCTGAACCAAATAAGTTTATCTTGGTCTCATCAGACCACAGGACATGGTTCCAGTAATCCATGTCCTTAGTCTGCTTGTCTTCAGTAAACTGTTTGCGGCCTTTCATATGCATCATCTTTAGAAGAGGCTTCCTTCTGGGACGACAGCCATGCAGACCAATTTGATGCAGAGTGCAGAATATGGTCTGAGCACAGACAGGCTGACCCCCCCACCCTTTAACTTCTGCAGCAATGCTGGCAGCACTTATACATGTATTTCCAAAAGGCAACCTTTGGATATGATGCTGAGCATGTGCATTCAACTTCTTTGGTCGACCATGGTGAGGCCTGTTCTGAGTTGAACCTGTCCTGTTAAACCACTGTATTGTCTTGGCCATTGTGCTGCAGCTCAGTTTCAGGGTCTTGGCAATATTCCTATAGCTTAGGCCATCTTTATGTATAGCAACAATTCTTTTTTTCAGATCCTCAGAGAATTCTTTACCATGAGGTGCCATGTTGAACTTCCAGTGACCAGTATGAGAGAGTGAGAGCAATAACACCAAATTTAACTCACCCACTCCCCATTCACACTTGAGACCTTGTAACACTAACGAGTCACATGACACCGGGGAGGGAAAATGGCTAACTGGGCCCAATTTGGATATTTTCACCTAGGGGTGTACTCACTTTTTTTGCCAGCAGTTTAGACATTAATGGCTGTGTATTGAGTTATTTTGAGGGGACAGCAAATTTACACTGTTATACAAACTGTACACTCACTACTTTACATTGTAGTAAAGTATAATTTCTTCAGTGTTGTCACATGAAAAGATATGATATAAAATAAAATATTTACAAAAATGTAAGGGGTGTACTCACTTTTGTGAGATACTGTGTATGTGTATATATATATATATATATATATATATATATATATATATATATATATATATATATATATATATATGTGTGTGTGTGTGTGTGTGTGTATATATATATATATATATATATATATATATATATATATGCTAATAGAGTGCAGGTGGTGTACACAGTATCTAATACAGTGTATACAGTTTCTAATACACTTCTGGTGGTGTAGACAGTATATAATACAGTGCAGCCATTGTACAGTTGCTAATACAGTGCAGGCGGTGTACACAGTATCTAATACAGTGCGTACAGTTTCTAATAGACGTCAGGCAGTATACTCTCAATTAAATATCTGTGGGTACAGATTCCTAATCAGTTAGGCAAAATCTATGAGCCTAATTATATACCGCTGTCAGCCTCAACACAACATAGGCTCCACCATTGGTCATCTTTGCAACATTCCTGGCGGGGGAGGATGTCCATTTATAAAATGGACATTCTACCCTAATTTTTTTATATATTTTCCAAGCCTTACCAATTTGTGCTCCTCATTTTTTGCTCTGTGAGACTAGTGTTACTCCCCTACCTATGGTCTCAAACTCCAGCTCACTTGCATCATGATATTCTGGTTAAATGAAAAACTGAGGGCAAAGCATGCTTGCCTCACCTTGAACTATATTATATGGAAGCAGTAGAATTCCTGATTGTTTTTTTTCACAATCGGAACAAACTTTGGGTAAGCATTGAATGGTACATCTCTACACTATCTGTAACGTCCTTACTAGGGATGAGGCGAACACCCCCCGGTTCGGTTCGCACCAGAACCTGCGAACGGACCAAAAATTTGCACAAACGTTAGAACCCCATTGATGTCTATGGGACTCGAACGTTCGAAATCAAAAGTGCTCATTTTAAAGGCTAATTAGCATGGTATTGTCCTAAAAAGGGTTTGGGGACCCGGGTCCTGCCCCAAGGGACATGTATCAATGCAAAAAACACTTTTAAAAACGGACGTTTTTGCGGGAGCAGTGATTTTAATGATGCTTAAAGTAAAAAAAAAAAAAGTGGAATAGTCCTTTAAATATCATACCTGGGGGGGTGTCTATGGTATGCCTGTAAAGTGGCGCGTGTTTCCCGTGCTTAGAACAGTCCCTGCACAAAATGTCATTTTTAAAGGAAAAAAGTCATTTAAAACTGCTTGCGGCTTTAATGTAATGTCGGGTCCTGGCAATATGGATGAAAATCAGTGACAAACAGCATGATTACCCCCCAGTCCATTACCAGGCCCTTTGGGTCTTGTATGGATATTAAGGGGAACCCCGCACCCAAATTAAAAAAGGAAAGGCGTGGGGCCACCAGGCCCTATATACTCTGAACAGCAGTATACAGGCGGTGCAAACAAGACAGGGACTGTAGGTTTGTTGTTAAGTAGAATCTGTTTGTACTTTTGAACTGGCACATTTTTAACGTGTTTAGCTCCAGCCAAAAAATCTATTTTAAGCTTTTTGGAAAACATAGGGAAGGGTTATCACCCCTGTGACATTTGTTTTGCTGTCTGTGCTCCTCTTCAGAAGATTTCACCTCACTTTTTGTCCCAATGACAAATGTTTTTTGAAAATTTGGGGTTTTTTGTGAAACAAGGATTGGTGATAAAGCATCAGTGGAAAGGAGAAATGTTTTTCCCATATTAACTCTTACAGGAGAGAATTTCCCTTCCTAGGGGTAGATTTCATCTCACTTTCTGTTGTCTCCTTCTGTTTGCAAGTAGGAGTCATTTGTAAGTTGGATGTTTGAAAGTAGGGGCCTGCCCTATATACTCAGCAGAAATTTGGGCCTTAGGTGTTGTTGTGGCCACAACACTGTAAGCCCTCGCAGGACCCTGCTGTGAAATATTAGATCAAGAATTGTAATTACATGCCCCTGTTGAACAGGGGCAGAAAAATTGGGCCTTTGGTGGTGGTGGTGGTGCTGGTGCCACAACACTGTAAGTCCTCACTCGCTCTTGGTGGTCACAGAAACTGGCCCTGCTGTGAAATATTAGATCAAGAATTGTAATTACATGCCCCTGTTGAACAGGGGCTGAAAAATTGGGCCTTAGGCACTGGTGCTGGTGCCACAACACTGCAACCCCTCACTGATACTCTAGTTGGAACGCAGAAACGAGCCCTGTTGCAAAGTATTGCATCAAAAATTGTAATTACACGCCCCTGTTAAACAGGGGCTGTAAAATTAGGCCTTAGGCACTAGTGCTGGTGCCACAACACTGCAACCCCTCACAGATACTCTAGTTGGAACGCAGAAACGAGCCCTGCTGCAAAGTATTGCATCAAAAATTGTAATTACACGCCCCTGTTAAACAGGGGCTGAAAAATTGGGCCTTAGGCACTGGTGGCGACGCCCAGAACCAAAAATGTTCTTACAAGCTATCAGCATGATCATTGAGTAGGAAGAGGATAATTACTCAGGATAGTCACTCAGCATCAGCATAGGCAGTCTTTAAAGGGACCTGAGATTTAAAAAAAAAATATTCGGTTACATCAGCATCAGGTGCTTGGTAGCTGGTGGTGATCCAAGACTGATTCATTTTTATGAAGGTCAGTCGATCGACCGAGTCAGTGGACATACGCACCCTGTGATCGGTTACAAAGCCTCCAGCAGCACTGAATGTGCGTTCCGAAAGAACGATGGATGCAGGACAGGCCAGTAGCTCAATTGCATACTGTGCAAGCTCTGGCCAGTGATCCATCCCCAAGACCCAGTAACCCAGAGGATTTTCGATGGGAAAGGTGTCCAAATCAGATCTTGCCTCTAGGTATATATACAGGACATCCTGTAAGCCTGGGTAGCTGCCAAAGAACCGCTGCACCACCAAGCTAAGGACGTGAGCCAAACAGGGCACATGGGTCATTTGTCCCTGTTGGAGGGCAGAGAGGAGGTTGGTGCCATTGTCGCAAACCACCATTCCTGCCTTAAGTTGGCGTGGCATCAACCACCTCTGAACCTGCCCCTGCAGAGCTGACAGAACCTCTGCCCCAGTGTGGCTCCTGTCCCCCAAGCACACCAGCTCAAGCACCGCATGGCATCTTTTGGCCTGCATACTTGCGCAGCCCCTTGAACGGCTACGGAGCACCGCTGGTTCCGAGGACAAAGCACAGGAAGAGGCCATGGAGGAAGAAGAAGAGGAGGGGGTGGAGGAGAGAGGTGTGTCACAATCATTAGTAGTGGCATTTTGGAGGCGTGGTGGCGGAACAACCTCCAACACTACTACACCTTGTCCTGCATCCTTCCCAGCTGCCAGCAGAGTCACCCAATGCGCGGTGAAACTTAGGTAACGTCCCTGTCCATGCCTGCTGGACCATGAGTCAGCGGTAATATGCACCTTACCGCTGACCTCCCTGTCCAGCGAGGCATGGACATTGCCTTCCACATGCCGGTAGAGAGCCGGAATCGCCTTCCGTGAGAAAAAGTGGCGTTTGGGTACCTGCCACTGAGGAACCGCACATTCCACAAACGCACGGAAGGGGGCAAAGTCTACCAACTGAAAAGGCAGCAGTTGAAGTGCTAGCAATTTTGCCAAGCTAGCATTTAACCGCTGGGCATGTGGATGGCTGGAAGTGAACTTCTTTCAGTGGTGCAGCAGCTGGGGCAGGGAAATTTGCCTGGTAGAATCTGACGTCGGTGTACCGAAAGCAGATTGCCGACAAGTACTTGGCTGTGACACACCTAATTCTACACCTTCATTCCTCTCAGTGCAGGTCTCAGAGAGGACTGAAGGTATAGTGGGGTTGGAGATCTCAGCTGATGAGGAGCAAGGAGAGGTCCTCTTTGTTCTTTGGTGTGGGTCTTTTAGATACGCTTGCCAACGAGCTGCATGGCAGGTCAACATATGTCTGGTCAAGCATGTGGTGCCCAAGCGGGAGATGTTTTGGCCACACGAGATACGCTTGAGACATATGTTGCAAATAGCAGCGGTGCGATCTGATACACTCGTCTCAAAAAAGGCCCACATCAAAGAACTTTTGGAATAACGCACAAAGACAGCAGCGCCCTGTACATGTGGAGCTTTAGGGTGTGATGCAGTCAGTGTGCTGCCCTTAGGCTTGCCCCTGGAGGGCATCCTGCCTCGTTGGTGATGTTCCTCCTCCTCCTCCTCCCTCCTATCAGGCACCCACATTGAGGCAGTGACCTCATCAACCCCTCCCTCCTCATCACTGGAGCAAACTTGGCCGTATGCTGCAGCAGGGGGAGCATGACTGCCAGATGTCCTTCTTGGGCACCCCCTCTGTCCGTGCTCACGTTACTGCCTTCATCTAGCTCAGTATCATCACCAGAGCCTTCTAAACGCTGGGCATCCTCCTGGAGCATTTGCCCAACACTGTGGTCAAACAGTTCGAGGGACTCCTCAGGAGGACATGGTGGGGCTAGGGAAGGAGTCACTGATGCCATTGAGGCGAGGGAAGAGGCCACGTTGGCAGCTGCTTTGCCAGACAAAGTACCCTGAGCATGGGTGAAAGAGGATGAGGAGGATGAGGACGGCTTGGTCATCCACTCAACCAAGTCTTCCACATGTTGCTGCTCAACACGGCCAGCTGCCGAAAAAAAGGCTAAGCGTGTCCCACGGCCACGTGCTGATGAGGATGCACTGTCTCCACGACCAGCACTGTTGCCTCTAGACACAGAGCCTGCTTGCCCTCTTTTATTGGCTTGTGACTGTCTGCCTCTCCTTGTTGGCCTTCCAGACATACTAATGGCCTGTAGCTGCACTAAGATATATACACATACACATACACATATATATATATATACTGATACTGCAGCTAGCAAAATCAACTGCCTGCCTGTAGTATGAGAACACCACCAACCTTCTACAGGTAGATTTAGCTGAACACTGTGCAGAGCTTGCAAAAAACTAACTTGTAGCTTATTTAGCTGCCTGCGGTAGTGATAGGATCAGGAAAACACCACCAACCTTCGACAGGTAGCTTTAGCTGAGCACTGTGCAGAGCTAGCCAAAAACTAACTTGTAGCTTATTTAGTTGCCTGCGGTAGTGATAGGATCAGGAAAACACCACCATCCTTCTACAGGTAGCTTTAGCTGAACACTGTGCAGAGCTCGCAAAAAACTAGCTTGTAGCTTATTTAGCTCCCTGTGGTAGTGATAGGATCAGGAAAACACCACCAACCTTCTACAGGTAGCTTTAGCTGAACACTGTGCAGAGCTCGCAAAAAAATAACTTGTAGCTTATTTAGCTGCCTGCGGTAGTGATAGGAGCAGGAAAACACCACACTGTTCAGAGGACGCACTACACTAACTTGTAGCTTTAGCTGAACACTGTGCAGAGATTGCACTACACTAACTTGTAGTTTTAGCTGAACACTGTTCAGAGGACGCACTACACTAACTTGTAGCTTTAGCTGAACACTGTGCAGAGGTCGCACTACACTAACTTGTAGTTTTAGCTGAACACTGTTCAGAGGACGCACTACACTAACTTGTAGCTTTAGCTGAACACTGTGCAGAGGTCGCACTACACTAACTTGTAGCTTTAGCTGAACACTGTGCAGAGGTCGCACTACACTAACTTATAGTTTTAGCTGAACACTGTGAGGAGGACGCACTACACCAACTTGTAGCTTTAGCTGAACACTGTGAGGAGGACGCACTACCCTAACTTGTGGTGCATCCCTAACCTGGGATGCATATATATACACAATACACTATAAGTGCAGCTAACTCACTGACTGTCCTGCCTAATCTAGCTAACGCAAATGAAATGACACTGTCTCTCTCTCTCTCTAAGCACGCCGAAACACACTACACAGGGCCACCGTGCAGGTGGCCTTATATAGTGTGGGATGTGTTCTAAATCCCCTGAGCCATAATTGGCCAAAGCCACCCTGGCTTTGGCCAATTACAGCTCTCTCTACCGATGGCGCTGTGATTGGCCAAGCATGCGGGTCATAGTACATGCTTGGCCAATCATCAGCCAGCAATGCACTGCGATACAGTGAATTATGGGCCGTGACGCGCCACACAAATTTGACGCGAACGGCCCATATCGTTCGCAATTCGGCGAACGATCGAACAGACGATGTTCGAATCGAACATGGGTTCGACTCGAACACGAAGCTCATCCCTAGTCCTTACCTTGGATTCGTCCAACACATCACCCACCCACTCAGTCTTTCCCTTCTCTAGAAGCCTCCCTCCTATGTGCATATGCATAGGAATCCACAATCAGAAAATATGACATCTCTACGCATGTTGGTCCTCTTACGACTATTCTCAGTAACCCAGAGTTCCCTTCGGGTCTACATTGCAGAAGTTTTTTACGCTGAATGGAACTTGATGCCTCTCCAAATAGGCAGGACATTTGTTCATCTGGCCTTAAACCATTTGCAGAGATTGCTACCCTAGGTGCTTCACGAGAGGGAGGATGGCTCCATTATCTACAGCTTAAACTCTTGCCAACCGTATAACTTAAATATACAGCAGCAAGGTAGCACTGCTACCTAGTACGTGATTCGACACTTCCGGGTTGGGGGCGCGCATGGCTGGTAGCCCGCTTCTGCTGCCATTAAACACAGTGGGAGCTGATCTGCAGGTACCATGGGTTGGATGTTCGCTGGCACCTGCCGATCATCCAGCACAGAGGCAGAACAGTGGTCTGCCTATGTAAACAAGGCAGATCGCTGTTATGTCAGTAGGGAAGGCATGGATCCTGTGTTCCTGCAGAGCAGGGACATGGATCCATGACTTCCCCTGGTAAAAGCATCTCCCACACTGTAAAAAAACTGGCTAGGCACACAGTTAACCCTTTGATCGCTCCTGATGTTAACCCTTTTCCAGCCAAAGTCATTAGTACAGGGGCAGTGCATATTTTTTAGCACTGATCACGGTATTAGTGTCAATGGTCCCCAAAAAGTGTCAGAAGTATCAATTAGTGTCAGAATGTCCACTGCAATATCACAGTCCCGCTATAGGTTGCTCATCACCATTACTAGTACTAAAAAAAGAAAGAAAAAGTAAATTAAAAAATCCCATAGTTTGTAGATGCTATAACTTTTACGCAAATCAGTCAATATATGCTTATTGGTATTTTTTTTTACAAAAATATGCAGCAAAATACATTTTGGCCTAAATTGATGAAGAAATTAAATTTTTAACATTTTTTATTAGATATATTTTTAGATATAATTTATAGCAGAAGGAAAAGAAATAGGATTTTTTAAAACAGCTTACCTGTAAAATCCTTTTCTTTCGATGGACATCACGGGACACAGAGCCACAGTAATTACTGATGGGTTATATAGGTATCACTGGTGATTGGACACTGGCACACCCTAACCAGGAAATTCAACCCCCTATATAATCCCTCCCCTTGCAGGGATACCTCAGTTTTGTGTTAGAAGAGGGGCAGGACCTCTGTGTCCCGTGATGTCCATCGAAAGAAAAGGATTTTACAGGTAAGCTATTTTTAAAAATCCTATTTTCTTTCTCGAACATCACAGGACACAGAGCCACAGTAATTACTGATTGGAAGTCCCAGAGCAATGCTATCTGAGGGGGGGAACCACAACCAAGTAGGGTGCAATCAGACCTGAGGACCCTGTACCGCTGCCTGCAGCACACTATGCCCAAAGGCGATATCTGGTGAATGTATGAACTGAAGACCAGGTTGTGGCCTTGCAGATCTGAGCCATCGAGGCCCGGTGATGCACTGCCCAAGAAGCATCAATAGCCCTTGTGGAATGTGCCCTGATCTGAAACTGAGGAATCTTCTGTTTCAAACCGTAAGCTTGAATGATCAATTCTCAAATCCATTTAGAAATGGTAGCTTTTGATGCTGCCTGCCCTCTACAGGGACCCTCTGGCAGCACAAATAAAACATCCGTTTTGCGAATCTGAGCAGTCGCCTCCAGATAGACCTTAACTGCTCTTACTACATCCAAGGAATGTAGTGAACTTTCTTCCGGAGAACAGAGATCTGGAAAAAAGGAAGGTAGAACAATGTCTTGGTTTAGATGAAAATCTAAAACCACCTTCGGTAAAAAACTAGGATGAGGGCGCAGTACCACTCTATCCTTGTGTAAAATCAAATAAGGCTCTTTACAGGAAAGAGCTGCTAATTCTGATACTCTTCTAGCAGAAGAGATGGCTACCAGAAAAATTAACTTCCTTGTCAGCAAGACCAAAGGAATCTGACATATTGGTTCAAAAGGCTGTTTCTGTAACACAGACAGAACCAAGTTCAAGTCCCAGGGGTTTAAGGGAGCCTTAACCGGAGGATTAAGGCGCGTCACTTCCTGCATAAAGTTTCGGATCAAAGAATGCGAAGCAAGTGGCCGTTGAAAAAATACTGATAAGACCGAGACCTGGCCCTTGATGGTACTCAAGGCCAGCTTCATCTCTAACCCCAATTGTAGAAAATCAAGAATTCTACCGATCACATACTTTCTGGGATGCCAGCCCCTGGATTCACAGCAGGATATATAAGCTCTCCAGACTCTATGATAAATCATTCTGGAAGCTGGCTTCCTTGCATTGATCAAGGTAGATATCACAGGACCTGAAAGCCCACGATTCTTCAGAACGTGGGTTTCAATAGCCAAACCATCAAATTTAGCGTTTGTAAGCAGGATGGAACACTGGACCTTGAGATAACAGGTCTGGTCGTACTGGTAGTGTCCACGGGGAATCCACCGTCATCCTTACTATTTCCGCATACCACGTCCTTCTGGGCCAAGCAGGAGCCACCAGAAGAACTGACTTCCTTTCCTGCCTGATCCTGCGAAGGAGTCGTGGCAGTAGCAGAATAGGCGGGAATGCATAAATCAGTGAGAACCGATGCCACGGAATCACCAACGCATCCATCCCGCATGCAAGAGGATCTTTTGTCCTTGCCACAAATCTGTCTATCTTTTTGTTGAATCGGGATGCAAAGAGATCTACATCTGGGACCCCCCATCTTTGGCATATGTTCCAAAAGATGTTGGGATGCAGAAACCATTCCCCTGGAAGTAACTGCTGGTGACTTAAATAGTCCGCCTGCCAGTTCTCTATCCCTGGAATGAAAACTGCCGATATGCATGGCACATGGCTCTCTGCCCAGACTAAGATCTGGTTCACCTCTCTTTGAGCAGCTCGGCTCCGGGTGCCTCCCTGATGATTGACATAAGCCACTGCTGTGGCATTGTCGAACTGGATCCTGACCGGGCAACCCAGTAGCCTGATAGTCCAGGCCTTTAGGGCTAGATATACCGCACGGATTTCCAGTATGTTGATGGGTAAGGTCCTCTCGGTCTTGGACCATACCCCTTGGACCGTACACTGTTCCAGAACTGCTCCCCAACCCAACAGACTGGCATCTGTTGTTATCACCGTCCAGGTAACCAGTAGAAAGGATTTCCCCCTCTACAGGTGTTCGGGTATTAGCCACCAATTGAGGCTGTGACACACCGCATGAGACAGGTGCATCGGAAAGTCTAATGCCTGAACCTTCTTGTTCCAGGCCGACAGAATACTGTGTTGCAGCATTCTTGAATGAAACTGAGCATAGGGAACTGCTTCGAATGAAGACACCATCTTCCCTAGTAGCCTCATACAAAGGCGGACAGAAGGACCCTTCTTGGTCCTGACTGCCAAAATCAGCTCTCTTAAAGCAGTGATCTTTGCCTGAGGTAGAAAAATTTTCTCCTGGCTTGTATCTATGATCAGACCTAAATACTCCAGTCTTCTTACTGGTTTTAGGAAAGACTTTTCTAGGTTGAGGATCCAACCCAGGCGTTCTAGATACCTGACTGTGGTCCTCAAATTT
The DNA here is from genome assembly GCF_042186555.1 of Aquarana catesbeiana. NCBI lineage: Eukaryota > Metazoa > Chordata > Amphibia > Anura > Ranidae > Aquarana > Aquarana catesbeiana. The sequence goes on from NC_133328.1 coordinate 220,825,611, forward strand.
CCATTCAAGGAGGTTACCGACCGGTGTATCAAGAGCAGGTCGTCTAGGTATGCTATGACAGCTATACCCTGAGCCCTTAATCTGGCCAGAGGAGGAGCCAAGACCTTTGTGAACACTCGAGGTGCAGTGGCTATCCCAAAAGGCAGAGCCACAAACTGGAAATGGCGCCCTCCTATCTCAAAGCGCAGGAAAAATGGGCACATGCAGATATGCATCTCTGATGTCTATTGATGCCAGAAATTCTCCTCTCTGCAGGGTGGAGACTACTGTCCGAATTGATTCCATGCGGAAAGATTGAATCCTTAGGAATCAGTTCAGATCCCTTAAATCCAGCATGGGCCTGACATCCCCATTTGGTTTTTGGACCGTAAAAAGGTTGGAATAGAAGCCCAATCCTTGATCCTTCACGGGAACTACCACAATGACCTCCTGCGACAAAAGCCGCTCTAACGCTAGAAGGAGCGACTGCTTCTTCTCTGGATCTCTGGGGACACTTGACCTGAGGAAACGTGGAGAAGGAAATTCCTGAAACTCCAGCTTGTACCCTAAGGTTACCGTGGAGATTACCCATCTGTCCTGGAAATCCTCCTGCCAGAGCCCTGAGAACTGTCGCAGTCTTCCCCCCACTCGAGTAAGCGGGGGCGCCCCCTCATGCAGAGGTCTTAGTGTTTTGCCTAGTAGGCTTCTTCCCCCAGGACTTCTTTTGTCCCTGGGGTTGACTCTTGTCTCTGGACCCAGATGGAGGAGGCCATCGAGACTGCCTGGAGGCTGAAACCCCCGGCGCTGGGGAAAGAGTCCGTTTGAAAGAGGGACGCTTAGTCTTCTTCTTAACAGGTAAGAGAGTGCTTTTCCCACAAGAGATTCTCTTGATATAGTTATCCAAATCTTCTCCAAACAACCTTTCACCACGAAATGGAAACCCAGCCAGGAGCTTCTTACATGGTGCTTCGGCTGACCAATTTTTCAACCATAGGATTCTACGTATATGCACCAACCCCAGTGAAAGACGGGAGGTTTGCATGATAGAATCTCTAATGGCATCAACAACAAAGCATAAGGCCGCTGGAAGGTTAGCCAACCCCTGGGCCTGCTGTTCAGGTAAAACTTTGATGACCTGTTTAACATGGTCTCTTGAGTACTGACAGACTCCAATCGCTGCTACTGCAGGTTGAGCCACTGAACCTGCTAAGGAGAAAACATCCTTCAATAGGGATTCCATCTTCTAATCTACAGGGTCCCTGAGCATCTGAGCATTGTCTACAGGACAAGTCAGACTATTATTTACAGAGGAAATGGCGGCATCAATGGCCGGTATTCCCCACATTTTAATAAACTTTTCTTCCATAGGATAAAGGGTAGAAAACTTTTTCGGCGGAAAAAAACATTTATCTGGGTGATCCCACTCAGCTTAAAGGAGCTTTTCAAGTAAATTATGAACAGGAAAAGCCTGTGCTGTTTGAGGAGGTTTCAGTGACCCTAAAGAAGAAGAGGGTTCTTTAACTGATTCAGATATGGGCAACTTAAATGTGGAGCGGACCAATCCAGTAAGGATCTGCACTAAGACTTTCTCCTCTTGGGAAGTCGCAGAGGGTCCCTCTCCACCTGATTCCTCCGAAGAGGAATCATCCGTCCCATCCCGATCCTCTGAAAGGGATTCCTCTCCTTTATCCAAGGGCTCCTCTTCCTGAGGGTCTTGGGGAGCAGAGGAAGGCCTAGTGCGTTTTCTTCCACCAAGTGAAGACGTAATCATGGCCATTAATCTTTCCTCTAAACCATTAATGGTTGAGGAAAAAACCTCCTGCGTAATATATACAGGGGCTGAAGTGCCAGAAGCAGGTATAGCCCCTGACCCCGATGGCTCTCCCTGGCTAGCCATCCCTGGCCTCTCGGGGGGGGGGGGGATGCTGCAGACAGGGGGCCCTCAGAACCTGGACGAAATCCCCTAGAGTCTCTGGTTCTTGGGGTGCTTGAACCTCTTCTACCCATAGTGCAAAGCAACAAGGTGGAGGTATCACAAAATGAACACTGACTGCTGAGCGATGTAGTCTGGCTAAAAGCCTTGCTACCCAATGCTCAGTCTGGTGTTACTTTAGTAAATGCTGGCTAGGAGAATGCCTGTGTCCCACCTTACATGCGACCGTCAGCTCTGTGTACCTCCAGAAGGCTTAATGCACCTGTAATTAGTGCCTTTAATAGCCTGCAGCCGGTCCTGTGGGCATCTGAGCACTCTGTGCTGATGTCCCGCCCCCCCTCAACCACACCCCCCCCTTCGTTTTCTGAAAAAACGAGTGCTTCCCGCGCTAGCCGACCCTTCTAAATCAAACATGGAGGAGGCTGGGGGAGGGGGAGGAGGGATAGAGGCTGGTAATGATGGGCCTGCCTGTATAATGGCGGCGGCGGCCTCCGCAACGGCGGTCAAAATGCGGTGTCTAACCGCCTTACAGATCACCTGAGGCCTCCCCCTAGTCTGGGAGGAGATATCCCTGAGGAGAGCCCCCCATCCCATCCTACCTGGAGCCGGCCGGAGGAGCTTGTACAGCGTCGAACACTTGAGACAGACATCAGCATGAAAAGGTATGTGCTCTTGGCAGCCCCCGGTGGTCACAATAGGCATAGCATGCATTTACCTTAAAGGAGAAACCTACTAGAATTAAAAAATTCTGTGGAATCTCCCTTACCTTATCCAGCCACAGGGTTCTGTTGTACAGACCCAATCTTCGCCTCTCACGGTGGGCTCCGTTTTAAAAAACCGTCAGAGACTGGGGCCCCCTACGAATAGGGGGATCCACAGTTCTGGCCCTGTAAAGCACCCGGCTAGAAATTAGGCTATAAAAACCATTTTCTAATATGCGGGTTCCAGCTCTCTAAAAAGAGAAGTGTTACAGGTAAAATCGAGGCCCGGGTACCATCCAATTCGGCCTAGAAAAGACACTTTGGAATGGATCCGGTTCGCCTGGCCTGCCCCAGTATAGGATATAGGATAATCCCTTTGGAGCTCAGAAAAGGACATCTTTACACGTCCATCACCTAAGACACTGGCGTAAAAACTGAGGTATCCCTGCAAGGGGTGGGACTATATAGGGGGTTGAACTTCCTGGTTAGGGTGTGCCAGTGTCCAATCACCAGTGATACCTATATAACCCATCAGTAATTACTGTGGCTCTGTGTCCCGTGATGTTCGAGAAAGAAATATTGGTTTTTTTTCTACAATTTTACGCTTTTAGAAAGCCTGAAGGTGGTGATTGTTTTTTGGGGTCCTGTACGTGGATGGGCTCCCAAAAGGTCTCACACATGTGGTATCCCCATACTCAGGAGAGGCAGCAGAATGTATTTTGGGGTGTAATTCCACATATGCCCATGGCATGTTTGAGCAATATATCATTTAGTGACAACTTCATGCACAAAAAAAAAAAAGTTTGTAATTTTCCCGAAACTTGTGGCAAAATATAAAATATTCCATGGACTCAACATGCCTATCAGCAAATAGCTTGGGGTGTCTACTTTCCAAAAAGGGGTCATTTGGGAGGGGGGGGTTTGAACTGTCCCGACATTTTATGCACATTAGAAGCTTATGTCACATATCACCCACTCCTCTAACCACTTGAAGACAAAGCCCTTTCTGACACTTTTTTGTTTACATAAAAAATATTTTATTTTGCTAGAAAATTACTTTGAACCCCCAAACATTATATATTTTTTTAAAGCAAAGGCCCTAAAGATCAAAATGGTGGGTGTTGCAATTTTTTTTTCACACAGTATTTGCGCAGCGATTTTTCAAAACGGAATTTTTTTGAAAAAAAAAACACTTTTTTAAATTTTAATGGACTAAAACACACTATATTGCCCAAATGTTTGATGAAATAAAAAAGATGATCTTATGCCGAGTACATGGATACCAAACATGACATGCTTTAAAATTGTGCACAAACGTGCAGTGGCGACAAACTACATTCCTTTTTTAAAAGCCTTTTTAAAATCCTTTACAGGTTACCACTTTATACCTCACATGCAGGGTGTAATTGCTGTTTACATATGACACCAGACCGACGCTTGTGTTCGCTTTTGCGAGTGAGCACGGGGGGACAGGGGTGCTTTTTTTTTATTATTTATTTTGCTTTTTTTTTTAAAACTGTTTCTTTCATTTTTTTTTTTTTTATCATTTTTATTCTTATCTCAGGGAAAGTAAATATCCACTATGATAGCAGTAGGTAGTGACAGGTACATTGGGATCTATTAGACCCTAGATCTCTCCTCTGCCCTCAAAGTATCTGACCACGCCAAGATCGGTGAGATAAAACGGAAAATTGTATCATACTTACCGTAATTTTCCTTTCCTGGTGACTATCCATGGCAGCATACTAGTGATAGAGCTCCGCCTCGACTCCTCCCTCAGGACCAGTGAATAGCATAAATTAAAGATGAAGTCCCTCCCCCAACATTCTCCGTAAAATAGAATACCGAGGGTGGGAGCGTATGCTGCCATGGATAGGCACCAGGAAAGGAAAATTACGGTAAGTATGATACAATTTTCCGTTTTCCTGGTGCCTCCATGGCAGCATACTAGTGATAAATAACTAGCTGACACGGGTGGGATAATGCTTAACAATAAATGTTTAATTAGAATGAGACATCGCAGCCTGAACTGCCCTTCTCCCGAACTCAACCGTCGTGAGAGCTCCTGGGTCGATACGGTAGTGTCTGAGGAAAGTATTGCGAGAAGACCAGGTGGCGGCCCTGCACACTGTCTCTAATGACACGTTAGCCCTTGCTGCCCAGGAGGTTGAGACTGCCCTTGTGGAATGAGCACTCACTCGAGATGGAGGTTCCATATTCTTTATCCTGTAGGCCTTCTGGATTAGCTTTACCACCCAAGATGCCAGAGTTCTGATGGAAGCTTCTTTGCCCCTGTATTTGCCGAATGGAACAATGAAGAGTCTTTCCGAGTTCCTGAAGGATCTAGTGGCCTCTAGGTAGGCTCTGAGCACTCTGGATATGTCCAGCTCGTGACATGATCCTGAATCTGCTTCAGCAAATACCGGTAGTGCCCAGGGCTCCAAAAGGTGGCTTGGAGTAGTGACCTTAGGTGTGAACCCCCGAAGGGGACGAAGTTCCACTCTATCGTGAAATAAAGAGATGTGGTCATCACCTATTCCCAACGAGTGGAGTTCTGAGATCCTTCTACCAGATGTAATGGCTAACAGAAAAACCGTTTTCAGTGTTATGTTCCATATTGTCAGTTGTTCCACTGGGGTAAATGGATGGTCAGAGAGGACTTCAAGGACCAGGGATAAATCCCATTTGGGAAAAGACCGTCTGACAGGTGGCCGAATCTTTAACACTCCTCTGAGGAAAGTGACTACTAAGGGCTCTTCTGCCCATCTCTTATTTGTTGCTGCAGAAATAGCTGCTACTTGCACTTTGAGAGAACTCAGGCCAAGACCCAGATCAAGTCCTGACTGGAGGAAACCGAGAACATCTGATGTAGAAGGAGAGATTGGATCAAAATCATTTGAGGTAGCAAATGACAAGAACTTGTTCCATATTCTTGAATATATGGCGTTGGTTGCTGGTTTCCTGGCTCCTAGGAGGGTTGATATGACCCCTGGGGAACATCCTAAGGACTCGAACCTTCGCCTCTCAACCTCCAGATGCGAAGATTCAGCTTCTGAGGGTCTGGATGCAGTAAACTGCCCTGCGTTAGAAGTTGAGGGAAAGGAGGGATCCTGATCGGAGAGCTCACACTGAGGCGCATAGCTAGAGGAAACCAGGGTCTCTTCGGCCAATATGGGAGTACTGCCAATACCTGGACTGTCTCTCTGAGAAGTCTCAGGAGGAATTTGAAAATTAATGGCCGGGGGGGAAAAGCATATGCGGTGGTGAACCTCCAGGGGCATGACAGGGCATCTATTTCCTCTGCTTGTGTATACGGCAGGCGAGAGACGAATCTGGTCAGCTTGGCATTCTCCGGAGAGGCAAATAGGTCTATCTGAGGAGGATCCCAGAGGTTGGCAATCTGACTGAAGACCTGGGGATGAAGAGCCCACTCGTTGTTGTCCAGGAAGTTTCTCGACAACGTGTCTGCTTCCGTATTCAACCTTCCCGGGAGATACATCGCCCTGAGGTCTAGGATGTTCTTCTCTGCCCAGAGCATGATCGGCTCTACTTCCCTGAGGAGTGATGTGCTGCGAGTGCCCCCCTGCCTCTGCAGGTATGCGACAGCTGCCCTGTTGTCCAGGCGTAAGAGTACTCTCTGGCCTTTGATCTGAGATGCCAATGAAGTTAGTGCCAAGAATGCTGCCCTCATCTCCAGGATGTTGGATACTACTCCCTGGGTGGAACAGGACCATCTCCCCTGTATCCTGGTTTTCCCGCAATGGGCTCCCCAGCCTTGTCTGCTTGCGTCGGACGTAACTGTGATCCAGGAGAGGGAACCCAGATGACGAGGTTTGGAGAGGTTTTCTGGCAGAGTCCACCAATGAAGGCTCCTGCGCATTGCTCCCGTCAGTAGAATTGTCTGAGAGAGTTGCTGTTTCTTCCACTGCGCCAAGAAACCCGTCTGAAAATACCTCAAATGCCAATGGGCCCAAGGAATCATTGGTATACAGGCAGACATTGTGCCAATGAGGCTCAGGCATTGCGATGCCGTTAGGTACCGGCTCGCAATGGTTTTGACCATCTTCTGGATAATAATCCTCATCTTCAGGGATGGTAATGACACTGTCCCCTCCCGGGTGTCGAACATCGCACCTAGATAGATCATGCGCTGAGTAGGCGTGAGCTGACTCTTCTCTAAGTTTACCAACCATCCTAGTTCTTTCAGGGACTGGAGAAGAATATCTCGGTGATCCACCAGCTGACCTGGACTGCTTGCTAGGAGGAGGATATCGTCCAGATAGTGGTATATCCTCAAGCCCCTCTCCCGCAGGGGAACCAGAGCGGATATTAGAATCTTGGTGAACACCCTGGGGGAGGTGCACAGACCGAAGGGCAGGGCTTGAAACTGCAGGTGGATCTGACCTACTGCAAATCTGAGATACTTCTGGAAGGTAGGTAGAACTGGCACGTGTAAGTACGCGTCCTGCAGGTCGACTGAGATCATCCAATCTGTTGGTTGTACTGCCTGAATAATTGTTTGTAGCGACTCCATCTTGAAGCTTTCCGGGTGTATGTGCCTGTTGAGCCTTTTTAGATCTATCACAGGTCTCCATCCCCCCGTTCTCTTTGGGACCAGAAATAGAATGGAATAGAAGCCTGCGAAGCGCTCTGCCAAGGGAACCGGCACAGCTGCCCTCTGAAGCTGGAGTGACGATACAAAGTGTCTTAGGGCTTGAGCCTTCAGCGGAGAGGATGGAATCTCTGTTTTCTTGAAAGAATTTTGAGGTGGAGGATGAGAGAAACTCCAAAAGTGTCCCCATTGAATTGTTGACAGGACCCAGGGATCCTGGCATTTTTTGGCCCAGACTGGAAAAAAGTTTTTTAGCCTGGCTCCCACCGGGAGTGTCTGGGCTAATCTGGCGTCAAAAGGACTGCTTCTGCTCATGAGTAGTCGGAGGGGCCTTCAACTTTTTGCCCAAAAAGGATGCCTGAGTGCCCCTCCAGGGTTTCCTGCTGTCTCTGGACTGTCTTGATTGTCTAAAATCCCTAGGATTTGACTGGCGGAACCTGGAAAACCCCCCTCTGGATCTTCGCATCCTCCTGTCTTGGGGAAGCATACCCGACTTTCCTCCTGACAACCTGGAGATGGCTTTGTCCATCTTGTCTCCAAATAATGCCTTCCCGTCGAATGGAATTTTGCACCAATTTTGTTTGGAAGCTAAATCTGCCGTCCAGGGTTTCAGCCACAAGGCCCTTTTTGCCATTACCGAGTGTAGCATAGATCTTGCTGAACACCTAATCGTGTCTATAGCTGCTACTCCGACGAAGTCAGCTGACAGCCTAATTTCCTCCAGGGCTTTAATTATGTCCTCCTTGGGGACGTCTTGGCGCAGAGCCGTTTCAATGTTATCTGTCCAAGCTCTAATGGCATTAGACACGGAGGTGAGGGCAACCGCTGGCTTACATGCTGCTCCTGCAGCTAAATAGCTTCTCTTGAGGTCCAGGTCGATTCGTCTGTCAAGAGGGTCCTTAAAAGAAGCAGAATCTTCCATAGGCAGGGTGATATTTTTGGCGAGTCGCACAACTGATGCGTCTACCACAGGCACAGTGTTTAGTGACTGAGTTCCTGACTCCGGTAAGGGATACAGTTTCTTGAAACGACCCAATGAAAGTTTTTTGTCAGTCTTTGACCACTCATTTTGAATGATTTGGCTAATTTCGCCCATCAAAGGGAAGAAAACCTGTTTCCTTTTAAGAAATGGGAAGTAGCTTTTTGCTTCCTGGGGGGGTTCCTCAGCGTCCTCCCAGGCTATTGCAGCTCGGACCGCCTGGATGAATGGTTTCACCAATGAATGACTGAAACCAGCCTGATCGGATTCATCTGATGAGTCTTCAGAAAGGTCTTCAGGTGGAGAGTCTCTGGCCGCTCGACCTGATAGGGGTAGAGGAGTACTGGCTGCAGAAGGACCAGGAAGATTAACTTCAACATCCTGAGCCTGGGACACCTGCGGGACTGGCTGAGCGGGAACCAAAGCCGCAAGCTCAGAGAAGGAGTCCTTCATGGTCTTTTTGAGCAGGTCCACAACCTGTTGGTTTTCTAGCTCGCGGCTGGACGCATATTCCGAAAAACAGTCCTTGCAAACTACTTTGTTCGGTAGCGGAATAGCCCCACAGGTCCAGCACTTCTTCTTGTAGGATCTAGGAGAGGAGGACCGATCCCGCCTTCTGGATCTTGATCTATGCCGAGAGGAATAGGACTCACGTCTTGATGAGCGAGACCGGTGGCGTGAAGAACGAGATCTGCGACTTGGGCTGTCGTCATCGTGGTGCCTTGAGGATTTTTCGGTCCTCTTGGAGTGGGCAGGGCTATGATTTTAAGAAAAAAACGATGTCAGGCCAGCGAGCGCACTTTTTTTTTTTTTTTTTTTATACTCACGTATAGGTGGTCCCATACCTAACGGAAGTGTGAGGATCTTTGTTGAGAGACGAATGGCTCATTGCTGAGTTGGGCAAAAGGATCAGCTGCGGAAATATAGCAAGAAAGAAAAGGAAAGAAACAGGGTTTTTTTTTTTTTTTTTAAAACACATTACCCCCTCTTTTTTTTTTTTTTTTATACTTACCACAGAGCAGTTTCAGAGAGGCTAACAGGGTGCAGCCGAGGAGACTCTGACTGCCAGCCCCAGAACTGACCTTAAATATCCTAAGGGGAGGGGGAGGGTTAATCCCATGAACCCCCAGTCTCTCTGCTCCCTCCTTCCCCCTTTTTTTTTTTTTTTTTCTTGGTGTTTTGAAGAGAGAAGGGCAAAAACCGGCCCTTTTTCCATAACCCAAGATGGCCGCCGGAGCGCCGAGACACCGCGCATGCGCCCGCGCATGCGCAGTGAAGCCGACGCCGCGAGGACCAGAAAACCCCGCTCACGACGGCGGTCCTCTCACTCCCTAGAACGCGCATGCGCAGTACGGAGGCGAGGACGCCAAACCACGCTGTCTCACCCTGCAGGTAAGGCAGACAGCTTAAAAAAAGGCACCGCAGCAAAAAGGAAAAAGGCTGAGACTTAAAGGGCAGCAGCATGAGAAACAAAAAAAAAACAAACAGGCAAGAACCTATTTACTCCTACCTATACATATATGTATACTTTTAAAAAGAATAAAAGGGGAATACAACAGACAGGGAAGTGGGAAAGAGAGAGACATATACTTCTTTCTTACTTTTTTTTTTTTTTTTAAAAAGGTAAACTGATAGAAAAAAAAAAAAATCACAAGCCTGGAAGAATGAGCTGATCCTTTTGCGACTCCATTGCCTTCATCATATGATATGGTGGCAGACTGCGTTCCTGTGAGGAAACTCTGCAAGAAGACCCCAACAGATCCACAGAGGGGTTCCCAGTCTTATCAGCGCTGTGAGCGGCCCAAGAACAGGGACTGCGCACGGGAAAGGCTAAACCAAAGGCAGAGGTATGGACATACTGCTACTCTTCACCAGCACAAGAGGTATGAGGAAAAAAAGGAGAAAGGGGGAGGGACTTCGTCTTTAATTTATGCTATTCACTGGTCCTGAGGGAGGAGTCGAGGCGGAGCTCTATCACTAGTATGCTGCCATGGAGGCACCAGGAAAATGCTTTACCAATTTCCCAATGGCACTGTTTATATCTGGCAAAACCTAAGTCATGAAATGCTCATGGTCTCCGATCAGCTCTATGGTCAGCTGGCGGAACCACCGGCTGCTAGGAATGAGCTTTATGTTTGGGTCGAACATGAGTTCGACTCGAATTTTGGCTGTTCGAGCGTTCGTAAATACGAACAATATGGGGCATTCGCGCCAAATTTGAGTGGCGCATCATGCCCCATAATACACTGTGACATAGTAGTGCATTGCTGTCTGATGATTGGCTAAGCATGCACTATGACCTGCATGCTTTGGCCAATCACAGTGCCGTCAGCAAAGAGAGCCATAATTGGCCAAAGGCAGGGTGCCTTTGGCCAATTATGGCTCAGGGGGTTAAGTCCACGCCCCACACTATATAAGGCCGCCTGCACGTCGGCCCTGTGTAGTGTGTTGCTGGCGTTGACCAAGAAAGAATGTCAATTCATCTAGATTGAGCAAGCAGGTGATTCAGTTAGGTGGGGTGTATTTAATATATATATATATATACAGTCAGTCTCGTAAATATATATATATATCCACTGTATCCAGTTTAGCTAGATCTGACTGCAGTCCGTTCCTGGTGTACTGTTTCTAATATACTTCTGGCAGGCAGGTAATTCAGTTAGTTAATATATATATATATAGATAGTCTCGTGTGTATATATATATATATATATATATATATATATATATATATATATATATATATATATATGTATATATATATATATATATCCACTGCATACAGTTTAGCTATATCTCACTGCAGGCCGTTCCTAGTGTACTCTTTCTAATATACTTCTGGCAGGCGATTCAGTTACCTGCGGTGTATTTAGTATATATGTACAGATACTCCCGTATACATATATCCACTGCATACAGTTTAGCTATATCTCACTGCAAGCCGTTCCTGGTGTACTCTTTCTAATATACTTCAGGCAGGCAGGTGATTCAGCTAGCTGCAGTGCATTTAATATATATATACAGTCTCATATATATACATCCACTGTATGCAGTGTAGCTAGGTCTGACTGCAGGCTGTTCCTGGTGTATGTATGTTTTCAAATATACTTTCAGGCAGGCAGGCAGGCAGGTGATTCAGTGATCTGCAGTGCATTAAATATATATATACAGTCTCCAACATATATATATCCACTGCATTCCAGTCTAGCCAAGCCTATATCTGACTGCAGGCCATTCCTGGTGTACGTTTTCAAATACACTTTCAGGCAGGTCATTCAGTGATCTGCAGTGCATTAAATTTATATACAGTCTCCTACATATGTATACCCACTGCATTCCAGTCTAGCCAAGCCTATATCTGACTGCAGGCCATTCCTGGTGTACGTTTTTAAATATACTTTCAGGCAGGCAGGCGATTCAGTGATCTGCAGTGCATTAAATATATATACAGTCTCCTATATATATATATATATATATATATATATATATATATATATATATATCCACTGCATTCTAGTCTAGCCAAGACTATATCTGACTGCAGACCATTCCTGGTGTCTTTTTTCTAGTAAACTTCAGGCAGTGTTTTGCTAATAAAATTTTACAGCATGTCTGGAAGGCCACCAAGGATAGGCAGACGCTCACAGGCCACTAAAAGAGAGCAAGCAGGCTCTGTGTCTACAGCCAACAGTGCTGGTCATGGACACGGTGCATCTTTAGCACATGGCCGTGGAGCACGCTTGTCCTTTTTTTTGGCAGCTGGCCATGTTGATCCACAACATGCAGAAGAGTTGGTAGAGTGGATAACTAAGCCGTCCTTATCCTCCTCATCCTCTGTCACCCAGGCTCAGAGTAGTTTGCCTGCCAATGCAGCTGCCAAAGCGGCCTATTTCATCGGCTCAATGTCATCAGTCACTCCTTCCCTAGCCCCACCATCATGCACGGAGGAGTCCCCCGAACTGTTCGACCACGGTGTCGGGTACATGCTGCAGGAGGATGCACAGCATTTTGAAGGCTCTGATGATGGTACCCAGGTTGAGGAAGGCAGTAACGTGAGCCCAGAGAGAGGGGGTGACCAAAAAGGACAAGAAACTGGCAGTCATGTTCCCCCAGCTGCAGCATACTGCCAGGTTTGCTCCAGTGACGAGGAGGGAGGGGATGATGAGGTCACTGACTCTATGTGGGTACCTGATAGAAGAGAGGAGGAGGAGGCACATCTCCAACGAGGCAGGATGCCCTCCAGGGGCCAGCCAGCCAGGGAGCCAGCTTAAGGGCAGCCACCCAACTGCATCACACCGCAGAGCTCCGCATGTGCAGGGTGCTGCTGACTCCCCGTGTATTTTGAAAAGTTCTTTGGTGTGGGTCTTTTTTGATACGTGTGCAGCAGATCGCACCGTTGCTGTTTGTAACATATGTCTGAAGCGTATCAAGCATGGCCAAAACAGTAGCCGCTTGGGCACCACATGCTTGACCAGACAAATGTTGAGCTCCCATGCAGTCCGTTGGCAAAGGTACTTAAAAGACCCACACCAAAGAACAAGGCGGACCTCTCCTTGCTCCTCATCAGCTTGGATCTCCAACCCCACTATACCATCAGTCCTCTCAGAAACCTGCACTGAGAGGAATGAAGGTGTAGAATTAGGGGTGCCAAGTACTTGCGGGCAATCTGCTATCACTACACCAACATCCGATTGTAGCAGGCAAATTTCCCTACCCCAGTTGCCAAACCGTCGAAAGAAATTCGGTCCCAGCCATCCACATGCTCAGCGGCTGAATGCCAGCTTGGCTAAATTGCTAGCACTCCAACTGCTGCCTTTTCAGTTGGTAGACTCTGCCCCCTTTCGTGAATTTGTGGAATGTGCAGTACCTCAGTGGCAGGTTCCCAAACGCCATTTCTTTTCACGGAAGGTCATTCCGGCTCTCTACCGGCATGTGGAAGGCAATGTCTTGGCCTTGTTGGACAGGGCGGTCAGTGGTAAGGTGCAAATTACTGCTGACTCATGGCCCAGCAGGCATGGACAGGGACATTACCTTTCTTTCACAGCGCACTGGGTAACTCTGCTGGAAGCTGGGAAGGATGCAGGACAGGGTGCAGTATTGTTGGAGCTTGTTCCGCCACCACGCCTCCAAAATGCTATTAGTGGTGATTCTGCCACACCTCTCTCCTCCACCCCCTCCTCTTCTTCTTCTTCCTCTATGGCCTCTTCCTCTGCAGATTTGTCCTCAGAACCAGTGTTGCTCCGTAGGCATTCAAGGGGCCACGCAAGCGCTCAGGCAAAAAGATGCCATGCGGTGCTTGAGTTGGTCTGCTTAGGGGACAGGAGCCACACTGGGGCAGAGATTCTGTCAGCTCTGCAGGGGCAGACTCAGAGGTGGTTGATGCCACGCCAGCTTCAGCCAGGAATGGTGGTTTGCGACAATGGCACCAACCTCCTCTCCGCCCTCCGACAGGGACACTTGACCCATGTTCCCTGTTTGGCTCACGTCCTTAATTTGGTGGTGCAGCGGTTCTTGTGCAGGTACCCAGGCTTACAGGATCTCCTGAGGCAGGCCAGAAAAGTCTGTGGGAATTTCTGCCGATCATATAATACCAGTGCTCGGGTGGCTGACCTTCAAAAGGAATGTAACTTGCCCAAGAACCGCCTCATTTGTGACATGCCCACCAGGTGGAACTCAACGTTGGCTACTGATCAAGAATGCATGCACTGTCCTGTCACCATCTGAGGAGGCCACGAGGATGGTGAGCAATGACAGTGCATGCATCAGTGATACTGTCTCTCTTGTCTTCCTGTTGGAGCACACACTTCATGGAATAATGGACAGGGAACTTGAGGAAGAACAGAGGGAGGAAGAGGAGGACATCCTTATCTCTCAAGGCCCCCTTTATCCAGACAGTATTCCTGGGGGCCTGCCGATCCCACAGTAAGAGGAGGAGGAGGATGAGGATTGTGTCAGCATGGAGGTGAAGCCTAGCACTCTGCATCAGCAGCAGTCTTCAAGGGATCGTTTTCAGTCCCCAGAAACCCATGGACTTGTACGTGGATGGGAGAAGGTGGCTGTGGATCATGTCATCTTTAGTGACCCAGAGGACTCCGGATCGAATGCCTCAGCAAACCTTCGCTGCATGGCCTCCCTGGTCCTGTAATGCCTGCGAAAGGACCCTCAGATTTGTGGTATCAAGGAGAGGGATCATTACTGGCTGGCAACCCTTCTAGATCCACATTACAAGGGTAAGGTTGCAGAACTTATCCAGCCTTCGCAGAGGGAGCAGAGGATGAAACATCTTCGAGAGGCCTTGCAGAAAGGTTAGTGCAATGCGTTTCTAGAGCCTGGGAGGTTACAATTTCCTGGTCCTCCTGGACAACGTGTTGCTGAGGCTTCGGTCAGTCACAGAAGGAGCGGTGGAAAAGGTGGCCGTCTGACCGATGCGTTCAGACAATTCTTTAGTCTGAAGCCCCAAGGTCTGATCGGTTCCAGCAACCATCGCCAGCATCTGATTTACATGGTGCAGGAATACCTAGGGGCAAAATCAGACTTGGAGACCTTTCCAACCGAAAATCCACTGGGTTACTGGGTCTTGAAGATGGATCACTGGCCAGAGCTTGCACATTATGCAATTGAGCTACTTGCCTGTCCTGCATCCAGCGTTCTTTCTGAAGGCACATTCAGTACTGCTGGAGGCTTTGTAACCGATCACAGAGTGCGCCTGTCCACAGACTCAGTTGATCGGTTCACCTTTTTAAAAATGAATCAGTCTTGGATCACCAGCTACCAAGCACCTTATGCTGATGTAACCAATTAATTTTTCTATGAATGTGAGATCCCTTGAAGACTGCCTATGCTGAGTGACTATCCTATTCCTCCTCAATGTTCATGTTGATAGCTTATAAGAACATTTTTGTTGCAGGGCACCACCACCAGTGCCTAAGGCCCAATTTTTCTGCCCCTGTTTAACAGGGGCATATAACTATAATTTTTGCTGTAATATTTCGCAGCAGGGCTCATTCTTGTGCTCAACTAGAGTATCTGTGAGGGGTTGCAGTATTGTGGCACAACCACCAGTGCCTAAGGCTCAATTTTTCTGCCTCTGTTTAACAGGGGCATGTAATTACAATTTTTGCTGTAATATTTTGCAGCAGGGCTCGTTCTTGCACTCAACTAGATTATCTGTGAGGGGTTGCAGTGTTGTGCCACCACACCGCCTAAAAACCAATTTTTCTGTCCCTGTTTAACAGGGGCATGTAGTTACAATATTTGCTCTAATATTTCACAGCAGGGCTTGTTCCTGCACTCAACAACAGAATCTGTGAGGGGTTACAGTGTTGTTGCACCACCACCACTGCCTAAGACCCAATTTTTCTGCCCCTGTTTAACAGGGGCATGTAATTACAATTTTTCATCTAATATTTCACAGCAGGGCCCGTTCCTGCGCCCACCAAGAGTAACTTTGAGGGCTTACAGTGTTGTGGCACCACCACCACACTACCAGAGGCCCAATTTTTCTGACCCTGTTCAACAGGGGCATGTAATTACAATTCTTGATATACTATTTCACAGCAGGGCCCGTTCCAGTGCCCACCAAGAGTAACTGTGAGGGCTTACAGTCTTCTGGTACCATCAACACCTAAGGCCCAATTTTCTGCAGTGTATACAGGCGGTCCCCTACTTTCAAACATCCGACTTACAAACGACTCTTACTTACAAATGGAGGGAGACAACAGGAAGTGAGAGGAAATCTACCCCAAGGAAGGAAAATTCTCTCCTGTAAGAGTTAATATGGGAAAAAAGGTGTCTCCACTGATGCTTTATCACTGACCTTTGTTTCCCTAATAACCCCAAATTTTCAAAATCCAATTGTAATTGGGACAGAAAGTGAGGTGAAATCTTCTGAACAGGGGTACAGATAGCAAAACAAATGTTACAGGGGTGATAACCCTTTCCTATGTTATCCAAAAAGCTTAAAATGGATTTTTGGGCTGGAGCTATACTTACAAAATATACCTGTTCCAAATTACAAACAGATTCAACTTAAGAACAAACCTACAGTTCCTGTCTTGTTTGCACCGCCTGTATACTGCTGTTCAGAGTAAATACGGCCTGGGAGCCCCACGCCTTTTCTATTTTTAATTTGGGTGCGGGGTTCCCCTTAATATCCATACAAGACCCAAAGGGCCTGGTAATGGGCTGGGGGGGTACCCATGCCATTTTTCTCCATAATGTTCATCCATTTTGCGGGATCCGACATTACATTACAGCGGCAAGCATTTTTAAATGACTTTTTTCCTTTAGAAATGTGCAGGGACTGTTCTAAACACGGGAAACATGTGCCACTTTACAGGCATACTATAGACACCCCCCAGGTACGATATTTAAAGGAATATTTCACTTTTATTTTTTCACTTTATGCATTATTAAAATCACTGCTCCCGAAAAAACGGCCGTTTTTAAAACTTTTTTGCATTGATACATGTCCCCTGGGGCAGGACCCCAGTTTCCAAACACTTTTTAGGACAATAACTTGCATATTAGCCTTTAAAATTCGCACTTTTAATTTTTCACGTTCGGGTCCCATAGACTTTAATGGTGTTCGAATGTTCGCGCAAATTTTGGTCCGTTCGCATGTTCTGCCGCGAACCAAACCAGGGAGTGTTTTGCTCATCCCTATCAGCTGCATTCTTGGGTTCCCTGTTGGGACAGGAGAGCCCGAGAAAACCATGGAAGACGGTGGGGGGGCGTTCCCTCCCACTGCTTGTAAAAGCAATCTTGAGGCTAATTAGCCACTAGGATTGCTTTTACATGAAAGTCAACTGCTGGCTGAAAAGAATGATATCAAGATGATACCTAAACCTGCAGGCATCATTCTGGTATAACCACTCAAAGTCCTTGTTGGGCATATATTGTAATGTTATTTTTTTCATGCAGTCTGTGGATGAAAATCACTGCTCACGAAAAAACGTCTGTTTTTAAAACTTTTTTTGCATTGATACATGTCCCCTGGGGCAGGGCCCGGGTCCCCAAACACTTTTTAGGACAATAACTTGCATATTAGCCTTTAAAATTCGCACTTTTGATTTTTCACGTTCGGGTCCCATAGACTTTAATGGTGTTCGAATGTTCGTGCAAACTTTCGGTCTGTTCACATGTTCTGTCGCAAACCGAACCGGGGGGTGTTCGGCTCATACCTACCGGCTGCATTCTTGGGTTCCCTGTTGGGACAGGAGAGCCCGAGAAAACCATGGAAGACGGTGGGGGGGGGGTGTTCCCTCCCACTGCTTGTAAAAGCAATTTGAAGGCTAATTAGCCACTAGGATTGCTTTTACATGAAAGCCAACCACTGGCTGAAAAGAATGATACCAAGATGATACCTAAACCTGCAGGCATCTTTCTGGTATAACCACTCAAAGTCCAGCAACATACCAGTACATTGCTGGTCCTTGTTGGGCATATTTTATAATGTTCTTTTTTCATGCAGTCTGTGGGGTGAACGAAAGAAAGAGATTGATTGGTGGCACTGAAGTCACTGATTTTCGTATCATGAGAGCAAACGTTGTTGCTGTCAAGATAAATAAATTAGTGCTGCAGCTGAATGGCGTACCTGAAAACCAAACAATGGTAACGATAAAACATTAACTCAATAAACAACTTGATTTTTTAACGCAATGTGTTCCCAAAAAATTATATGCCGAAGCATGGGGGCAATTCGCCCCTAATGTTAGGAGCAAATCGCTCCTCCACCCGTGCCCCCATGCTTCTGCATATATGCTCTTTTTTTAAAGTGTGGTGGTGAAATCACCTCCTACAGTGCTGGAGTCATGGCTTTACGTATCATGGGAGCAAACGCTGTTGCTGTCAGAATAAATAAACCCGTGCTGCACCTGAATGGCGTACCTGCTAAGGAAATGATGGTTAACAATAAAACAAAGTAACATTACAGTATAACAGTAAGACATACCATACCTGCAAAGCAAATACAATAAAACATAGTAAAAATAAAACATTACAGTTCTAAAATACAATAACAATAGAGAGAGAACAATAGATATAGAACAATAGAGAGTGAACAATAGAGCGGACAATAGAGGTGAACATAAGAGAGAGAACAATAGAGAGAGAAGAAAAATAAAACCACAACTATTTTGGCTTTTTTATTGTTTTTGTGGAGTTTTTTTTTTGCACTTTTATATAAACGGTAAACGTTCCAGATTGGGGTCTCTCAAAATGTGATGACCATCTCATCCTTTGAGATCCTGTGTAAGTGTGCCCTAGGACGGTGAAATGCTGTACCCTACGCTAATACTCCACTAGTGTGTGGTAGCGTTCGAAACCTTCACCAATGCAAAGACCAGGTTGGTCAGGACAGGAGGGACAATAAAAGCGTGTGTCACGCCTATATCCGTGTTTTCTGCAGACATGACATCTTCTTTGGGGATTTTTTTCGGTAGGGGTACCAGGGAGGACATACAGAAACTGCCTCTCATGCAGCCAGCTCACTGCATTTGGATTGGGCAGTTGGGCCACAGCACCATCTGGAAACAGAAGGTCTGTGATGATCTCTTCCTGGAATTTAAGGAAGGATCCAGTTTGTCCTGAAGCTTTGTTTAGCACATAAGCATTCAGCGGAGCAAATTGGAATAAATATGCAGACACTTTTTTATACCAGCATCTGGCCTTATGGGCAATTAGGTACAGTGCCAACAACTGGTCGTTGAGGTCCACCCCTCCCATGTTAAGGTTGTATTCGTGGACACAGAGGGGTTTCTCCACACCAGTCGCTGTTTGAATTTGGACCATTGTGTCTTCGTGAAGGGAAGACAGAACAAAAACATTCTTATTATTCCTCCACTTCACAGCGAACAAATTATTACATCTCAAGTAGGCTCTCTCCCCCAGCCTAAGACGGGAATCTACAAGCTGCTGGGGTAAGCCCCCGTGATTAGATCGCACAGTGCTACATGCGCCAATTCCATGATCAAACAAGTGAGTAAAAAGTGACACGCTTGTGTAATAATTGTCCACATACAAGTGGTACCCCGTTCAGAGGGTGACACCAAGTCCCACACAATCTTACCAGCACTCCCTATGTAGTCTGGGCAGTTCTCCGGCTCTACGTAACTATCTCTTCCCTAGTAAACCATAAAACTATAAGTATAGCCTGTGGCCATGTCACAGTGCTTATACATCTTGACCCCATATCTGGCATGCTTGCTGGGAAGATACTGTTTGAAAGACAAGCGGCCAGAAAACTTAATCAGGGACTCATTAATGCAGACAACTTGATCGGGAGTAAACAAGGCTGCAAATTGCTGGTTGAAGTGGTTTACGAGGGGCCAAATTTTGTAGAGCCGATCATATTCAGGGTCACTCCAAGGATGACAGAGTTCATTGCCATTGAAATGCATGAACCGCAAGATCTGCCTGTATCGTGTCCTGGTCATGGAGGCAGAGAACAAGGGCATATGGTGAATTGGGACCAATATGACCGCAACTCACTTTTTGTAGTTATGCCCATGAGGAGGGATAGGCTCAGGAAGGTCTTAAATTTGGACACTGTAATAGGTCTACAATCTCTGACAAGGGTCAACTGGGGATTGGCGGCTCTTAATTGAGCAGCATACAAATTGCTTTGGTCCACAATAGTTCTATAGAGATCTTCCATGAAAAACAGCAAATGAAAATCAAGTGACGTAAAATCAACTGTTTCCACCTGAATTCTGGGTTGGCCAGTGAATGGGGGAAGTACTGGTGCTACAGAAGTGGTGGGCTCCAAATTTGGTTTGGAAAATGCAGCAGGAAGGGCACTATGGGCTCGACGGGCCTGTCTTTGTCTTCTTGGTGGCTGCGGGACACTAGTTGTATTAGCCACCTCACCAGCTTGAATTGCACTTATGGGACTCGCCACGTTACCAAGTTTTACTGCAGTGGTGGATGTACAACCAGGATATACTAGGCCACTGGTGCTTGTCAGTTCACCAGAAAGATGAGCGGCACTAGTACTGGCTCTCTGCTCCATATGAGAGCCCTGCAGTTCTTGCACCTCAACAACAGCAGAAGAACGGGGTCAGGTACACCTGACCTTGACAGGGACCACTACTCCATCGTCAGAGCTATCTGTCAGGGTGCCGCTGCTGTCTACAGGTTCATATTCTGAGCCTGAATCTGACAGATGGGTGAGTTCCTCTTCACTCTCATCTGTCATGCTCAGAAACATGTAGGCCTCTTCACTAGTGTACCTTCAACTGGACATTTTGGCCTCTAAATTTACCGATACAAATAGTGAGACTCACAGGAAAAAAGAGCACCTGTCTGTCAGCAACTACTTCAAAGGCTACCAAAAAACTGTTAGCGTTCGCAGGGATCAGGCCTGACTCTAAATGAAGATGATATATGGTGTGTGATTGCTGCAGTGAACTGAAGTGTGCTAACTAAAAGGACTGCTACCAAAAAGGATAGAGGGAGACAACCCCACATTAATAACACTGTACACTGTCCCTGAATTGCAGGCATAATAGCCAGCTCCTGGCTACACCTATAAACAGTGGGACCATGAAGAAGTGATGTAGCCACCCTCTAACAGGATGTTGGAGCACAGCAGCAAAAAAAGGAATTTAGAGAACACTAAGAGAATAAGAAGGTACTTTTTTGAGTTAAGAATACATATTTGAATAGATTAGTGTCACTTTAACTGCTAATGACAGACTTTATTTGAGGCTTCTGAGTCAGGTATTTGGCTACATGAAATATCCCCTTTAAATAACTCACCCCCTAAATATTACTATTGGTATTGGATTGGCGTTAGAATACTAATTTATATATATTTTGCATACACATACTGTATGTAGACTTTTTAGATAAGTTGTAATAATTGTTTGGTTTCTATTTGTTCAATAAATGAGTTGTAAACTATATATAAAACACAGAATGAATAAAATGTTCTTTTCGTTTTTCACTGAAAGGTGATTTCACAAGAATTAATCTAAGAGCATGACTTCTATGACATTTTCAATTAATTTTAAAACATCAGATCGAAGAAAAAGGCAATTAAAGCATAGTAAGACATTAACATTCATGTTCCTAATTGCTTGCATAAAAAAAAAAAATATTTTATTGAAAATACAAACAGATACACATTTGTTTTTCCCCTCTTTTATTTTGCCTGTGCTATACTTTCACCAGATAAGAACAATTATATTGACAGCACTTCCTAGGAAGAGAAAGAAAGAAATAGCTTGCGGCTAGGGCATATTTCATTTTCAGTCCAGCAGTTTTAGAGAGTTCTTGCCATTATCCATGAATCTGAAATCACGGAAAGGAAACACTATTGATGAAAACAAGAAGACAAATTAGAGAAAGACACTCTTATTAAAATGAGCACAGCTTAGCAAATTTGAAGCCAGACTGTGAAGATTGAAAACAGTTTCAGACTGTTGGATAAATGGATAGTCAGACTGATTCCTTGCCAAAATTGCAGGTAATCAAGGTTTAAATTAACCAATAGTTTAATCGCTTCATGAGGGAGATAAAACAAATCCTAATGCCTGAACACAGTTTTGCAACTTTAACCACTTGACATCCGCGCTATGGCCGAATGACAGCCACAGCGTGGACCTGAATTCCCGGGAGGCCGTCATATGACGGCCTCCCCTGTGCACGCGCCCTGCGCGCGCCCTGCGCGCGCCCTGCGCGCGCCAAGCGCGCTGTGATCACCGAGTCACTGAGACTCGACTGATCACCGATCCGAGTAAGGAGCCGGTCCCGGCCCCTTACCATGTGATCAGCTGTCAGCCAATGACAGCTGATCACATGATGTAAACAAAAGATCGGTAATCATTTTTTTTTCTACTCACGCTGATAGCATGAGTAGAAAAGAAAGCCGATCACTGGCTCAGATGAGAGGGACAAAGGTCCCGAAGTGGAAGAGGCACATTTGCCTCATCTTTGCCAGCTAATAGTGCCACCTAACAGTGCCCACAGTGCCACCTAACAGTGCCCACAAGTGCCACCTAACAGTGCCCACAAGTGCCACCTATCAATGCCCACAAGTGCCATCTATCAATGCCCACCAGTAGTGCCAATTAGTGCCACCTAGCAGTGCTGCCTATCAGTGTAACTGATCAGTGCCCATTATTGCCACCCATCAGTGCCCATCACTGCCGCCTATCAGTGCCCATCAGTGCCGCCTCATCAGCATACATCAATGAAGGAGAAAAATTACCTGTTTTAATTTTTTTTATAACAAAATATAAAAAAAAATTCAGTCTTTTTACATTTTCTTAACAAAAAATAAAAACCGCAGAGGTGATCAAATATCATCAAAAGAAAGCTCTATTTGTGGGGGAAAAATTATAAAAATTTCATTTGGGTACAGTGTTGTATGACCGCGCAATTGTCATTCAAAATGCGTCAGTGCTGAAAATGAGTCTGGATAGGAGGGGGGTTTAAGTGCCCAGTAAGCAAGTGGTTAACATGTGTTAGTAAAACTGCACTTATTATCTCAACCACTTAGTGTATCCGGGTGAATTATACGTTGTGTTTTTCAGGACAAATTGGGTTTTCAATTTGGTGGTAAACAGTAACGGATATCGTTTTATTATCAAAGGAAAACTGGCAATAGGCTATGGTAATAGCGAGAAATATACAGCTAAATTAAAAACAAATAATTCTTTTTATTATTTTGTGCCAAAGGACAACTCATAATAAATTCTGCTGCTCCTAATGATCACAGTGATACAAAATATGTGTATGTTATTTGTTGTTTATACTTTTAGTAGGGCCCAGAAACAATAGAGCACATTTTCTTTTTTAACATACCTAAAACACACTGACACTGATACTAGTTGAAAACATTTTTTCTATTCCAACCTAAAAACAATGACCATGACCTTTGACCCCGACCTTTGACTCTCATCATGACCTTTGACCCTAACACTGCCCTTGACCTAGATCAAACCTTAATCTAGCTAATTTTTCTTTTTCTGTTTAAATTTTTCTCTTCTGTCAAGGAGAATTTTTTTTATCTTTTTCTCCATTTATGAGGGCAAAAAAAAAAAAATCAGAGGTTATCACAGTGATAAGGTAATCGGGAACCGGAGCTCCCAGATCTTGATCATTAGTACGGGACCTGGGGCTTTTTGTAAGAGCCCATTCTCTGTTCTGTGCAGTGCGCTCCCAACACAATTACAGGTGTACATACAGTATATGAGATCCCACAGGATTAAGACTCACTTCTGCGAGGCCACATACATACTTACACTCAGAGGGAAGGGATAAACAGTTTATTTTATTTTTGACAAGAATAAAAATTCTTTAGCTACCCTTAAACATCAAAGTCAAGAATTCAATATTTCCTAGGTTTTCTATTGTTGAAGGGATAAATGAAGGCTACTAAACCTGGCCATACACTAGTAGAACTTCGTTCAAAATGTTTTGTCACGTGTGACAAACATGATGTTAATACAAAAATATACAGTACAAAACACCTAAAAGAGAGATATCAAATAGCAATAGTGGGGGGGGGGGGGGGGGGGGATTTTATTATGAAGTGATTGTAAACTTCTGACATGAAAAATTAACAAAGCATATTCTTCTATAGTGTGTACTTGCCGCTATACAAAGGACCATGTGTCATTTCTCTCTGCCATCTGCACGATTCACTAATAATCTTTTGATCTGTGTACTTTGAACTGATGTAGAAGCAAAAGGGCTACTTATGTAGGAGGATTTGTTTAATCTCTGTGTATCACCTGAACCTAGTCACTTCACTGGGTATATGTAAGGGTTTGCAACCAAATTAAAGAAAGCTGATAGAGCGCATATGGATGATATACTACAACTGACAACATACTGAAAGGCCTGGCAGTTTTAGCTTTTTGGGTTAAATATTTTTTCTAACTAAAGTATGCTTTTGACAAGCTTATGATGTATTCTGAAGATTTTTCTTAATTCGTTGAGCTCTTGGTTTGCAAAAAAATTCCACAGTAAAACACTGTACTTAAAACAAGATAGGTCACTAGTAAATTCTAACATTATGATAAGTTTAATAGAGGTAAAAAAGTTGTTAGATACAATTAGTTCATTTTTAGTTTTAATTTGAGAATAAGGGACAATGATTAACTGGGAAAAAACAATAGAAAATTAAAGATTTGTTGTGTTATATTATGGTTACCATTCAATATTATGGTTACCATTACCATTCATCCCAATTTCCCTGGGGGAAATGGGGGATGGCCCCCATTTTAAGTGAGAAAGCCAGCTAAGACCATTGAGTCAGTCAGCTACTGTAAATTTGTAGTTTTAGAAGAGGCTATATGTGTGTATGTGTATATATATATATATATATATATATATATATATATATATATATATATATATTTACTTGAGTACTTACCTGTCTACCTACTTACCCACTTACTTACCTGTCTTCTATGTACTTACCTGTCTTCCTACTTACCCACTTACTTACCTGTCTTCTATATTCTGTCCATTACTTACTTCTGACCTCAGCAAACTGTGCATTTAGATATTCCTGACCTCTGCACTGTTCTTTTTTTTATTGCTGACCTTTACACTCTCTGAACTCTGTGTGTTACTTATTTCTGATCCCTGCACTCTGTCCATTATAGACTCCTGACCTCTGCACTTTGTGTGTTATTTACTCCTGACCTCTGCACTCTGTGTTACTTAATCCTGACCTCTGCATTCTGTGCATTATTTATTCCTGACCCTTGCACTTTTTAAATTACACTCATGTTTGGGAATGGCCCCTTCCTGTTTCAACATGACTGCACACCAGTGCACAAAGCAAGATCCTCAGACATGGAAGAGTGAGTTTGGGGTGGAGGAACTTGGCCTGCACAGAATCCTGACCTCAACCCGATAGAACACCTTTGGCAGGAATTAGAGCGGAGACTGCAAGCCACGCCTTGTCGTCCCTATCAGCGCCTGACCTCACAAATGCACTTCTGGAAGAATGGTCAAACATTCCCATAGACACACTCCTACAACTTGTGGACAGCCTTCCCAGAAGAGTTGAAGCTGTTTTAGCTGCAAAGGGTGGGCCAACTCAATATTGAACCCTACAGACTAAGACTGGGATGCCATTAAAGTTAATGTGTGTGTTAAGGCAGACGTCACAATACTTTTGGTAATACAGTGTATCTTCATATTAAGTGCATGCATGCTAACAATGTGTGTAACAATGTGTAACAATTACGTGCGAGCGATGGAGCAAAACGCATTGGGGATTTGGCCTGGTTGGAGCCCAGGCTGAGGTTGCCACTTACTACATCACAGTGGGCTTGTTTCAATGTGTGGCTCATCAGACATTTCTTTCATTACCTGTCAAAGGGATTACACTACCACTCCCCATATATAAGTAAAACTATCAAGTTTTGGACAAAACTTTTTAACCAAATGAGTCAATACTGCTCAAGCTTACTTCAATAGGTAACAAAATTAACCAGAGAAGATTGTCCTCTCCCAATAGGCAAAGACATAACCACACAAGCTTAAGGCCATGATTGAGGGAGGCAGAGAGGAGCTGTTTCTCGCACTCACCTGTTTCATATTTTAGTGTCCAGGCTTTCCCACTGAGTGCCACCTGCTTCCTGTTTCCCCTGGCACCACAGCCAATCACAGAGGGGGCACTGTCTTGAAGGGCTAGCGTGCAAGTTGCTCAGTGTTTGAGCGTGTCCGCATACTAGCAGCTGGACACTCTAGTGTTTTTGTATGTTGTCTCAGTGACCCCAGCGTTTCCTAGTGTCATCAGCCATTCCAGCCTGCCTCTAGCCTAACGATCCCTGTGTAATCCAGCCTGTTTCTAGCCTTGTGATCCCTGTGTACTCCTGCTTGTC
Source organism: Aquarana catesbeiana (assembly GCF_042186555.1). Taxonomy (NCBI): domain Eukaryota; kingdom Metazoa; phylum Chordata; class Amphibia; order Anura; family Ranidae; genus Aquarana; species Aquarana catesbeiana. Next base: position 220,851,664 of record NC_133328.1, read on the forward strand.
CCTTGTGCTTGTGACCCCAAGCCTGCTTCTGTGATTCTCGTGTTCCTCACTCTGTATTCTGCTCCAGAAACTCCTGTAAAATTCAAGCCAGCATGCTGTCTTCCTTCACTTGCATGTCTCCTTCTGCACCCCAGTTAGCTACCTGCTCCTCAGCAAGTGTGATTCCCCTGACTTCCAGCCAGTTTCTCTTTACCAGCAGCTGTGTGTTCCTGGTCTGTGTTTCCCCTCTGTGCCTCTGTGTGTTCCCATGCACTCCTATAAGTTAGGACTGTGTTACCTACAGTCTTGTGAATCTAACATCCCATCATTGCTAGGATCTTTCACCTACTTACTTCTCAGAAGCTGCCTCCTTGGGTGAGTCAGAGGACCACAACATGGGAATCGCCTGCAACATCTGCAGCAGTTCTGTTGATTCTACACCTCTGCATTTCCTATAGTACTCAATATCACTATTCAAGTGGACATGATGAACTCTCTGTGCCTGTTCCGTGGCTTTTGCCACTGTCTGTCCAGCTGCTACTACCATGTCCGGGTCATTAGTCTGCCTCTGGTAGTACGTTTGGGTGAGAATATTAAAACATTAAAACAGGTTTTAGAAAGCATAGCCTCTCTAACCATTTTAGGTTATACCATAACAGGGATCCCACACTACTGTTTTGTGGTATAGACAAGATAGAAAGCCACTGGAGAGGGATAGACCAAAAAAAAATTCACAAAATGAGACAAGGTGGATCTACCAATTAGGAACATTAACTCCTAAAGGGTTAAATATAAAATTTTAACAAAAACAAGTCTATTTTTAACATCCATGTTATTATTTTATTATGATATGTTGAATATAATCCCCACCTATATTTAATAGTGGTATTAATAAATAGGGACTTGTTATTAGCATAGTGAAAAGTAAAGGTGATGTGGAGCTTATAATGGGCTTCTAAAATAAAGTGTTTCTTATTATCATTTTTATACAGTTTTTCGATACAGCTTTATAGGTTTAATTGCACTAAAATAAACACATAGTTTTATTGATTATATTAAAGTTCATATTTATGGTATTTTTTTTTACTTTAAGGCGGTATAATGTATATAATGTATTTGGGTATACAGTAATATGGCGCTGGGTGTAGGAAGCAAATGGCTTAATATGGCTGTATGTGAAGTTGAGGTTTGGTACACCAAAAAGGAAGTGAGGTAATGGTGGCTGGAGGAAGCGTGGAATGGAAGGAGTAGGAGAAGATTTACTGCTCTATTTAATCAACATTGAGACCGGAGTTTCCTGTTGCTGAAAACGCCCAATAGGAGAATAAAAATATGTTGGGTGGGACTGACGATTTCCGGTGATGTCACTTTTGACCCTTGAAGTGCATGCTAGACATGGAATTTCTGGATTCTGATTTGTGAGCTGTGTATTTTTTACTGGATGCTTGTATTGAATGTTTTTTTTATGTAAGCACAGCTATTTTAATGCCATGTATTAATAAAAAATAGTATACTAAGATTGCCTCTTCTTTCCTTTTGATTCATATTACTGCCTGGGGGTTGATGTCAGCATACCTATCTATTTACAAGCAATGGAACTTCTAGGAGTGGAGAGAGGACTCTGGTGCAACCTGGTGGACTAAAGCAGCAGGTTCAGGAAGTAAACTATTCTAAAAAATCAAAGCACATCATGACTCTAAAGCTTTATGCTTTACCCGGTGAATGTGGGAACATTGGAGGGGGCACAGAGCTTTTTAGAGTATGGAGTCACCTAGCATTGAAGTTTGTGCACTGAACACTTCACAGTGAAACATTAAAAGAGACATTGGAATATAGTGTGCACTGTGTAGGCACCAAGCATTGATCATGGACTTAATTAATTCGTTTTTTATCTAATATTGGTATATGTTACTGTATAGTGCTGTGTGGATGAGTTTAATAGTATGCAAGAGAAATAGGCTACAGGTCTTCACTTACCATTATGTTTCTGGGTAAGGGCCCCTAATGCCTGACCATCTAACTCATGACAGAAAAGGAAAAAAGGTTTGTGATAGTTTGGCAGTATAGTGCCAGGTGTGGAGCAGACTGCTAGTTGAAGTTGTTAGATATGCTTGCTAAGGTTCAAATTGAAACCTTTAAGTGCATTTCATATAGTGAGCCACCAATTGAGAAACATTGGGAATCCAATCTATGGAGTATCCCACCAGTGTCAAAAAAGGCATGCAGCTGTCTGGTGTTCTGTGGGATGGGGAGGTTCTTGATCAGCTTAGCAAAAAAGTGATACCCTTTATTGGCTAACTTAGACGAGCTTTTAGGGACAAAGGGATTTAAGTTATCTCGAAAGCTTGTTTCTTTATTAGTAATACTCATTTTATGTTATTGTATACTACTGATATGCTTGCTGCCTTCAGAAATACGATGACCAAGGAAAACAACCTAGTCTTTACAAAATTGTATCTTTGCCTGTAACTTTATCTTTGCTAGCCTTGATTCACGTCAGAGATAGGAAACAGAGGAGGCTTAAAGTTGCTACACAAAAACTAATTATCTACAATACCAATAAGTTTCTCTAATATTCTTATTTGGCAATTTTGTGATATTTAGCACTCTTGGTTATCCAATTATACATTTTTGTCTGTTCTTTCTACTCTTGAAAGTTTCAGGACAAGATTTTCTACACTCCATCCAGAACTTAGAGTTGTTTACCCTAAAAGGTACAACACAATTAGTTGTCTTATTGTAATGATAATAGGTTTGACTACTTATCAACCACACTGGTATCACAAATATTCTCTTGCCATTTAGGAAGGGTTACCAGAGGGATCACACAGATCATCACTATTTTCATGCTAATTTTACTATATATTAGCAATTGATCGTTCACTGTGTTCCTGAGAACTCTTTCCTAAACAATAGCAGGCACTGAGTGAAAGTCACTGAGAAATTCACCTGTCACACTAAGTGACAATTGTCCACCACATGGACAACTGTCGAGATATAACAGTCTAAGGGCTCTTTCACACGGGTGGCCAGAGGAATATAGAAACAGGCGGTGGAGCTATGGTTTTTATAGGTAGCAGTTACAACAGTTACAACAATATTATTGCTACCCCAAGAATGATTTTAGAAACCTGAGCTCCAGTGCCCATTTAAACAAAAAACATGAAAAACTTAAGCACCCAGCTTCATTTATAAAAAGTCTTTATCCATTACAAATTCTTCCTGCCACAATAAGCAACCATTAAAGGCACTCAAAAAGAAGCCCATAGATGGGAATCCTCCTTTACACCGAGAGCCAGGCAAATATGGGCATAAGGGGAATGCACACTCACAATTAATTAAATAAAATTTCCTCGAAAATATGCAGTTCAAAAGAATAGTACAGCAGATGCCAAAAGACCCAAGGATTGTGGATTGTGGTTCCCTTAACTTAACTCACTTTTTTCTTTTGCAACAAGGCAAGACGAATGGCTTTAACTTATCCACCTTCCCAGCCAACATAATTCCATAAAAACCATGTTGATAATAATACTTATAAACTTTAAACTCATTGTAGATGAGACCAGTTTCTCTGGAGCTAAAGGGACACCAAAGTAAGTACATAAGGAAGAAAATTTAGAAAAAAATAATGAAGGCATTCTCTACAACCAGCAGTATGCATAAATAAAGAGTCATTCAAGGAGAGTAAGACATCATATGAACTGAACACATATCTAATAACCCCACACAAAAATTGGAATTATCAAAAGAAAATAAGTACAAGTTTAACCAATTTTGAAGTGAGACATGTTGGGTATCAATTTACTCGGCATAACATCCTCTTTCACAATATAAAAAGAAATTGGGCTGCCTTTACTGTTTTATTCAAAAAAAAAATATTTTTTCCAAAAAAAGTGTGCTTGTAAGACTGCTGTGCAAATACAGTGTGACATAATGACTGCCATTTTATTCTCTAGGGTGTTAGAAAAAATATATAATGTTTGGGGTTCTAAGTATTTTTCTAGCAAAAAAAATGATTTCAACTTGTAAACAACAAGTCTGAAAAATAGGCTCAGTCTTAAAGTGGTTAAGACTTTATGATGAATTGGTAAAAGCCAAAATGCATATTTAATATCTGCTTTAATAAAAAATAACAAAATAAATAAATAAAGTAACATGTAAAAAATACACAAAATTAATTTTGAAAGTCCCCCACCCCCACTTATGCACATAAACAAATGCAGTGGGTACACCTGCGTATTAAAGTGATGATTGGGCTACACATGTTACATTCCGTTGCAAATGTCAGAGTGGGAGTAATAATTCTATGGCCATCATTCACAGTTACTTTTAAACGGATAACCTGTAAAGGCTTTAAAAACAATGCCTATGGACAATATGGGTACCAAGGTTTTCTGCCATTTTTGCATTTTGATTTTTAGTGCTTGCAGCAGACTGATGACACCATCACAGTCCAAGTCACTTAAGTGGGGCACAAAGACAGCTTTTTAATGAAAAAAAGTCTTACTTAAAAAAAAAAAAAACCTTTGTTGTATATTGTGGTGTGTCAGCAATTTATTCATGCATATTTGTAACATTACTGAAAGATCCACTGTAAGGTTAGGTTCACACTGAAAACTGATGCGGCTCCCAGCAGGGGTCAGGTGCATCCCTGTTCTCCGTTTCAGGGGTGAATCAGACCCAAATTTTTGCCTGAATTTGGCCCTGAAACGGAGCCAAAGATGCACAGGGCCCATGTGCGATCCACTCCACAGCCGCTCCAGAGACTTGTGAACCGGCTCCATTGAGAGCCGGTCACAGTCTCCTGTCATGTGAATTGAATGCAGGGAAACCCAAATCCAATTCGCATAAGTGTGAACCCAGCCTCATCCATCAACTGGCTAGCTTTAGTATAGAACTAACAAAAGTAGACACCATAGCTAAACAAGGCATGGCCAGTCAGACACTAGAGACAAAATTGCATTTTCGCCAAAAAGAGCAGTGAAACTAGATAAAAATAAAGCGCTCTGACTCTACAGAGAGCCAAAACCATTACTGTTTATTTATTGTATGGAAAAGGTCATAGTTTTGACCTTTTATAGCCTAAAGATTCAATCAGGGAACATGTTATTATGATTTTTTTTTCAGGCTCTTTACTATATATTATACAACCAACTGCATATACAGTACTGGATATACAAATATTTCTACTACTCTGCTTTTTAAATAATATATATATTTGTAAAAAATAAATGATGTCATACTTCAAATAGACCTGACTTGACCTGTCAAGGCATGGTCTCCACTAGACTTCTGAAAGTATGCTGTGGTATCTGGTACCAAGCCGTCTTAGCAGATCCTTTAAGTCCTGCAAGTTTTGAGGTTGGGCCTCCTTGGATCAGACTTGTTTTTCCAGCACATCCTACAGATGCTAGATTGTCTTGAGATCTAAAGAATATGGAGACCATTTTAACACGTTGAAATCGTTGCTGTGCTCCTCAAACCATCCTTGAACCATTTTTCCAGTGTGGCAGGGTGCATTATCCTGCTGAAAGAAGCCAGTGCCATCAGAGAATACTGTTTCCATGAAGAGTACTTGGGGTACTTGGTCAGCAACAATGTTTAGGTACGTGGTATGTATCAAGTAACATCCACACGAATGGCAGGACCCAAGGTTTTCCAGCAAAACATTACTCAAAGCATCACACTGCCTCCACTGGCTTGCCTTCTTCACATACTGCATCCTGGTGCCATCTCTTTCCCGGAAAAGAGACACACGCATCCAGCCATCCACATGATGCAAAAGAAAATGCGATTCATCAGACCAGGCTATTTTCTTCCATTGCTCTATGGTCCAGTTCTTAGGCACGCTGAAGGATCTGTGGCTATGCAGCCCCATACACAACAAACTGCGTTGCACATTTTTTCTGCCTTCAACACATCAACTTCAGGGACATGTTTTACTTGCTGCGTAATATGGTATATCCCAAAGACTGTCAGATGAGATAATCATCTGTAAATGAGATAATCAGTGTTATTCACTTAACGTGTTACTAAATCCAGGATCCTGCATTCACTATATCTGGTCTCCCACAGTACACAGAACATGAAAATGCAATATTTTTAGCAAGTATAACCTGCCAAACACCTTTTCTCATCAGCAGTATATAGCAGTCGTGTGACTTCTATCAGTGTCTGGTTAAAGCTTGTAGGAGGAGTTTTCATTCTACTCTGACTGTCCTATGTGGCTGCAGGACCCTTGACCCTCTGTCTGGACAGTGCTGATTGGCCCTGTGCTGATCACATGCACCATCCCAAGACAAAAAAAAACTCTCTACCAATGCACACCAAGCTGAGCATGTGCAGAATGCTCCCAAGGCTCTGTTTTATCAGGAGATGGTTTGGGGACAGTGGAAGAAAGGGAGGATCAGAGAAGACAAGATCAAAGAGCCTTTTTACACAATGTGGATTAACCCCTTAGGTTCCACAGTGAGTATAACAAGCATGCTTTACTGCATACACAGATTGATTTTACTGTTGTGGGTTTAGTAACACCTGAACCTGTCGATGGTCATAAAGTTAGGGCTAATCAGCTATATATATATATACTATATATACAACACACAAAAACACTATGTTTTGATTGTACTGCTTAAAGCACAATTATCTTTATTAAGTCAGGATGCATAATGCAGTAATAAATAAGAACAAGTTGTTGTTTTTTTAACGTTTATAAGTAAGTGGTGCTGGATACGTGGCCTATTGTTGATAGTTATTAAAGTGGTTCTAAGTACTAAAATGTTTTTTTTCTTTTTGTAATTGCATTCTCTGCGCTGTGGCCCTGCAGGTCTTCTCTCCCTTTCTTCCTCATCTCACAGACTTTGCTGATAGCAGCGGGAGACATTGACTCTTGCTGCTATCAATCAAATTCAGTGAGGAGGGAGTGGAGGGTGGTGCTAAGCAATGCAATGTGTGTCTATGGATGCACACAGCCCGGTTAGGGAGCAAGCATGCACGTCTGCCCCATAGCAAGCAGCTTGCTATGGGAACAGACACAGAAGTGTAGGAGCCCAGAACGGCGGCAGGGGACCCCAGACGAGGAGATTCGGGGCCGCTCTATCCAATATCATTGCACAGAGCAGGTAAGTATAACATGTTTATTATTTTATTTAAAAAAAAAGACTTTACAACCACTTTACTGCATCCACTGACACCAATGTTGGAGGTTATTATTGCACTTATTGACACCAATGCTAGGAGTTATGATTACTGTTCATTTTTTTTTCAGAGGTTTAAAACCACTTTAACTTGCATTGTCTTATTTTTAGGCAACTCAAAATACACAAAAAGTTTATTTATTTTTTTATTGGCTTGTTACGTTCTTTTCCATCCAACACTAAATTGTAGGTATTTAGAGTAATATTTTAGTGATATACAGTATTTTACTGAAACCCTATGATTTAGGTTGTTTCATAATGCTTAACTGAATTTTGCAAATGCCTAAAATCCAAGATAAACTAACAGGGAAAACGTGAATAAAGCAGAACAATGTATGTATGTGTCCAGCATTGTTTCCTTTTTCTGATTCTTATCCATCTGTTCAGTGCCATACATCCAGCCAAAGCTACATGTGTAGCACTTACCCTATGATCAGCAATTAAAGCTGATGTTACAGCATATTTGTGGTGGACTGCCAGGTGCAGGATGGCTTTAATGTATAGTTTGCTCCCTCCAATGAGGAAATCATCTCAGCAACAACATAATGCTGAGAAAAGAATTTCTCCTGAGGTCATTTCTGATAATGCAGTACATACTGCACATTTCATGATAGACGTGATTCAAAACTTACTTTAGTAACTTACAAACAATATATAGGTCAACATTTATCAGTTCACAGATTTTGACATTATTGCATAGAGTTTATGTTATCTAGACAAGTGTATACTTTGTTAAAAAAGGATATTAGATATTTATTGTTTTACTGAGAAAACTTTTGGATGAAATAAAGTAGTAGCTTTGCAGAAGCTTTACATTTTTATTTTTTATAATTATTTTACAATTTTATTTTTTAATATTTATTGAATCATTTTTTTTTTTAATCAACCCTGTTGGTGGACTTTGGTGAGAATTCAGGGGCCACAAAAAACACAGTCACTTCCAGCATTAATAGGTCTTCCAAGGTGAGCAGTAATAGATGTCAGATAAAATGATGGTGTGAAAGGTATATATGGTATCCCAGAACTAGGTGGATGCTGCCTTCCTCAGATGGGGTAATCTGAAAGGAACTACAAGAAAAACAAACATGGAAGGCACGCACACCTTGTGCATTACTAGAGATAATTTAATAATAAGAAACTTTTGTATAAAAGTGAGTACTCCCAAAATGCAACTGACAAAAGGCCATAAACACAGTGCATAGACATGCACAGAACAAGGGGTACAGCTAACGTGTTTCGAGGGTGCACCCCCTTTTCTCAGAGCTAGTCCTAAACAGACCCCTGACATCTCCCCTATGAGACAGAGAAAGGAACTGAGGACAGTGATTCCCCAGTCCCTTTCTCAGCAGCCTCAGCATTGTGAATGAATGAAGAGGCTCCTGTCAATTCATAAACTGAAGCAGAGTAAACTGTGTGCTCAGTTATCACAGGACACAGGAGCGATCGATAGCGATCGCTCACAGTGGCCAAATCAAAAAAAGAAAGGGGCCGGTAAATGACCCATTTACCAGTCCCTTCCTCCGCTCTCCATCCTGACATCCCCCCAGCAGCTGGCGGGAGAGCAGGGAAGCTGGCTGCGGAGCACAAGGGGGGCAGAGGAGGAGGACAGGGGGCCTGAGCAGTGGCCGAAGGAGCAAACAGGGGTGGACAAGGAGGAAGACACAGGGAATAGCTGGGAATGATCGTTGCGGTGGGACAGCTGTAAGCAACGATTTCCCTGTATGGCATTTTAGCTGACAGCCGTGGGAGGGAGAGGAGGAGAAGCGGCTGTCAGCTGCTTCATTGATAGCTATGCAGGGAGATCGGTGCTTGCAGCTGTCCCTACCGCTGCACCGATCATCCCCAGCTGTGAACCAGGGTATCATCCATGTGTGCAGTGTGGGTCACAGTGGGCCCCCCTCCTCTTAGGGCCCATGTGCAGTGAACACCCTGCATACATGGATGATACGCCACTGCATTTCACTTTACACTGGAACTGGAGGCCTAACATCCATTTCTTCAGCTGTTCGCATATACTTACTGTCTTTCTGTATTATAGTGTAAATGGTAAATATTACAAATGGTTATGATTTTTATTTTGATTATTTAAAAATACGGTAGTAATTTTTTTTAAAAGATTGCCAAAATAGACCTGTAAAACTACAATATCCCAGTGATTCCGACTTTTAATAAACTTGTCATACTATGTTCTTCCTTTTTAAAGGAACTGCAGTGTGATGTCAGAGATAGTAACAGTATAAATACCGAGAGAACTATAATATTTTGATGAGTTCACAGGAGGTGAAATGCCAATTGCTGTGCTGTAGTAATTGGCACAAACAGCTTGCCTAAGAAAACGGCACCATTTTTAATATGCAAACATTATCTCTGCTGAATTCCATGAAGTCCAAGTGTAATCCTGGAATCAAACTTAAATAGGGGTGTCTCTTTGGGAATTTAAGCCATTCATGTTGTATTTTTATATTCTCTTTTGTTGTGCTTGAGTTTCTTTTCCAAGCCTCTGAAGTACAGCTGGCACAATAAAAGTTTGATCAATGCACAGCAAAGACATGTACCGCATATTTCTTGCAAAACACATATCAAAAAAAAAGTCACTGCTTATTGCAAAGACGCATTCAAGTATATATGATTTTGTTTGAAGACTTTGTCTTAGCTTTTTTAATATTTCAAAAAAATCATATTATCAGAGAATATTTAAAACTGATTCCCTGATCATTTGCACTTCTTCGTAATTAATAACAAACACCTTAAGAATGGGAAATACATATTTTATTCCGGCTGTGGTGATTTGCTGTTTTAGACAATGCGACTGCATTATATTGCTTTATTTACATTTATTTTTTATTGTAGGTTTATTTGAAGTATTAAACTGATGGTTTTCATTTACATGTAATTAAATTGTACATAAACTTCCAAACATTTTTAAAAATATGAAGCAGTCATTGCAACGAGATATGCAATTTGTTTCACTACAAATCGAATAACGAACATTTTGTCCAAATTTCGAAGTCTCCAAATCACAATAGTAACGTATTTCAACAAATCCAAAATAAATTATAACAAAAACAACAAATTAATTCAGATGACAGGATGCAATAATTTGAGTATTTTGTTAATGTTTGTAGCATCTGAAATAACGTAACGACATAACAAATGATCCAAATTGATTTGGGTCCATTTGTTTCTATTTTAGTGAGTGTAGCGTGAATTATAAAAAATGCACTACATAATACATACGAAATGATGCTATATTGCAATAAGGCCCCTTTCAGTTCTGGCGTTTGTAATCTCAAATTGCACTGCAATAACAACACCTCATGTGTTTGGGTGCCATTCATTTTCAATGGAACCTAAATGTGGTGTAATTTTATTGTGATTGTTGTGAGAAAAATGACCCGGCAATCACGGTAAACTGCAATGTGCAAAGCTTGTCATGCAAAAGAAGCTCCTGCTCCTTTTTGGATGACAAGCTTTATTTATCAAAAAAAGAATCATTCTAACATAACGAATATGACGGAAAGAAATGATTACCTTAACAAAAGAATCTGAAACAAAACAAAATTCTCTGTCGTCCACATCTCTAATTGCAAATAAAAGAGGTTTACTCCTTAATGAAACAAGAAAAGCCGCTCCAGGTGAGTGAGTCTCTGGTTAATCTCCACATACACTAGTCAGGTGCTAGCCCAGCTCGCATGCTGTGTAACATAAGGAAATAATTCCGGAGGGCTGCACTTCCAAAAATCCTTTTATTGAAGCTTCATATGACAAGTGGTTGACAGATGGAGCAGGGAACAAAAAGGTAGACGCGTTTTGCTCAAATGTTAGCGCTTAGTCATTAATGACTAAGATGGAGATGGGTCATTAATGACTAAGCGCTAACATTTGAGCAAAACGCGTCTACCTTTTTGTTCCCTGCTCCATCTGTCAACCACTTGTTATATGAAGCTTCAATAAAAGGATTTTTGGAAGTGCAGCCATCCGGAAAAATTTCATTAGGTTTACTTCTTATATAAATTTTTCACTGTAAGAGATGTTAAATTTGGAATGTGCTTCTACTAATTTAAGCTGGTTAAGTATATTGCCAATCATATATAAAATCATAAAATATAAATGGCTTCTCACATTTATAAGTGATACATGGTAGAATGTTAAAATATAAAGAATACAAATGATTGCAGCTCTACAATACATTATTAGATGGGTTTTTGAATGCAAGGAGTATATGTACATGAATGTGACTTTGTACAGCAGAGCAGGAATGTGAGAGGAAGTAGCAACACAAAGAGCCAATCAGTTCATGTGCTGATAAACAGCATGCTGATAGGAAAAGAAAGCAGAGTGTCAAAAAGATGAGCTCATCACTGTGCTGCTTCTTCTTTCGCTGTCCAGTCATAGGCTGGAACCATAGAAATACAGACCAAATGAAACGATATAAGATCAAAGATAATTTAAATTTTTGGTAAAAAAGTACTATAAAACAGCCAATATGTTTTAGAGCAACACCGCTTCCATTTATCAGGGCTCAATACAGGTAAAACTAAACTCTCCTCATGGAGTAACAACTTGACATCTGTTGCTGCTCAGTTTGTTATTGGGGAGACACAGAGAGTGGAATTTATGAGTGTCATAAACACTTTTTAGAATTCCTTCAATCCTCCACCAAATGTCAGTGTGGGTAACAGATCCATGTACCTTTCAGGAACAGGTACATGAATCTCTCGCATGGAGGGGGCTGCACTGAGGCTGGTGTGTCCCTGCCAAGGATACTGGGTCTTCAGCGCTTGTTCGCCCCTTGCTAGCTAGGATGCTGTCAGCTGTGCAGTCAGCATCAATATTGCAACGGATGACTCATCCCTTGCCCCATTCAAACATTGGCCTTCAGAGATTTGGGGACAACAACTGAAAACAAATAGAAAACAAAGGAATGGGGATTCTGGTGACATCATTGTCCAAATATGGCCATTGCAGCCAGGGAGTCAGGAAGATATTATGTTCATGGCAGCTTTCCAGCACAAAATGTTTCACTCTGAGCACGGGTGTCTCTGTACGCTAACTTGGAGTCGGTCACCACTAGGGATGAGCCGAACACCCCCGGTTCGGTTTGCGGCAGAACATACAAACAGACCAAAAATTTGTGCGAACACACGAACTCCGTTAAAGTCTATGGGACTCAAACGTGAAAAACCAAAAGTTCTAATTTTAAAGGCTAATATGCAAGTTATTGTCATAAAAAGTGTTTGGGGACCTGGGTCCTGCCCCAGGGGACATGTATCAATGCAAAAAAAAGTTTTAAAAACGGCCATTTTTTCGGGAGCAGTGATTTTAATAATGCTTAAAGTGAAACAATAAAAGTATAATATTCCTTTTAATTTTGTGCCTGGGGGTGTCTATTGTGTGCCTGTAAAGTGGCACATTTTTCCGTGTTTAGAACAGTCCCCGCACAAAATTACATTTCTAAAGGAAAAAAAGTCATTTAAAACTGCTTGCAGCTGTAATGTAATGTTGCCCCATCCCCAACCCATTACCGGGCCCTTTGGGTCTGGTATGGATATTAAAGGGAACCCGCACCCAAATAAATGAAAAAGGCGTGGGGCTCCCAGGCCCTATATACTCTGAACAGCAGTATATAGCAGTATACAGTCGGTCCCCGGGTTACAAACAAGATAGGGACTGTAGGTTTGTTGTTTGTTTGTAATTTGGAACAGGTACATTTTTTAAGTGTAGCTCCAGCCCAAAAATCTAGTTAAAGCTTTTTGGATAATATAGGGCAGGGTTATCACCCCTGTAACATTTTTTTTTTGCTGTCTGTGCCCCTGTTCGTAAGATTTCACCTCACTTTCTGTCCCAATAACAATTGGATTTAGAAAATTTTGGGTTATTAGGGAAACAAGGATTGGTGAAAAAGCATCAGTGGAGACACATTTTTCCCATATTAACTCTTACAGGAGAGAATTTCCCTTCCTAGGGGTAGATTTCCTCTCACTTCCTGTTGTCTCCCTCCATTTGTAAGTAGGAGTTGTTTGTAAGTCTGATGTTTGAAAATAGGGGACCGCCTGTATATACTATATGGCCTGCCCTGTACACTCTGCGGAAAATTGGGCCTTAGGTGTTGATGGTACCAGAACACTGTAAGCCCTCACAATTATTCCTGGTGGGCGCTGGAATGGGCCCTGCTGTGAAATATTATATCAAGAATTGTAATTACATGCCCCTGTTAAACAGGGGCAGAAAAATTGGACCTTAGGCAGTGGTGGTGGTGGTGGTGGCACAACACTGTAAAGCTCAACTCTTGTTGAGCACAGGAACAAGCCCTTCTGTGAATTATTTGATCAAAAACTGTAATTACAATACAGTGCAGCCATAGTGCAGTTGCTACTAGTTTTCTGGTGGTGTACACAGTACACAATACAGTGTAGTGTGGTGTTGCAAAACAAAATATACTTCATATCCAGAAGGCCACCAAGGAGAGGCAGATGCTCACAGGCCACTAAAAGAGGGCAACCGACTCTGTGTCTACAGTCAACAGTGCTGGTCATGGACATGGTGCATCCTCTGCCGGTGGCTGTGAGGCACACTTGTCCTTTTTTCTGCTGCTGGCCGTGTTATTGAGCCAGAACATGCAGAAGAGTTGATGGAGTGGATAACAAAGCCGTCCTCATCCTCCTCATCCTCTGTCACCCAGGCTCAGAGTAGTTTTCCTTCCTATGCAGCTGCCAAAGCGGCCTATTCCACCGGCTCTTTATCCACAGTCACTCCTTCCGTAGTCCCACCATCATGCACGGAGGAGTCCCCCAAACTATTCGACCACAGTGTCGGGTACATACTTCTGGAGGATGCGCAGCCATTTGAAGGCTCCGGTGTTGGTTCCCAGGTTGAGGAAGGGAGTAACGTGGGCCTAGAAAGAGGGGTGCCCAAGAAGGACAAGAAACTGGCAGTCATGTTCCCCCAGCTGCAGCATAGTGCCAAGTTTGCTCAAGTGACGAGGAGGAAGGGGATGATGAGGTCACTGACTTTACTTGGGTGCCTGATAGAAGAGAGGAGGAGGAGGAGGCACAACTCCAACAAGGCAGGATGTCCTCTAGGGGACAGCTTAAGGGCAGCCACCCTACTGCATCACACCGCAGAGCTCCGCAGGTGCAGGGCGCTGCTGACTCCCCGCTGCATTTTGAAAAGTTTCTTGGTGTGGGACTTTTTGGACACGTGTGCAACAGATCACACCATTGCTGTTTGCAACCTATGTCTGAAGCAGATCAAGCGTGACCACAACAGCAGCCGCTTGGGCACCACATGCTTGACCAGACATATGATGACCTCCCATGCAGTCTTTTTCCCATATACTATATTGGAGATTTAATATCTCTCAGATATGATTTGGGTTAAATGAGAGTTCTTTGACCATGAGTGAAAGCTTTTAACACAATAACAACATTTATTGGTGAGTAGTTGAAAGTCTATCTAATACACAACCATCTATCTATAGTCTACACCAAGGAAGAAAATATTAGGTTAAAATAAGAGAATTACATGAAAGAATACAGAGTATATTCCTGAAATCATTAATCTGAAAACATATTTAGTAGAGGTGCGCATCTTCACTTGCCTAACGATTCGATTCGATTACGATTATCAGGTCAACGATTCGATTCGATTCGATTCCGCGATGCATCACGATGCATCACGATTACTGCGCGCGGTTTTCATAAAAAAAAATTCAAGCAGTCAGGAGAACTCCATTTTTTTTTCTTTATCTGTTCTTAAAAAAAACAAAAAACACAACAGACATGATACAGGAGATGGTCAGAGACTGCAGACATGATACAGGAGATGGTCAGAGACTTCAGACATGATACAGGAGATGGTCAGAGACTGCATACATTATACAGGAGATGGTCAGAGACTGCAGACATAGTACAGGAGATGGTCAGAGACTGCAGACATAATACAGGAGATGGTCAGAGACTGCAGACATGATATAGGAGATGATCAGAGACTGCAGACATAGTACAGGAGATGGTCAGAGACTGCAGACATGATAGAGGAGATGATCAGAGACTGCAGACATAATACAGGAGATGGTCAGAGACTGCAGACATACTACAGGAGATGGTCAGAGACTGCAGACATGGTACAGGAGATGATCAGAGACTGCAGACATTGTACAGGAGATGGTCAGAGACTGCAGACATACTACAGGAGATGGTCAGAGACTGCAGACATGATACAGGAGATGGTCAGAGACTTCAGACATGATACAGGAGATGGTCAGAGACTGCATACATTATACAGGAGATGGTCAGAGACTGCAGACATACTACAGGAGATGGTCAGAGACTGCAGACATACTACAGGAGATGGTCAGAGACTGCAGACATACTATAGGAGATTGCCAGAGACTGCAGACATGATATAGGAGATGATCAGAGACTGCAGACATAGTACAGGAGATGGTCAGAGACTGCAGACATGATAGAGGAGATGGTCAGAGACTGCAGACATACTACAGGAGATGGTCAGAGACTACAGACATGGTACAGGAGATGATCAGAGACTGCAGACATGATAGAGGAGATGATCAGAGACTGCAGACATAGTACAGGAGATGATCAGAGACTGCAGACATGATATAGGAGATGATCAGAGACTGCAGACATAGTACAGGAGATGATCAGAGACTGCAGACATGATATAGGAGATGATCAGAGACTGCAGACATAGTACAGGAGATGATCAGAGACTGCAGACATGATATAGGAGATGATCAGAGACTGCAGACATGATGCACCAAGTAGCCAGCATTGGGTTATAATGCGCTGCTGCTGCCATGGAGACAGAGACCAGCGCTGTCAATAGCAGTGCCAGGACAGCAACCCTGGTTGTTCGCCCACTGGTCCAGTGTCGGAGGATTCCCCCATCCACCTGGAATGTGTAGATGAGGAATTGGATCTTTTTTTTTTTTTTTCAGTGTAATGACCAAACGAAAAAAGAGTGGGGGAGGGAGACAGATAGGGGAGAGAAAGGGACAGTTCAGTGATGAATGTGTAATGAACAATGCAATGCTCACTTATTCAGGGACGAGGCTGGAAGTTCACACAGCTTGGAATGTGGAGCTGCTGACTGTTCTTCATATCTCCCGCGCACACCCCCTCCCCCCTCCTCTCTCTCTCTCTCTCCTTCACAGCTGTGTCGGGATAGGAGAGTGGGCGGGCTGGGCAGACACAGGGGGAGAGAGGAGGAGGAGGAGGAGGAGGGGGGCAGCTGTATGCATGTAATCTCTGTCCGTTGCTGGGAGGGGGGAGTGAGCTTCGCTGGGCTGTGTGAGATGAGTGTCAGAGACACTCCGCTCAGCTGCAGCCACCAGCCCCTAAATGTACACACTGATTCTCCTGTCCTACGGACGGGAGAAATCAGTCTGTATCCTCAAACTGTCACAGAGATAATGGGGGTCTGGAAACACTGCAATGTCCCCCACAGTGCAGGATCTCCAGGGACTTCGGCAACCCCGATTGTCCTACCGCTCCCACGGATGTGATGACAGCTACAGTGATCTGTCTCACAGCTCCGTGGGGCTCTGCGCCCCGCACATCGGGGAGATAAGAGAGGACGTTGTCCCGTGTCTGAGAAGGGGGAGAGCGTGGGTGGGGGCAGTAGCTGAGGATACATCTCCCATTGACGGGGAACGGCGCCAGGCTTAGCCAGCCGATCAGTGGCTTGTCACCTCCAGCAGGCACTGCTATGCGGGGGGAGGGGGAGGAGCCGTAATGACGTCACGCATAATCGATTACGGACGGATACCGCATCGATGCCGAATCGGGAAGGGCAGAATCGCGATGCATCGATGCGGCGATCATTTTCAACAGCCCTAATATTTAGTTACAAGTAAAATGCAGACCTTTCCCATAATTACCCTTTGCACCAAGGTTGCATTCTGATGGTTGCTCTCCCATAAAAGTGTGTGTTTCCCTCCCATCTAGTCTATGTATATCATTACATGCTAATGCCTCATTGGTTGACATAGCGTGGCTCTGATTAGTGAGCTTCCCTATTCCTGGTTAAGGACTGGCTACATCTCCAATCCCTATACTTTGCATAAGTCAGCCCCCTTTAATGCAAATCCTTGTGACTATTCTGAGCAGGAGCTTAACTTGAATTTTCCCGGGAAGTTAAGTATTAATTACGGGTTGGCCTCCCTTCATTGTATATCCCAGCATGGGATCCTTTGAAGTGAGTATGTGTAAACAATGAGGTTTGGATCCTATTGTTTGTATACACAAGCCTATGCACCGCCTTGTCTGGTCTACCAAAGATTTCTGTGAAGATAATATGTTCTGCCCTACATAGATAAAAGCTAAATTAAATAAATTCATTAAATATAAATAAATTAAATATAAATTAAATATAACATATATAAATATATATAATTAAATATAAATTAAATATATTCATATTTCCAATATTTTACAACTATTAATGTAGATTTCACATAAACTCATGAGGCAATAAGTCCGTAGACCCACATCAAGGAAAAAGGCGGACTTCTCCTTGCTCCTCATCTGGGATCTCCAACCCTACTGCAGTCCTCTTGAAAACCTGCACTGAGAGAAATGAAGGTATAGCAATAGGTGTCCCAAGTGCTTGCAGCCAATCTGCTAGCAGTACACCACCATCTGATTTTAGCAGGCAAATTTCCCTACCCCAGTTGCTAAACCATAAAAAGAAATTCAGTCCCAGCCATCCACATGCTCACAGTCTGAATGCTAGCTTGAATGCCAGCTTGGCCAAATTGCTAGCACTGCAACTACTGCCTTTCCAATTGGTAGACTCTGTCCCCTTTTGTGAATTTGTGGAATGGGCTGTACCTCAGTTGTAGGTTCCAAAACGCCATTTCTTTTCATGGAAGGCCATTCCAGCTCTCTACCGGCATGTGGAAGGCAATGTTTTTGTCTTGTTCGACAGGGCGGACAGCAGTAAGGTGTATATTACCGTAGACTCATGGTCTAGCAGGAATGGGCAGGGTTGCTACCTTTCCTTCACGGCATACTGGGTAACTCAGCTGGGAAGGATGCAGGACAGGGTTCAGTATTGTTGGAGCTTGTTCCGCCACCACGCCTCCAAAATGCTAGCAGTGATTCTGCCACAGCTCTCTCCTCCACCCCCTCCTCTTCTTCTTCCTCTATGGCCTCTTCTGCAGATTTGTTCTCTGAACCAGCGGTGCTCCATAAGCGTTCAAGGGGCTACGCAAGCACTCAGGCAAAAAGATGCCATGCTGTGCATGAGTTACATAGTTACATAGTAGGTGAGGTTGAAAAAAGACACAAGTCCAACCTATATGTGTGATTATATGTCAGTATTACATTGTATATATGTTGCGGTCATTGAGGTGCTTATCTAATAGTTTCTTAAAACTATCGACGCCCCCCGCTGAGACCACCAGCTGTGGAAGGGAATTCCACATCCTTGCCGCTCTTACAGTAAAGAACCCTCTACGTAGTTTAAGGTTAAACCACTGCTTAGGGGACAGGAGCCACACTGGGGCAGAGATTCTGTCAGCTCTGCAGGGGCAGGCTCAGAGGTAGTTGACGCCACGCCAGCTTCAGCCAGCAATGGTTGTATGCGACAATGGCACCAACCTTCACTCCACCCTCCGACAGGGACACTTGACTCGTACCATGTTTGGCACACATCCTGAATTTGGTGGTGCAGCGGTTCTTGAGCAGGTACCCAGGCTTATAGGATCTCCTGAGGCAGGCCAGAAAAGTCTGTGGTCATTTCCAACAGTCATACAATGCCAGTGCTCGGCTGGCTGACATTCAAAGGGAATGCAACCTGCCCACCAATCGCCTCATTTGTGACTTGTCCACCAGGTGGAAGTCAATGTTGGTAATGCTGCAGCGGCTGTACATGCAGCAGAGAGCCATCAATGTGTACCTGTGTGAGTATGGCACCAGGACAGGGTCAGGGGAGCTTAGCTTCTTTTCGCCACGCCAGTGGCTACTGATCAAGGATGCATGCACTGTCCAGAAAGGACCGGAACACAGCATGTAATGCATAGGTGGAGGGAGTACATGACTGTGGCAGCAGTGGAGTTAACACAGAGGGGGAGTGTATATTAGTTAACCGAGGGGGAGGCACTAGGAGGGTCTTTATAAGTTCATCCCGCCCTGGGGGGAGTAACAGTTTTCCTGAAGAAAGTTCCCTGAAGAGCAGCATGGCTGACCTGGAGCGCCTGATGGAGCAGATGAGAGTAGAAGCAATGGTGAGAGGGGCAGCCTGGCTCCAGGACACCTTAGAGGAAGCAGTGAGGGGAACAGAGCCTGCATCTAGCAGGGGGGTAACGAGCGACACTAGGACTCGGCGGTCGCGGCCCCCAGAGAGGTTTTCCCCTGAACAGCGGCAGCCTGGGACTCACTCCGGTCCCTCAGCGGGCCCGCCGCCAAAGAGAGTGGCAAGCGAACGGGAGGGACAGGGGAGAACCGAGGGTGGACCGAATGGCGGTCAGCGGGATGGAGCGGGAGCGGCGCAGCGGCCTAGCACAGCCAGAGTGGAGAGAAGCGTTAGCCCCGCCCCCAGAGTGAGGGAGTCGGATGTGCGCAGCGGTGCACGAGGAGAGATCCCTGGGCCTTCTGGTTCCACGGCAGGGGATCGCAGAAGAAGCGAGAGAGGACGGCCGGGTAGAGCAGCGATAGTACCTGACGGCAGGACTGTGGTTCCCAACACCAGTCCGGGCAAGGTACAGCAAAAAACGACAGGCAGATGGGATACGTGGAGGCGGGGGTGTACGGCCGCGGTTTCCACGGCAACCTTGGTGTCCAGGCCGGGTGGGCATTCATCGGCTGAGGAGGAAGAAGGAGAGTGCATTGGGGAGGATGAGCGGTCCGGGTCAGAGGAAGAGGCGGCCCCCCCCTCCAGGAGGACAACAGCGGTGGAGAACAGAAGTCCGGCTGATGAGGCTACGCCTGTGCAGCCTGGTGAGTCTAATGTCATGATTTCTGTTGCAGGTCTGCCGAGTAGTGGGGGGCTGGGGGTTGCAGGTGTGAGTGAAACTGGCAGAGTGAATGACACAAACGGGGGGGCCTTTGGCTTAGGGGGTTTTCTTGGCAGGCATAAAAGAGCTCTTACAGCGTTTTGAAGAGGCAGAAAAGGGTCGCCCGGGCCCGGCGGCGGCATGGGTTCCGCCGGGGGTTGCAGGGGCGGTAGGGGCAACAGGTGGAGCAGAAAAAAGTGTAGGGCCGGTGGTGCAGGCCGCAGTCGCATTGCCCAGCCCAGCGGTGACAGTGAGTGGGGCCGCGGAAGGGACGGAAAAATCAGCGGAGGCAGCTGGCAGGCAGGACATAACAAGGTTGGCTGACGCGGCAAAATGCGAGGTCTATGTTTGCTATGAGGGACCGTTAGGGTCGCACTTAAAACAAGAAGTGCGTAAAAAACTGTGAAAAGGTGAGTAGGTGGAAATTTTTTCACTGCTACCATTGGAAAAATTTAATCTTGATAGAGTTAAGCCGGATGGCTCTAAGAAGGAGGATGAGGAGAAGAGGAGATATCGTTTGATCCCTAGAACGTTTGCTAACTGGTTGCAAGCGTTTGCGATTATGGCAAGTGTGATAGGGGAAAAACAACCCGAGCATTGTTCGGCACTGTTTTGTTATCAAGATGCTATTTGGTGAGGCGTACAGAGTTTATGGGGGAACAGCATGGTTGAGGTATGACGAACAATTCCGAAAAAGGAGGGCGGTCAGGCCGGCTCTGCGTTGGGATCACAAGGACATCAGCCTCTGGATGCAATTGATGACGACGGCGAGGGCCCCCAATCAGTTTTTTCAGGGGGGGGGCGGTGGACCTTCGTCCCAGGGACATTCGGTCGGAAATAGAAAAGGGGTTTGTTGGCAATACAACACCGGGACATGCAGGTTTGGAGTCGCATGTAAGTATAAACACGAGTGTTCAGGGTGCGGGGGATCTCACCCCGGGTCCAGAGGTTCCAAGCAGGGAAAAGCACGTACAGGAGAAACTGCAAACAAAAGGGAGGACCCCAGTGAAGGTGGAAAGGATGCGACCGTTTCTAGGTAGGTATCCGGACAGGGCAGCAGCTCAATTGTTGGAGGTAGGTTTTTTTTTTTTTTTTTTTCGGTTGGCTTTAAGATCCCATGCTAGTTGACGGTGATTCCACCGGTTCCACGAAATTTGCGGTCAGCAATGCAACATCCGGATGTGTTTTTGGAGAAGCTAAGGAAGGAAGTTGCATTGGGGCGGATGGGTGGCCCATTTCCAGTGGCGCCGTTTGACGATCTGGTGGTCTCGCCGCTGGGGGTGGTACCAAAAAAGGAACCAGGTAAATTTAGGCTAATTCATCACCTATCTTTCCCAAAAGGGGGGTCAGTAAACGATGCTATAGATCAGGGGGTGTGCTCCGTGACCTATACTTCATTCGACGCGGCAGTGGGATGGGTCCGTTGTTACGGTTAGGGGGCCCTGATGGCGAAAGCGGATGTGGAATCTGCTTTCAGACTACTGCCGGTGCACCCGGATATTTTTAGGCTACTAGGTTGTCATTGGAACAATGAATTCTACGTGGACAATTGCTTACCCATGGGCTGCTCAATATCGTGCGTGATATTTGAACACTTTAGCTCCTTCGTGGAATGGGTTCTGCGGGATGTGTCGGGGGTGAATTCTGTTATTCATTACCTAGACGATTTTTCTTTGTATAGGTCCGGCGGCCTCCAGGATTTGCGTGGTGCTGTTAGCCACGCTGGAGCACATCGCAGATAGATTTGGCATTCCATTGGCTGCTGATAAGACGGAGGGACCGTGAACGGTCATCCAGTTTTTTGGGCATTGTCATAGATTCGGACGCAATGGAATGCAGGCTGCCGGACGATAAGCTGGAAGATCTGAAGAGAGAAATTGCAGGGCTTTTAGGTTTAAAGAAAGTGCAGTTAAGGACACTACAGTCAGTATTGGGCAAGCTGAATTTTGCATGCCGCATATTACCGATGGGGAGGGTGTTTAGTCGCAGGCTTGCGTCTAGCACGAGTGGAATAAAATCACCGAGACATTTCGTGCGATTAAGAGAAACGCACAGGGCAGATTTGAGAGTGTGGTATATGTTTTTGGAAGCTTTTAACGGTAGGGCACTGTGGATGTCTGGTCCAGTCAGCAACTTTGACCTGGAACTATTCACGGAGGCCGCAGGTTCCACAGGTTGTGGGGCAATTTTTCAGGGACAATGGAGTGCAGGACCATGGCCCCAAGCATGGGTGGAGGCAGGATTCACGAAGAATCTGGTGCTGCTGGAGTTGTTTCCGGTAGTGCTGGCAGTGGAGCTGTGGGGAACATCATTCAGCGAATGGCTGTGGGGGATAGCATTGGCCTCATTGCGGGATGGATAAGGAAGTCGGTGAGTGGGTCTACATGGGCAGCGTACTCTAAAGTATGGAACGAATGGATGGGGTTTGTTCAAGGAATAGGGGAGTAGCCGGTGGGGCGAGAAGTGAGGTTGTTGTTGATTTATTACGTTGCCAGAAAAATGGAGGAAGGCGTGTCTGCGTCGTGGTAAATAAGACGGTTGCGGGTTTGGCTTTTCTGTTTAAATTACAAGGACAGGTGGACTTTGCTAAGGATTTTTGGGTAAGGCCGGCTATGAAGGGCTATAGGAAGTCATGATCGGGGTATTAGTCAGCCCTTCTAGGAAAGTGAAAGGGGGGCTGGGTTATCATGATGTACAGTATGGAGCGGAGGGGTTAAAGTTGTGGTTACGGAAATCTAAGACCGATCAGCTGGGAAAAGGAAGACTGGTGCAAGTTTACCCAGTGAAGGGATCACAATTATGCCCGGTAGAAGCAGTTCGGGAATTTTTAAAAGTTCGTTCAGAACGACCGGGCCCCCTTTTTGGTACATTTAAGTGGTGAATTTTTATCTAGATTTCAATTTGTGGCAGTCTTTACAAAATGCATACGGGGTTTGGGCCTGGATGAGAAGGATTTCTCGTCCTATTCGTTTAGGATAGGAGCAGCTACGGGAGCAGTCAGAAACGGTATGCATGCACCGTTATGGGATCTCTGTTATGGGATCACTGTTATGGTATCTCTGTTATGGGATCACTGTTATGGGATCTCTGTTATGGGATCACTGTTATGGGATCTCTGTTATGGGATCACTGTTATGGGATCTCTGTTATGGGATCTCTGTTATGGGATCTCTGTTATGGGATCTCTGTTATGGGATCACTGTTATGGGGATGTGGTAAAGAAGGTGGAATATAGGAGTTTTTTATTGTTCGGTTGTTTTTCTTTTCTTCTGTTTCAGATTCGTTGCCGAGGATGGTCTGGATCATGGGCCATTCTTACGTGTCCTGGGGGGCACGGAGAGGTGATGCACGTTTTTGAGGGTAGGCAATTGGGTTTCAGCAAACGGGAGGCATGTATCAAGTGGTTGGGGTTCCCCGGCATGTTGTGGGGAAGGTTGGTTGCTGAGGTTCATCGGTATGCACAACGAGATAGGCCGCCGGACGTATTAGTTATTCATTTAGGCGGCAATGACTTGTGCGTTAGGGCCATGGTAGACGTTAAACGGGACATGAAGTTGGACGTTTGGCATTTGAAGGAAGCTTTTCCTAAGATGGTGATTGGCTGGTCCGACATGGTGGCGCAGACATCATGGAGGATGGCTAGGTCGGTAGAAGGTGTGAATAGGGCACGGAGAAAAATAAACAGAGAAGTGAGCAAGTTTGTGATTATAATGGTGGTTTAGCGGTGAGACACCTTGAACTTGAGTTTGAAACCTGGAGGTATTTAAGGTCTGATGGGGTTCACTTGAACGAAGTGGGTATAGACTTGTGGGCCTTAGGTTTACAAGATGGCATATAGCGAGCACTTCGGGTGTGGAGGGGCACACAAGAATAAGGTTTTATTCTCGTGTGCTGTGGCGGGCGTTGGTCTGGGCAAGAGAAAAAAGATGGCAAAAAGTAAGAGTTTTTTTGGGAGCCAGCGTTGATATGGCTCATGATGGTGGTTCCCGGTTAACGGAGGTTAACCGGGAAGTGATAATGGGGCTCTGCGGTCATTGGTAGTCTCTGAGCCAGCTTGTCGGTTTGAGGCCTATGTGACAAATTTGATGGGACCGCAGGGTAAGTTTTTGTTATTGGACACTGATGATTATGAAGATATTGCTCAGACCAACGCTTGAGAAAGTAGACAGGTTGTTTAACAGATGTTGTTGTTTTTGCTGTTTTATGTTGGATATGTTTTATATCCATAGTGTTGATATTCTAAGATATATTTGTTTAAATAAAATAGGCTGCTACGGCCTTTTATACTCCAATATCGGTGTGGTCTGAATTATTGGGGTAAGGGTTTATAGTGGTGGCAGAAGGGCATGTTAATTACATCTGTTATCCTACAGTCATGTCATCATTTGATGAGGGCACGGGGATGGTGAGCAGCGACAATGTATGCATCAGTTATACTGTCCCTCTTGAGTTCCTGTTGGAGCACATGTTTCATGGAATAACGGACAGGGCACTTGAGGCAGAACAGTGTGAGGAAGAGGAGGACTTCTAAACCTCTCAAGGCCCCCTTTATGCAGATATTATTCCTGCAGGCCCGCCAAACACACAGGAAGAAGAGGAGGAGGAGGATTGTGTCAGCATGGACATGGAGGATAACACTCAGCAGCAGGCTTCAAGGGATGGTTTTCAATCCCCAGAAACCCAAGGAGTTGTACGTGGCTGGGAGGAGGTTGTTACGGATCATGTGATCCTTAGTGACTCAGAATTGAATGTCTCTGCAAACTTTCGCAGGCTTTGCAGAATCTGGGTGGTCATGCAGCGTAAGGCCCCTAGGATTCGTGGTATCAAAGAGAAGGAATCATTACTGGCTGGCAACCGTTCTTGATCCATGTTACAAGGGTAAGGTTGCAGAACTCATCCTGCCTTCGCAGAGGGAGCAGAGGATGAAACATCTTCAGGAGGCCTTGAAGAAAGGTTTGTGCAATGCGTTTCCAGAGCCTGGGAGGTTACAATTTCCTGGGGCTGCACAATGTGCTGCTGAGGCTTCTGTCAGGTCAGGATAGATGCACACCGTTGGGGTCAGGAGTGCACCGCAAAGGTAGTGGACCCTACGGCTGACTGCTCTGGATGAGAGTCTAGGTGGTTAAGGAAGGCAGGTCTGCTGGAACACCAACACGGATCCCACAGGGGCTAGTGTGTAAGATTCCCCAGGGCGCAGTGTCTAAGAGCCAGAGGTGTTCACCAGAGCCTCTAGTGGTACAGATGGACTGTGCTGCAACTGGCTCCAGGTCACGACCCCCAGGGTCTCCCAGTTTACACCCACAGTAGGCTAAAGGAGGACAGAGATAGTAAGGGAATAAGCCAAAGGTCGGGGCGACTAGCAGACAAGGATAAACATAAAACACGCCAAAGGTCAGGGTCACAAGCAGGCAGGGATAGTCGACAACAAGCCAAGATCGGTAACTGGAATCAGACGTAGAAGTCACAGCAAGATGCACACGGAAGCTAAACACACAAAGGTTGATCAGCAAGGCAGGCTCGCAGTGCACACTTTAATATAGAGTTCCCTGATAGGGGCTGGGGTGGAGCCATGCTTTGAGGAGAGATTATTTAAGTAGCCAGGTGAGAGTGGCTGGCCTCTAAAGGTGAACACTTGGAGGAGAGGTAAGCTGACAAAGATTACTGCATACCCATGACAGCTTCGTTCAGACAGAGGAAGAGCAGTGGAGAAGGTGGCCGGCTGACCGATGCCTTTAGACAATTTTTCAGTCCTCAGCGCCAGAGTCTGATCGGTTCAAACAACCATCACCAGCGTCATTACATGGTGCAAGAATATCTAGGGGCAAGAGCAGACTTGGAGACCTTTCCAACAGAGCATCCACTGGGTTACTGGGTCTTGAGGATTGACCACTGTCCAGAACTTGCTCAATATGCAATTGATCTACTGGCCTGTCCTGCATCGAGTTCTTTCTGAACACACATTCAGTGCTGCTGGAGGGTTTGTAAAAGATCATAGAGTGCTCCTGTCCACAGACTCCCTTGATAGGCTCACATTCATAAAAATGAATCAGTCTTGGATCAGCAGCAGCTATCAAGCACCTGATGCCGATGTAACTGATTGATTTTCCTATGGATGTGGGATCCTTTGAAGACTGCCTATGCTGAGTGACTATCTTATTCCTTCTCAATATTGATGATCCTAGCTTCCAACAATATTTTGGTTTAGGTCACCCCGACCACTACCTAAATCCCAATTTTTCTGTCCCTGTTTAACAGGGGCATGTAATTGCAATTTCCGATCTAATATTTCACAGCAGGGCCCATCCCTGCACCCAACAAGAGTATCTGTGAGGAGTTACAGTATTGTGGCACTACCACCACCAAAGGCCCAAATTTTCTGCCCCTGTCCCAGCAGCAGAAAAAAAGGACAAGTGTGCCCCACGGCCACCTGCAGAAGATGCACCATGTCCATGACCAGCACTGTGGACTGTAGACACAGAGTCTGCTTGCCCAGTTTTAGTGGCCTGTGAGCATCTGCCTCTCCTTGGTGGCTTTCCGGACATGATGGGGATTTTGTTTTGCAACACCACACTACACTGCATTGTGTACTGTGTACACCACCAGAAAAGTAGTAGCAACTGCACTATGGGTGCACGGTACTGTGTACATCAACAGAAGTGTAATAACAACTATGGGTCTACTGTATTGTGTACACCACTAGAAAAGTAGTAGCAACTGCACTATGGGTGCACGGTATTGTGTATACCACCAGAAGTCTAATTGCAACTATGGGTGCACTGTATGTATTGTGTACACCACCAGAAAAGTAGTAGCAACTGCACTAGGAGTGCATATTACTGTGTACACCGCCTGAAGTATATTAGAAACAGTACACCAGGAACGGCCTGCAGTGAGATATAGCTAAACTGTATGCAGTGGATATATATATATATTTATATATATATACGAGACTATCTGTATATATATATTAAATACACTGCAGCTAACTGAATCACCTGCCTACCAGAAGTATATTAGAAAGTGTACATCAGGAACGGCCTGCAGTGAGATATAGCTAAACTGTATGCAGTGGATTTATATATATATATATATATATATATACATATATATATATATATATATATATATATATATATACACGAGACTTTCTGTATATATATATATATATATATATATATATATATATATATATATTTATTAAATACACTGCAGCTAATTGAATCACCTGCCTGCTAGAAGTATATTAGAAAGAGTACACCAGGAACGGCCTGCAGTGAGATATAGCTAAACTGTATGCAGTGGATATATCATACCTCCCAACTTTTTGAGATGGGAATGAGAGACACCTATCAGCAAACGTATGCAGGCATAGGACACACCCCTTGCCACTCCCCCTTACAGGAGAATTGTACAAAAAAACAAGATTGGTTAAACCCACAAGTGCTTTTTTACCACTACTATTCCTTTATATCGGCTTTTGGAATTTACAAATGCAGCAATTTAGAAATCAGATGAAAGGTTTAGCACTGGAAAACACTTTTTGATAATTAAAAAGTGCATTTTATATACATCTATATAGATCAGACCAAAATGAGGGATAAATGAGGAGGAATGAGGGACAGAGGGACATTGCTCCAAATCAGGGACAGTCCCTCGAAATCAGGAACAGTTGGGAGTTATGGAGATATATATTTTTTTATATATATATATATATATATATATATATATATATATATACACACACACACAAGACTGACTATATATATATATATATATATATATATATATATATATATATATATATATTAAATACACTGCGGCTAACTGAATCACCTGCCTGCCTGAAGTATATTAGAAACAGTACACCAGGAACGGACTGCAGTCAGATCTAGCTAAACTGGATACAGTGGATATATATATCTATATATATAGATATATATATCTATATATATATATATATGAGACTGACTGTATATATATAATAAATACACAGCTAACTGAATAACCTGTCTGCCTGCTCAATCTAAATGACACTCTCTCTCCGTCCATGCCGGCAACTACACACTATGGGACACGAACATGAAAAATCAAAAGTGGTAATTTTAAAGGCTTATATGCATGGTATTGTCTTAAAAAGTGTTTGGGGACCTGGGTCCTGCCCCAGGGGATATTTATCAATGCAAAAAAAAGTTTTACAAACGCCCATTTTTTCGGAAGCAGTGATTTTAATAATGCTTAAAGTGAAACAATAAAAGTGTAATATTCCTTTAAGTTTCGTACCTGGGGGGTGTCTATAGTATGCCGGTAAGTGGCGCATGTTTCCCGTGTTTAGAACAGTCTGACAGCAAAATGACATTTCTAAAGGAAAAAAAGTAATTTAAAACTACTCGCGGCTATAATGAATTGTCGGTCCGGCAATACACATGAAAGTTCATTGATAAAAACGGCATGGGATTCCCCCACAGGAGAACCCTGAACCAAAATTTAAAAAGAAATGCGTGGGGGTCCCCCCAAATTCCATACCAGGCCCTTCAGGTATGGTAAGGGTATTAAGGGGAACCCGCACCAAAATTTTAAAAAATGGCATGGGGGTCCCCCTCAAAATTCATACCAGACCTGAAGGGTCTGGTATGGATTTTAAGGGGAACCCCGTGCCAAAATTTAAAAAAAAAATGACGTGGGGTCCCACCAAAAATCCATACCAGACCCTTATCCGAGCACACAACCTGGCAGGCTGCAGGAAAAGAAGGGGGGACGAGAGAGCGCCTCCCCCTGAACCGTACCAGGCCACATGCCCTCAACATTGGGAGGGTGCTTTGGGGTAGCCCCCAAAGCACCTTGTCCCCTTGTTGATGGGGAGAAGGGCCTCATTCCCACAACCCTTGCCTGGTGATTGTGGGGGTCTTCGGGGGGGCTTATCGGAATTTGGAAGCCCCAGATCCCACCCCCCCATGTTAATTGGTAATGGGGTACAAATGTACCCCTACCATTTCACAAAAAAGTGTCAGAAATGTTAAAAAAAGACAATAGACGGTTTTTGACAATTCCTTTATTAATGTCTTCCTCTTTCCCCGCTTCTTCTTCTTCTTAACAGCTTTTATATAACGGAGGGTGGGGCCACCCGGTGACCCTGCCCCCTCAGACGCAGGGGACTTCCCTATGGCTTTCCCCGTGTTGTCAGAGGGGGCGGGGTCACCCGTTTATGATGCCGGACAAGAAGACCGGAGGAAGAAGCAGAGGAAGATGCAGGACGAGAAGACCGGAGGAAGAACAAGATGGAGGAAGAAGAAGAACACCGAAGGAAGACCAGAAGAAGATGGAAGAAGAAGTGGGGAAAGAAGAAGACATTAATAAAGGAATTGTAAAACACGGTCTATTGTCTTTTGTTAACATTTTTGACACTTTTTTTGTGAAATGGTAGGGGTACATTTGTACCCCATTACCAATTCACATGGGGGGCGGGATCTAGGGGTCCCCTTGTTAAAGGGGGCTTCCAGATTCCGATAAGCCCCCCGCCCGCAGACCCCCACAACCACCGGGCAAGGGTTGTGAGGATGAGGCCATTCTTCCCATCAACATGGGGACAAGGTGCTTTGGGGGGCTACCTCTTGTTCCCCCCTCTTTTTCTGCAGCCTACCAGGTTGCGTGCTCGGATAAGGGTCTGGTATGGATTTTTGAGGGGAACCCACACCATTTTTTTTTTAAATTTTGGCGCGGGGTTCCCCTTACAATCCATACCAGACCTGAAGGGTCTGGTATGGATTTTGAGGGAGACCCCCACGCCATTTAAAAAAAAAATTGGCACGGGGTTCCCCTTAACCGCTTCAATACAGGGAATTTCCCCCCCCCTCCTTCCCAGACCAATTTTTAGTTTTCAGCGCTGTCGCACTTTAAACGACAATTGCGCGGTCGTGCGATGTTGTACCCAAACAAAATTGACATCCTTTTTTCCCCACATATAGAGCTTTCTTTTGGTGGTATTTGATCACCTCTGCGGTTTTTATTTTTTGCGCTATAAACAAAAGAAGAGCGACAATTTTGAAAAAACACAATATTTTTTACTTTTTGCTATAATAAATATCCCAATTTAAAAAAAAAAAATTTTCCTCAGTTGCGGCCGATACGTATTCTTCTAAATATTTTTGGTAAAAAAAATCGCAATAAGCGTATATTGATTGGTTTGCGCAAAAGTTATAGCGTCTACAAAATACGGGATAGATTTTTAAAAATGTATTTATTTATTTTTTTACTAGTAATAGCGGCGATCTGCGATTTTTTTCGTGACTGCAACATTATGGCGGACACATCGGACACTTTTGACACATTTTTGGGACCATTCACATTTATACAGCGATCAATGCTATAAAATTGCATTGATTACTGTATAAATGTGACAGGCAGGGAAGGGGTTAACCACTAGGGGGACACGAGGGGTTAATTATGTTTCCTAGGGGAGTGATTGTAACTGTAGGGGGAGGGGATGCACAAGGGGAGGAGACCGATCAGTGTTCCTCTGTACTGGGAACACAGATCGGTCTCCTCTCAACTGACAGGACGTGGATCTGTGGGCCCCCCTTCCCCAAAGCACCCCCCATGTTGAGGGCATACGGCCTGGTACGGTTCAGGAGGGGGGGGGGGGCGCTCGCTCGTCCCCACCCTGGGCTGCGTGCTCGGATCGGTGTCTGGTATGGACCTTAGGGGGGGACCCCACGCCGTTTTTTCGGCATAGGGGGTTCCCTTTATAACCCATACCAGACCTAAGGGCCTGGTATGACCCGCGACGGGGCTCGCAAGGTGTCAATCTCGCCGATAAAAGCGGCAAGATTGACTTCCTTTTCTAGTCCCGTCGTACCTGAGTCACGTTCGAAATGAACGGACTTGTCCATGTGTGGGCAAGTCCGTTCATTCTGAAAGTCTGCCGTAACTCCGGCGAAAGTCCGTCGGAAAGACGGGTGGATTTAGCCCGCCGGAAAGTCCGGTCGTGTGTGGGCAAGTCCGTCCGTTTTAAAGTCCGGCGCACCTGGCGGACAACGTCCGTCGGAAAGTGTGCCGGACCAAGTATGCCAGAAAGTCTGATGTGTGTACGCGGCATAAGAGAAATTCCCAAAACATGGCCTCTTGGGGTTACTTGAGGACAGGGTTGAGAACCACTGGTCTACATCATGTGAAGGATTCAGCTTGTTACAACTCTTGCTTTAGCACATTGCTTGAACAGTGAATAAAATAGTGCTAAAGTTAAAGTGTATTATAGCCATGTATAGAGTAGTGAAGAAAAAAAGTGAAGAATTTTTTAGAATTTTAAAGTTTGGATTTTTCTTCACTTTCGTTCTTGGTAACAATGGTCAGCAGGACATAGGGGTTGATTAACTAAAACTGCAGAGTGCAAAATCTGGAGCAATTCTGCATAGAAACCAACCAGGTTTCAGGTTTTATTGTCAAAGCTTAAAGCGGGGGTCCACCTATCTATCGTTTTTTTTTTTTTGGAGTTCATTCACAAACTTTTCTTCTCATGATTATCTACTCACATGTTCTGTGTAATAAGCCTGCCTGTGTCCGATTTTGTTGTAAAGAATAACTTATAAAATTCACTGAAGGCGGTTTCCATCTTCATTGTGGGCATTTGAAACCCACAAGCATGTATTTCCTGGATGCGGTGAATGCTGTGCTCCCAGCATTCACCGAGATGTTGTGATGACGCTGTTGCACAATGCATTCTGGGAAGCCAGAGACTAGCTCCCAGGGGACTGTGGGAGGTCTGGGAGAGGCTAGAAACACGCCTACTCCCATGGGAGGAAAACCAGGAAGTGCTAAGAAGAATAGAAAAAAAAGGTAATTACGCAGATTTAAATTTTTTTACACAGCATGTCAGCATCTAGGCAAGGAAGAGAATGCATAGAGATAATGTCCAAAATTTGGGTGGAACCCTGCTTTAACCACTTAAGTCCCGGACCATTTGGCTGGCCAAAGACCAGAGCACTTTTTGCAATTCGGCACTGCGCCGCTTTAACTGACAATTGCGCAGTCGTGCGACATGGCTCCCAAACAAAATTGACGTCCTTTTTTCCCCATAAATTGAGCTTTCTTTTGGTGGTATTTGATCACCTCTGCTGTTTTAATTTTTTGCGCTATAAACAAAAAGAGCGACAATTTTGAAAAAAAAACATTATTTTTTACTTTTTGCTATAATAAATATCCTGAAAAAATACATAAAAACATTTTTTTTCCTCAGTTGGGGGCGATATTTTTGGTAAAAAAAATCACTATTAAGCATTTATTGATTGCTTTGCGCAAAAGTTATAGTGTCTACAAAATAGGGGATAGTTTTATGGCATTTTTATTAATAATTTTATTCTTTACTAGTAATAGCGGCGATTTTTATCATGACTGCGACATTAAGGCGGACACATTGGCCCTTTTTGGCGCTATTTTGGGACCATTGAAATTTATACAGCGAACAGTGTGATTAACCACTTCCCGCCGGCCCTATAGCGGATTGACGTCCGGGAAGTGGTTCTGTTATCCTGACTGGATGTCATATGACGTCCAGCAGGATAACATGCCGCAGCGCGCCCCCGGGGGCGCGCATCGCGGCGATCGGTGGAGCGGTGTGTCAGTCTGACACACCGCTACACTGATCTTGGTAAAAAGCCTCCGGCGGAGGCTCTTTACCACGTGATCAGCCGTGTCCAATCACGGCTGATCACGCTGTCAATAGGAAGAGCTGTTGATCGGCTCTTCCTCACTCGCGTCTGACAGACGCAAGTAGAGGAGAGCCGATCGGCGGCTCTCCTGGCAGGGGGGGTCTGCGCTGATTGTTTATCAGCGCAGCCCCCCCGCAGATCACCACACTGGACCACCAGGGATCGCCACTAGGACCACCAGGGAAGGGGCAACATGTGGATGGCCAGGTATGTACCCCATGGCCATCCACATGTGCCCAGTGTGCCAAATCTGTGCCAATCAGTGCCCACAAATGGGCACTGATTGGCACAATTATGTTGCAGTGATGCCCAGCAATGCCACCCTTAGGGGCATCACTGCAAACAAGTAATGCCATCAGTGCCACCCATCAGTGTCCATTCATTCCACCTGTCAGTGCCCATCCGTGCCCATCAGTGCCCATCTATCAGTGCCCATCTGTGCCCATCTGTGCCAACTATCAGTGCCACCCATAAGTAACCATCAATGCCACCTACGAGTGCCCATCAATGCCACCTATGAGTGCCCATCAGTGCCGCCTATAAGTGCCCATCCGTGCCACCTATGAGTGCCCATCAGTGCCGTATACCAGTGCCACCTATCAGTGCCCATCAGTGGCACCTATCAGTGCCCATCAGTGCCGCCTATCAGTGCCCATCATCAGTGCCCGTCAGTGCCACCTCATCAGTGCCACCTCATCGGTGCCCATCAGTGCCGCCGTATCAGTGCCCGTCAGTGCAGCCATATCAGTGCCGTCATTGAAGAAGAAAACGTACTTATTTACAAAAAGTTTTAACAGAAACAAAGAAAAACTTGTTTTTTTCAAAATTTTCGGTCTTTTTTTATTTGTTGCGCAAAAAATAAAAACCGCAAAGGTGATCAAATACCGCCAAAAGAAAGCTCTATTTGTGGGAACAAAATGATAAAAAATTTGTTTGAGTACAGTGTAGCATGACCACGCAATTGTCATTCAAATTGCGACAGCGCTGAAAGCTGAAAATTGGGCTGGGTGGGAAGGTGTCTAAGTGCCTGGTATTGAAGTGGTTAAAAATGCATTGATTACAGTGTAAATGTGACTGGCAGTGAAGGGGCTAACCAGGAGGGGGCGCTGCAGGGGTTAAGTGTGTCCTAGGGATGTGTTCCAACTTTAGAGGGGATGGGCTACGTGTGTCACAACACTGATCACCGCTCCTGATCACAGAGAGCTGTGATCAGTGTCCTGTCACTAGGAAGAATGGGGAAATGCTTGTTTACATCAGCATTTCCCATTTTCCTCTCCGTGAGGAATAAGCTCCAAAATCTGGGGAATGGGGCGTGGTGTGTTCTGGGAACTGTGTGTGTCCCACAACACAGCGTGCCCCATTCACAAAGCGCTGCGCGACTCGCGCATGCGCAGTAGGAAATGGGCAGTGAAGCCCCTTAGTTGGAATGGCGGACCCGAGAGCTGAGGGACGGGTCGGCCTTGGGCGGCCAACATCGCGGGCACCATAGACAGTTAAGTGTGCTTATTAAAAGTCAGCAGCTACAGTGTTTGTAGCTGCTGACTTTTAATTTTTTTTTTTTGCAGCTGGCCCACAACTTTAAACTCAAAATAGAACCCTCTTTAGCAGGTAGTGCAGGGGTAGGCAACCCCCGGCACACAAAGCCTCTTTTGCCGACACTCGACTCCCTCCCTATCAGCAGAGCAGCACAGGGAAGTGTTAGTGAGACACTAATGCATTCCCGTTTCAGAATTCCTCACACCTGAAGGGGAGCCACTGTGCCTCACACATTGTAATAGATGGGAAACATTGTTTGTTTCTCTAACTGTAGCTGTGATCATCAGCTTTTGTGATGGGGAAGAGATTGGGTGCAGTTCTGCTAGGGGGGGCAGTCCCTGTTTCCAGAAGAAGGAGGACTGTCATTGGCCACTGCTAAAGCCAATCACAGTCCTGCTAGCCCTGCTCACCATCTGGAGGAAGATGATTCGCTTGGTTGCCACTACCAATCTCAGAAAGAA
Organism: Aquarana catesbeiana; assembly: GCF_042186555.1. Lineage (NCBI taxonomy): Eukaryota > Metazoa > Chordata > Amphibia > Anura > Ranidae > Aquarana > Aquarana catesbeiana. The sequence goes on from NC_133328.1 coordinate 220,886,558, forward strand.
GGGATTTCACAGTGATTGAGAAAACCACAACCAGGTGACAGTTTGTGGAATTACTGTTGAGCTTCTGGGAATTTTGTTGAAATTATTCCTGAACCTTTGCGCCACTTACTACTGTACCCCTGCACTCTGTGTCCCTTTAAGCCAGAGCCAGTATTCAGTGCAATGAAAATCACATCCAACTTTTCCTGTGGCGCAGAGCGCCGCACTTTTTCTCAGCTGCGGGGGCCCAACTTATGATCCTGCACACAGGCCCACTGCTTTCAGAAAATGCCCCTGACCTGAGCTCATCATTGCGCATCCATTCCAGATGCTTGTTTGTGACATCACATACATCGCATACAACGTGGGCTGGATGCGAGAGTTGGATCAGCAGGATGAGTGTGCCAGGACAGGTAGATCTGTCTCACCTCTGCTTTCCTTCACCACTCTGCATATCACGCATATTATAGATGAGAAGAGGGTACAGCAATGGGGCAGATGTGCAGGGAGGTACAGTGATGGAAGAGTTGAGCAGGACTGTACAGCAACTGGGCAGATGTGCAGGTGGGTACAGTGGTGGAAGAGATGAGCAGAGGGTTCAGTGTTGGGCCAGATGAGCAGGGGAGTTCAGTGTTGGGCCAGATGAGCAGGGGGGTTCAGTGTTGGGCCAGATGAGCAGTGGGGTTCAGTGTTGGGGCAGAGGAGAAAGAAGGTACATTTGTGGGACAGATGAGCAGGGGGTTATAGTGGTGGGGCAGATGTGCAGGGGCTACAGAGGTGGGGAAGACATGGGGCAGAAGTGCAGGGGCTACAGAGGTGGGGAAGACATGGGGCAGAAGTGCAGGAGGTACAGAGGTGGAGCAGATGAGAAAGGGGGTACATTGGTGGGGCAGATGAGCAGGGTGGTACAGTGGTGGGGCAGATGAGCAGGGGGTTACAGTGGTGGGACAGATGTACAGGGAGCTACAGTGGTGGGGCAGATGTGCAGGAAGTTACAGTGGTGGGGCAAATGTGCAGGGGGTTACAATGGTGGGGCAAATGTGCAGGGGGAACAGTGATCTGAGGCGTGGAGTTGCAGGAATTGGGACTGATCCGAGGCATGAGAGTGCAGGATGTTAATTTTTCACTACTAAAGTAGTTTAGAATTTACTTTATAAAAAATCCTTTTGGTCATTTTTTTGTTATAAAATCGGCATGATCAATTTCTTTGTAAACATTTTTCGGCACACTGTGCTCAAAAGGTTGCCTACCCCTGAGGTAGTGTCATCATTTATTTTGTGGTTTGTTGTACAAAGCAAGAATATTCCCATTAAGGGATAATGAGGGAAAGATTCTAGACCTCAAAGGTGTTCCGTAGTGCAAAATTGGTGGAATCGGAGGTAGTCTCCTCCTCCACAGATAGCAACTCACCTAGATCCCATCTATCTATATCATCAACAAAGTCAATTGTATCACCTTCCACTAATAACTCAGTAAGTATTTGAAAGACTTTAAAATCCTGTTCCTTATAATAGGTCCAATCAAATATATGGCTCCAATCCTCTCAAATTCTATTTTTATTGTGTAGGACCTTAATAATTGCTTTTTTGCTATGTTTGAATGTGTCAAGATTTTTTTGAAACCAAGCCTAAGGATAAAGCATCTACCTCGGTTTCAGAAAGTTTGACTGATGATAAATTCATAATTTTTATGTTTTTTTATATACTTGTGTATGTTAGGTATCGGTCCAGATTGGTTTGTATTGTTTTGTTGCTTTCCTGTAAGGGATTCACTAAAAAAGAAGGATGTTGTAACTTGGGAATACTAGTTCCATCACCCGGTATGCTTAATTGATCACACCAGGGAGGGGTTGATAGTGATTTGATTTGAATTTGGTGCTGAAGATGCTCAATTAAATTAATTAAATTCCTCTGAATAGGGATTTGTGTATTGTGTTTGTTGCTGCAAAGTGCTACTAGGGAGCAATTGTGATTCCTGCTGCTGTGCAGTGTTAGATAAAGATGAATTATGAGATGTTTGCTGGAATGCAGAATTATTACCCTCCCGGGGCATTGTGTGTTTAAGTTGTTTAGACATACCACCATTTTGTGGATTAAACTATCACCATTTATACGTTTCCTGCAATATTTATGGGAGAAACCATTACCACCACCACATGATCGCTGTTAGGAAGAGACAGAGAGATGAGTAGAGGCATCAGAAACAATATCATCATCAATTTCTATGTTGCTATTCCCTTTTTTGTCTAAGTTTTTTGTTGTTGTCTGGAACCCTGCCATTTATAGGCTATGTTTTTTGGAAGGCCAGTTTGTCCCTCAAAAGGTTCTTCTCTGTTTCTTCAATTAACTTAATATTACATTTTTATAATGGGCCTTTAGTTCAGTATCTTTTGTTTGAAATTGATCATGGAACATGAATTCCTTATTCTGAGCATATAGGTTTGTTTCTATCCATATCTATTTGAGATAATTCTTTTTTATATTCCTCAACAAGTAAACTCATCATGCCCCTAAAAGATTTGGACAAATTGTCTTCCCATCTGGACCTAAACTCATCTGAAATAACCTTCAAATTGGGGGAAATTTGAACCCTCAACCGCATAGGACTCAAATTCTCCTCTGTATATTTCTCAAAGTATTGCATATGCCAGTGTTTGGTAGACTTATGCCGCGTACACACGAGCGGAATGTCCGACAGAAGCTTTTCATCGTATATTCTGATCGTGTGTATGTCTCATTGGACTTTTGTTTTTGAAAATTCGGACCTACAAATAGAACATGTTCTAAATATTTCCGACGGAACCAATTCCTATCGGGAAAGCCGCTCGTCTGTATGCTGTTCCGACGGACCAAAAAGGACGCATGCTCTGAAGCAAGTTTGAGATGGACGCTATTGGCTACTGACTATTAAACTTCCTTTTTCTAGTCCCATCGTACGTGCTGTACGTCACCATGTTCTTGACGATCGGACTTTGGTGTGTGTACACAAGACAGTTTCAGCGGAATTCCGTTGGAACTCCATCGGAAAAACCTTCAGAGTTTATTCCGACAGGAAAACTGGTCGTGTGTACGCGGCATTAAAGTGCTACTAAACCCACAACAGTAAAATCAGTCTGTATATGCAGTAAAGCATGCTTATTATACTCACTGTGGAACCTAAGGGGTTAATCCTCTGCATTGTGTAAAAAGGCTGTTTGATCATGTCACCCTGATTCTGCTCTTCTTTCACTGTCTCCAAAAAATAACCTGATATTTACAGAGCCAGGGGACGGGCTACACATGCTCAGTTTGGTGTGTATTGCTAAAGAGTTTGTTTTTTTTTCTTGGGAGAGTGCATGTGATCAGCACAGGGCCAATCAGCACTGTCCAGACAGAGGATCAGGGGAGAATGAAAACTCTTCCTACAAGCTTTACTAGGAACTGATTCTAGTCACAAGGCTGCTATAAACTGCTGATGCGAAAAAGGTATTTATCCATTTATATTTACTAAAATAATTGCATTTCCATGTTTTGTGTACTGTGGGAGACCAGATATAGTAAATACAGGTTCTGGGTTTAGTAACACTTTAACTTCAAGCAGTCTTTTAAGAGAAAAAAAAAAACATACAAATCACTAGGGATGAGCCGAACACCCCCCCTTTCGGTTCGTACCAGAACATGCGAACAGGCAAAAAGTTTGCGCAAACATGCAAACCCTATGAAAGTCTATAGGACACGACCATGAAAAATCAAAAGTGCTAATTTTAAAGACTTATATGCAAGTTATTGTCATAAAAAGTGTATGGGGTCCCAGGTACTGCTCTAGGGGACAGGTATCAATGCAAAAAAAGTTTTTAAAACAACCGTTTTTTCAGGAGAAGTGATTTTAATAATGCTTAAAGTGAAACAATAAAAATGAAATATTCCTTTAAATATCGTGCCTGGGGGGTCCCATTAGTCTGTCTGTAAACTGGTGCATCTGTGCGATGTGCTGCAGCAAAATTACATTGCTAAAGGAAAAAATGTAATTAAAACTTGCTCACGGCTGTAATATATTGCCGGCTCCCGGCAATATAGATGAAAAATCAAGGAAAAAAATCAGCGTAAGTTCCCCCCAGTCCATACCAGGCCCTTCGGGTCTGGTATGGGTTTTAAGGGGAACTCCACAACAAAATTTAAGAAAAAAAATAGTGTGGGATCCCCCCAAAATCTATACCAGTCCCGTTGGGTCTAAAATAGATTTTAATGGGAATTCCACACCAAAATTTTTTTAAAGAATCCAAAATCCATACCAGGCTCTTATCTGAGCAAGCAGCCTGGCAGGAAGGCAGGAAAAGGGGGAGATGAGCGAGCGCCCCCTCCTGAACCATACCAGGCCACTTGCCCTCAACATGGGGAGGGTGCTTTGGGGTCCCCCAAATCCCCTTGTCCCCGTATTTATGGAGACAAGGGCCTCTTCCCGACAACCCTGGCCATTGGTTGTTGGGGTCTGTGGGTGGGGGGCTTATTGGAATCTGGAAGCCCCTTTAAAAAGGGGACCCCCAGATCCCAGCCCCCCCATGTGAATGGGGATCGGGTACATAGTGCCCCTACCCATTCCCCAAAAAAAGTGTCAAAACGTAAAAACCACAATAGACAGTTTTTGACAATTCCTTTTTAAAAAAAAAAAAAAGTGTCCCACGATGTACATCCATCGTCAATCACGCTGCCCGACGGACCTGAAAAATAGAAAAAAAAAACTGAAAAAACTCTGCCTCCATGGGAGGCCTCCCAGCGACTGCTGTCATTTGGCTTTGACAGCTGTCATATAAGCAAGGGCAGGGCCACCCGCTGATGTAACTGGATGACCCTGCCCCCATCTGATGTCACATGATGTCACATGACACCAGAAGGGGGTGAGGTCACTCATCACCGGGTGGCCCCGCCCTTGCCTATATAACAACTGTCACAGCCAAGAGACAGCAATCGCCAGGAGGCCTCCCATCGGTGCGGGGCTTTTTTTTTTATATATTTTTTGGGTCCGTTGGGCGGCGATTGAAGATGGATGTACATTTCTTTTTTTTTTCTTTTTAATAAAGGAATTGTCAAAAACTGTCTGTTGTGGTTTTTACTTTTTGACACTTTTTCTGGTGAATGGGTAGCGGTACAATGTGCCCGCTACCCATTCACATGGGGTGGGGGCGGGATCTGGGGGCCCCCCTTGTCAAAGAGGGTTTCCAGATTCCGATAAGAACCCCCCCCACAGACCCTGACAACCAATGGCCAGGTTTACCAGGAAGAGGCGCTTGTCCTCATCAACATGGGGACAAGGTGCTTTGGGGGGACCCCAAAGCACCCTCCCCATTTTGAGGGCAAGTGGCCTGGTATGGTTCAGGAAGGGGCACTCGCTCGTCCCCCCTTTTTCTAGCCTGTCAGGCTGCTTGCTCAGATAAGGGTCTGGTATGGACTTTGGGGGGGGAACCTAAGCCAATTTTTTTTATTATGGCGTGGAGTTCCCCTTAAAATCTATGCCAGACCCAAAGGGCCTGGTAAGGATTTTGGGGGGACCCCATACCGTTTTTTTTCTTTATTCTGTCATAGGTTTCCCCTTAACCATTTCAATGCACTGTATTATATACTCTGCACTGTATATATATTAGTACTAGACTGCCTGCACTGTATATATAGTCTACACTAAATGCACTATATACACACACATATATATATATATATATATATATATATATATATATATATATATATATATATATATATATATATACTACACAGTATATATACAGTCAGGTCCATAAATATTGTGACATTGACACAATTCTAATCTTTTTGGCTCTATACACCACCACCATGGATTTGAAATGAAACGAACAAGATGTGCTCTAACTACAGACTTTAATTTCAGGGTATTTACATCCAAATCAGGTGAACGGTGTAGGAATTACAACAGTTTGTATATGTGCCTCCCACTTTTTAAGGAACCAAAAGTAATGGGACAATTGGCTGGTCAGCTGTTCCATGGTCAGGTGTGTGTTATTCCCTCATTACCCCATTTATAAGGAGCAGAGAAAAGGTCCAGAATTCATTTCAAGTGTGCTATTTGCATATTTGCATTTGGAATCTGTCAACTCTCAATATGAGATCCAAAGAGCTGTCACTATCAGTGAAGCAAGCCATCATTAGGCTGAAAAAACAAAACAAACCCATCAGAGAGATAGCAAAAACATTAGGTGTGGCCAAATCAACTGTTTGGAACATCCTTAAAAAGAAAGAACGCACCAGTGAGCTCAGCAACACCAAAAGACTCGGAAGACCATGGAAAACAACTGTGGTGGATGACCGAAAAATTCTTTCCCTGGTGAAGAAAACACCCTTCACAACACTTGGCCAGATCAAGAACACTCTCAGGAGGTAGATGTATGTGTGACACAGTCAACAATCAAGAGAAGACTTCACCAGAGTGAATACAGAGGGTTCACCACAAGATGTAAACAATTGGTGCGCCTCAAAAACAGGAAGGCCAGATTAGAGTTTGCCAAACAACATCTAAAAAAGCCTTCACAGTTCTGGAACAACATCCTATGGACAGATGAGACCAAGATCAACTTGTACCAGAGTGATGGCAAGAGAAGAGTATGGAGAAGGAAAGGAACTGCTCATGGTCCAAAGCATACCACCTCATCAGTAAAGCATGGTGGTGGTAGTGTCATGGCTTGGGCATGTATGGCTGCCAATGGAACTGGTTCTCTTGTATTTGTTGATGATGTGACTGCTGACAAAAGCAGCAGGATGAATCCTGAAGTGTTTCAGGCAATATTATCTGCTATATTCAGCAAAATGCTTCAGAACTCATTGGACGGCGATTCACAGTGCAGATGGACAATGACCCGAAGCATACTGCGAAAGCAACCAAAGAGTTTTTTAAGGGAAAAAAGTGGAATGTTATGCAAAGGCCAAGTCAATCACCTGACCTGAATCCGATTGAGCATGCATTTCACTTGCTGAAGACAAAACTGAAGGGAAAATGCCCCAAGAACAAGCAGGAACTGAAGACAGTTGCAGTAGAGGCCTAGCAGAGCATCACCAGGGATGAAACCCAACATCTGGTGATGTCTATGTGTTCCAGACTTCAGGCTGTAATTGACTGCAAAGGATTTGCAACCAAGTATTAAAAAGTGAAAGTTTGATGGATGATTGTTAATCTGTCCCATTACTTTTGGTCTCTTAAAAAGTGGGAGGCACATATACATACTGTTGTAGTTCCTACACCGTTCACCTGATTTGGATGTAAATACCCTCAAATTAAAGCTGAAAGTCTGCAGTTAAAACACATCTTGTGTATTAATGTATTAATACATTGCCTGCACTGTATATATATTCTACACTGACTGCACTGTATATACAGTATCTCACAAAAATGAGTACACCCCCTCACATGTTTGTAAATATTTTATTATATCTTTTCACGTGACAACACTGAAGAAATGACACTTTGCTACAATGTAAAGTAGTGAGTGTACAGCTTGTATAACAGTGTAAATTTGCTATCCCCTCAAAATATCTCAACACACAGCCATTAATGTCTAAACCACTGGCAACAAAAGTGAGTACACCCCCTAAGTGAAAATGTCCAATTTGGGCCCAAAGTGTCAATATTTGGTGTGGCCACCATTATTTTCCAGCACTGCCTTAACCCTCTTGGACATGGAGTTCACTAGAGCTTCACAGGTTGCCACTGGAGTCCTCTTCCACTCCTCCATGACGACATCACGGAGCGTGTGGATGTTAGAGACCTTGCGCTCCTCCACCTTCCGTTTGAGGATGTCCCACAGAGGCTCAATAGGGTTTAGGTCTGGAGACATGCTTGGCCAGTCCATCACCTTTACCCTCAGCTTCTTTAGCAAGGCAGTGGTCGTCTTGGAGGTGTGTTTTGGGTCATTATCATGTTGTAATAGTGCCTTGTGGCCCAGTCTCCAAAGGGAGGGGGTCATGCTTTGCTTCAGTGTGTCACAGTACATGTTGGCATTCATGGTTCCCTCAATAAACTGTAGCTCCCCAGTGCCGGCAGCACTCATGCAGCCCCAGACCATGACACTCCCACCACCATGCTTGACTGTAGGCAAGACACACTTGTCTTTGTACTCCTCACCTAGTTGCCGCCACACACACACTTGACACCATCTGAACCAAATTAGTTTATCTTGGTATCATCAGACCACAGGACAAGGCTCCAGTAATCCATGTCCTTAGTCTGCTTGTCTTCAGCAAACTGTTTGCGGGCTTTCTTGTGCATCATCTTTAGAAGAGGCTTTCTTCTGGGACGACAGCCATGCAGACCAATTTGATGCAGTGTGCGGCGTATGGTCTGAGTACTAACAGGCTGACCCCCACCCCTTTACCTCTGCAGCAGTGCTGGCAGCACTTATACGTCTATTTCCCAAAGACAACCTCTGGATATGACGTGGAGCACGTGCACCCAACTTCTTTGGTTGACCATGGCGAGGCCTGTTCTGAGTGGAACCTGTCCTGTTAAACGACTGTATCGTCTTGTCCACTGTGCTGCAGCTCAGTTTCAGGGTCTTGGCAATCTTCTTATAGCCTAGGCCATCTTTATGTAGAGCGACAATTCTTTTTTTCAGATCCTCAGAGAGTTCTTAGCTATGAGGTGCCATGTTGAACTTCCAGTGACCAGTATGAGAGAGTGAGAGCGATAACACCAAATTTAATACACCTGCTCCCCATTCAAACCTGAAAGCTTGTAACACTAATGAGTCACATGACACCCGGGAGGGAAAATGGCTAATTGGGCCCAATTTGGACATTTTCACTTACGGGTGTACTCACTTTTTTTGCCAACGGTTTAGATATGTTTGGGTGTGTGTTGAGTTATTTTAAGGGGACAGCAAATTTATACTGTTATACAACCTGTACACTACTTTACATTGTAGCAAAGTGTAATTTCTTCAGTGTTGTCACATGAAAAGATATAATAAAATATTTACAAATACAAAAATGTGAGGGGTGTACTCTCTTTTGTGAGATACTGTGTATATATATATATATATATATATATATATATATATACTAAACTGCCTGCACGCCACTAACTAACCTGCCTAATCTAGCTCAAGTTCTCTTAATCTCTCCACGTTATCACACTACATACGACCGCCATATACTGTATGCAGCCTTATATAGTGTGGGGCTTAGACTTAGCCCCTGAGCCATGATTGGCCAAACCCTGCCTTTGGCCAATCATGGCTCTCCCAGCAGATTTGCGCTGTGATTGGCCAAAGCATGCCGGTCAGGTGCACGCTTTGGCCAATCAGCAGCCGTCAATGTACTGCGATCTTGCAGATAATCCTTGTTCAAAGCCTGGCAATATATGTCGTTTTAGGGGCCAAAAGTGGTTTAACACTGCTTTGAGTATGCTAGAATGCTGTAAACACAAGTAATATTAGTACAGTGATCTTCCAGCTGTGCCTTTGTGTTCTTACAGAGGGACTGCACTGATTAGTTAATACACTGATTAGTGCACAGTCATTGACTGCAAGCACTGATTGGATGCTGGTTTTCCAGCATGCCCATACGATAAAAGCCGGTCATTAAACTTCTTAAGGCCTCTGTCAGATAGGTTGCTGTATACATGGGCCGAATGCCGGCCAGTTTCTGTTGAACCAGCCGATATTCAGCCCATGTGTACCAGCCTTAAGAGTGCACACCCCAGACACCTGATTGAAGGTTTACCAATTTTACAAGTTTTGAAGGTATTTTCAGAGATTAATCATCCTGAACACAAAATCCTCAAGATTTCAAATGGACTACCCAGGTACTCATGCGGGCACTCCCTAGAGCACGTGAAATTTATGAAGGACGCCCTAAACGAATACAGTATAGAAACTACCACTCATTCAAACTTTCCGTCAGGCATCTGTGTTAAAATTTCTTTAAAAAAGAAGTGTTCTGCAAGCAGAAAATTCTCTACAGTTTTGGGTAAAGCAGGGGCCACTTAATGTGGACTAATAGGGCTATTAGGTCACACCCAGTACACGCGGATCCTTGTTATAAGTATAACTGGAAGCCAATAACATTTTCTAATGCACAGACGATCAGAATTTCTGACAACCAAACTGTGGATTTATTTGTGATGGATGTTGGCTGAAACCTGTCTTGCATACACATGGTCGCACAAATGTTTTCGAAAATGCCGATCGGCTAGAACATGGTGATATACAACACGTACGACGGGACTAGAAAAAGGAAGTTCAATAACCAGTGCGCCACCCTTTGGGCTGCTTCTGCTAATCTCGTGTTAGTAGAAGTTTGGTATGAGACGATTTGCTCTTTTCAGCCTCGTGCTTTTCCGATCATTACTGCTCTTCAGTTTACACATGGTCGCACAAATGTTTTCGGAAATTCCAATCAGCTAGAACACGGTCACCTACAACACGTACGACGGGACTAGAAAAAGGAAGTTCAATAGCCAGTGCGCCACCCTTTGGGCTCCTTCTGCTAATCTCGTGTTAGTAGAAGTTTGGTAAGAGACGATTTGCGCTTTTCAGCCTTGTGCTTTTCCGATCGTTACTGCTCTTCAGTTTACACACGGTCGCACAAATGTTTTCGGAAATGCCGATCGGCTAGAACACGGTCAGGTACAACACGATCATTACTGCTCTTCAGTTTGTGCTTGTGGGTTCGTATCTGGTTTTCAGTGCGTGTAGTCAGTTCGCATCTGGTTTTCAGTGCCTGTTATTTTTAGTACATATCTGATTTTCAGTGCGTTCTTGTCCGCTTGTTTCTCATTTTCAGCTCGTTCTTCTCAGGTTCTTTCTGATTTTCAGTGCGTTCTGTTAGTTCGTTCTGACCAGCCGACCGTTTTGAAGCCATGTTGCAGTTACGTACTTGTCATAGAGTTCGTGCTATGTGGGGGCTTGGTGTTGGGGTTCTTACTTTGACCCAAGCCCAGTCCATGAATGGGGGGGGGGAATTCATGGACGAAGAATTGGTGGCTCCAGCGTGACCAGTTCTCGCACATGCCTTTGTTGCGGGAGATCCGTGAGAATAATCCTGATGATTTCAGGAATTATCTCCGGATGAAGGACCCCGTTTTCCACCATCTATTGGCTTTGCTGTCCCCTTATATTACCAAGCAGGACACCTGCATGCAGCAAGCCATCACTCCTGAACAAAGGCTAGTTGCCACCTTGCGGTACTTGGTGACGGGGAGAAGTCTGCAAGACATCAAGTTCTTGATAGGCATCTCCCCCAGGCTCTGGGGATCATTATTCCAGAAACCTGTTCTGCCATCATTCAGGTCCTGCAGAAGGACTATATTAGGGTAAGTTTTCTCCTTTAACATCACATTCTATGTGTTTAATGTTTGCTAATGTATTGTATTTATTTTATTATTCCTTAATTACCATGAATGTAATATGCTGTGAATGTCCCCTTTATCCTCATGCATGCTTGAATTTTTTTATGGTCTTTTTTGTCCTTCATGCATATTTGCCTTCACTAACCTCCCCAGCATGCTATCCTGGGCCCATACACACCTAGCCTAGTCACTTAGCAATGTATTTTGTCAGCTCCATAGTAGTGTTTTACCCTAAACACCGCCTAAAATGTGTACAAATGTTATTGTTGTCCTTATATTCAGGCAGAGTGCAAGAGGCTTTTTTTGGGGGGGGCCCAAACTCATTTGGAACCCTCCCACCCCCCCAACTGCTAAGTCAGGCGATAACAATACTCTATCTGCTGACTTTGCCAAACCCATACACTCTATACCTACCTCTTTTGTGGTCATATTTATGGATGAATTCACCAAAGCATGCAGTGTGTATTCATATTTTTGTATTATGACACTTCTTACCTGTCCAGTGGGCTGCCAATAGTGTAAGTAAGGAGGGGCTGGCCAAAGTAACGCACATTATTTATGCATTCAGCTCTAAATGAAGTGGAGAGGGTTACCTGTCCAAAACATCTACCCATCTATTCTGATCTAGTCTATCAGGAATCTGATAAGTTGACCTTATACTTTTGTCTTTAAATGCTCAGGAATGGCAGACTGGCCTCCCAATTTGCCCAGCGGTGAGACTTTCCCAACTGCGGAGGGGCAATTAAGGGGAAACACGTCCACATTGTGCCACGCCCCAACTCAGGGTCATACTATTATAATTACAAGGGGTTTTATAGTATTGTGATGTTGGCGGTGGTGTTGGCAACATATGAGTTTCTCTATGTGGACATGGGGAAGAATGGCCGGATGTCGGATGGTGGAGTCATCGCCCAGACTGAGTTCTACGGCTGGCTCCAGAGTGGTGGCTTGGGCTTGCCACCTACAGAAGATAATGTGGCTGGTCTTCCCTTCATCTTTGTCACTGATGAAGCATTTGGGCTGGGTGATCACCTGATGCGGCTGTTCCTGATGAGGACCCTCACCCCGGACCAGAGGGTTTTTAACTACTGGCTGGCCGAAGCCAGGAGAGTGGTGGAGAATGCTTTCGGGATAATGGCAAGCTGGTTCCGCCTGTTCCTGATGCCAATCAACATGGCGGAATATAAACTAAACCATATAATACTTGCCTGCTGCATTCTACACAACTTTCTCAGGAGAAATGCTACAAACTATGTGGCCTCAGTTGGACCTGAGGCCAGACTTCCAGAACAAACAACAACCCTGACGGCGCTTGAAGCTGGCCGTCCTGGCTTGCCCCCCTAAAGTGCCCGCGAGGTCCGTCAAAAATATATGTAATACTTTGTGGGAAGGGGGGCCATTGATATGCCAGCAAATGTTTGATAAACCTTTTTAAAATACAATTTTTGGTTAGAAATAAAGAATATTTCATTTGATTTACTGCTTGTGTTTCTTTTAGTTGTCTCCTAGGTTCTCCAATGGGCTTTTCTTTTTGGCCATTTTCTTCAATAGTGCAAACATAATTTAGTTGATACATGAGGTGACAATCTCTTCTTCAGCTATTATGTTGTGGGTCTGCTATACACACACAATGTTTTTGTTGTTAATGTATGTAATGCATTAATGATAAAAAACACATCCTTTTCAGCACCATGAAGTAATTGTTTTGAGTCTCCAAACTGGCTTGATTGGGGCAAATTTTAGAGCACTGTGGGGGTTATTTACTAAGGGCAAATCCACTTTGTACTACAAGTGCACTGCAAGTGCACTAAAACAGCACTGAAAGTGTACTTGTAGTGCAAAGTGGATTTGCCTTTAGTAAATAACCCCCATTGTCACTGTAAACACCAAATTACTCCAAAAACTGGTATTGAGTATTGAAAGAAGAAGCCACACTTTGTTGAGTAGAAAACATTTTACTCAAAGCACATTCACATGTGCATTAGAAAAGGGTTTTTGAACAAACCAACATATTTGTTGTATAACATTTTTAGGTTTGACAGTACAACTAGCCTTTTTTGGGGTTCAACAGGCATGTTTAAAACCATAAACATACACGACTCAGGAACTTACAAAGTTCAACTTTGACAAAGTTAAGGCAATATCAGACATTAGTATGTCCAAACTGTGTTGATATTGCCTTCATCAGATGAGACGATGTCACCCCTGTGAAAGCCAAATTTTTAAGATGCACACAAATTGGGAGTCAAAATGTGGATTTCCCTCCTCCTGATCCCATGACTAATGTCAACATGTGTGTCAGAGGGTTAACACAGTCAGAGCCTGTCAGTATCGGCGCGTCCCGGTGCGCCTGCGCGGTAGAGCCTCACATCAGCACGTACGGGCACACAATCGGCGGGTACGAGCGCGTGATCCGAACGGGTTAGCACACGTGGGCACACGAACGCATACACGTACAGCGGGACGTCCCCTTGGCGGGCCTATATAAAGGCAGCCATGCCTTGTGCTCATTGCTGGTTTGTCTTCTCAGCTTCCAGTGTTCCGTTTATCCTTTGCATACCTGTTCCTGCCTGTTGTGACCCGGACCGTTGACTACCTTGCTTATCCTCTCTCCAGTGTTTGACCCTCGGCTTGATTACGACTCTTCTACTGATCCTCTCTCCAGTGTTTGACCCTCGGCTTGATTACGACTCTTCTACTGATCCTCTCTCCAGTGTTTGACCCTCTGCCTGCTCAACGGACTTGCCTTACCTCAACCTGTGCTTGTTACCACGCTCTCCAGTGTTTGACCCTCTGCCTGCTCAACGGACTTGCCTTGCCTCAACCTGTGCTTTTTACCACGCTCTCCAGTGTTTGACTCTCGGCCTGCTTAACGGACTTGTTCTGCTTAACCCTGTGTTTCTCCTCAGCTCTGTTCCTGGTTCCAGATTAAGTGTTGGAGTCCCTGCCAGTCTTCTCTCCAGCTTAGCAACCAGTCCATGCTACACGGGTTCTACACATCTGGTGAAACCTTGGTGACCTGCACACCTGCTGGCAACCCGTGCCTCTCCGTGCCTGATTCCCTCTGTACCACCTTCAGGGGTATCTCGCACCTAGTTGCTAGGGGAGCCGCTCTCAGCATTCCGGCCTTGGTGAGTACCTGACAGTACAAACCAGCCATGTCAGAGGCCGACAGAGCCGGCTCTCCCCTCGAGGCCCTCTGCCAGCAGGTTACAGCCCTTACACAGGCTGTCCAGAGACTTCAGGATGGATATTTCCAAATTGAGGGTCGCCTTCAACATCTAACAACTTCCTCAGCTCCCCCGGAAGCACCGTCAGCTTCATCCAGTGGGATTTCTTCTTCACAGAACCAAGTCAACCCAGTCATGTTGGCCATCCCTGAACCTAGGGTTTCCAGTCCAGAACGGTTTTCCGGAATTCGAAAGAAGTTCAGAGCCTTCAAGAACGCTTGTCAGCTCTACTTGGCCCTTCAACCCAGGACTTTTCATTCTGAAGCTGTAAAGGTGGGGTTTGTCATTTCGCTTCTGTCAGAAGAACCCCAAGCTTGGGCCCATAACCTCTTAGAACAGAAAAGCCCCCTGTTGGATACGGTAGAAACCTTTTTCAATGCTATGGCACAGCTGTATGACGACCCACAACGCACTGCCACAGCTGAATCCATCCTACACACCCTAACCCAGGGAAAGAGACCAGTGGAAGACTACACCGTTGAATTCCGGAAATGGTCTGGGGACACCAACTGGAATGAGGCCGCTTTAAAGTACCAGTATCGCCAAGGTCTATCAGAAAATTTAAAAGACGAATTAGCTCGGATGGATACTCCTTCTTCCCTGGAAGAATTAATACAACTAGCAATCAAGCTTGACAGACGCCTGCGTGAACGCCGCTCCGAACGCTTCCAGTCCTCACGACCCACCTGGATGTTACCTCGCATTCCTCCTGTTCCAGCACCTTCTGCCGTACCTTCCTCTTCCTCGGACCACGAACCTATGCAGTTGGGATTGGTACGTTCTCCACTCACCCCTGATGAAAGACTCCGTCGGCGCCAAGCCAACCTTTGCCTTTATTGTGGGGAGGCCGGTCATTTCTTACGCAACTGCCCCGTGAGACCCAGTAAGTGCCAGCGACAGTACACTGTGAACTTTCAAGTTACCGGCTCTACCCAATCTCACTTTGTCCTTCCGGTCTCATTACAGGTGGCGGAAGAGGAAGCTCGGCTGCTGGCCATCATTGACTCCGGAGCATGCAGTTGTTTCCTGGATGCATCTCTGGCTCACACCCTGCATATTCCCCTCCAAGATAAGAAGCAACCTCTGCAGATACACCTAGCCGATGGATCCCTACCATGTTCGGGACTTGTTACTCAAGAAACCAAACCTATTCTCACCTCCACAGACTCTGGCCACCAAGAATTCCTTTGCTTTAACATCATCAGTTCACCTATGTTTCCTGTTATCCTGGGTTTCCCCTGGTTACAAGTTCATGACCCTCAAATTAGTTGGTCCAAGATAGAAATCCTCTTCCCATCTATGTACTGCTCTCAACATTGTTTCGTGCCTACCACCAGCACACCGGCCTCTTGTTTGACCCTTCAGTCAATACCAGATAATCTTCAGCATGTCCCTGCAGTATACCACGAATTTCTGGATATTTTTGATAAAAAAAAGGCCGACAGCTTACCACCTCATCGCTCCTATGATTGTCCCATTGACCTTTTACCTGGATCCGAGATTCCCTTTGGTCGCATATTTCCACTATCTGAGACTGAGTTAGAAGCGCTTCGTTTCTATATTGACGAAAACCTGGAGAAGAAGTTCATCCGCCCTTCCTCTTCTCCAGCTGGGGCGGGTATCTTCTTTGTCGAAAAGAAGGATGGATCTTTAAGGCCCTGTGTGGACTATAGAGAACTTAATAAGATCACTGTGAAGAATAGATACCCGTTGCCTCTCATCTCTGAACTATTCCAGCGCTTCAGAACTGCCCAAGTGTTTACCAAACTAGACCTACGGGGAGCATACAATCTCGTTCGGATACGTGCCGGGGATGAGTGGAAAACAGCCTTTAGATCCAGGTTTGGGCACTTTGAATATCTTGTGATGCCTTTCGGACTCTGCAACGCCCCGGCCACGTTCCAACACCTGGTCAACGACATTTTCCGTGAGTACCTTGATAACTTTGTGATTGTATATCTGGATGATATTTTGATTTTCTCCACCTCACTAGAAGTACATCGCACCCATGTAAAAAAGGTACTCTCGGTTCTCAGGAAACATGGTCTATTCTTGAAAGGGGAGAAATGTGAATTTGAAAAGACCACCATCCAGTTCCTTGGGTTCATCATCTCCACAGAAGGGGTTGCAATGGACCCACAAAAGGTTAGAACCATCCAGGAGTGGCCAGCTCCTTCAGATAAAAAGGGGATCCAGCGGTTTGTTGGCTTTGCCAATTTTTACCGCAGGTTCATTAGAGGATTCTCTTCAATCATTTCTCCCATTACTCGACTCACCCGCCAGCAAGCTAAGTTTCAATGGCCCCAAGAAGCACAGGAAGCTTTTAATAAATTGAAAGATCTTTTTACATCGGCTCCTATTCTACAACACCCAGATCCAGCCTTATCATATGTACTAGAAGTAGATGCCTCCGAATCAGCAACAGGTGCAATCCTGTCCCAACGGAGTGGTCCAAAGGCCCTTCTTCATCCAGTCGCCTTTGCTTCTCACAAATTAAGCCCACCTGAAAGGAACTATGATGTCGGTGACCGAGAATTACTGGCTATAAAATTTGCTCTGGAGGAGTGGAGGTACCTGCTGGAGGGTGCGTCCCAACCCATAATGATCTTTACTGATCATCGGAATCTGGAATATCTCCGAACGGCCAAGCGACTCCGACCCCGACAAGCCCGATGGGCATTATTTTTCTCCAGATTTAATTTTCACATCTCCTACCGACCGGGTTCCAAGAACGGAAAAGCGGATGCACTCTCCCGAATGTTTCCAGAAGTCAATGAAGCAACTGAGCCTGGAACTATCTTATCCCCACATAACTTCCTTCTTATCCAGCCTGATCTCAAGACTGCCATTAAAGAGGCATCCAGCCAATGTACAGAACCTGAAGTACCTTCATTAAGGAAGAGGGATGGCTTACTGTGGGCCCAAAATAAAATATTTGTTCCTTCTCCAGTAAGACTGCAAGTATTACAGAAATTCCATGATCATAAGTTGGCAGGGCACTTTGGAATCCGGAAAACCTCAGAATTAGTTCATCGCTCCTACTGGTGGCCGGGTTGGAGTCAGGACTGTAAAAACTATGTCCAATCCTGTATTACGTGTCAACGTAACAAAGGGTCGAACACTAAGGCTTGGGGGCTTCTGAGACCTTTGCCTGTCCCTGAACGTCCATGGAAGGAAGTCTCTATGGACTTCATTGTAGAACTTCCCCCCTCTGAAAAATTCACTACCATCTTAGTGGTGGTTGACCGCCTCTCTAAGATGGCACACTTCCTGCCCATGATGGGCACCCCTTCTGCTCTGGCTACAGCAAACATTTTTATCAAAGAAATCGTGAGGCTTCATGGTGTTCCCCACAACATCGTATCAGACAGAGGTATCCAATTTACCTCAAAATTTTGGAAGGACCTCTGCAGATCCCTTGAAATAAAGACTTCGCTCTCCTCAGCATACCATCCGCAAAGCAACGGTCAAACAGAAAGAACAAATCAAACTCTGGAACAATATCTCCGTTGTTTCTGCTCTGGTTCCCAAGATAACTGGTCCACCCTCCTTCCGTGTGCGGAATTTGCTTACAACAATTCCACTCATTCCGCCATCAACCAAACACCTTTTTGGGCTAATTACGGCTTCCATCCCTCCTTCTTGCCAGATTCTTTTCCTGAAGTGTCAACCCCTGCAGTACAAGACCGGATTAACTTTATCCAAACCAATTTTTTACAGATCCAGGAAACCATGAAAAAGGCTCAAGACAGTTACGAGAAGTACTATAATAGAGGGAGAAGGCCAAACCCAAATTTCAAGATCGGGGACAAGGTATGGCTATCTGCTATTAATCTTAGACTGCCCTGTCCATCCCGCAAGTTAGGTCCAAGGTTCATTGGCCCTTTTGAAATTAAGAAAGTGGTGAACCCCGTGGCTTTCGAATTAGCCCTTCCGGTCACATACAAGATACATCCGGTATTTCATGCATCTTTATTGAAGCCAGTGGTCCCTAGCCCTTTTTCTGGAAGACAGGAACCACCACCTCCTCCCATTGAAATTGAAGGTGAAATAGAATATGAAGTGGAGGCAATAATGGACTGTAGAAAAAGGGGGGGACAGATCCAATATCTTGTCAAATGGAATGGATACCCTCCAGAAGATAACTCCTGGGAACCATCCAGCAACTTACACGCCCCTCGTTTAGTACGTAATTTCCACAGAAGACAACCTGGAATCTTGCCCAGATTGGGCATCCGGAGGCTGCCCCTTGGGAGGGGGCACTGTCAGAGGGTTAACACAGTCAGAGCCTGTCAGTATCGGCGCGTCCCGGTGCGCCTGCGCGGTAGAGCCTCACATCAGCACGTACGGGCACACAATCGGCGGGTACGAGCGCGTGATCCGAACGGGTTAGCACACGTGGGCACACGAACGCATACACGTACAGCGGGACGTCCCCTTGGCGGGCCTATATAAAGGCAGCCATGCCTTGTGCTCATTGCTGGTTTGTCTTCTCAGCTTCCAGTGTTCCGTTTATCCTTTGCATACCTGTTCCTGCCTGTTGTGACCCGGACCGTTGACTACCTTGCTTATCCTCTCTCCAGTGTTTGACCCTCGGCTTGATTACGACTCTTCTACTGATCCTCTCTCCAGTGTTTGACCCTCGGCTTGATTACGACTCTTCTACTGATCCTCTCTCCAGTGTTTGACCCTCTGCCTGCTCAACGGACTTGCCTTGCCTCAACCTGTGCTTGTTACCACGCTCTCCAGTGTTTGACCCTCTGCCTGCTCAACGGACTTGCCTTGCCTCAACCTGTGCTTTTTACCACGCTCTCCAGTGTTTGACTCTCGGCCTGCTTAACGGACTTGTTCTGCTTAACCCTGTGTTTCTCCTCAGCTCTGTTCCTGGTTCCAGATTAAGTGTTGGAGTCCCTGCCAGTCTTCTCTCCAGCTTAGCAACCAGTCCATGCTACACGGGTTCTACACATCTGGTGAAACCTTGGTGACCTGCACACCTGCTGGCAACCCGTGCCTCTCCGTGCCTGATTCCCTCTGTACCACCTTCAGGGGTATCTCGCACCTAGTTGCTAGGGGAGCCGCTCTCAGCATTCCGGCCTTGGTGAGTACCTGACAATGTGCTAGCTCTCATGGGGGATCAATGGACGTGTTTCGGGGGTACAACCCCTTCCTCTCATCTACCTTAGTTGCAAGGAAGGGGTTGCACCCCCAAAACGCGTACCTTGCTATCCCATGATGGCAGATAGCACGTGTTAACACACTGTGTGCATCTTCAAAATTTGGCTTTCTAAAAAATATTTAAAATGTGTGAAAATAAAAAAATACAAACTAGAAGAATTTTGGGGTGTTTTATATTCTGCCTAAAACATCAATGATGTTTTTGAGTCTTTTTTCCACATCATTGATGTCTCCGTGATCTTCTGTAAATCAAGATTGCACACCATGAACCCCCCCCTGATGAGGACGTGTGCACTTGCACTTGTGAAATGAGGTTCTTCTTCCACAACATCCACATCACCTATAATAATAAACACACCATGTATTATAAATATGCAGGCATACTGTCAGGAAAGGTCCCCTACGCTGGTAATATTGATCATTTGGTGTGCAGTACTGAGGTCCACCAGCAGGTGTCTCCTGCAGCTTGGAGCTGTCAGAAGAGCTTTTCCCTGCTGGTATTTTGTCACCTTTGGGCCGCAGTACTGGCGTCCACCAGCGGAGGGATCCTGGCAGTATGGAGCAGGTATTCCCCTCTGCAGACAGATGTCACCTGATTTTAATTAGCAGCTGCAGTATAAATACCTGGCAGGTGCACACTCATCTTGCCTTGGTATTGTCCTTGAGCCCTGACCTGCAGCCTGCATCCTGTTTACCTGATTCCTGAAACCTGATTCTTGTACCTGAGACCTGATTCCTAGAGCCTGTTGATCCTGTTCCCTGTCTGTTTCCTTGCTCTGGACCCTGAGCCTTGTATCTGACCCGTCCCTCCTGTGATCCATCCATCCTTGTCCTGTTTGTTTCCCTTCCCCAGCTGCTGACCTCCTGTTGATGACCCTGGCCTGGCTATGTTTATGATCCCGGTATTTCCCTTACTTGCATATATTTGTTCTGTTATTATTATTATTTGTGGGGTTCTGTTTTGTATTGGTTGTGGTGCACTGAGTGTTATTGGAGGTGGTTGTGTTATATTTATTAATTTATCTTTAATAAATCATTTATATTTTCACTTATACACGTCTGGGTTTCCTCTGTTGCAGTCCACACAGTTCTGGTCTTATCTGGTACATGACAGAATACCAAGGCCATCCCTGACTAGAAGTGGCTGCACAGAGGAACCATCTTGGTTCTGCTGACTTTGCTGGAATGAATCCCAATGTGATCCCATATTATGCTCTGCTGGCGTCAGAAAGTGGCGAGTATCTCCGCCAGTCACTAAAACAGTGGACCAATGACCAGCTACTTGAGCTCATCCATTTGGCTCACTCCCTGGTAACCAGGGCTGTATGTTATTTGGGGATGTGCAGCCTTTGATCCAAATATGTGCTGAGCTAGCCCTGTCCTGTGTTCCTAAGACCATTGATGATTTTTCTCCCCCTTTCAGTGCTAATCAGGTGGAGTCTCTGGTGTGGCTGTTAGAGGATGATTCCGCATGCTTTTTTGAGCACTATTCCATCTGTTCTCAGCAGAAGCTTTTGGAGTGTATTTACTTAGTACAGACCCTTGTTAGACAGGCAGCATGTGATCCGTCCTTTGTCCAACCCATACTCTCAGCATGGTCTGATATATTAAAACCAGCCCCAACCAATCCACAACACACCACCTCTGCCATCAGACACCTACCTGCCCACAAGTTTGTCTCCCCATCACCCACGCCAAACTCAGTTGCAGCTCAGTATACATTGCTCCCAACCAGATACTCATATCCAGTCTCTGCTCCCTGTACCTATCCTGCATTCAACTCACCTGCCTCTTCTCAGCTGCCTACTAATCCACAAAAATTTCCCCCAGCTACTTATCCCTTCTCCACCATATCCCAATCCTCCTTTCCAGTCTGCTGCACCCCCCACCTACAGAGCCTCAGTGACTAAACCTAAGAAAAAACGAAAGTTTTTTCCAACCAAAACAATCCTGCCAGTAACCCAACCTGCCTCCGCACCAGCTAATCCAATCCAGTCTGACGTCCCAGTGCTTGCTACCCAGTCTGACGTCCCAGTGCTTGCTGCCCAGTCTGACATCCCAGTGCTTGCAACCCAGTCCGATGTCCCAGTGCTTGCAACCCAGTCCGATGTCCCAGTGCTTGCAACCCAGTCCGATGTCCCAGTGCTTGCAACCAAGTCCGATGTCCCAGTGCTTGCAACCCAGTCCGACATCCCAGTGCTTGCAACCCAATCTGACGTCCCAGTGCTTGCTACCTAGTCTGACGTCCCAGTACCTGTTATCCAGTCCGATGTCCTGATGTCCACTTTCCAGCCTGATGTCCTGGAACCCACCTTCCAGCCTGAGGTACCAGTGTTCCAGCCTAAGGTACCAGTGTTGCAGCCTGAGGTGCCAGTGTTCCAGCCTGAGGTGCCAGTGTTCCAGCCGGAGGTGTTCCAGCCGAAGGTGCCAGTGTTCCAGCCGGAGGTGTTCCAGCCTGAGGGGTCAGTGTTCCAGCCAGAGGTGTTCCAGCCTGAGGGGCCAGTGTTCCAGCCTGAGGGGTCAGTGTTCCAGCCTGAGGTGTTCCAGCCTGAGGGGCCAATGTTCCAGCCAGAGGTGCCAGTGTTCCAGCCGAAGGTATTCCAGCCTGAGGGGCCAGTGTTTCAGCTGAAGGTGCCAGTGTTCCTAGCCAGAGGTGTTCCAGACTGAGGGGCCAGTGTTCCAGCCGGAGGTGCCAGTGTTCCAGCCGGAGGTGTTCCAGCTTGAGGGGCCAGTGTTCCAGCCGGAGGTGTTCCAGCCTGAGGGGCCAGTGTTCCAGCCGAAGGTGCCAGTGTTCCAGCCAGAGGTGTTCCAGCCTGAGGGGCCAGTGTTCCAGCCGGAGGTGCCAGTATTCCAGCCAGAGGTGTTCCAGCCTGAGGGGCCAGCGTTCCAGCCTGAGGGACCAGTGTTCCAGCTGGAGGTGCCAGTGTTCCAGCCGGTGGTGCCAGTGCCTACTTTCCAGCCTGATGTGCCCACTTCCCAGCCTGACGTGCCTGCTTTCCAGCCTGATGTGCCCACTTTCCAGCCTGATGTGCCTGCCTTCCAGCCTGATGTGCCCACTTTCCGGCCTGGTGTGCCTGCTTTCCAGCCCGATGAGCCCGCTTTCCAGCCCGATGAGCCCGCTTTCCAGCCTGATGAGCCCGCTTTCCAGCCTGATGTGCCCGCTTTCCAGTCTGATGTCTCATTGCCCGCTGCTCAGCTCAACGACCTGGAACCTGCTGCCCAGCCTGATGTGTTCCTGTCCGCTAACCAGCCTGATGTGTTCCTGTCCGCTGCCCAGCCTGATGTGTTCCTGTCTGCTGCCCAGCCTGGTGTGTTCCTGTCTGCTGCCCAGCTTGGTGTGTTCCTTTCCGCTTCCCAGCCTGGTGTGTTCCTGTCTGTATCCCAGCCTGATGTGTTCCTGTCTGCTGCCCAGCCTGATGTGTTCCTGTCTGTATCCTAGCCTGATGTGTTCCTGTCTGCTGCCCAGCTTGATGTGTTCTTGTCCGCTGCCCAGCTTGATGTGTTCTTGTCCGCTGCCCAGCCTGATGTGTTCCTGTCCACTGCCCAGCCTGGTGTGTTCCTGTCCGCTGCCCAGCCTGGTATGTTCCTGTCTGCTGCCCAGCCTGGTGTGTTCCTGTATGTGGCCCAGCCTGATGTGTTCCTGTCCATGGCCCAGCCTGGTGTGTTCCTGTCTGCTACCCAGCCTGATGTGCCACTGCCCGCTGCCCAGCTTGAAGTGCCCACTGCCCAGCTTGAAGTGCCCGCTGCCTAGCTTGAGGTGCCCACTGCCCGCCTGGAAACCATGGACTTTCCCCAGCAATGGCTAGTTGGAGCATCCAGAGGTCGCTCCTTCGAGGGGGGGTACTGTCAGGAAAGGTCCCCTCCGCTGGTAATATCGATCATTTGGCATGCAGTACTGAGGTCCACCAGCAGGTGTCTCCTGGCAGTTTGGAGCTGTCAGAAGAGCTTTTCCCTGCTGGTATTTTGTCACCTTTGGGCCGCAGTACTGGCGTCCACCAGCGGAGGGATCCTGGCAGTATGGAGCAGGTATTCCCCTCTGCAGACAGGTGTCACCTGACTTTAATTAGCAGCTGCATCTTGTTTACCTGATTCCTGAAACCTGATTCCTGTACCTGAGACCTGATTCCTGGAGCCTGTTCCCTGTCTATTTCCTTGCTCTGGACCCTGAGCCTTGTATCTGACCCATCCCTCCTGTAATCCATCCATCGTCTCTTGTCCTGTTTGTTTCCCTTCCCCAGCTGCTGATTTCCCGTTGACAACTCTGGCCTGGCTCTGTTTATGATCTCGGTATTTCCCTTACTTGCATATATTTGTTCTGTTATTATTATTGTTTCTGGGGTTCTGTTTTGTATTGGTTGTGGTGCACTGAGTGTTATTGGAGGTGGTTGTGTTATATTTATTCATTTATATTTAATAAATCATTTATATTTTCACTTATACACATCTGGGTTTCCTCTGTTGCAGTCCACACAGTTCTGGACTTATCTGGTAAATGACACATACATCTATTACCTGAAGCTGTGGTCTCAGACACTCACCTGCTGCGGTCACTAATTCGCCACTTCATAAACCTCTCCTTCCTCCACATCCTGAGGTTGTGGTGTTGAGAGTTCCCCTTCTTTCGGAGGTTGATTTTTTTGCCTTTCAAAAGCTGGAATAATTACCTTTTTTGTGCAAGTTTCACAGATGGAGACACCCCTAGTATCCACTGGAGCACCTGTGTGGGACACCCTAAAAAATTTGTTCTGGTGTCCCACACTAGTGCTCCTGCGTCCAGATGTGTAAACAGCTGCTGAGTGTCCTCTCCTTACATTGAACCAAGTTTGCATTTCATTCTAGTTACAAACCCATCTAGACAACAATGTACTAAACTTCTTTTAATACAAATAGAGATGAACAAATGTAGTTAACCTGCATCTGCCAAAAACATCGTATTAGTGGGTGAACAAACGATGTTTACTACGAACGATTGCTGTGCCCACAAACCTGAAACTTGCCATTTTAAACTGTACAGCAGTAAAGAAAAGCACATGGAGCAGCACAAAAGTAATAATAATAATAGGAACGCACGACAAAATACTTTTTTGCAGCACTCTCTTGATTCTTCTGTACTGATCATGCTCCCTCAATTTGAGGTCTGACCATTGTTTCCTCAGTTGATCCTTGGATCGCCGTAGCCCAAAATTCTTCTGCAGACTTTTCACAACTTTAGCCATGATCTTGGCCTTTCTCACATTTGGGTTTGGGTAAGGTCCATGCTTCCCGTTATAGTCAGCCCTCTTCAAGAAGTCCACCATCTCCACCATCTCACCAAAGGACATATTAGAGGCCTTAAATCTCCTGGATCAAGACGTTTGTGGCTCCGGGCTTTCGTCGTCCTCATTGTTGCAGCTCTCCTCTGCATGCACTTGCCCTTTCTTCGCCATGTGCTCTCCCACTGCACCGAAAGAGAATGGGTGGGAAATATACTAGAAAGAAGGTCAGGGGCGATAGGAGTTTTACACATGCGCAGTGTATATAAAGCGTAACAGGCGTGCATCGTAAGTACAATCTGTGAGCGGAGGACGGAGTAGCGTAAGCGCCGATTGTGATAACGAAGGTACAATTTGAACTTGGGGCATCAGTGGTCTATACTGCTTCTAGATTGAGGCCTATATTAGGACAAGATTAGGAGAGTTCAGCCTGACATTAGGGTCTGTCTTGTATTGTGTCTTGCAGAGAAAATGGATCGATTCAATGATCACAACTTCCTCCCCCAATTCATTGATATGTACAGAGATCTGCCCTGTCTGTGGCAGGTGAAACACCCCTTTTTTACTAATAAAAGAGAGAGGCAGGCAGCACTGGATCAATTGCTGGAATTGGTGAAGCCGCAGATCCCCACGGCAAACATCAACTATTTGAAGGCCAAAATTGGTGGCCTGAGGCACACATTTAATAGGGAGCGTGAGAAGGTCCAGGATTCCAAGAGATCAGGAGCAGCAGCAGATGACGTTTATGTCCAAGGCTGTGGTACTATGACAGACTACTGTTTTTGTCAGACCAGACTGAAATCAGGCCATCACTCTCAACCCTTCCTTCCACACTTCCTTACACTCTTCCTTCCACCTCAGATGAGGCTTCAGAAGTCCAACCTGGGCCTTCCACCCAGGAAGAAGCTGTGGAGGAGCCCAGCTTGAGTCAGGTATAGCATTGTTTAACATATTTCTCAAAACTGTGTTTGATTGATGAACAATAAACTAAAACTATGTCCCATTTTCATACACAGGAAAGCCTCAGCCAGGAGGAGGCTGTGGAAAGTGGCGGCCAGGAGGTGGCGGGGGAAAGTGGCAGCCAGGAGGTGGTGGGGGAAAGTGGCAGGCAGGAGGTGGCCGGGCCCAGTAGCCTGACTGAATCCCAGGTTCCTCCCCTCCGCCTTCCAACAAAAAGTACCAGGAAGGGGAGGAACGTGCAGGAGTCATCATTTCTTTGATTTGGGAGGCTACTGCGGCCCTTAGAACCACCCCAATCTTCAAGAGGCCTATGCCTGTATGGTAGCCAGCAAAATGCAGGAAATGGAGGTGGGCAAACACCTCTTTTGTGAGGAAGTGATCTATCTGGCCCTAAATAAAGGGTTGAGGGGCGAAATCACAAGCAAAACCCACCTGTGTGAGTTGGACCATCCTCCTCCTCCTCCACCTTCTGCCACAGCTCCAACACCAGAACCACAGCCCGGAAGCAAGCGTGGAAGGAAGCGTGTAAGGAAGACAAGAGAGTGATGGCCTGGGTTCGGTCTGGTCTGACAAAAGACGCAGGCTGTTGTAAGACCACAGCCTCAGGACATACATGTCATCTGCTGCTGCTCCCAATCTCTCAGAGTCCAGGACCGTATTGTGCTCCCTATTAAATGGACTCCTCAGGCTACCAATTTTGCCTGTCAAATAATTGATGTGTGCCCTGGGGTACAAAGGCTTCGCCAATTTCACCAGTTTATCCAGCAATGCCTTCCTCTTTATTTTGTTATGACCCCTAATAAATGCCCAGTTTACTTTCACAAATACTTGACTATGTGTTTTAGTTCAAAAAGGACAGTTTGTTTGTGAGTAGGCAGGTACATTTCAAAAAGACAATGTGAAATTAACAAGGGACACCAACACCAACCAACATCTTTGAGGTTAAAAAATACTAGATAATAATGGTGTTGTGGTAACTTGACACACAAAACAAGAAAAATATTATGGAGATCACCATTAAAAAAAAAAGGAGATCTTGATAAAAAAAAAAAAGTAGATCACTACAAAAATAAATAAAACATTATTCTGGAGATCTGGCAAAAAAAAAAAAAAAAGAAAAGATTATTCATGAGATGACGAAAAATAATAAAAAAATCAGTTTGTCAGAACTCTGTGTGAATATCAGCAGCAAAACAACTTAATTATTTTAGCATTCTAAAGAAGAAGAGAATGTGCTGCATTAACAGATTAAAAACTTTGCAGCATGACGAGTGTGCTATCATTAGTTTTACCAGACCGAGCGCGTCCGTCTTGTACTTGATGCAGAGCGTGGAATTTTGTGCTTCGGAATTGTGTGCACACGTTCGAAATTTACGACAACTGATTTTGTTGTCGGAAAATTTGAGAACCAACTCTCAAATTTTGTTGGTCGGAAATTCCGACAAAAAATGATCAATGGAGCCTACACGTGGTCGGAATTTCCGACAACAAGCTCACATCGAACATTTGTTGTCGGAAATTCTGATCGTGTGTACGCGGCATAAAACTGCTGGAAGTTACAGATGTTGCAATTACCTAGTCACTTCTGACACATACTTCTGCACATACATATTATGTTGCCCCTGCTCTTTGGTCTCTGGGACCACAGATTACCATGCAGCACATTCTTGCCATTTGTGATTGGTTTTGAGCCTCATATAGTGAGTATTTACTTGGGTTGCTTACCTACCCTTTACACCAAGTGTTTGCACCCCTAGTAGTTGTAATTACCCAGTTACTGGAGGCTTCTGTTCACTACAGTTATGTTAACTGATTGGTTATTTTCTTTGGTGGCTCATGAGGAGGTGACTTGTGTATAGGTTCTTACTGGCTGTGTTTACCGTTGGGTCATATCCTATAAGTGGTTCCTGGGGTGGCAGCTTGTGTATAGGCTGCTCAGAAATGTTCCCTTCCTGTTCATGTGGACAGGAATGGATGCAACGACATCACTTCCACTGGGCAGAAACTGTTACCTTAAATATGGTATACTTCCTATTATAATTACTAACAGCACTTGACCTTTCTTATTTTTTCATGGCAATAGGTTTGCTACCTACAGTGATCTGGTGGTGCTGCATTAAGCCAGTGACCCTTATGTGAGGCACTGGAACATTTGAAGAACTTAGCACTTTGGTGATCTTGTATTAGGTTACCATACTTTCTTCTAGACTTTACTGCTCATTCTAAAAAATGGCAAATTAAAATAAACGCATCAATGTGGTCAATGACCTCACCCAGAATCTCCAGCTGTTTGTTAACATTTTAGCAGCCAAGAATCAATCATTTATTGATGGGGAAGCATCATGAGGCAGAGGGTTTTTGTGATTGACAATGGGTTTTATGTCACTGGATGATGTGATCAGCTAGGGATTTATCTCTGGAGACATTGTTTACGTGTTTTTGTGTATTTTTTTAAAGGACTTCCCTCCATTTCCTCATCACCCTGGCTGAATGCATGAATCAGGGTCTGGTTAGAATACTAAGAGAATCGCCGATTGACAGTTTCCCTGTCAGACATCACATATAGTACAATACTGAGGGAGGCTCCTACTCGACCTTGATGTGCAGTGTTACAAGACACATCCAAAGGACAGACTTCCTCTTATTGAGCACTGCTGCTGTATCTGAGGTGAGTGGACTTTATGGAAGGAGTAGTTGTTGATACTGTACTGGGGTGATTCAAGGTTGGGGAGAGCTTTGTACTGGAGGAAATTGGTTTGGGGAAGAGATCTATGCTGGGGGGGGGGGCATTTGTTGGTGGTGGGAGAGGTCTGTACAGGGTGATGTGGGGGTGGAAGAGAGAGATTTGTATTGGGGGGTTTGGGAGGGAAATCTGTAACAGGGGAATGGGGGAGAGAGAGATCTGTACTGGGTGGATTTGGGGAGACAGAGATATCTGTACTAGGGGATTTGAGAAAGGGTGAGATATCTGTACTGTGGGAGTTATTGTATTGGGAGGGGGTGTAATTTTCAGTTGTACACTGCACAGTTACTTCTGAACCTTGTACTGGTTGCGTTTGTGTGTTACATACTGCTAAACCCTGCACAATGTCTACTCCTAACCCCTTTGCTCTGTCTGTTATGTATTCCCCCTGACCCCTGCACTCATCGTTATGCACTCCTAATCACTGTGCCCAGTGTAATATGTACTCCTGAGACCTGCTTTCTTTACTTTACATACTATAGCGGGCACTTATTGGCAGGAAGGAGCCAAAAGTGCTGACGGGGGACCCAAAAAGAGGAGGATCGGGGCTGCTCTGTGCAAAACCATTGCACAGAGCAGGTAAATATATCATGTTTGTTATGTTAAAAAAATAAAATGTGGTCCTTTAATATCACTTTAACACACTCACTTGTGCCACAGCAGTTAAAGCATATATTAGAGGTACATGCAGTGGTGTATTTTGGTTTTGCGCTGCCCTAGGCAAGACTAAAATTGGGCACCCCCCAATCTAAATTTGTCCCACCCCTTCATGTTTAAGACCCACCTCTTTCTATTTAGGCCCTGTCTCTTCATATTAGAGTGCCACCTATATGGTGTCTCTGGTCAACTGTAAGGACTCTCAGGTGGCTATGCAGGGTCTCTAGCGGCTATGTGGGGTTTCTGGGAGCTATGTCTGGGCTCTAGTGGACTGTGTGGGGTCTCTGGTGGCTATGTGGCTAACTGAGACAGTCACAGAAAAAAAATGCCCAGCAAGGATGGGGTTAAGTTAAGTTAACCCCTACACATACCAGGCAGACCCCCCCCTTTAAGTGCATATATAACTCTCTATGGAGTTGCAGAGGTCTGAATTTCCCATTAAAGCCCACCCTGTGAGCTTCCAGGAGAACCCCCCCCCCCCTAAAAAAAACTAAATTCATGTGACTCTTTGCAACCCCTCCATCTGCAGCCTCTGCCTTGGGTGACACCAATAACTGACCACTTTAAAAAAAAAATAATAAAATAGAAATCAAAAAAGGAAATCATTAAATAGGTGCTCTTTCTTTGCAAAAAGTCCAAGATATTTTACTGTACAGTCTTTATAAAACATTTTCTATGGAATAGTTCTAACTTCAGTACACTTCAAAAAGGAGAAGACACCACCTTTAAACACCCCACCCACATTCCAGGTTATTGCTAAAAGGACATGTTTCAGCAGAAGGGCTACAGGTTTTAGGTTGTGACATATGGAGTAGGTTTTGCATGAATGTAATACCCCTCGTAGAACAGTGGCTAGGTCTTTGGAGAGATGATGTAGTACCTCAACTGGGAGTTGTGGATGGGAGATGGTGGGGGAAATGTTACCTGTTTGTGTACGTTTGTTCCATGCGTGAGCTGAGGCCTTCATTGTAGGGGAAATGGCATTCTGCAAGTCTGCTGCAAGTTCTGGTTCAGTTATATTGTGCAATAGGGATGAGCTGAACACCCCCCGGTTCGGTTCGCAGCAGAACATGCGAACAGGAAAAATTTTGTTCGAACATGCGAACACCGTTAAAGTCTATGGGACACGAACATGAAAAATCAAAAGTGCTAATTTTAAAAGCTTATATGCAAACTATTGTCATAAAAAGTGTTTGGGGACCTGGGTCCTGCCCCAGGGGACATGTATCAATGCAAAAAAAAAAAGTTTTAAAAACGGCCGTTTTTTCGGGAGCAGTTATTTTAATGATGCTTAAAGTGAAACAATAAAAGTGAAATATTCCTTTAAATTTCGTACCTGGGGGTGTCTATAGTATGCCTGTAAAGTGGCGCATGTTTCTCGTGTTTAGAACAGTCCGAGAGCAAAATGACATTTCTAAAGGAAAAAAAGTCATTTAAAAGTACTCGCGGCTATAATGAATTGTCGGTCCCGGCAATACACATAAAAGTCATTAAAAAAAATGGCATGGGTCTGGTATGAATATTAAGGGGAACCCCGAAGTCAACTGGTCTTGGTGGATAAGAGTGGGCATGATGTTAATTAGTCGTGTGACAATTGTTTTGGCGTAAATTTTCAGGTTTAGATTCAGTAGGGAGATTGAGCGAAAGTTCTGGGGCGAAGTCGGCTCCTTCCCTGGTTTCGGAGGTGTTATAATCAGAGTTTTCAATGATTCATAGGAAAACTTGGAAAAGGAGACAGCGTTAATAAATAGGTTTGTTAAGTGTGATGTTAAATGTCGGAGAATTGTTTGTAATTTTCCCCTGAAAGTCCATCAGGGCCTGGTGCTTTACCTGCGGGAAGTGTTTTACTAGTCATTTGGATTTCATTTTCTGTGAAGGGGTCAACTGACTTTCTGTCAATATTGGAAGTTTGATCTGGTTTAAGAATGTATTTATGTCATCCTTAGAGGGCTGGAATGTCGAGGGATCCTGTCTTGTGTTATATAGGTTGCCGTAATAGATGCTGAAAGCATTGGCTATGTCCTGGGGATTTGTTAGATTCTCTTTAGTATGCGGATGGTATAAATGTGTTATTTTACTTTTAATTCTCCTCCCTTTGATACGGCGTGCTAGCATTTTACCTGCTTTGTTTGAGGTGGAGTACAATGTGGCTTTTATTTTGCCCTAAATAGTGGAGAAGGAGTGTTCTGAGTTCTTGTCTTAAGGACAGTAGCTGTGCTCAATGTTTTGGGTGGGGATTAGCTTTATTTTGGTTTTCCACATAAGTAATTTGTGACATAAGAGTGTCAAGATGCTGCGTCCTCTTCTTTTTACAGTGTGAGCTCATTTTCAGCAATATATCTTGTATATAAGCTTTGTGCACGTTCCACACCACGCTGGGGTCAGACACTGTGCCAGTGTTTTGTTCAATGAATTTGATTAGTTGGACTGAAAGCTCAGGAGTGTAGTTTGGGTGTTGTAATATATAGTTGTTCGCATACCAGAAATACGTCTTTCATTGTTGCGTGGAATCTACTATAGATATTGTGATAGGAGCGTGGTGTGACCACGTTGTGTTGTGGATTACAGATGCGCTTATTCTTTGCAGTAACCATTTGTAAGAAAAATATCTATTTGAGAATAAGATTTGTGAAGCGGGGAGAAATATATATATGATGTATGGAGATGTCACCATGTATCCGAGAGGGATTATACATATCATGGGTGGTGAGAAAGCTTTTCAGTGGGGAATCCCTTCTTTTTGCTGCGGATGTGGTGTCTATATTTATATCAGATACCAAGTTAAAGTCTCCACATATTATTAGGTGACCCTGTTGTATTGATTGGGCAGTATGCATGACTTTGCAAAGAAATCTCATTTGGTGAACATTGGGTGGGCTAGATGTTCAGTAATGTGTATTCAGTCTTGTTGATGGTGAAGACAAGAATGATGTAGCGGCTGTTAGGGTCTGAGATTTCTTGTTTTAAACTGTGTCTTTCAACAGCCACTAGAACACCTCTTGTTTTAGAGGCATAATAGGCTTTCTAGATGTGAGGGAAGTGAATATTCGTGCATGAAGGTGTGGCCGATGCTTAAAAAAATGTGTCTCCTGGATACAGACGATACCCAATTGTAGATCTTGGGCTGTTTTCCATAGTGAATGCCTTTTGGCTGGATGATTTATTGGCCTTAAGTGATAAGATGTTAAATGGCATCTTTAGTGAGGGTTGGGTGTGAAAATGGTTCACACCCAGTAAAACACGTACGTCGGGAATATAAACGGGGCAGTAGCCAATAGCTTTTGTCTTTTAATTTATTCTGAGCGTGCGTGGCACTTTGTGCGTCGGATTTGTGTACACACGATCGGAATTTAACCGATCGGATTTTGTTGTTGGAAAATTTTATAGCCTGCTCTCAAACTTTGTGTGTCGGAAATTCCTATGGAAAATGTGTGATGGAGCCTACATATGGTCGGAATTTCCGACAACAAGATCCTATCACACATTTTCCATCAGAAAAGCCTATCATGTGTACAGGGCATTAGTGTACTGTGTCCTCTGCACAGTGTGCACCTAAAGCTACCTGAAGACAATTGCTGGTGTTCTGATCCTATTAATACCACAGGCAGGCAGCTGCAGTATTTACAGTTAGTTTACTGTGTCCTCTGCACAGTGTGCACCTAAAGCTACCTGAAGACAATTGCTGTTGTTCTGATCCTATTAATACCACAGGCAGGCAGCTGCAGTATTTACAGTTAGTTTACTGTGTCCTCTGCACAGTGTGCACCTAAAGCTACCTGAAGACAATTGCTGTTGTTCTGATCCTATTAATACCACAGGCAGGCAGCTGCAGTATTTACAGTTAGTGTACTGTGTCCTCTGCACAGTGTGCACCTAAAGCTACCTGAAGACAATTGCTGGTGTTCTGATCCAATTAATACCACAGGCAGGCAGTTGATTCTGCTAGCTGCAGCATAATCAGTATATATATACATCCCAGCTTTGTGCAGCTACATCTCACTGCAAGCCATTAGTATGTCTGGAAGGCCAACAAGGAGAGGCAGACAGTCACAAGCCAATAAAAGAGGGAAAGCAAGCTCTGTGTCTAGAGGCAACAGTGCTGGTCATGGACGCGGTGCATCCTCATCAGCATGTGGCCGTGGGACACGCTTGTCCTTTTTTTTGGCAGCTAGTCGTGTTGAGCCGCAACATGCCAAAGACTTGGTAGAGTGGATTACCAAGCTGTCCTCATCCTCCTCATCCTCTCTCACCCAGGCTCAGGGTACTTTGAACTTTGAATTGAGAGAGGAAAAGGAGGCACATCTCCAACGAGGCAGGATGCCCTCCAGGGGCCAGCTTAAGGGCAGCACACCGACTGCATCACACCGCAGAGCTCCGCATGTGCAGGGCGCTGCTGTCTGTGCGTTATTCCAAAAGTTTGTCAGTGTGGGCCTTTTTTGAGATGAGTGCATCAGATCCCACCGCTGCTATTTGCAACATATGTCTCAAGTGTATCTCGCATGGCCAAAACATCACCCGCTTGGGCACCACATGCTTGACCAAACATATGTCGACCTGCCATGCAGTTCGTTGGCAAGCGTACCTAAAAGACCCACACCAAAGAACAAAGCGGACCTCTCCTTGCTCCTCATCAGCTGGCATCTCCAACCCCACTATACCTTTAGTCGTCTTTGAAACCTGCACTGAGAGGAATGAAGGTGTAGAATTAGGTGTGTCACAGCCAAGTACTTGCGGGCAATCTGCTATTGGTACACCGACGTCAGATTGTACCAGGCAAATTTCCTGCCCCAGCTGCTGCACCGCTGAAAGAAGTCATCCACATGCCCAGCGGTTGAATGCTAGCTTGGCTAAATTGCTAGCACTTCAACTGCTGCCTTTTCAGTTGGTAGACTTTGCCCCCTTCCGTGAGTTTGTGGAATGTGCGGTTCCTCAGTGGCAGGTTCCCAAACGCCACTTTTTCTCAGCCAGAAGGCGATTCTGGCTCTCTACCGGCATGTGGAAGGCAATGTCTTGGCCTCGCTGGACAGGGCAGTCAGCAGTAAGGTGCATATTACCGCTGACTCATGGTCCAGCAGGCATGGACAGGGAAGTTACCTATCTTTCACCGCTCACTGGGTGACTCTTCCGGCAGCTGGGAAGGATGCAGGACAGGGTGCAGTATTGTTGAAGCTTGTTCCGCCACCATGCCTCCAAAATTCTACTAGTGGTGATTCTGCCACACCTCTCTCCTCCACCCCCTCCTCTTCTTCTTCCTCCATGGCCTCTTCCTGTGCTGATTTGTCCTCGGAACCAGCGGTGCTCTGTAGGTGTTTAAGGGGCTATGCAAGCACGCAGGCAAAAAGATGACATGCGGTGTTTGAGCTGGTGTGCTTGGGGGACAGGAGCCACACTGGGGCAGAGATTCTGTCAGCTCTGCAGGGGCAGGTTCAGAGGTGGTTGACGCACCAACCTCCTCTCCGCTCTCTGACAGGTACAACTGAACCATGTGCCCTGTTTGGCTCACGTCCTTAACTTGGTGGTGAAGTGGTTCTTGGGCAGGTACCTGGGCTTACAGGATGTCTTGAGGCAGGCCAGGAAAGTCTGTGTGCATTTCCGCCGGTCATATAATGCCAGTGCTCGGTTGGCTGACCTCCAAAAGGAATTTAACCTGCCCAAGAACCGCCTAATCTGTGACATGCCCACCAGGTGGAACTCAACGTTGGCACACGCAGCAGAGGGCCATTAATGAGTACCTATGCGACTATGGCACCAGGACAGGGTCAGGGGATCTTGTTTTTTTTTCCAATGCCAGTGGGCTATGATCAGGGATGCATGCACTGTCCTGTCACCATTTGAGGAGGCCACAAGGATGGTAAGCAGTGACAGTGCATGCATCAGTAACACTGTCCCTCTTGTCCACCTGTTGGAGCACATGCTGCGTGGAATAATGGACAGGGCACTTGAGGCAGAACAGAGGGAGGAAGAGGAGGACTTCCTTACCTCTCAAGGCCCCCTTTATCCAGACAGTGTTCCTGCGTGCTCGCCGATCACACAAGAAGAGGACGAGGAAGAGGAGGATTGTGTCAGCATGGAGGTGGAGCCTGGCACTCAGCATCAGCAGCAGTCTTCAAGGGATCATTTACAGTCCCAAGAAACCCATGGACTTGTATGTGGCTGGGAGGAGGTGGCTACGGATCATGTCGTCCTTAGTGACCCAGAGGACTCTGGACCGAATGCCTCAGCAAACGTACGCTGCATGGCCTCCCTGATCCTGCAAAGCCTGCGTAAGGATCCTCATATTCGTGGTATCAAGGGGAGAGATCATTACTGGCTGTCAACCCTCCTTGATACACGTTACAAGGGTAAGGTGGCGGACCTTATCTTGCTGTCGCAGAGGGAGTAGAGGATGAAACATCTTTGGAAGGCCTTGCAGAAAGGTCTGTGCAACGCGTTCCCAGAGACTGGGAGGTTACAAACTCCTGTTTCTGGACAATGTGTTGCTGAGGCTTTGGTCAGTCACAGAAGGAGCGATGGAGAAGGTGGCTGTCTGACCGATGCTTTCAGACAATTTTTTAGTCTGGAGCCCCAAAGTATGATCGGTTCCAGCAACTATCGCCAGCGCCTGATTCACATGGTGAAGGAATACCTAGGGGCAAGATCAGACTTGGACACCTTTCCCAGTGGAAATCCTCTGGGTTACTGGGTCTTGAGGATGGATCACTGGCCAGAGCTTGCACAGTATGCAATTGAGCTACTGGCCTGTCCTGCATCCAGCGTTCTTTCGGAACGCACATTCAGTGCTGCTGGAGGCTTTGTAACCGATCACAGGGTGCACCTGTCTACTGAATTGGTCGAACAGTTGACCTTCATAAAAATGAATTGGTCTTGGATCACCAGCTACCAAGCACCTGATGCTGATGTAACCGAATAATTTTTTTAAAAATGTGAGATCCCTTCAAGACTGCCTATGCTGATGCTGAGTGACTATCCTGTTATGCCGAGTGACAATCCTCTTCCTTCTCAATTTTCATGCTGATAGCTTATAAGAACATTTTTGGTTCTGGACAACACCACCAGTGGCTAAGGCCCAATTTTTCTACCCCTGTTTAACAGGGGCATGTAATTACAATTTTTGATGCAATACTTTGCAGCAGGGCTCATTCCTGTGCTCCAACTAGAGTATCTGTGAGGGGTTGCAGTGTTGTGGCACCAGTGCCTAAGGCCCAATTTTTCTGCCCCTGTTCAACAGGGACATGTAATTACAATTCTTGATCTAATATTTCACAGCAGGGCCCGTTCCTGCGCCCACCAAGAGTAACTGTGAGGACTTACAGTGTTGCGGCACCACCAACACCTAAGACCCCAATTTCTGCAGAGTATATAGGGCAGGCCCCTACTTTCAAACATCCAACTTACAAACGACTCCTACTTGCAAACGGAAGGAGACAACAGGAAGTGAGATGAAATCTACCCCTAGGAGGGGAAACTCTCTCCTGTAAGAGTTTATCACCTATCACTGATGCTTTATCACCAATCCTTGTTTCACTAAAAACCCCAAATTTTCAAAAAACATTTGTCATTAGGACAGAAAGTGAGGTGAAATCTTCTGAAGAGGTGCACATACAGCAAAACAAATGTTACGGGGGTGATAACCCTTCCCTATGTTTTCCAAAAAGCTTAAAAATAAATTTTTTGGCTGGAGCTTCACTTTAAAAATGTACCAGTTTAAAATTACAAACAGATTCTACTTAACAACAAACCTACAGTCCCTGTCTTGTTTGTACCGCCTGTATACTGCTGTTCAGAGTATATAGGGCCTGGGGGCCCCACGCCTTTCCTTTTTTTAATTTGGGTGCAGGGTTCCCCTTAATATTCATACAAGACCCAAAGGGCCTGGTAATGGACTGGGGGGGGGGGTTACCCATGCCGTTTGTCTCACTTATTTTCATCCATATTGCCGGGACCCGACATTACATTAAAGCCTCAGGCAGTTTTAAATGACTTTTATTCCTTTACCAATGTCATTTTGTGCAGGGACTGTTCTAAGCAAGGGAAACATGCACCACTTTACAGGCATACTATAGACACCCCCCAGGTATATTTGATATTGATAGGTATATGATATTTAAAGGAATATTTCACTTTTTTTTCACTTTAAGCATCATTAAAATCACCGCTCCCGAAAAAACGGCCGTTTTTAAAACTTTTTTTTGCATTGATACATGTCTCCTGGGGCAGGACCCGGGTCCCCAAACCCTTTTTAGGACAATAATTTGCATATTAGCCTTTAAAATTAGCACATTTGATTTTGAATGTTCGAGTCCCATAGACTTTAACGGGGTTCTAATGTTTGAGCGAATTTTCGGTCCGTTCGCAGGTTCTGGTGCGAACCGAACCGGGGGGTGTTCGGCTCATCCCTAGTGAAGACATTGGTGTGGAATGGAATAGTGTTAAGACACCAGTGGTTACCTGGGGCAATGGAAGTTTAACAAGCAGCCTGCTGATAGCGTGTACCTGTTATAGCTGGAGTGGCCTTTAGCAGTGAGGGAGATGTCGGCATTCCTTTTGCCAGTGGTCTATCTCTCAGAACGACGGGAATGGACTCCCGCCACAGAGGTTCCCATCCTGTACCAAGGTTCAAGAGTTAAGATAAGTGCACTTGTGGAGCCTGCACAGAGTGCACGCAGAGGTCCACTCCTCTACTGGAGAGTAGTAGTGGGAAATGCAGAACAGGTGGATGTGGACAGACCTCAGCATGTCCACCTTAAATGCAGATTACAGAGAAGGTCAAAGTTAACTGGAGAACAGTTGCAGTGCAAGTCTACATGGTGTTCGTTCATCTTTAAGAGTAGAGGCCCTGCTTAAGTTCGAGTATTCCCTCACGACAGCTTCAGCTTTGTCCCAGGGCATTGATGAAGATGGCACAAAGCAAAGGTACCCTGTGTGTAGTAAATGACTCTATAGACAGCGCTTAGCGTAGCCCAGACAAACCCACCACTGGGCAGGCCTCTCATGTGTCCCTTGCTCGGTGTCTAACGAGGAAACATAGAGGATGTGACAAACAACCACCACCCTATCCCAGGCCCCTCTTACAAGTTGATGGTGGGGACAAGCAGTACAAAGAGAGACAGTTGATGGTGGGTACAGGCAGTACATGGGAACAGCTGATGGGGTGGTGGGGACAGGCATTACAGAGTGGTGCAGTTAGTGGTAGGGACAGGCATTACAGAAGGGGGCTTTTGATGGTAGGGACAGGCAGTACAGAGGTGACAGTTGATGATGGGGACAAGCAGTACTGATAAGGCAGCTGATGGTGAGGACAGGCAGTACAGAGGGGGTCAGTTGATGGTACAGTAGGAGGAGGTATTACACACAAGTTTCATGCTCCATCATTCATAATAGTTACAATGCACAAAATGTTACCTGAAATGGAAGCATCATATTTATCTGCACATGGGACACAATGCTCTTTTTTCAAAGTTTATCATTTTAATACACTTACGACACCGCGCATCTTTTTGCAGCACAGTTCGCAGTGTGTTGTGTTGAAGCACACCTGAAGCAGTGCTTGTTCCGTGAATCTGCATTGCAGTTTAGATAAATCTCTTGTTTGTAAATTTGCTCTTTACCTGTGCATGTGACATATAAGAATATAAATGTACAGTCTGTAAGATATCAATAGTCCCCTGACTGATGGTTTTTGCCTCAGCCACAGCAGTTTCACTTTGGCTTGAAATTGTAATAGGCTTTGCTACAGTTAAATCATGTACACAGAGCATGGGGGCTGAATTAATTTTTTATAGTAGTTGGTCTCCAATACTTTCATCTGTTAGGTTAGAGCACCAAATTCACAGGTAACGACAAGCTTTCTCAAAAGCTGCTATAAATTGTACTGTAGAT
The DNA here is from genome assembly GCF_042186555.1 of Aquarana catesbeiana. Taxonomy (NCBI): domain Eukaryota; kingdom Metazoa; phylum Chordata; class Amphibia; order Anura; family Ranidae; genus Aquarana; species Aquarana catesbeiana. The sequence continues at coordinate 220,925,779 of NC_133328.1, forward strand.
TCACCATTATGCTGGCCACATTGCCAGAATTAATTTCATTCTGTCATCGCATTTACTTACAAGGAAATTCTTTAATACAGTGAGAGCTGTATCATAAATGCCATCTGTTGCTGGTAGAGTAAAGAAAATATGTTGTCCTTCTGCTCCCAGGCAGGATGTAAAGCACATTTTCTAATAGTAGGTCCTACTGATTAGCAGCAAGTATGTGATTCTCAAACATATGAATTCAAGCAGGAAAATGCATTAAAGGCTCACCAGGGCATGGAACGAAGTCATCCTCAACACCAGTCTTGTTCTGTACTGTAGTCTGGGAGGCAGAGTGCTTTATTAACAAGTTCAAGCATCCACAAAACGTGCAGCCTTCTGAGTATATCGTAGGAACAACAGGAACTAAAACTAACTTGTACAAAGTATTATACATGTAACAGCTGTAAATAGTAACATCCACAGGCCAGAGGTATGAATACCACGCTGCTCCTCCCTCTATGGCTAGGGATTATTTTTCAAAACATAAAAATAATCCATGGTCGATCGCTTTTCAGAACGTGGCTAAGCAGCCATTATCAGGCATTTTTTAGCATCTTTTTTTGCCGAACAGCCGAATGGGGCTAATTCACTGCAAGCGGGAGCCAAGCATTTGGCTTGTGGTTGTGCCACGGCCTTATTGCCTTTATGGGCCGAGTTTAACAGGCAGTTAAATTTGCTGCCACATGTAAACAGCCTCCCCTGGCTGCTGTTTACCATTAGGTGGGCAGCCAGAGGTTGTAAAACTGCAAAAGAGGCATATCAGTGTGAGTTATGGTGTGCATAGGGTAACACAAAGCTATTCAAATACTGTAGCTTTACATGAAATGCTAGTTGTAGTCATACAAAGGAGAGGTCCGAAATGGCAGTCCGACAATTTATTTTATGGTATTTATTTATTACAGGAACTTAAATTTACACTTATATTGTACATTCACATCAGTCCATGCCCTTAAAAATCTTACAATCTAAGGTCCCTAACTCACATCCACATACTATGGCCAATTAACTCACCAGCATGTCTTATGAATGTGGGAGAAACCCATGCAGGCACAGGGAGAACATGCAAACTCCGTGCAGGTAGTGCTTTGGTTGGTTTTGACCCTAGTGCTGCTACACACTCAGCCATTGTGCTGCCCCATTATAGGTTTCCTTTAAGTGTAATACGATAATATGCTTTAAACTACAGAAGCCATTAGGGAAACTTTCATTAGAAGCTAGATAAGATAAGATAGATAAACAGATGAATAGAGATAGATAGATAGATAGATAGATAGATAGATAGATAGATAGATAGATAGATAGATAGATAGATACATACATACATACATACATACATACATACATACATACATACATAGGATTTAGGCTATTGCTGTACTAATTAAAAATAAGTTGTAGGCCCTTGATGAAGCAGCAGGCTGCACTCAACGTCCTTGGTATTTAATTAATGTTGTTTAAACTAGCATCTGGACCTGGAAACCGCAAAGACAATTAAAATGTATTAATGCAAATAAAAATAAAAGATGATGTAAACTTAAAATGAGGTAGCATGTAGTATTTGCACACATATTCCATGAAACACCTGCTCTGCTAACTGAAATAAAGAATGACTTTAGAAAATGAAGTGAAGTATTCCTGGTTTTCTGACAGCCATTACACTCCCCTTGGGCATTTAAGCATGCTACAGTAGCTGTTATGTGTAAGGTAAGGGCTGTTTTGATGAAAGCAAACTGCAGATGGAGTTCATTTTTTATGCAGACTTGCCTTTTTTCTTGGTGAAATCAATGAAAATCCCCTCCAAGAAGAGCAGACATCTCCTTCTTTATTGTTATCAATTAGAACCCTAAAGTGACAGTAGTTTAAACAAAGAAGAATATGATATGTGTCTGTCAACAGGAGTAATTAAGTTTACTGAATAGCCCGCTGGGAATAAACCTATTGTATACTACTTTCCTAAAGATTTGGTCATATTTTAAAACACACTTATAGAAAAATTGCATCATCATACAACATTGATGGTTTAGGAAAAAAGTCTTAAATGTAACATTGGTAGCTCTTAATTCCAATAAAAAATAAATATAACAAAAAACTAAATTTAGAAACATAGGGGGAGAAGCGACTGACTATTAATTGTCAGTTAAGCATTCATAAGCAGCAACAAGCTCAAAATGCCCACTCTCCCTTGTCATGGCCTTTTGCTCATTTGGTTGTTTCCATTTGATGTATTTGATCTGATTATTATTGACTTGAGCAGTAGTAGCTAAGTCAGATGATGTTGCGCAATAGTTTTGGTCTATAGATAAATTTAGATTGGTTGATAAACTTATTGTTGAAGCTGTTGTTATAATGTTATCCGTGTTATAATATTCTTTTTAATGAGTAATAAAGGACCAAGACCATTTGAATCCACAGGATAGAGTTTGTATTTATTTATTTTGTGTTTGGCTAAGAGAGCTACATACCTAAAATATAAGAAATTATAAGCCCCTTTAGACCTACTAGCAAATAGCTTTCACTCCCCCCCACCCGTCACGGCAAATCTATGTGGTTTTTCCGCCACCGTGCATCCAGGGTGGGCGTTTGTCTTGTCGAGTTCTGACAACTGAGCATGGATGTTTAATGCCGGAGAGCGATCAGAGGTGATTGGGGCACCAGAGAAGGAGAGGAGGACGGAGGACTGTCACCACGGATCATCGCTGCTGGATTCAGTTTACATGCTTGATACCCCTGCGGGGGTGAAGCTTTCGGGTGAGTGAGGGCACGAGTGGGGGTGCTTTGTAAAGCGGGGAGCACTTGCCACACCAAGAATACTTTCACTTAAATGAAGAGACACATCATTGTGTTTTAAGAAGAATTTTCCATAAAAAATGTTTCTTTTGGGGACACTAATTCATTACCACTTTATCTTATCAACTAATTATTCACATTTCATGTTTGCCTGCACCACTGTGTTTATTAACTAAGGAGTTTTTTACCAACACTGGATTTTTTTCAATATATATATTTTTTTATTAATATATATATCTTTTGGAATGGTTTAGATTGTTTTTTTTCACCACTTGTTTTTATCAGTGTTTGTATTGCTCACAGAGTTTTATTGATGTATTAGTATATATGTGTTATTGCATACTGCACTTTATTGTTATATATTGCCGTCAGAGCATTTTATATATGTACATATAACTTTTCTCACACTCTCGTTTACACTTATTTTGCGTTTATTTTTTCATACTTATATATTTATGCACATCACTTAGTGCACATATGGTTGAACAGCGCCAATCACCCCAATTTAGTACTCTATACCTAAAATATGCCCATAACTAAAAATGAAATATGTTCATAAAAAACGATGTCACATTTTTTTTCATGACATCCTAAATAGTAAAACAGAAAAAGTCTTTGAAAAATATTGCGGCATAGCCACTCCATCAAGAGAAATTGAGCGACTATAAGGTAAGATAAGGCTTAGATGGTGTAACGTACAGAAAACAGTTTAAAGGCATGAAAAAAAGTACATGTCGAGTATATAATCATAACGTGCTAGTGCATAAAACATTTTTTTACAACCCGAATTGTCCATTTTATACATATATTTTTACATCTTCAGGTTGTATAAACTACCAATCTCTCTGTGCTCCCCTCTACTGTGAACCCTTCTACTGCTCTCTTTTCCTTCCCCTGAATCCTCCTGCTCTGTGTTATGTTTTGCACAAGACTATTTTTGTTTACCTCTTTCCCCATTAATGTAATAAAATTTCTTTTCCTGTTTCTGACATCCATTCTGTCCCCTAGCACTTTTTCTCTTATCATCTCACTGTCACTGATCTCCTCTTCTACATTCACTCTGGGGAGAAGAAGAAGGGCGGGCACACAAGAGGAAAACACTGATATCAGAGATGAAATGGACCAATCATTTTTCAAGTGCACCACATTTGTGTCCTCTGCATCTTCTGTTCATTGTTTTCAGTGAGTAATTTTTACTCTAAGTGAGCGATGGGTTTGATTTACTAAAGGAAAATAGATTGTGAACTTTGCAAGTGAATTTGCTCTAGAGATTAGTAAATGAGGCAAATCTTCACCTTGCAAAGACTACCCAATCAAGTGCAAGGAAAATAAAAATAAAATGCATTGGATGATGGAAGTCAGCAGAGCTCCCACTCATTAACTGAAGCAGATTGCCTTGGAAAGTGCACAGTCTATTTGCCTTTAGTAAATCAACCCCAAAAAGTAGAAACAGGCATCTCAAGTTATACATAACATTCCTTTAGAAATGTAGCTTGTACCTTCCCACCTCCTGAGCATCCTTATTGGTCAAAGAGGATGTCCTCAAGGATGTTACTGTAGTCATATCACAATACCACATACCACAATAGTTATGGGGTCCAATTATAATTAGTGCTTATATAATTTTGAAACCGAAATACTATTGTTATGAATGCAATTAGTGATCTTTATCACTTGGAAAATTGCCTTGCACATGGAGAATGGAGAAACAGAGAGGGCTCTTAATGGCTTTGCAATGAGGTCCCATTGCACATAGTTACAGCCTTGACTGTCCACTTTTGCTAAAACACAAGCTTAGGAATTTCTAAATTGCTAAAGTAGCAGAAACAGAAGTTAAAACATGCCAACATGCAAACATTTGGTTATTTAATTGTACATAAAGTAGGTTACGTAAATAAGATAAATGCTAATTTTAAATGGCATTCCAATATTAACATACGCTGGCATTTAAATTGTAAAATTTATAACAAAATAATGATTGTAGTGATGTAGAATGATGAAAAAAGCATCCTGTACATTTTCAGCCATCAGATCATTTTAAAATGCAGAAAATCTGTGTAATATAATGAACGTAGTCACTGAGACTCCCTGAAGATGGAGCTAGATACTACTCCTATGCTAAATCTGTCCGTTCTATGATCATATTCCTCTCATTTAAAATGTTTGTTTTAAAATGTTGTGCTGTAGCTTATATAGTACACTGCTTACTAAAACTTTTTTGTAGGTGTGTACGAAAAGATACTGTGAAAGGAATTTTGATGTCCATCAAGTAGTTTAACCTGGTAGCAAGCAAAACTCTCCTGCCTTCTTCCCATTTGAAACATTTGGAAAGTTTATTCATAAAACGTATTCCATGACTACATCTGTAAGAGAAAAAAAAGTTTATGTTACAGCGATTAACGAGATTATATATTATATATATTACATTTAAAATAAAGAAAGAGGTTATACTTTCCTGCTCTGTACAATGGTTCCTTACCTCCTCTTCTGAAGTCCCTCGCTAGCACTCTCTTCTTCTCGTGAGTGCCCCCCCTCAGCAAGCTGCAGGCTCCTGAGCCAGGCTGTGTGTGTCTATAGACACACACAGTGCAGCTCAACCATGCCTCCTGCTCCCTCTTCACAGCATTTGAATGACAGTAGCAGAAGCCTAGAGCTCCTGCTGCTACCTGTGTCATATGTGAGAAGAGGTAGAGAGGAGAGTGGGACTGTAAATGGGCTGGATTGGTCTAGGAGTCAGGTAAGTGTTTAGGTACAGATCAGGTAGTAAGGCATTTTTTACCTTAATGCAAAGAATGCATTAAGGTAAAAAAAAAAAAAAAATGCTTAGACTTTAGAACCATTTTATTATAAATTGCCATTAGGCTTTCAACATATGATATATTTATATTCATAAAAAATCATTGTAGCAGAACATTAAAAGACCATTTTTAGCTAAATTAGACATTAAGGAGACCTTCATCTGAGCATAAGGGTTCCTAGCATGTTCTATAAAACAAAAGAGCAAACCTAGGGCATCTCTTTTATTTAATTACAAGACAAACCCTCGAGAGACTAATTGCTTTAGAAGGCACAGTGCGATAAATGCAATAAATCTCATAATGCATTCATACATGTAAACAAATTTCGAAGTACAAAGAGTAAAAGCTAGTTGGGCAGCAGGGCAAACAAAACAATTAATTACAAAATGAATAAACCCTCTTAGGAGACTAAAATCTTAGGCATGGGAGATTTTATTCTCATGTTGCTGACAGATGTAGCCACTTTTTAGCAGTCACTGCTATTGCAGCACATGGATATTCTTACCATTAAGGGCCCATTTAGATCTATGCATGTGCATAGAGGTACATTTGTTTCATAGTGTTAGGTAGATGCACTGTCATGTGTCAGTGTGTATTTCCTTTGTGCTTTTCAATGCATTTTGAAGTGTGTTTCCAATGTGTTTTTAAATTTAGAATTTGGAGTAGATAGGGCTAACAAGCATTAACCAAGTCTTGTTAATTTCTGTTGCTAACATACCAAAACACATGGTAAATGTGTTTTGATGCACTGCCATTGACTTCTAAGGCCTCTCAATGTACAAAAACCCCAAAAATACTGGCATGCCATATTTTTCAAAATGCACTCCACTGAAGTGCTACGATGGTAAGAGTCACTATCTTTAATAGAGTAAACTACACTGCATGTGTTTTAGCATATCAAAACAGGTTCGTTAGTTTAAACACTATAGGGTAAATGGGCCCTTAAAGCAGCCATGCAACTATCAAGAAAATCATTTGACAAAAAACTTCTTTTGAATTAATTTTAGTTAAATTTGAAAAGAGTTATTAACAACTGGAACAATGTTAATCTTTTGATACCAATGTTCCATGTGTCTATGTTCAATAGGTTTGTGCCCATATAGATCATACGTAAAATAAAAAAGAAAATACTTTGTAGGGGAAATCACCTTTTTAGGGGATTAGTCCACCAAATGTGATACTTTAAGATTTAAGCAGCAAGTTAAAAAAGCCCATCAATTACATCAGCAACATCTGTAGGCAGTTAATTTCCCAGGTTGGTTACAGTTCTTTGCCAGTAACACTTAAGAAGACCATTGTTGCTGGAGTCACCAAGAGATATTATACAGTATTGAACAATGGGAGGTCAAAGAACATTTGTAACAATGGTAGTATAGCAACAATCTTTGGAACCCTTATAAATTATTTCAAAATGTACATGAATGGCTCTGATCTTCATTAGAATTTATAAACAAATACAGTATGATATAATGTGAATATCTCCATTTCCCAGGTGTATAAACGTAGTGGGAGTTGATTTACTAAATGCAAATAGACTGTGCGCTTTACAAGTGAAGTTGCACTAAAATTCCCCATCGCTTAAACACACATGAACGTGGTGAAGCTCTGCTTATTTATTTGATCATGTGCAAGTAAAAATGCTGTTTTATTTTATTTTTGCACCGGATTGAGTATTCTTTACAAGCGAAGCTTTACCACTTTCACCATCCTCTGGGGAAAATAAGTGCGATTGTACTTGCAAATAGGGATGAGCTTGATGTTCGAGTCGAATGTAAGTTTGCTGAACATTATGTGGTGTTCGCGGCAAATTAGAAAGCTGCGGAATACCTTTAAAGTCTATGGGACACTAACATGAAAAACCAAAAGTGCTCATTTTAAAGGCATGTATGCAAGTTATTGTCCTAAAAAGTGTTTGAGGACCCGGGTCCTGCCCAAAACACTTTTCATAGCAATAACTTGCATTTATCGCTATTGCTTTAACGGTGTTCGTCCAAATTTTTTGCCTGTTCGCAAGTTCTGGTGCGAACCGAACCGGGGGGGTGTTCGGCTCATCCCTACTTTCAAAGTGCGCAGTCTATTTGCTTTTAGCAAATAAACCCCAAGGAAGGGTTTAGTTAGTACATTTTGAAGTGCCGAGAAGTGAGTTAAAGCGTGAAGGGAAAGATTTTATAAAATAGAAAATGAGCAGACAAAAATCTGTATTCACTTCAAACATTCAATCCTGTTAACACCTATATCTTTTTTTTTTCTTCAAAAAAATTCTTTATTTATTAGTTCATCTCTCGCATACAAAAAAAAAGTATCTGTCAAGCTGGGTAAAAACTCTGCCCTCATGTCCAGGGAAGGTGCCCCGAGGAAGCAATGTACTTGGCCATAACACTAATATAAAAATATTATAAAAAAAAAATATAAAAAAAGGGGATGTGAGGATGCAATGTGGGAACAGTTTAAAAAACAACAAGAGGAGAGCAATTTCCAATGTTTACTGAGAGACAATTTATATATATATATATATATATATATATATATATATATATATATATATATATACACAGTATGTGTGTGGGTAGTCCTGAAGTGATGGGTATTAAAAGTCATTCAGAGACACAAAAGGAAGAGGTCCATAAGCCCGCACTATAGGCAGCCAGTGTAGGGAAGCCAGAAGCAGACTCTGCAGCAGACAAAGGGGAGAAAGCACAGCACCTCTAAGTGCAGCATTAAAAACATTTAATAAGGTAAGTATTCAGCTCAAATATTCAAAAAGGAATAGAGGGTGATCATTTGTGATCATTTGTTGAGGAACAAATGATCACAATGCACTTACCCTCTATTCCTTTGTGAGTAGTTGAGCTGTATACTTACCTTATTAAATGTTTTTAATGCTGCACTTAAAGTATCTGTTAAGGAATTCGTCGACAATCCAGTATACAGAAATGAGCAAAGCAAAATGCAGAATGTACCAAATAACAGTGGTACACCTTATATAATCATCAATTATGGAACATTGACTGTGTGAAATCCACCCATAAAAAGTATGTAAAGATGAAAAAGACCAAATGTAATCTCCACTGGGATATAAAGTATGACTAATGACCAGTACCCATGCAAGACGTTGAGTCGAATTTTTAAATTATGGGATAAGTCCTAAAGAAAGGAAAATGCTGTGGTATAAGACCAAGGAAAGTACTTAAAGGAAATATACAGGGGTTGGACAAAAAATCTGTAAACACTATATGATTTGCAGGTGTGAAAGTGACAACATGTTCCACGTTGAAAGCTATAGTGTTGTAACATGGGACAGTAGGCGGCATTAATTCCAAATATACAAATAACACTATATATACCCAACTGGATTAATAATGGCCGTAGCCTTTTTTATTGGAGACTGGCCAGAGACCCCCCTCAGCTTCCTGCTTGAATAGGGGTCCTGGCCTCCTGGCCATTGATCCCCTGATGAAGTCACGTGGGTCGTGACGTCACGCGTAGGGACGGGACAGGCACTCTGTGTGGATTAGTGTTACGAGCTCGCCGCTCATCGGATCTCTACTCTGTACTACTGTTTTTAATTCCCCAGATGAGATAAGCCAGGATAGGACCAATATATTGTCGCCCCCACTACTGGTTAATGTTGGGATTCCGCCATTTAAGGGCCGCCATGCCTAAAATTGATTAATGCGATTACCCCATTACCTGCAGGTAAGGGGCCACTGCCCACCATTGCGTGCTGTGTTGCATGAAGAAAGGAAATATCACCACTGACTCCAGTCACCTTAATTAGCCCTAAGTGGTGCAGTTTTTATGCACGTTCATTTGTGGACTTTTTTAGCCTATTATCACATTGTTCCAGTCAAGTTGTCACATATATTTTGTTTATTTGCACCAGTCACTTTAATTTTATGCGTGTTTGCTATGTGCCTGGCTGCACAGTATATATATATATATATATATATATATATATATATATATATATATTCCTAAGTCAGTTACTGTTATTATATTTATTTATGATTATTTTGCACATGGTATTGATCACATGTTGTTTTATCACGTGTCTCATGCTTTATAATTAACACACTAGAGTCATAGAGTCACCATATAGATTTTCAAATTTAATTTTGAGACATTTACACTGATATTTTACTTTAAACTTTCACATACTCACTTACAATATGTTTTCAAAAGGATTAGCGCAGCACCACACTTTCACTGATTTATCTAACCTATTGGGGCAGGGTGTACCCCATCTTTCTCTATTTTCCTTCTTTTCTCCGTATATGATAGCGCAGGAATAACTCTCTATCTGGATTAATAATGGCCGCAGCCTTTTTTATTGGAGACTGGCCAGAGACCCCCCTCAGCTTCCTGCTTGAATAGGGGTCCTGGGAATTTTTGGAATGTTCTGGATGACCTATCCTAGAGGATCCCTGAAAACTTCCAAAACATTCTCAATCAATCAATGGGGGGCTTGAAACCTACCGCCACTATCCCATTAGTGAACATGGGGCCTTAAAACAGGCTATACCACCTTTCCCCACATTTTTCTGATTCCGCTGTGTGATGAGACACCTAGCTACCAGGTGTGAAGCCCCACTTTTGTCATTCACTGCGTACACTTCTAGTAATAGAGTCATGTCAGAGCCTACTGAGTTTCAAAGAGGGCAAATTGTTGGTGTCCGCTTAGCTGGTCCCTCTGTGACTGAATTTGCCAATTTATTTGCGGTGTCACGAGGTACAGTATCAAAGGTTATGATGGTATATACCGTTTCGAACCAAGGATATGTGTGTGAGCCGCTCAGGTTGTATGGGAATAAAGTTCTGTGCCCATCGCTGTGAGTGCTGGCTGGAAGGAAGCTCGTCTATGCTCCAGGCAATGGTAGAGAGTGACTAGGTGTCTTGGGAGTCACACATCAAGTCAAGACCTGCCTTCTAATGGTGAATGGCAGTCTCAGTCTGGACCACTACAGCCCCGACACATTTCACTCCGCTCAGTGGATCTTACCCATGGGGATTTTGTTCTTTTACCTAGTATTTCCATATTTTTGTCCAACCCCTGTAATATGGGAGAAGTTGGAAAGTAATCTAGACAAAGGGGATTAGTAAGTGTCAAGAAGGGGATTGTAAAAAAAAGCAAAAAAAAAGGGAGGGAGGCAGGGCTGCCAACTGTCATGAAATTCATGGACACTTTGTAAAATCCATGATTTTTACATCTGTCCATAAATGTCCGTTAATGACATGCAGTCTGAATATCCGTAATGGGCATTCACGGTCAGATGTAAAAAAATCACGGATTTTACAAACTGTCTGTGAATTTACTGCCAGTTGGCAACGCTGGAGGAATAGGTGGTGGTGGTGTGTGTGTGGGGGGGGGGGGTGTTGTTAATAGTAAACTCCTTGAGTACACTCAGCAAGGAAGCTCCGCCAGTAGAGATTATTTTGTGAATAGAGAACAAGATCTTCCATCTCCCAAACTTCCTCCACTTTTGAAATCCACGTCTTTAAACCTATAACTTTTTTTTATGCCCTGCACATAATTGGGTGTTTAAAGTGCACACAGGTTCACTAGTGATCTCTTTCCAAATCTGGCTCAAAATGACACTGCCTGTATGCTAACTTCATAGCATTGCATACATTAGTAAATTAGGCCCTGAATGTCTTGTCAGAATGGTCCTTGAAAGTGCAAATGACCATCTAAAGAGACATCTCTAAATACAGAACTTCTTTTCTTCAAGGTATAGCTAAGAACAAATATATTTCTTTTATATTTGAGAGAACACCACCGAGAGGTCTTTATTGCTATCTGATTCTGTGTTAGGGGAATTCACATTCTCTAACTGTCCTGATCACCAATGTCATCTGGAATAAAAGTGAGGGTAAATCTAAAATTTTAAGTTGCAACCAGAACAGGAATACTCAACTTCCCATTGAGTCTACAGGACAAGAAGGGAAAAGAAATCTTCTGAATGACACAAATTGTAAAAAATAAATAAATTAATTAAAACAAATCTGGCTTTAGATATACTTTACCTTGATATGTGGGTCATAGGTGTCAGGTTGCAGTAATACAGTTTTCTAAATCAGGTTTGCTGATTACATAAACATTTATGACAGCTACATGCATGATCTTTGATTGTTATACATTTCAGGCAAACAACCCAAGTTCAATTTATCAGCCATAACATTTCAGAAGCGATCTAGCTTTTCCCAAGACTTAGGGGTTCATTTACCAAAGACAAATAAGCAGTTCACTTTGCAAAGGAAGTTGATCTTTGAAAGGAAAGTTTTTCCCGAAGCTTAGAGAATATGGTGAAGTTTTGCTTTGCAAAAATACCCAATCACATGCGGGAAAGAGAAAAAAGATGCATTTTTTGGTTGCACATGATTGGCTGATGGAAGTCAGCAGAGCTACACCTCATTCACTAAGCTGCAAATTGCAATTTCCTCTGCAAAGCGAATAGTCTGTTTGCCTTTAGTAAACCAACCCCTGAGTGTCATGTCCTATAGATAGCCCAAGATTCATCTGATCTTGCTGAAAACACACGAATAATCAAGTAACGGATATTTAATGTCTCCAGATGCCAAAAGCTTCTAATGTCTGTTTTTTAAATATTTTTTTCAATGTAAGTTTTGGTTTGGAATATTCACTGCCTCTAACACATGTAAACTGTACTATACATGTGTCTTGCACTCATGATACAAGATCACCAGCAAATACGCAAAGCTTTGTGTAATCTCCCTGACAAGTACATCATTAAGACATATAGAAAACTGTTTAGCCAAAACATAACAGCTGCTAGGGGTGCCATCAACATTTGGAAAGGAACATATGCACAGACTGTACAAGCTAGGTAATATATGGTACATTCAGGACATAGAGTCCCTTATCAGCCATCCAGTCAGCAGTGCGGACATTTCTAACACCGCTTATTCACCACAGGATGATTCTTTGAACTGTGATTTTCATGCTCCATACTTGTAAATTTGTGCTTCCTGTTACTAAAAATGTGTTTTTCAATAATTACTCTTTCAGAATGTTTTACAAGGTTGTCTTTAAGAGTACAATTTCCAGGGAATTTCATGACAGCAGATGTTTAGTACAGGCATACCCCACTTTTAAGTACACAATGGGGTTTAGTTACTAAAGCTGGAAAGTGCAAAATCAGGCTCCTGTATGTTTTAAGTTTATTAAAACTGTATCGCTAATGGTAACAAGGGATAATATGAGGCTTTCTACTTATATTACAAATTTTAGAATGAAATCGAATACCTATGGAATATACAAATCTCAAAATAGAAATGCTAAATACTATTGCTCTTTTAGGAACCAAATTCCTCTGCCCATCAGGAGATATTAGGAGATGTTTACTTTGGAAGCCGCCAGTGACGTCACCGAAGCATGTGCACTGGGTTCTGAATAGACTGTGCACATGCACGGGAGTGACATCATCACAGCTCGGCCATTCATAAGGCCTAAGCCCGCGAACCCGGAAGGAAGACTGGGTAAGGATGGAAGCACCCACAGTGGTGACAGCGTGTCACTGGGGAGCTTTGTTTTCAGGTAAGTCTGTCATAATGTGCATACTAGCATATTATGACTTAAACTGTCCGGGGACCCAATTTATTATTTTTTTTTGTGCTGTGGTTTACTATTGCTTTAACTGCAAAAGTTATTTTTATTATACAAAACTTTTCATCCACCCTTCAGATTATTGTATTGGTTATTTTTAAACACTTAAATAAGGGAAGTAATGGTCAAAATTTCCAGGGCATTTAAGTGATCACTCTTGTTCATCATGGCCCATGTCATTCAGGGGCGTGAAAAGGATGTGCCCTTCACTTAAATATTCCTTGCTAAAAGTGACTGTCTTTTTTTAAGCCTAGATTATTGGGCAGTATGCACTTGCCCATTTTTCTTTCCACTGAAAAAAATCCTCTTTCCCCAGAAACATTATTCAGTAAAGAATTGATGCTATTCCTTAATGCACAAACAGGTATTACACTTTCAAACTGACTTTATTGTGGAGCAGAGTTGCCCAACCTGTGGCTTGGGGGAAACATGTAGTCTTTTGGCTCTTATTGAGTGGCCTTGGTATCCTGCAGACTATAGCCTGTGTTTTCCTTATCTCGGTTCCTAGTGAGGAAAAATTATTCCTTATGCTGCGTACACACGATCACACATTCCGACAACAAAATCCATGTTTTTTTTCCAACGGATGTTGGCACAAACTTGTCTTGCATACACACAGTCACACAACTCTTGTCGGAAATTGCGATTGTCAAGAACGTGGTGACGTACAACACGTATGACGAGCCGAGAAAAATGAAGTTCAATAACCAGTGCGGCTCTTCTGCTTGATTTCGAGCATGCGTGGAATTTTGTGCATCGGAATTGTGTACACACGATCGGAATTTCCAGAATTCCGGAATTTTATCCAGATCTCAAATTTTGTTTGTCGGAAACTCCGAAGAAAAATGTCCGATGGAGCCTACACATGGTCGGAATTTCCGACAACAAGCTCCCATTGAACATTTCCTGTTGGAAAATCCAACCGTGTGTACACAGCATTAGACTGGGTTCCTGTGGTTAAATATCTTGATTTATTTCATGCTTTTATTTTTTCTGTGCAGTCTCCCCTTCTTTTTAAGTTTATGTTTTTTTTCCCTCTAGATCTATCCAATAGAAATATCAAATGCGGCACAAGTAATTTTTAGGGCCCTGCAGAGGGCACATATGTGGAAGCTCTGAAATGTAAACAGGCTGTGATAGCAGTGATGTCCAGCAGTCTCTTGTAATGTATTTCCAGTGACTGACTTCTGAAGCATGTCCAAATCTCTAATATCTTTTATTGCATGCTTGCAGTCTCTAACCATCTCTTGTAGCATGCCCTTAGACTTTGACCATCTTTGGTTGCATGTCTGCAGTTTCTGACAAATCTATATAGCATTACATTTATTGAATGTTATGTGTAGCCCTTTGGTGATGCCAGGGGCTGACCACCACTGACACACATAAAACTAAGGAGGTGACTGCTAGGAAGGGAGGGAATCTGTACCTCATCAGTGGAATAAGGATTGACCTTTATCCACCAGAGATTGTTGATTATTCACTTACTGGTAATCTAGTGATTTCTACCCATGTTCTTTATTTTAAAAGGCATAGTGCAGTATGCAGAGTGATGTCAACCAGTGCGGTTAAACTGATGAAATCTGATATGTGTTACTCTGGTTACTTGCACATCACTTCCCTTTGACCTATAGGTGCTAACAAATAATAAGCAAAGAAAAAAAAGAAAAAATATGCAACAACCAATTTACATTATTCATATCAAGATAGTTTGTTGCAGTAGGCTATTGCTCACTTCTGTATGTGTGTGTGTTACTTTCCTACTTGGTAATAACTATGAGTAGAAGCATTTATGTCAGAGGATGGACCGCAGAAGAACTGGCATATTTGCCAACACTCAACATGGTCATGCTAATGTGTGCAGAAATTTCTTGGGCGCATGCAAATGTGCCACAGTGCACAATGGGGCATTCCTGTGTGCCCCAGCGCACCCACAGCGTGACAGGTTCTGGTGCCCAGTGGCCTATTTAAAGGCAGCAGTCTTTTCCACAAGTTGCTGGATGATCGTCAGCCCTCCTGTACCCTATGCTTCTGTGTTACTGTATTCTTGGATTTCCCATTGATGATCCAGCTTGCCCTTGGACCGAGCTTCTCTCCTGGCTCCGATTCCGGCTTGTTCAATGGACTTCACTTACTGTCTGCTTACTGTGTATGACCCCGACTTGATCTTGACCCCGCTTCTGCTCCTGTTCCTGACTGACCTCCTGTGCATGACCCTGGTTCTGGATCCTGATTCCGCTTCCTGCTCCATTCGCCTGTCAACCTCCCTCAGTGTATCCAGAGTGGCACCTGTCTTATTGACACCTCTGCAGGCTCAAGACTTCACCTGCCCATCTAGAGAGTCTTCTGCCTTGCTGACACCGCTGCATGGTCTAGTCTCCTTCTGGTGGCTCATATACTCTGATCCTCAAGCAACTCCGCAGCTGGCAACCTGTGCTTCTTTGGGAGCAGCACTACTTGTCTCTAACTTCAGGGGTGCTCTGCACTCAGCCTCAAGGGAAGCCCTCACATCACTTCAGCCTACAACCAGGTATGTGACAGTTTAACTCACCTTGCATACCCAGAATGACATGTAATTACATATTTCGTGTGATTAAAACAAGGATGGTTATGAAAAGAACTGATCCCAGTGTTGCTCCTCTCCTAAACTGCTTAAAGTCCTTCTCACATAAGTCCACCATGCAAGTCCTCCATTGGCACTGCTTCTGCTTTAAAGGGCAACTCCACTTTCATGGGGGAAAAAAAAGCAAATAAAAAAAATAATAATATAGCATATACAATTGTTACACAAGTCATATTGTAATTCAAGGATATGCAATTAGTGGACCTCCAGCTGTTGCAGAACTACAAGTCCAATGAGGCATAGCAAGACTCTGACAGACACAAGCATGACACCTAGAGGCAGAGGCATGATGGGACTTGTAGTTCTGCAACAGCTGGAGGTCCGCTAATTGCATATCCCTGTTGTAATTGAATGTTATTAAAAATGACCTTTCCTTTTCAATCTGCAGCTCTATAATTATCTGTAAAATGCAATGCAATATGGTTACCTGGAGGTGTTCTGTATGTAGAATGTTTACAGCATGCCCCCCATAAGTATAATTTCCTGCTTGAGTGATTGGCTCACTGGTTTTCCCAGAAGTCTACGCTAAGATACAAATCAGATTTCAGGCATTCCCTGCAATAATCCCTATAGGAAATTACGTCTAAAAGGATGCAGACACTGCAATTTTCCCCATTAGAGCCCTGCAGGTGCAGCAACTGGTTGATAATTATGAAGCCACTGCCATTAGATTCACTAAGCATATGGACACAGACAAACACACATGGAATTTTTCAGACTAACGAAAGTTATGAATCTGTAGCAAGGTTTGTTAAAATCCTTGCAATGTAGATAGATCACCCAGAAGGGAGTGTTTTTTTCTCAACAAAAGTGGAGTTACTCTTTAAGCACATTCAGCTAAATAATAGACAGTTTTTCTGTACAATTTAGAACAATCGTGTTAGCCATTAATATTATAGCTGTCTAGTTTACATTTTAATTCAGTATTGCATTCATGCATTTTTGCATTATAAAATCGCAATAATTAATTTAATTAATAAGCACAGATTACTGGTATTTAAAAAATGTATTTTATTTACCTGAATTAACATGAATATTTGCACTTTTGATACAATGTTCAGAATCCTCCCGGGGGTAGCATTGAATAGAGCAATTTATTAGGTCTGAAAAAATCCTACACGACACTGGAAAATGTCAAGCTAAGGCTTGAAATGAGAATATTTCCCTAGCAGAGACATGGTGTGTCTGCAGCCATCTGGCACCCTAGAAAACAGAAATTGAATCCATAGAATTTTTTTTTTCTTTTCTTTGAGAGATGGTATCATAAAACTGCACTTTCAAAGCAGATACTATGAGCTTCTCTCCTGCTGCTTTCCCTGCAAAGATTTTGCTGCATTCCACTTATCACAATAGGTATTGATTTACATCCAACTTAATGTAATAACAAAACAAACAAACATATAATTCCGGGAAAGAAAAGATCCACATAAAGATAAAAAAAATGCTGGCGAAGAAGCCTAAATTGCCCCACTCATCTTAGTTTAGGTGGTACTGTTCATTTTTTACTGTATATTAAATTCTACAATATTTACCATTTAACAGCGGGTATGAAATCTTAGTATATTAAACACAAATGGGTAGATTTTGTTTTACAAAATATTGTAGAAGAAGGCTTTGTCAGCAAGTAAACTGGCCTGTGATCCTAAAGCCCCATACACACTATCAGATTTTATGCTGATTTTTTCCTTCGGCTTTACCAAAACCATATAATATGAGGTCAAACCTTAGGAGTTTCTAATTTGTATGCAATCAGGCAGGCCCTTGCACTACATGGTTTTGGTAAATCTGAAGACAAAAATCAGCAGAAAATCTGATAGTGTGTATGGGGCTTAAGAAATATCTTTGGTATAATTCCTCTAAAAGCACTGAGACAAAAATTCAAAATTTTGTTTAACACACCAGCAAGAGACTTCAAACCATTAAGATAAACATTAAAGTCCATTAAAGCATTATTATGGTGGTATTAAACCCAAAAGCAAACATTTATTACATTGAAGCTTACCATTTGTTAGAGGTTATGGCTGCATTCATTTTCTTTTTTGTACTTTCTTTCTTCTATTTTGATCTGTTGATCCATCCAATAAGCCTGTCGTTTTTCAAAACAACAGGCTCTCCAGGAATCAGTTACAGAGAGGAGACAGACCATTTAATAGGGCAGGGATGCTTACAATGATCAAAGGTAAAACCTTTATCCCAAAAGGAAAAATAATGTTTACTGTAACTGCTTTTAAAGTATTACCTGGGGTTTAGCTTCAATTTGTTAGTGTAATTAAATCTGCTAGTCCATCCAACACTCCCCCCCCCAACTGACAATGCTGCTGTCCAAAGGTGCCCCCTGTGCTCATTCATCCAGAGTGGGGGCACGCTAATACAGGAGGTGTGCTACAGTCCAGATCACCAGGGGAAAACAGAGGGAAAAAGACCAAAGAAAAGAAAGCTGATGCAGCCCTCACATTGAATGACTTGTAAATTGTAATATATTACATTTGTGGTTTCGGATTTTCAATATCACTTTAACCACTTTCCGCCCGGCCTATAGCAGATTGACGGCAGGGCGGTGGTTCAGTTATCCTGACTGGGCGTCATATGATGTCCAGCAGGATAAAATGCAGTCGCGCCGATCAGTCTGACACACAGCTCCACCGATCTTGGTAAAGAGCCTCCGGCGGAGGTTCTTTACCCCGTGATCAGCCGTGCCCAATCACGGCTGATCACGATGTCAATAGGAAGAGCCGTTGATCGGCTTTTCCTCACTTGCGTCTAACAGACGCGAATAGAGGAGAGCTGATCGGTGGCTCTCCTGACAGGGGGGGTCTGCACTGATTGTTTATCAGTGCAGCCCCCCTCAGATGGCCACACTGGACCAACAGGGATCGCCACTAGGACCACCAGGGAAGGGGCAACATGTGGATGACCAGGTATGTACCCCATGGCCATCCACATGTGCCCAATGTGCCCATTGTTTATCAGCACAGCCCCCCCTCGGATCCCACCTAGGACCACCAGGGAAGCCACCCAGGACCACAAGGGGAGCCACCCAGGACCACCAGGATGGCCATCCACACTGGACCACCAGGTATACCCCCTAGACCCCCAGGGAAATACTAATCTGTGCCCAGGCAGCTGCCAATCAATGCCCAAGCAGCTGCCAATCAGTGCCCACTCACAATGCCTACCACTGTCAGTGCCACCAGGGATGCCTATCAGTGCCTCATATCAGTGCCGCATATCAGTGCCACCCATAAGAACCCATCTTTGCAGCCTTTCAGTGCCCATCAGTGTCACCTATCAGTGCCCATCAGTGCCCACCAGTGCCACCCAGTGCCACCCATGAGTGCCCATCAGTGCCGCCTATCAATGCCCATCAGTGCTGCATATCAGTGTCGCATGTCAGTAACCATCATCAGTGCCCATCAGTGCCCGTTCATTGGTGCCACCTCATCAAATGGATAGGACAACCATGCTCACCAATCTCCCTAGAAAGACATTCCAACATGAAGCACCCTCCCTCCTATTGGACTACAATACACAACACAAGGATGTAGCTAAACTTATCCAAAAACATTGGCACAGCCTGAAGAATGACAAAGACCTCAAAAAGATCCTGCCAGAAAGACCTAATATAGTCTATAAAAGAGCGCCAACTATTAGAGATCTCTTAATAAAATCGTTAGTTGAACCTCCCCTTACACCAACATACACATTTTTTTTAGGCAAGGGATTCTACCCTTGCCGCAATTGCTATACATGCCGACATTCAAAAAAATTCCAAGGGAAACGGAAAGAATTCATAGCTACCAATATGAGACAAACTTACATTATTAAAGATTTTATAGGATGCCACACTGAGGGAGTCGTCTATGTTTTACAGTGTAGCTGTAACCTCCAATATGTAGGCCGAACCAAAAGAGCACTGAAAACAAGAGTACAGGAACAAAAACATAAAATCAAGCTTCCCCAAACACAATGTTTCAAGACACTTTGCCCAGGTACATAATAAAGACCCCCACACATCTCCAATTTTGGGGCATAGAAAAATATAAGAAGCCGTGGAGAGGAAGCCATATGATTAGAACCATCAGTCAGAAAGAATCCAAGTGGATTCATACCATGCGGACCCTTGTACCTGGAGGCCTTAACGTGGCATTCGATCTGAATTGTTTTTTGAGTAATTTCTAACCATTAGCCAAAACACTAGCACTTTATAGATTTATTCCATCTATATCCTTATCATTGCCCTATATTGGGTTTATTTATTTTAACATCTGAAATTGCATATTGATTTATATATTATACAGGATAAACACATCTTTCTGTAAAATTATCATTTTTTCAGGTTTCTATACGATAATTATCCTGTATAAAATATTCCTTGTTGCCAATTTTAATCCAATTTTATTATAATATTATTTTAATATTTTAAATTGCCAAATATTGAAAGATTTAAAAAAAAAGTATTGTTTATATATATATAGGCATAACTCTGGGGCACTCTCAGATCTCCTCCACCTGTATGACTGAATTAGCCCACGTTAGAATATATATTAGACCTATACCAATACACTAGGAAGGTATACCATCCAGGCTAACATATTATGGTAAAACTTTCCTTCTAAATTTATCTTATATATATACATTTTTTATATATTTTTTTCTCATTTATATAACATTAATTACTTTATTTATTAACATTTTTTTTTATATAATTACAATTACATTGGAGGAATAGGTAGCAAGAATTACGTTTACCCCCGGTTTACTTGCTCTATTTACATATATTTTTTATAACTTTATTTTATTAGTTATTTGTAAGACTGCAAGGAAGGTGTACAAGTGCCCTGTATTGAAGTGGATAATATCTTTAGCCAATCAGCTTATCGCTTTTGTGTCTGAGTCACACTGCATTCCTGAATCCTTTTAGATTCAGTTGAGAAGACTGAGTCAGGTCTCGTGACTGAGGGAGTGGACTGGAGTAAGTACAGGACTTGTTAGAAAAGCAAGCATAGGATTATTATTCTTTATTTCCTACGAAAGTACGAATCAACGAAAATGGCAATCTCACAAAAGTAATAATTACTAAATTACGAGTAGTGTACCGAATAAACGAAAATTATCTAACAAGATTACGAATTTCGAATCAAAGAAAATTAGACTAACGGAATTACGAATCATTTCGTATCAAAGAAAATATAACTGTTACAAAAATACGAACGATTCCGAATATGAAACCTCGCATCTTGCGAAATTCCGAATCATTAGATTAATGGAATTACGAATCATTTCGTATCAACGAAAATTTATCTGTTACGAAAATACGAACTAGTCCGAATATGAAAACTTGCGTCTTCCGAAATTACGAATCGTTACGAATCAACGGAAACATAAAGAAACAAAACAAAATTTTTTGTTGTGCATATATCTAATAACATTGCATTTATTTGACTTTATGAAAGTTGCAATGGAATTATATGTATGAGTTTTATTGAGTGGTGATGTTGCTATACACAAGTTTTTAATGTGATTCAATAAATGTATTGTTTTATTCTTTTGAAATGCTTTCTTAGTATGGCATGTCTGCAGAACATTGCTCTGTATAAGGGCATGTCTGCAGAACATTGCTCCGTATAATGGCATGTCTGCAGAACATTGCTCTGTATAAGGGCATGCCTGCAGAACATTGCCCCCTATAATAGCATATCTGCAGAACATTGCTCTGTATAATGGCATTTTTGCAGGTCATCGCTCTGTATAATGGCTTATCTGCAGAACATTGCTCTGTATAGTGGCATATCTGCAGAAAATCGCTCTCTGTAGTGGCATATCTGCAGAACATTCATTGCAATGTGAGCAAACTCATTGTGATATACTGTATTCTGCAGAGTATCTCACCAGCCAGGCAGCTAAAGTGATAACTCTGCAGCACATTGCTCCATATAATGGATATCGGCAGAACATTGCCCTTTATACTGGCAAGTCTACAGAACATTGCACTTGCTGGCCCTGGCTCCCTATAATCTGCTAGCTTCCAGCCCTGGGAACATACTACCTCTCATGCCCCCTGGGTACCTACCACTGGACCCCTGGGCACCTACCACCCCTCATGCCCCCTGGACACCTACACCCCTCATGCCCCCTAGGCTCTCACCTGTGTCCGGGTGACTGACTGTCCTTTGTGTGTCCAGCAGCAGTCACCACCACAACAGGTCACAGGTGTTGCCGATCGGAGAGTGTGCACTGCTGGCGGGACTCTGGAGAGCAGAGAGAGTGGACTCAACTCCAGGGTGGGGGAAGGGGTGCTGCTGGCGCTGGCGAGGAGGGTTAGAGGTAACTGGCTAGAGCATATGCCGCAGCCTGGGTTTCAGGAGAGCAGATGGCCAGCACTTACCTTCAATGGCGCCGCTCTCTCAGAATCTGAGCCATATATATATGAGAGAGCGGCGCCATTGAAGGTAAGTGCTGGCCATCTGCTCTCTTGAAACTGCGGGCTGCGGCATATGCTCTAGCCAGTTACCTCCAGCCCCCCTTCACTGCTGCTGGACACACAAAGGACAGTCAGTCACCTGGACACAGAACGCCCTCCAGAAACATAATTTCCTGCTTGTGTGATTTTCTCACTCGTTTTCCAGAAATCTGCCCTAAGATACAATTCAGATTTCAGACATCCCCTGCAACAAAAAATAGGATTTTTAAATACAGCTTACCTGTAAAATCCTTTTCTTGAGAGTACATCACGGGACACAGAGTATTCATTACATAGTGGGTTAGATAGGCACCATCGGTGATTGGACACTGGTTAACCCCAATTAAGGAAAATTCCTCCCCTATATAACCCCTCTTATATGGGGAGGACCTCAGTTTTTTAGCAAAGCAATAGGTAACCACGTAAAACCCATAGAAGGGCGGGAGCTCTGTGTCCCGTAATGTACTCTCAAGAAAAGGATTTTACAGGTAAGCTGTATTTAAAAATCCTATTTTCTTGATCATACATCACGGGACACAGAGTATTCATTACATATAGGGATGTCTCAAAGCAATGCTCATTTGAGGGGAGGGAGACACAAATCAGAAAATATAGACTGCAAACGGACCAGAGGAACTAAACTGCAGCCTGCAGTACACTGCGCCCGAAGGCAGTATCCTCTTGCCCTCTTACATCCACCTGGTAGAATCTGGTGAATGTATGGACTGAAGACCAAGTTGCAGCCTTACAGATCTGAGCCATGGAGGCCTGGTGATGCACTGCCCAAGAAGCACTAACAGCCCTAGTTGAGTGCGCTTTCACATGAAAAGGAGGAGTATTCCTTTTTATATCATAAGCCTGAAAAATAACCTGTCTAATCCATCTAGAAAGAGTGCTTGGCCTTTCTTATGGCCATCTGGCAGAATAAACAATCAGTTTTCCGTATCTGAGCGGTTGCCTGCAGATAGACACTGACTGCTCTAACCACATCAAGAGTGTGCAAAGATTCTTCCTCCTCGAACTGCGGATCTGAAAAAAAAGGATGGTAGGATTACATCTTGATTCAAATGGAATCCTGAAACCACCTTAGGTAAGAAGAAACGATTAGGACGCATAACAATCCTGTCCTTGTGAAAAATTAAATATGGCTCTTTACAAGAAAAAGCTGCCAATTCTGATACTCTCCTAGAAGAGGATATGGCTATCAAGAAGACTATTTTTTTAGTCAAAAGCGCTAAAGGAGCCAGATGCAGTGGCTCAAAGGGTTGTCCCTGTAAAGCCGACAACACCAAATTCAAATCCCATGGGCATACTGAGGTTTGACTGGCCGATTCAACCGCAGTGCCCCCTGAAAAAAGGCCCAGACCAGGGAATGTGAAGCAATTGGCTTCTGAAAAAATACAGACAAAGCCGAAATTTGGACTTTGATAGTGCTCAAAGCCAATCTCATTTCTAGGCCTGACTGAAGAAAGGTCAAGATTCTGCTAATCATATACCTTCTAGGATGTCATCCCCTGGGTTCACACCAGGAAACATATGCCTTCAAGATTTTGTAGTAAATAATAGACATGTGCATTTCGTTTCATTCCGAATCGAAATTCGGACAAATTTTTAATTATTCGGAAATTCGGATGCATCCGAATTTCCGAATTACAAAAGTGATGAATTTAAACGAATCCGAAAAAAAGCGAACGAATTCGAATAGAATTCGAAAACAAATTCAAATCGAATTCGAAAACAAATTTGAATCGAATTCGAAAACATATTCGAATCGAATTTGAAAACAATAGAAATCGATTTTCTAAAAAATACAATAAAATAGAATATAAAATCATAAAGCAATAGAATACATATATATAATATTTTTTTTATTCTGTTTTATTGTTTTTCTATGCTTTTCTTTTCTTTTCTATTATTTTCTATTCCTTAATAGTCTTTTCTATTCAAACTCGAATTCATTCTATATGAAATTCTAATTTCGGAACATGGCTTCTAAAGATCGAAAGATCGAATTTCGTTTTCTATTACGAATTTCGTAATAGAATTTTCTATTCTATTCTATTTTATTATTTTCTATTCTATTCTAATCATTTTTATTCAAATTCAAAATCATTCTATGCAAAATTTGAATTTTGGAAAATGGTTTATATATATATATATATATATATATATATATATATACATATATATATATATATATATATAAAACCATTTTCCAAAATTCAAATTTTGCATAGAATGATTTTGAATTTGAACTGTAGAGGAGAACCACACACAGCTCTCAATCTAGTGTCAGCAAACAGGTCCTCACACCGACCTTGTATATATAAAAATAAAGTTCAGATGTGTTCTGACTGATTTATTATTCTATTGTTTTTCTAGTCTATTCTTTTGTATTATTTTCTTCTATTCTAATTCGATTTTCGAAATTGGAATTTCTGAAAATGGTTTTATATATATATATATATATATATATATATATATATATATATATATATATATATATATATATATATATAAAATCATTTTCAGAAATTCCAATTTCGAAAATTGAATTAGAATAGAAGAAAATAATACAAAAGAATAGACTAGAAAAACAATAGAATAATAAATCAGTCAGAACACATCTGAACTTTATTTTTATATATACAAGGTCGGTGTGAGGACCTGTTTGCTGACACTAGATTGAGAGCTGTGTGTGGTTCTCCTCTACAGTTCAATCTATATATATATATATATATTATATTTTTTTCTATTCTGTTCTATTGTTTTCTATGCTATTCTTTCTATTATTTTCCATTCTATTCTAATCTTTTCTATTCAAACTTGATTTCAGTCTATATGAAATTTTTTTTCTATTCTGTTCCATTGTTTTTCTATGCTATTCTTTTCTGTTCTAAACTTTTCTGTTCGAATTTGAATTCATTCTAGACGAAATTCGAGAATGAATTTGAATTTGAATAGAAAAGAATAGAAAATAGACTAGAAAAACAATAGAACAGAATAGAATAAACTATAATTATATATATATATATATATATATATATATATATATATATATATATATATATATATATTTATATATTTATTATGTTTTATTCTATTCTGTTCTATTGTTTTTCTAGTCTATTCTTTTCTACTCTATTCTAATCTTTTCTATTCAAATTCAAATTCATTTTATACGAATTTCGAATTTTGGAAGATGGTTATATATATATAATATAATTTTTTTCTATGCTGGTCTATGGTTTTTCTATGCTATTCTTTTCTATTATTTTCTAATCTTTTCTATTTGAATGCAAATTCATTCTATACGAAATCCGAGTTTCGGAAAATGGTTATATAGAAATAGAATGAAATCGAATTCTAATAGAAAAGACTAGAATAGAAAAAACAATAGAACAATATATATAAAACATCTTCCGGAATTGGAATTTGGTACAGAATGAATTCGAATTTGAATAGAAAAGATTAGAATAGAATATATTATATTTTTTTCTATTCTGTTCTATTGTTTTTGCATGCTATTCTTATTTTCTATTCTATTTGAATCTTTTCTATTGGAATTCGATTTCATTCTATATGAAATTCGAATTTCGCAAAATGGTTATATATAGTTTACTTTTTCAAATTCTGTCAAATTTTTTTCGAATGCAGTAGAATTTTTTCGAATTTGATTGTTTTTTTCGAATGCAGTAGAATTTTTTCGAATTTGATAGTTTTTTTTCGAATGCGGTAGAATTTTTTCGAATTTGATAGTTTGGCTGGATGGACGCTTGAGAGAGTAGCTTCTCCAGACAACCGGGAACAACAGAACACAGAGGCGGCGTATCGGTTCCTAAGCACCACCGGACACCTAGCACAGCGCCCTGGCACACTCAGGGATGGGTAAGAAGAAGAAGGAGCCCTCCGGCACAAAGAAACTTCCACACTTCTTCCTCCCCACGGAGCAGACGCACTCCCAAAATGGCGCCGGCAGCTGTTCGCCGGCCTCATCCAGCGGATCCTCTCGCTCTTCACAGAGCCCTGCTTCAGCGGGAGCCTCCAAAGCATCCCAGCCCAGGTCGCCAGCGGCATCAACTCCTACTACACAGAGCCCTGCAAAGTGCAAGCTCAGACTGTCTGCTGACTCCTCTCCTATAGAGGTAAGCCTTAGCTGCAACTCTACTAATACTACCAAGGAGCTATCAGACACGTTTAGCTCCTTCCCTGCTACTAATCAACCTGTCTCTAAAGCTATACTCAAAGACATGCTGGTATCCCTGCGGGCCTCATTAAATGCAGATATGATGCAGTGTGTGACAAATTTCAAAGCTGGCGTGCAGGAACTAGGAGGAAGAACAGATCATATTGAGCATAAAATGGCTGAATTTGCAACCTCCCACAACACCCTAATAGATGCACATAATGACCAAGATGACCAACTAGAAAGCCTCAAAGCCAAGGTCGCAGACATCGAGGACCGCTCAAGGCGGAACAACTTAGAAGCTTAGAGGTGTCCCCCGAATCTGTGCAAAATGCTCAATTGAATCAATATGCATGCAATCTGATCCGTGCGGCTCTACCATCCATCCCAACATCTGAAGTAAAAATCGATAGAATTCACAGATTGCCGAAACCTTCCTACCTCCTTGATGACATCCCTAGAGATGCCATAATGAGAGTGCATTTCTATCATGTTAAAGATCAGCTCATGGCCAGTTTCTGCAAAAAAAAACCACTTACCTGAGCAATTTTTATTGCCTACAAATATATGCAGACCTCTCCCAATATACACTGCAAAAAAGAAAGTCACTCCTGCCAATTACGAAAGCTCTCAGAAATCATAATATCATATATCGCTGGGGCTATCCAACTCTGCTCACCATCACTCAGAACAACATCACTTCTGTGATAACATCATTAGATGAAGGCCTGGCACTACTCCGTGCGTGGGACATTCTTCCAGAACAAGAATCCAATTCCCATTCACCACCCACCAAAATAAATACCCAGGAGGACTGGCAAACTGTCTCTTAAAAGCGCAAACATAAAGCAAAAGTCCTTGCATATAGCAAACTGTGGACTTGACTTGTAACAGAGGCAGAAAATAGCAGGCTTCTTTCTTTTAGAGCAAAGAGGGGTGTCCCTTCACAAGGATCTATTAGGCTTTTCAGGACACCAGCTGATGTCCCCTTTAGCAAACACCCACCTAACTCTCCAGCACAAGATTAGGGTTGCCACCTTTTCTTCAAGCCAAATCCGAACACTTTAGAGGCGGCATTTTTTTGCAGGGTTATACGCTTTAATATTGTAAAAGACCTGGAACACTTTTGGTGGCCTGAAAGAGAGTAGTAGTGTGGCACATAGCTCGCCACTGTAAACAGTGCATGCGGCTGAATTGTGAGTGCACGTCAGGCAGGGGTCAGATATGTCCCGGGGAGAGGGCTAGTGCTAGCAGGGGGGTGGGGAGAGTTAGATATATGCTGGGGGGCAGTGGCGACTGGTGATCAAAATTTTTTTGGGGGGAGGGGCGCAAACAAACTGAAAAATTCTGAAAAAGACCCATCAATTGCAGCCTCACTTTGCCCCATAAAATGCAGCCATTGTGCCCATCAAATGCAGCCACTGTGCCCATCATATGCAGCCTCTGTGCCCATCATATTCAGCCTGTGCCCATCATACAGCCTCTGTGCCCATCATATGCAGCCTCTGTGCCCATCATACAGCCACTGTGCCCATCATATGCAGCCTCTGTGCCAGTCATAAAGCCTCTGTGCCCATCATATGCAACCCCTGTGCCCATCATACAGCCACTGTGTCCATAATATGCAGCCTCTGTGCCAATCATACAGTCACTGTACCCATCATATGCAGCCTCTGTGCCCATCATACAGCCACTGTGCCCATCATATGCAGCCTCTGTGCCCATCATACAGCCACTGTGCCCATGATATGCAGCCTCTGTGCCAATCATACAGCCTCTGTGCCCATCATATGCAGCCTGTGCCCATATGTGCCGGGGGCGCTTGGGAGGGTCAGATATGTGCTGGTGGGGGGGGGGCGCTCTGTGAGAGAAGAGGGACTGTGCAAGGGAGAGGGGTGGGGGGGTAGGATATGTGTTGGAGGGGTCCTTTGGGAAGGAAGAGAGATAGTGAAAGGAGAGGTTGCCAGATTTCAAATCCAATCCACACTTCTAGCATATCTTCCCCCTGCCTAACGGAGAAGGAGGAGGAGGGGAGGAGCTTTGATACACTGACACTGTGCTCTGCTCTGCTGAACCAAGCTGCTGTCAGGGAAGGGGGAGACATGTCACTCTTGGTGCAGTCTGTGTGAAAGATGTGTTTGGGTCTGGGGCAGAAGTAAACCCGAACACATCATTAAAATCCGGACTGTCCGGGAGAAAACCATACAGGTGGCAACCCAACACAAGAGTGGTGGCAGCAGCCCAAAAGTCTCCAAGTTCCCTCAGTAGTCTATACTCACAAAATGTCCAAGGAAAGCTGGTTACCTCCTTCCAACTTCCAAGCGACACTTTCCTCCAGTGATACCAGACTAGATCTTCCACGGAGAGACCCTCAGTCAGCTCCCAGCAGCTTCAGCATCCAAGTCCTCGGGTTGCCCACCTGAGGCCTCATGAACAGCAAGCATATGGCAGCAAGCCCTTCAGGCTGGACTGATCCTCTCCAGGAAAAGACCCAGAGCCAGTGTGTTCAGAGAATATACACAGTTACCCAGCATGCCATTAGGGCCCAGCTCCCTGGGATTGGCCAGAGCTGTATAAATATTTATGCTGCCACCTGCATTGCTTCATGCCTATGATCCAGAAAGTTTCCACAGCTTCCTGAAAAGCAGAGGGAGTAAACAGACTAGCAGAAGCTGAGAACACTGAACTGAACTAATTAATCATCTGCACTGGATTGCAGGCAACAAAGATAAATTTACCTTACACAATAATCACACCCACACTGATTACAGCGAGGCAAGCTAAATGCACCTATCAAAACACACACAGTTCCACTGAACACAGTGAGCCAGCACCATATCTATCTACATAGCACATATCTAGGAGGGTGCAACAATAGTGTTACCTTGTGCACTAAGACAATCAACAAAACATGTAATCTGACCATAGGGTTCCCAAAGTTTTCTGCAAAAATTTGTATAAATGCTCTATGTGACTAATATTATATTAGGGTTATACATTTATGGTCTAATGTTGTTTATCTTTTGATACATGGTGGAAAAAGGATACCCTTTTGTGCATAGCACTGTTCATTTGCTATCTCCTTCTTTTGTTCTGTGGCCTGTCCCTAATTCCATGCATTAGAATGCCCTACAAATAATGCAAGTGAGATATCCATAGCATAATCTTTTAGGGTTTATAACCCAAGTTTAGTCAAAAATAAAGAAAAAAAATTGACATTAACTAAATGTGTAATCCCCCTCGCTACCAGAAAATACATTGCAATAAATATGTGTAATGTGACCAGATACAGTGAAAGGATTGCTGCAAATCTAAAGTGGTAACCATATCCAACTTCCAGGCTCCAAACTACAGACTCTATGCCGTGAATGATCAGTCTCTAGGACAAATGCAGGGAATGACAATATCCAATCTCCAGACTCCAGACTATATTCTCTTAATATACCAACCCGAGGCCATAAAGAAGTTCAATATCCATTATGATGTCACCTTTAGAAACATTTTATGTCATCCACTATGTAGTAAGCAATATTCCACCCAAGTTTGAAAATCAATGTGACCTTAACGTTCAAAGTGACACGTCTCCTCTAGTACTAAAGTTGCATCAGTTCTTTTATAGTGTTCTCCAACCAGAACTCCATGTATAATTGAACATTCAGGGCCCTGATTATCAGTGTAAATGTTGTACTCACTTTGCCCTTATAGATTGGCTCTCCTTTCCTCACATGTTGTCTCTGTGTGAGGAAAAGAGAGCTGATAACTGGCAAGTCTGGACACAGCTAATCACATGGTAAAGGGCCGCTGTGATTGGCCCTTTAACCCGATCTGTGACCTGCTGTATCCAAGGGACACAGCAATCACAGATACTTACTAATGCATGGCCCAGGGGGAACGCGTTCCCAGAATTGGAAAGCCGCGCTGCAATCGTAAATCGGCTATAGCGCAGTATAAAAGTGGTTAACTGGCAATTGCGCAGTCATTCAACACTACACAAATTAAAGTTATATTTTTTTTCACACAAAGACAGCTTTCTTTTGGTGGTATTTGAACACCACTGGGTTTTTTATTCTTTGTTATAAATGTAAAAAAAAAATGGTTTTACCAGGAAATGATAGGGGCCCATTCACACTTACATATATGTGTTAACATACATGCTGCAGCATATGCACAGCATATCTGTACGTGGTTCTGTATTAGTTAAACCACTTATTTTGATTTATCTCTGAGAGTACTATTAGCACGTCCAGTGCTGAAATGTACATTTCTGGGATTTGTACAGTGATAATAGTGGGTAGATTGTTCTCCACTTCATCCATTCATAAATTGTTTTGTAAACGTTTCAAAAAATACATGGTGTTATGTGATTGGATGAGGGGAGATTGTGCCATTCATCCAACCCTCCCCTTGTCCATTCACTAAATTCCTTGTATTCTGTGAAGTCATTTTTTGAGGGGACAAGGTGAAGAGCAAACAACCCATTATTTTCACTGTACGTTTACCAAAAATGTAAGTTTCAGCATCAAAAGTTTGACGCTTACAGTAATCTCTACTATGAATGAAAGTAATGTTAGGTGCATACTGATAGGGGGTACTGGGTTGAATGAAAAAAAAAAAGACAGATAGCTGCACCACCCCAAGCGATGTTGGTGCAGCATCGGCAGCGTCCAAAAAAGGCATCTGCTGGATGTTAAACGAAAGCCACTGTAAGTGGTACATCTCGTGTCACTTTAAGCATGAGTGTTCCACTTGCGGAGGGCTCACCCAGCGCTCCATTGTTTCCGGAAGACGAAAGGGACCAATCAACTAAGCAGGGTTACAGACCCGACCTTCCTAAGCCGGAGGACACCGGTGAGCGTCACAAGGATGCTTCCCTGGCTCGCCCAGTACCCCCTCAGTAGGGAGGCATCGATCCTTCGGGACGGTTTTTCCCAGGGATTTTGGATTCCCTTTGTGCCATTGGATGAGCCCACGATGTCCAATAATTTGAACTCTGTGGAGCGGTTCAAGTCCTTGGTTGCTGACAAAATTGAACAAGAGTTACTAATGGGCCGCATGGCGGGTCCGTTTGACCTCCCTCCCTATAACAACTTATGGGTTTCCCTGCTTGGCGTGGTGCCTAAAAAAGATCCTTGCAAATTCCGACTTATCCATCACCTTTCCTTTCCGTTGGGTTCTTCTGTTAATGACGGTATTGGCAAGGAGGAGTCTCGAGTGCAATATGCCTCTTTCGATACGGTGCTTGGTCTGCTTAGGTCTGCAGGTGCTTCTGCCCTCCTGGCCAAGGTAGACATTGAATCTGCCTTTCGCTTCCTGCCATCCACTCAGACTGTTTCCATTTCCTGGGTTGTTTTTTCCGGGACAGCTATTATGTGGATATGTGCCTCCGTATGGGTTGTGCCATATCATGCTACTATTTTGAACTTTTTAGCTGCTTCCTGGAGTGGGTTTTGATATAGTTCTCTGGCTTTCACTCGTTTTTACACTACCTGGACGACTTTTTGTTTTTAGGTCCTGCGGGTAGTGAAGCTTGCCTTCACATGTTGTCTGCTTTTCAGGAGGTTTGTAGTTTCTAGGGCATCCCGCTGTCGATTGCTAAAACCGAGGGCACGTCCCCTGTTTTGTCCTTTTTAGGTATCGAAATTGATTCGGTGGAAATGGTCTTCCGGCTCCCGGTGGATAAATTGGCTAAGCTTGAGGCATTGGTGCAATTCGCTAGGGACGCCAGGAAGCTCCGGCTCCAGCAGCTTCAATCCCTATTGGGACATCTTGTCTTTGTTTGCCAAATACTTCACATGGAGGTGTGGCTTTCCTTCTTGCAGACCTATAATGGTCATTCCTGCTGGCAGCTGGAGGAAATGCCTAACTTGCAGTTGGAATTCTACACGTACACATCGGGCTCCTGGGGTTTTGTGCCTTCTTCCAAAGTGCTTGGTCCGCTGAACCCTGGCCGGCCTCATGGGCCCAACTAGATTTGTTACGAAACAGGACATTGTTGGAACTCTTTCCCATCATGGTGGCAGTGGAATTGTGTGGGGAGGAATTGTGGAACAGGCGTGTGATTTTTTGGACTGATAATATGAGTGTGGTACAGGTTGTTAACCGCCAATCCGCACGTCCTTCCCCCCCCCGTAGTCTCACTGTTGCGTTTCTTGGTTCTTAGATGTTTACAATTGAATGTGTGGTTTAGGGCGAAACATGTCCCTGGTGTTTCTAATGCTATCGCTGATTCCCTTTCTCGTTCCACGTTCGACAGTTTCCGCTCGTTGGCCCCGAACGCTTCTCCAGTGGGTCTCCCTTGCCCAAAGTTATTATGGACCCTCGTTTCCAAAGCTTGTTGAGCCACGTCGGTGCCTCACTCTCTCGAAATACGTAGGTGGCCTATCGTCAGATTTGGTCTGAATGGGTGCATGGCGGTGAGTTCTTCCTTTCTTCCCCACAGGACAGGTGCTTGGCTCTCTTCTCCTACCTGGTCCATCTGCAAGAGAAGAATGTCTCTGGTTCATCGGTGGGCACTGCTCTCTCTGCTCTCTCCTTTTGGTTCGGGCACCTTGGCTGGGAAGACATCACCAGGGATTTTGCCGTTCGGAGGGTTTTGCGAGGATGGAGACGTCTGACTTGCTTCCCCGACTTCCGGTGCCCAGTGTCGGTCCAAATTATGACGAGTATTTTGTCTATCTTTCCTAGGATTTGTTTCTCCTCCTATGAGAGTCTCCTTTTCCAGCTTGCCTTTTCCTGTGCATTCTTTGGTGCCTTTTGGATCAGCGAGCTGGTCTCTAAGGATAGACATTCCTTGGGCTGAGTTTTGGCCGAGAATGTACTTACCTCGGATTCTTTTGTCTCTATTCTTTTGCCCTCTTCTAAAATGGACCAGTCTTCCAGAGGTAAGCGCGTTGTCCTCAAGGCCTGTGGGGGCCCCTTTTGCCCGGTTCGCTTGTCTTCTTTCTTTTCTTCTGTCTGCCCTCCAGCTTCTGTTTATCTTGTTCATGCTGATTCCTCCAATCTCAGCAGGTTTCAATTCCTTTCGGGTTTTCCGCCTTTGTCTTTCTCAGTTGGGCCTGCCTCCTATGGATTTCTCCATGCACTCCTTTCACATTGGCACAGCCACCACTGTGCATGGGATGGGTTTTTCAGACGAGGAGTTGCAGCGCCTGGGTAGGTGGGATTCTTCTAGTTTTTTCCTGTATGTTCGTCCTCATCTTTTGTGTTGATTTCAGGTTCCCCTCCAGTTTGGGTTTAGATCATTGGAGTTTCTATTGTTTACTGGGCTGCCTGACGTGCCTCCAACAGACTCTATGGGAGGAACCTTAGACCCCCTTTCGCGGTTGCCAGGATACGCTGGTGTGGCTTCTGTGGGCTTTGTTGGGCACAAATGTTACCTGAACTGTTGAACCTTAGAAGATTTGTAAAAGGTCTGATTGTCCTTATCATCCACGCTGGGGGAAATGACGTAGGCCTGTCTCGTTCGATGGACCTCATTTTGTCGATTAAACGTGACATTGCTCATTGCTGTGCCACGTTCACTAACCTGACTGTTGCCTGGTCTGAAATTGTCCCCCGCCTGGTCTGGGCTCACCGCACCCCAGGTGCGAGCCTGGAATGTTTTCGGCGCAAGGTGAACGCTCAAGTTTCAAAGCTTGTTCGCCGTATCGATGGTATTGTGGTACGCCACAGTTTGCAGGAAGGGGATAACAGTGATTTACTGCGACCTGATGGGGTCCATTTGAATGAGACTGGCATTGACATTTTCAGCCTGGGCCTCGTTGGTGGTGTCGAGCAAGCGCTGGCTGCGGTGGGGTGCTAGTCAGTGTACCACTGACTTGTGTGCAGCAGTTTTACCTTGCCAGCAGTTGGTATTACTTTATGGGCTAAGCCCTCAATTTGAATTACGGGGTCAGTTTAAAGCCTGTCTCGCAGTGATGGTGGAGACAGGCCTCTCAGACTAAACGGTTTGTTTATAGATGCTCACGGTATAACCGTGACCGGCATGCTTATTGGTATTTTGAAGGTTGTTATACCGATATGTTCAATAAAGCTGTGGCCTTGCCCTACTTCCAACCTAAAATGGTCTATGTGTATTTTTGGGGGGCAAGGTTTGTTATGGTTTAAATAAATGGACGTTAAGTTAAGCCTAAGCTTCTCAGCAGTCATGGTGATTTTATATAATCTTCAGGCCTAAAATGATTTTTTAAACATGTTTGCAAATACCACAAAAATGGCTGTAAGCAATGCAAGATTGGATAGAGCAGGCAGAGTTTATCTTTTTTTGTTAATCACATTTTATTTAAGAAGGAATTTTTGTGATTTAACAACATAGAGAGTACATATACCTTGTTCAGCCATACACTTGTAAAGAAACCATAAAAGAACAAACCAACATTAAGGCATAGAAATACCTAAGGAGAGGAGATATTCATCTATTCCATCCATTGCAAGCATATAGACTTATTATACAAAGAAAGGCTGCGCTGCTGTGAATAAGTGAGTGTGGTCAAAAACCATTTAAATGACCATAACATATACATACACAAATTACCATAAATACGTGACATATAGGATTACTTTTTTTGTATATGTGCAATCAGACATCAAATATGTTGAACAAGGTCCATACGAAAACATTCCTTTTTTTTTAAAAATGTCTTTCACCAGTAAAAGAATGAAAAGGCATCAATAATATTGATATAAAACACCACTCTTCTGTTGATGTGAAGCATGCACTGTTGTCACCCTGGAGAATGTGATAATAGGGAAATTCCTCCACCAAACAAAACGATCTGCCCCTTACCAGATATTTAGATCTCTTGTTTAAGGAGATCGCATATGCAGGTGGCTGGTGTCCCCCAGCCACTGGGTCTTTATCAAAATTAAGGCTCCTAGGGTCTCTACTCAGGGGGTCCGCTGGATGTTAAGCTGGCACTAAAATGTGGCCCCTCCCATCCTCCCGTGGTATGGTTTTGGGGTCTTTAACAAACTCTGAAAGTATGAGCTGACTCCTGGACTGAGACCTCCTGTTTCCTGGCTGGGGCTCCTCTGACCCCTGGATAAGACCTCCTGGCTGCTGGCTGGGGCACCTCTGACCCCTGGGTAAGACCTTCTGTCTCTTGGCTACAGGCTGGGGCACCTCTGACCCAGGGTAAGACTTCCTGTCTCCAAACTGGAAGCCTGGAAGCATATAGACTCACATTTATGCAGTTTTGGAGGTAATAAGCGTGTTTTTTAAAGGAATCATATTTAATTAGCTAAATTATCCATTCATAGAGAATTGGGAGCAAGGTCCATTTTAGGGTGATCATCATACATGCTATAACTAAAACTCTGGAAGTAGTAAGTAACAAATTAAAGTACATAGAGGATGAGTCTATATAACCTAAAAGGCACGTAAGGGGCTTCATATGAAGATTAATCCCCCATAAACCATTTAAAGTAACAATAACCTCAGTCCAATACCTCTTTAACTTAGTACATCAGCAAAGGAGATGAATAAATGATCCAGACGGGTGACCACACCTACCATGGTTGGCGGTATCTCTTGCACTAATAGTAGAGCTGCACGATTAATCGTTAAAAAACCACTATCTCGATTCAACCTCCCTCCCAATCTTAACAAAGCATTTCCACTAATTAAGTGCAAAGAGTTTTCTGCTCACAGCTGACAAAAAAAAAACAAAAAAACAGGCAGCCTACCAAGTTTCACAACATTCCTCAGCACTGAGATAACTATAAACAATGTAACGTTTGGTTCTTTTAGATCAAAGGAATGAACTTCGGTCTGTAAATGAAGTCAATTTAACCACTTAAAAACGAATGCCCTGTACACACAATAGGATTTTCCGATGGAAAATATGTGATAGGACTTTGTTGTCGGAAATTCCGACCGTGTGTAGGCTCCATCACAATTTCCGACACACAAAGTTTGAGAGCTTGCTATAAAACTTTCCGAAAACAAAATCCGTTGTCGGAAATTCCGATCGTGTGTACACAAATCCGACGCACAAAGTGCCACGCATGCTCAGAATAAATTAAGAAACGAAAGCTATTGGCTACTGTCCCGTTTATAGTCCCGACGTACGTGTTTTACGTCACGGGGTTCAGAGCGATCAGATTTTCCGACAACGTTGTGTGACCGTGTGTATGCAAGACAAGTTTGAGCCAACATCCGTCTGAAAAAATACATGGATTTTGTTGTCGGAATGTCCGATCAATGTCCGACCGTGTGTACAGGGCATAAGCCTTTTTCTGACACTTGTTGCTTACAAGTTAAAATCAGTATTTTTTGCTAGAAAATTACTTAGAACTCCCAAACATTATATACATATTTTTTAGCAGAGACCCTAGAGAATAAATGGCGGTTGTTGCAATATTTTATGTCACATGGTATTTGCGCAGCGGTCTTTTAAACACAATCTTTTGGGGAAAAAATAAGTTTTAATAAAAAAAAAAACCGAAACAGTAAAGTTAGCCCAATTTTTTTGTATAATGTGAAAGATGATGTTACACCGCAAGAATCCTGATCTTGATTCTAAGCAAAAAAATTGTGATTCTCATTTTATCCAGAATCATGCAGCTCTAACTAATAGCATGTAAGAATTTGGGGGTCCTATATACCCTATGTAAAATTAAAACCTCGGTCAACCTTTGGGAAGGAGAGAGAGAAACCTGTTGCAGGGACTGTAAAACATTGTCCCAAAGCTCGCCAGAGATAGTGCCTATGTCTTTCCCCAAACGATTGCGCAGAGCAGGTAAATATAACATGTTTTTTTTTTTTTAAATTACAAGCTTTAACCGGTTCTGGACAAGCCGGCGCAGTTATACTGCGGCAGATTGGCCTGGCTGCGCGAAGCGTCGTAGCTATACGTCGCGTGCACGCCCCCTCGGCGGCCGCGATGATCGGATTAGATCCAGAACCGATCAATCCCCAGGCCCAGGCCAATGGTATCTGGCCTGGACCTGGTGATCGTTCCTGGTGAATGAGATCCTTCCCCTGCATGTGTAAATGTAAACACAGCAGGGGAAGTGATGTCATCTCTCCTCATGGAAGTATTTTTGTTCCAGAGAGAGGAGAGAAGACATCTCAGAGTAAGTGCACCAATACTACACTGACACCAGTTCATGTAGGTACACTTTCCATCCCCCAATCACCCGCCCAGTTAACCCCTTCACCCCCTGCCCTGTGTCACCCAGTGCAGTGTGCATATTTTTTTTGATCACTGTACTGGTGTCATTAGTGACAAAAATCAGCGTTAGGGTACTTAGTGTAGGCCCAGATAGGTCTAAGGACCCCCCTAACCCCCCTAATAAAGGTTTAACCCCTTGATCACGCCCTGTTACCAGTGATCACTGTATAAGTGTCACGGATGACGCTGGTTAGCTAGATTATTTTTTAAAGCATCACCCCCTGTATTTTACCTAAATAAAGGTTTAACCCCCTGATCACCCGGCGGGTGATATCAGTTAGGTTTTAGTGTCAGATAGGATCTGCGTTGCCCCAGGCAGCGTCAGATTAGTGCCAGCAGTGCTAACACCCACGCATGCACCATACACCACCCTTAGTAGTATAGTGTCTGAATGGATCGATATCTGATCTGATCAGATCTATACTAGTGTCCCCAGCTGTTTAGGGTTCCCAAAAACTCAGTGTTAGCGGGATCAGCCCAGATACCTGCTAGCACCTGCATTTAGCCCCTCCGCCCAGCCCACCCAAGTGCAGTATTGATTGATCACTGTCACTTACAAAACACAACATCCATAACTGCAGCATTCGCAGAGTCAGGCCTGATCCCTGCAAACGCTAACAGTTTTTTTGTAGCGTATGAAGCAGTCGCTGACAGTCAGGAGCTTTTTTTCCTGTGAGTCCCACTACTGTACCAGTAAATTTAGAGATCAAAATGTCAAATCAAAGGTACAGTAGTGAAGAGGCCTACACATTTCTGAGCATGACAGATAGTGAAGAGGAAGTCACTCATCTGTCAGATTCAGGCTCAGAATACAAACCGGTAGACAGCAGCGGCACCCTGACAGATAGCTCTGACGATGGAGTTGTGGTCCCTGCCAAGGTCAGGCGTACCCGACCCCGTTCTTCTGCTGTCGTTGAGGTGCAAGAACCGCAGGGCTCTCGTATGGAGCAGAGAGCCAGTACTAGTGCCACTCATCCTTCTGGTGAACTGGTAAGCACCAGCGGCCTAGTACATCCAGCACTGCATTAACACTTGGTGACGTGGCGAGTCCCATAAGTGCAGTTCAAGCTGGTGAGGTGGCTAGCACGAGTAGTGTCCCGCTGCCACCAAGAAGAAGGCAAACACAAGCCCGTCGAGCCCATAGTGCCCTTCCTGCTGCATTCGCCAATCCTAATTGGGAGCCCACCACTTCTGCGGCACCCGTACGTCCCCCATTCACTGGCCAACCCGGAATTCAGGCGGAAACAGTTGATTTTACGTTACTTGATTTTTATGCGCTGTTTTTCACGGAAGATCTCTATAGATCTATTGTGGACCAAAGCAATTTGTATGCTGGTCAATTAATCGCTGATAATCCCCTGTTGACGCTTGCCAGAGATTGGAGACCTATTACGGTCTCCAAATTTAAGACCTTCCTGGGCCTATCCCTCCTCATGGGCATAACTAAAAAGAGTGAGTTGCGGTCATATTGGTCCACTGACCCAATTCACCATATGCCCGTGTTCTCTGCCTCCATGACCAGGACACGATACGAGTAGATCTTGCGGTTCATGCACTTCAATGATAATGAACTCTGTTGTCCTCGGGGCTACCCTGGATTTGATCGGCTCTACAAAATTAAGCCCCTCGTAAACCACTTCAACCAACAGTTTGCAGCCTGGTTTACTCCCAATCAAGTTGTCTGTGTTGATGAGTCCCTGATTAAGTTTTCTGGCCGCTTGTCTATCAAACAATATCTTCACAGCAAGCGTGCCAGATAATGGGTCAAGATGTATAAGCTCTGTGACAGGGCAACAGGCTATACATATAGTTTTATGGTTTACGAGGGAAAAGATAGTCACGTAGAGCTGGAGAATTGCCCAACTACATAGGGAGCGCTGGTAAGATTGCGTGGGACTTGGTGTCACAATTATTCGGAAAGGGGTACCACTTGTACGTGGACAATTATTACACAAGCGTGACACTTTTTAGTCACCTTTTTGATTATGGAATTGGCGCATGTGGCACCGTGCGATCTAATCGCCGGAGCTTCCCCAAATGGCTTGTAGAATCCTGACTCCCGACTTAGACGGGGGGAGAGAGCTTGCTTGAAATATAATAATTTGTTAGCAGTGAAGTGGAGGGATTCACGGAATGTTTTCGTTCTGTCCTCCCTTCACGCAGATACGACAGTCCAAATTTCTACGGTAACTGGTGTTGTGGAGAAACCCCTTTGTGTCCACGAATACAACCTTGATATGGGAGGGGTGGACCTCAACGACCAGTTGTTGGCGCCGTACCTAATTACCCAAAAGGCCAGATGCTGGTATAAAAAAGTGTCTGTATATTTATTTCAACTGGCTCTGCTGAACGCTTTTGTGCTATACAAAGCTTCAGGACAGACTGGATCCTTCCTTAAATTCCAGGAAGAGATCGTCACAGCCCTTCTGTTTCCAGACGGTGCTATGGCCCACCTTCCCAACGCAAATGCAGTGAGCCGGCTGCATGAGAGGCATTTTCTGTATGTCCTCCCTGGTACCCCTACCCAAAAAACACCCCAAGGAAGATGTTGTGTCTGCAGAAAACGCGGATTTAGGCGTGACACCCGCTTTTATTGTCCCTCCTGTCCTGACCACCTGGTCTCTGCATCGGTGACTGTTTCAAATGCTATCACACGCTAGTTGAGTATTAGCGTAGGGTATAGCACTACACAGTCCTAAGGCACACTAACACAGGGTCTCAAAAGATGTGATGGCCATCTGCAACTTTCAGTTTACAGTTTTTATAAAAGTGAAAAAAGTGAAAAAAAACACACACACACACAAAAACACAAAAAATATGAAATAAAAAAAATCCAAAAATAGTGGTTTTATTTTTTTTCTCTCTCTCTCTTATGTTCTCTCTATACTGTCTGCTCTATTGTTCGTTCACTATTGTTCTATATCTATTGTTTTCTCTCTGTTTTATTTTTACTATATTTTATTGTATTTGCTTTGCAGGTATGGTATGTTCAGGGCTGGATTTCCCACAAGGCCACCGAGGCCAGGCCTCGGGGCGGCAGTGGTGCAGGGGCGGCGCCGCTCCTGCGGCGACTTCTCAGCCGCCCCTCACACTAACATAGTAGCATGCAGTGCACCCAGGCGCCAGAGAGGTGGGGGCGCTGAAGCGCCAGAGTGCTCCTCTGCCTCCTCCTCCTCTCTGTGTCCAGACTGAGGCGCAGGTCACTTTTTTCAAGGCTCAAGCCCGTCCCCCCTCCCTCCTCCTGTCAGAGAAGGAGAGCAGCCGCCGGAGATCGGAGCAGCTGGTCTCTGTGCTGTGCGGTGCGGTGGGGCGTCTGTACTAATGATGGGGGGGTTGTCCTGGGGGTTCTCTACTAATAGAGGGGGGGTTGTCCTGGGGGTCTGTACTAATGAAGGGGGGTTGTCCTGGGGGTCTCTACTAATAGAGGGGGGGTTGTCCCGGGGGTCTGTACTAATGATGGGGGGTTGTCCTGGGGGTTCTCTACTAATAGAGGGGGGGTTGTCCTGGGGGTCTGTACTAATGAAAGGGGGGTTGTCCTGGGGGTCTCTACTAATAGAGGGGGGGTTGTCCTGGGGGTCTGTTCTAATGAAGGGGGGGTTGTCCTGGGGGTCTCTACTAATAGAGGGGGGGTTGTCCTGGGGGTCTGTACTAATGAAGGGGGGGTTGTCCTGGGGGTCTCTACTAATAGAGGGGGGTTGTCCTGGGGGTCTGTACTAATGAAGGGGGGGTTGTCCTGGGGGTCTCTACTAATAGAGGGGGGGTTGTCCCGGGGGTCTGTACTAATGATGGGGGGGTTGTCCTGGGGGTTCTCTACTAATAGAGGGGGGGTTGTCCTGGGGGTCTGTACTAATGAAGGGGGGGTTGTCCTGGGGGTCTCTACTAATAGAGGGGGGGTTGTCCCGGGGGTCTGTACTAATGATGGGGGGGTTGTCCTGGGGGTTCTCTACTAATAGAGGGGGGGTTGTCCTGGGGGTCTGTACTAATGAAGGGGGGGTTGTCCTGGGGGGTCTCTACTAATAGAGGGGGGGTTGTCCTGGGGGTCTGTTCTAATGAAGGGGGGGTTGTCCTGGGGGTCTCTACTAATAGAGGGGGGTTGTCCCTGGGGTCTGTACTAATGAAGGGGGGTTTGTCCTGGGGGGTCTGTACTAATGGAGGGGGGTTATCCTGGGGGGATTTGTACTAATGGAGGGGGGGTTATCCTGGGGGGATTTGTACTAATGGAGGGGGGGTTGTCCTGGGGGGGGGTTGTACTAATGGAGGGGGGGGGTTGTCCTGGGGGGGTCTGTACTAATGAAGGGAGGGGTGGTTTGTCCTGGGGGGTCTACACCCAGGAAAGTACACCCAGGGCTCCAGAGAGAGAGGGCAGTGCTGAGGGAAAACCATTAGAGAGAGAACCCCGCTTCCCTGCGCCCCCAGAGGGAAAGCCACACAGCCTGGCGCCATGCCTGGCAGAGAAAGGAATGGAGTCATTGCAGGAATACAGATCTGGGTACTACCCAGCGGAGTCGCCACGGGCAATTCAGAGTGAGCTGCCTCCTGATCAGAGGAACCGTTGCTGTATCGCTGGGTCAGGTGAGAGGGCCGATCGGCCATTATCTACTAACGTCCATAAGAACTGCAGTCTCTGACCATCTCTTGTATCATGTCTGCAGTCTCTGACCATCTCTTGTATCATGTCAACAGTCTCTGACCATCTCCTGTACTATGTCTGCAGTCTCTGACCATCTCTTGTATCATGTCTGCAGTCTCTGACCATCTCCTGTATTATGTCTGCAGTCTCTGACCATCTCTTGTATCATGTCTGCAGTCTCTGACCATCTCCTGTACTATGTCTGCAGTCTCTGACCATCTCTTGTATCATGTTTGCAGTCTCTGACCATCTCCTGTACTATGACTGAAGTCTCTGACCATCTCCTGTACTATGTCTGCAGTCTCTGACCATCTCTTGTATCATGTTTGCAGTCTCTGACAATCTCCTGTACTATGATTGCAGTCTTTGACCATCTCTTGTATCATGTCTGCAGTCTCTGACCATCTCCTGTACCATGATTGCAGTCTCTGACCATCTCTTGTATCATGTCTGCAGTCTCTGACCATCTCCTGTACTATGATTGCAGTCTCTGACCGTCTCAGGTCTCATTAGTGTACGCTCTTCCTGTATTTTATTTATTGTTAAGAGATCATGGGAGGATCCTAGGGTAACGAAGACTTCTAAGGGGAGCATCTCTGTGTTTGAGTCGTTGCCATAGAAACATTTGTAAAGGGGAGGAGTTAGATGACCACGCCCATGTGGGGGCGCCAAAAATATTTCTGCACCCAGGCGTCTGTGACCTTAGGATCGGCCCTGGCAGCATGGCAGGTGCGGCAGGTCCGTGCCTTCTCTAATATCACTGCACTGCCCCCTCCCCACGCTGCCTGTCTTATTCACACAAAACATGAAGCGCGGCCGCTCTAGACAAAGGGCGGGACTTTTTAAGTTAAGAAGTGGGTGATTGGATGCTAGGCAGCGGGGCGGTAAAAGCAATAAATCACTCACTTTTAACGTAAAAAGTCCCGCCCGTTGTACAGAGCGGCCAGCCTCCATGTCTTGTGTGAATAAGGTAGGGTTCTTTGGGGAGGGGGGAATGCTGTGCTGTAAAGGAGTTATATATTGAGAGAGGACTGTGATGGGGGCTCAGTCTGTGATTGGGGGGGTCAGTCTGTGATTGGGGGGGTCAGTCTGTGATTTGAGGGGTCAGTCTGTGATGGGGGTCAGTCTGTGATGGGGGGTCTGTGATGGGTTTGGGTCAGTCTATGATGGGGGGGTCTGCTATGGGTCAGGTCAGTCTGTAATGGGGGGTCAGTCTGTAATGATGGGTCTGTAATTGGGGGGTCAATCTTTGATGGGAGGGTCTGTGATGGGAGGGTCTGTGATGAGGGGGTCTGTGATGGGTCGGTCTGTGATGGGGGGGGTCTGTGATGGGGGGGCCTGTGATGGGTCAGTCTGTAATGGGGGGGTCTGTGATGGGTCAGTCTGTAATGGGGGGGACTGTGATGGGGGGTCAGTCTGTAATGAGGGGTCTGTGATTTGGGGGGGTCAGTCTGTGATGGGAGGGTCTGTGATGGGGGGGTCAGTCTGTGATGGGTCAGTCTGTAATGGGGGGTTTGTAATGAGGCAGGGGGATGTGACATAAGGGGGGGCTAAGGACACTGATGTAAAAGGGGGTCGTGATGTAAAGGGGGGACTGAGGACACTGATGTAAAAGGGCTGAGCAGTGTGGTGCAAAATGCATACTGTTTCTATGCACTGCAACTGAGCTGTGGTGCATAAAAATGAATGAAATGTATTTGCATAAAGAACTATTTACGATCATCTTTGGGTCAAGAAAGACTGAACAGTTTAGCTTTACTTCCTATTGAGTCAGAACTTTTAAATACTTTGTCCTACGAGATATTATCGATGAGTTTGCCAAAAAAAAAAGTTAGAACTAAAAAATTGTAGGGAGTTTCTTACTGCTATAATCTTTAAAAGGCATTTTCTGCATTACAGAGTATTTTCAGTCTGTACAATTAAAGCCAGTTATTTTCAGTGTTTTCGTGTGTGGAGATATGTATTTAATTGCTCTATTGTAGCAGTCATCGATAAAGGGCGAGAATGGTGGTGTGTGTGCGTGTGTGTGTGTGTGTGTGTGTGGGGGGGCGGCATTGAAGGACTCGGCCTTGGGGCGGCAAAGGGAGTAAATCCGGGCCTGGGTATGTTATACTGTTATGTTGCTTTGCTTTATTGTTAACCATCATTTGCTTAGCAGGTATGCCATTCAGCTGCAGCACGGGTTTATTTGTCTTGACAGCAACAGCGTTTGCTCCCACGATACGTAAAGCTGTAACTGTAGTG
This sequence comes from Aquarana catesbeiana, assembly GCF_042186555.1. Classification (NCBI taxonomy): domain Eukaryota; kingdom Metazoa; phylum Chordata; class Amphibia; order Anura; family Ranidae; genus Aquarana; species Aquarana catesbeiana. The sequence continues at coordinate 220,970,329 of NC_133328.1, forward strand.
CTCTCGGAGGTGATTTCACCACCAAAGTTAAAAAAAAGAGCACATATGCCGAAGCATGGGGGCAGGGGTGAAGGAGCGATTTGCTCCTAACATTAGGGGCGGATTGCCTCCATGCTTTGGCATATATTTTTTAGGCACAGATTTCAATGTTTTATTTTTACTATGTTTTATTGTATTTGTTTGCAGGTATGGTAATTTTAATGCCGCGTACACACGGTCGGACTTTTCAGCTACAAAAGTCCGACAGCCTGTCTGACAGACTTTTGACAGACTTTTGGCGGACTTTTGACGGACTTTCTAACGACCGGACTTGCCTACACACGATCACACCAAAGTCCGATGGATTCGTATGTGATGACGTACACCGAACTAAAATAAGGAAGTTCATAGCCAGTAGCCAATAGCTGCCCTAGCGTCGGTTTTTGTCCGTCGGACTAGCATACAGACGAGTGGATTTCTGGGTCTGGCGGAGTTGCGACGTAAAGATTTGAAGCATGTTCCAAATCTAAAGTCCATCAGATTCGCAACTGGAAAGGTCCGCTGAAGGTCCGGTGAAGCCCACACATGATCGGATTGTTCGCCGGATTTGGTCCGTCGGCGTCCGTCAGACCAGTCCGGTCGAAAAGTCCGACCGTGTGTACGCGGCATTACTGTTAAGCCCTATACACACTATCAGATTTTCTGCTGATTTTTTTCCTTCAGATTTACCAAAACTGTATAATATGAGGTCAAACCACAGGAGTTTCAATTTCTATGCAATCAGACAGGCCCTTGCACTACATGGTTTTGGTAAATGTGAAGACAAAAATCACCGAAAATCTGATAGTGTGTATGGGGCTTTATACTGTAATGTTACTTTGTTTTATTGTTAACCATCATTTGCTTAGCAGGTACGCCATTCAGCTGCAGCACAGGGTTATTTATCTTGACAGCAACAGCGTTTGCTCCCACGATACGTAAAGCTGCGACTCCAGCGCCATTGGAGGTGATTTCACCACCACAGTTAAAAAAAAAGAGCATATGTGCCGAAGCATGGGGGCAGGGAAGGGGGGGGGGCGATTTGCTCCTAACAATAAGGGTGGATTGCCCCCATGCGTTTTATTTCTACTATGTGTTATTGTATTTGCTTTGCAGATATGTTATGTCTTACTGTTATACTGTAACGTTACTTTGTTTTATTGTTAACCATCATTTGCTTAGCAGGTACGCCATTCAGCTGCAGCACTGATTTATTAATCTTGACAGCAACAGCATTTGCTCCCACGATATGTAAACCAGTGACTCCAGCGCTGTAGGAGGTGATTTCACCACCACAGTTAAAAAAAAATGGTGCAGGTATGCCCATCATTAGAAGTGGGTGGATGAAGGGCGGTATTCTAATGGTGGGCATACCCACTGATCAATCTCTTTTTTACGTTCAGCCCACAGGCTGCATGAAAAAAAGAACATTACAATGTATGCACAACAAGGACCAGCGACATACTGGTATGTTGCTGGACTTTGAGTGGTTATATCAGAATGATGCCTGCAAGTTTAGGTATCATCTTGGTATCATTCTTTTCAGCCAGCGGTCAGCTTTCATGTAAAAGCAATCCTAGCAGCTAATTAGCCTCTAGACTGCTTTTACAAGCAGTAAGAGGAAACATCCCCCCCCACCATCTTCCATAGTATTCTCGGCCTCTCCTGTCCCAACAAGGAACTCAAGAATGCAGCCGCTGGTTCCGCCAGCTGATTATAGAGCTGATCAGAGACCAGAATGGTTTTGCCGGATATAAACAGCACCATTGGGAAGTTGGCAAAGTATTTTATCACACCAATCTTGGTGTGGTCAGATGCTTTGAGGGCAGAGGAGAGATCTAGGGTCTAATAGACCCCAATTTTTTCAAAAAAGAGTACCTGTCACTAACTATTGCTATCATAGGGGATATTTACATTCCCTGAGATAACAATAAAAATGAAAGATACAGTTTAAAAATAAAATAAAAAGCAAAATAAATAATAAAAAACAGCACCCCTGTCCCCCTGTGCTTACGCGCAAAGGTGAACGCAAGCGTCGGTCTGGTGTCATATGTAAACAGCGATTGCACCATGCATGTGACGTATCACCGCGAAGGTCAGATCGAGGGCAATAATTTTAGCAATGGACCTCCTCTGTAAATCTAAAGTGGTAACCTGTAAAGGCTTTTAAAAATGTATGTAGTTTGTCACCGCTGCACATTAGTGTGCAATTTTAAAGCCTGTAGTGTTTGGTATCCATGTACTCGGCATAAGATCATCTTTTTTATTTCATCAAACATTTGGGCAATATAGTGTGTTTTAGTGCATTAAAATGAAAAAGTGCATTTGAAAAATCCTGCATGAAAAAAAATTGCAACACCCACAATTTTAATCTGTAGGGCATTTGCTTTAAAAAAATATAATGTTTGGGGGTTCAAAGTAATTTTCTTGCAAAAAAAATAAATATTTTTTCATGTAAACAAAAAGTGTCAGAAAGGGCTTTGTCTTCAAGTGGTTAGAAGAGTGGGTGATGTGTGACATAAGCTTCTAAATGTTGTGCATAAAATGCCGAGTCACTTCAAAACCCCCCAAATGACCCCTTTTTGCAAAGTAGACACCGCAAGCTATTTGCTGATATTCCATGGACTCAACATGCCTATTTTATATTTTGCCACAAGTTGCGGGAAAATTACAATGTATATTGCTCAAACATGCCATGGGCATATGTGAAATTACACCCCAAAATACATTCTGCTGCGTCTCCTGAGTACGGGGACACCACATGTGTGAGACATTTTGCGTGCCTAGCCGTGTACAGGACCCCGAAAACCAAGCACCGCCTTCAGGCTTTCTAAGGGCGTAAAATGGTGATTTCATTTCCTCACTACCTATCACAGTTTTGGAGGCCATGAAATGTCAAGCTAGCACAAACCCCCCCAAATGACCCCATTTTTGAAAGAAGAGACTTCAAGCTATTTGCTGAGAGGCATGTTGAGTCCATGGAATATTTTATTTTGCCACAAGTTTCGGGAAAATCATTTTATTTTATTTTTTTACAGAAAGTTGTCACTAAATGATATATTGCTCAAACATGCCATGGGCATATGTGAAATTGCACCCCAAAATACTTTCTGTTGCTTCTCCTGAGTACAGGGATACCACATGTGTGAGATTTTTTGGGAGCCTAACCGCGTACGGGACCCCGAAAACCAATCACCACCTTCAGGCTTTCTATGGGCATAAGTTTTTAATTTCACTCCTCATTACCTATCACAGTTGCGGAGGCCATGAAATGCCCAGATAGCACAAAACACCCCCAAATGACACCATTTTGGAAAGTAGACACCCCAAGCTATTTGCTGAGAGGCATGTTGAGCATTTTGCAGATCTCGCTTTTTGTCACAAAGTTTTGAAAATTGAAAAAAGAAAAAAAAATACATTTTTCTTTTCTTTCTTCATTTTCAAAAACAAATTAGAGCTGCAAAATACTCACCATGCCTCTTAGCAAATAGCGTGTCTACTTTCCAAAATGGAGTCATTTGGGGGGGGTTTGTGCTATATGGACATTTTAGGACCTCCGTAACTGTGATAGGTAAAGAGGAGTAAAATCACCATTTTACGCCCTTAGAAGCCTGAAGGCGGTGATTGGTTTTCTGGGTCCTGTACATGGCTAGGCTCCCAAAAAGTCTCACACATGTGGTATCCCCGTACTCAGGAGAAGCAGAAGAATGTATTATGGGGTGTAATTCCACATATAACAATGGCATGTTTGAGCAATATATCATTTAGTGACAACTTTGTGCAAAAAAATTTGTCATTTTCCCGCAACTTGTGGCAAAATATAAAATATTCCATGGATTCAACATGCCTCTCAGCAAATTGCTTGGGTGGGCAACTTTCCACAATGGGGTCATTTAGGGTGGTTTTGTGCTATCTGGGCATTTCATGGCCTCCGAAACTGTGATACGTAGTGAGGAGTGAAATCAAAAAATTAGACCCTTAGAAAGCCTGAAGGCGGTGATTGGTTTTCGGGGTCCGGTCCTGTACACGGCTAGGCTCCCAAAAAGTCTCACACATGTGGTATCCCCGTACTCAGGAGTATCAGCAGAATGTATTTTGGGGTGTAATTCCACATGTGCCCATGGCCTGTGTGAGCAATATATATCATTTAGTGACAACTTTGTGCAAAAAAAAAAAAAGTTTGAAATTTTCCTGCAACTTGTGGCAAAATATAAAATATTTCATGGACTCAACATGCCTCTCAGTAAATAGTTTCAGGTGTCTACTTTTCAAAATGGGGTCATTTGGGGTGTTTGTGCTATCTTGGCATTTTATGGCCTTCGAAACTGTGATAGGTAGTGAGGAGTGAAATAAAAAAATTACGCCCTTAGAAAGCCTGAAGGCGGTGCTTGGTTTTCGGGGTCCTGTACGCGGCTAGGCTCCCAAAAAATCTCACACATGTGGTATTTCCATACTCCGGAGAAGCAGCAGAATGTATTTTGGGGTTTAATTCCACTTATAACCATGGCATGTGTGAGTAATATATCATTTAGTGACAACTTTGTCTAATTTTTTTTTTTTTTTGTAATTTTTCAATCACTCGTGACAAAAAAACAAATCATTCAATGGGCTCAACATGCCTCTCAGCAATTTTTTTGGGGTTTCTACTTTCCAAAATGGGTTAATTTGGGGGGTGGGGGTTTGTACTGCCCTGCCATTTTAGCACCTCAAGAAATGAGATAGGCAGTCATAAACTTAAAGCTGCGTAAATTCCAGAACATGTACCCTAGTTTGTAGACGCTGTAACTTTTGTGCAAACCAATAAATATACGCTTATTGACTTTTTTTTTTACCAAAGACATGTGGCTGAATACATTTTGGCCTAAATGTATGACTAAAATTGAGTTTATTGGATTTTTCTTCTAACAAAAAGTAGAAAATATCATTTTTTTTCAAAATTTGTCATTAGTAAATCAACCCCATTATTTATCAAACCCAATCTTCCAATTAGATTATGTTCTGGTGCATTTATTTATCTACAGGTTTAGCGCAATATCCTTTTTGGGAGGGCCATTTGTCATAATCCTCTATCCAAAAGAGGTGCTTTTTTTTAAAACCATATATTGCTCTGCTAATATTATTCATGGTCCTGTAGTGTGGAAATGCTGTGGCTTTAATGTTAAAGCATTAGTTTCTGTTTCCTTGTGTTTCTGTTAGTTTGCCTTGAGAGAAACCATGTCTATATACCTTTTCTAGAGTCATTAGACTACAGCATAGGTGTGTGCACAGCCTATTGCATTATGCCGCGTACACACGACCAGACTTTACGGCATACTTGGTTTGGCGGACCGGAGTCCGCCACACAATCCGATCGTGTGTAGGCTCCCGCAGACTTTTTCTCAAAAGTCCGCCGGACCTAGAAATGAAACATGTTTCAAATCTTTCCATCGTAAGTCCGCTGGACTCAGTTCCTGACGGAAAGCCCGTTCGTCTGTATGCTGGTCCGATGGACCAGATTCGACGCAAGGGCAGGGTACTGCATCTCACGCTCGCTGCAATAGGAAAAAACTATTGTCCTATTGCGGCGAGCGCGGGGCATACCAGGCCCTTAGGTCTGGTATGGACCCTTTCATGACTAAGCCTATTTTTGAAATTTGGTGTTTACAAGTTAAAATCCGTATTTTTTGCTAGAAAATTACTTAGAGTTCCCAAACATTATATATATATATATATATTTTTTTTTAAAAATCAAAACTTTTTATTTATTTATTTCCGATGCAGAAAATGATCATACAAAGATAGTACAGATTACCGTAAGGATTAAGGAAATCAAGGTCCAGCCAAAAAAAAAGGAAAAAGCAAAATTATACAGTGCAAATTTTCATACATCTGAATAAAAGTTTTTATACTGCATCTTTGTCTACTATTGACTAATACCAACAGGTGTTTAACATACCTAATATAAAACTGTAGGGTGTGATCCCCTCCCCTCTCCCCTTCCCCCCCCTCCATCTGCTGCACATTCTTCAAACTAAATTTGTAAGAGTCTATCCATCACAAGCTGTGGGGGGGCAAGAGCTGGGTCAGACAACCAAGGCTCCCATATTTTTTCAAATTTATTGCCAGCATTTCTATGACGGTAAGCTAATTGTTCCCTGATCAGGAGTGAGTTCACATGTGCAATCCATTGCTTTCCCGTTGGTACAGTGTGCGCCATCCAGTGTCGAGCTATAAGCTTTCTAGCTAGATACAATAGCCTGGTAAGCATAATGTACATTCCCCTCTGGTACATCTCCTCATCAATTGCACCTAGTAAACACACCAGAGGAGTGGAGGGCACTGGCACCTGCGCCAGCCGGGATACAATCTGTATGACCTCATTCCAGTATCTATTAAGCTTCGGGCACCGCCAGAGCATATGGATGAGGTCACCCTGATGTATTTTACATTTTGGGCACAGGGGTGAATCTCTCAGGCCCCAACCAAACAGTTTAGTTGGCGTCCGATAGGTTCTATGCAAAATAAACAGCTGCGACAACCTATGGGAAGCTTAAATGGATGTATTAGGGATTGATTCCAGTACCATATCCCATTGTTCATCATCGATGTCACCAATATCTATGACCCATTTAGCTCTGCATTTTAAGGAGGTATGGTCCTGATTGGAGGAGAGCAACACTGAATATATTGTAGATATCAGTCCTTTTCTAACATTCGCATGCAACAGTTCCCTCAGAAGTGGGGATGACGTTACAGACACGGGGATCACTCGACTCTGGGCCTGTAGGGCATGTCGAAGTTGTAGATACTGAAAAAAGCATCTATTGGGGAGTGCAAATTCCGAACATAATTGCGCAAAAGATTTTAATATATTCCCCACATATAACTGTGAGAAAAACCAAATTCCCTTACGCTTCCACAGGGTAAATCCCTCTAATTTATTAAGTTCTGGGTATCTTGGATTATCCCATAAGGGGGTGCACTCCAAGGGGCCGACATTATATATATTTTTTTAGCAGAGAATCTAGAGAATAAAATGGCGATTGTTGCAATATTTTTTATCACACGGTATTTGTGCAGCGGTGTTTTAAACGCAAATTTTTGGAAAAGTGACACTTTCATGAATTTTAAAAAATCCAAACAGTAAAGTTACCCCAATTTTTTTGTATAATGTGAAAGATGATGTTACGCCGAGTAAATAGATACCAAACATGTCACCCTTTATAATTGCACGCCCTCGTGGAATGGCGACAAACTACGGTACCTATGAATTTCCATAGGCGACGCTTTAACATTTTTTTACGGTTACCAGGTTTGAGCTACAGAGGAGGTCTAAGGCTATAATTATTGCTCTCGCTCTGACGATCGCGGCGATACCTCACATGTGTGGTTTGAACACCGTTTACATATGCGGGTGCGACTTCCGTATGCGTTTTCTTTGCTGTGCGAGCTTGCGGGGACAGGGGCACTTTAAAAAATTTATTTATTTATTTATTTATTTATTTAATTTATTTTTTTTATTTTAAAATTGTGTTTAAAAAAAATTTTTTTTTTTTTTTTTACTTTTATTGCTGTCACAAGGAATGTAAACATCCCTTGTGACAGTAATAGGTGGTGACAGGTACTCTTTATGGAGGGATGGGGGGTCTAAAAGACCCCCCATCCCTCCTTTACACTTCAAAGTATTCAGATCGCCGAAAATGGCGATTCTGAATACTGTGTACTTTTTTAAATTCTGCGCCATTGGCAGCCGAGTAAACGGGAAGTGACGTCATGACGTCGCTTCCGCGTTTACAACAAGAAGGCTGGAACGAAGCCGCTCACAGCTTCGTTCCAGCCCGCCCCCAGCTGCCGAAGATTCCCGGGAGGCCCGGTAACAGCGGCGGGAGGCGGCGGGAGGGGGGGGCTTTTAGCCGCATCGGTTGTTATACACGGGTAGCCGATCGCCCGCTGGAAACAACGGTACCGGGATGATGCCTGCAGCTGCGGGCATCATCCCGGTATAACCCCGGAAAGCCGAGTACGCATATCTGCGTACGGTCGGCAGGAAGGGGTTAAGGAGACCCCCCCAAAATCCATGCCAGGCCTTTATCTGAGCACGCAGCCCGGCTGGTCAGGAAAGGGGGTGGGGACGAGCGAGCGCCCCCCCCCTCCTGAACCGTACCAGGCCGCATGCCCTCAACAAGAAGACCCCCGAAGCTGGAAGAAGACCCCGCAGCTGTCTAATAAATTACTTTAAAAACCTGTGTAGTGTGTTTTTTTTATTGACACTTTTTCCCTAGGTGAATGGGTAGGGGTATCATGTACCCCATACTCATTCACATAGGGTGGGGGCCCCCTTATTAAAGTCGGCTCCCGGATTTCCGATAAGCCCCCCGCCCGCAGACCCCGACAACCAACGGCCAGGGTTGTCGGGAAGAGGCCCTTGTCCTCATCAACATGGGGACAAGGTGCTTTGGGGTGAGGGGGCCGCAGGGCGCCCCCTCCCCCAACCCCCCCCATGTTGAGGGCATGCGGCTTGGTACAGTTCAGGAGGGGGGGCGCTCGCTCGTCCCCACCCCCTTTCCTGACCGGCCGGGCTGTGTGCTTGGATCGGGGTCTGGTATGGATTGTTGGGGGGGCCCCACACTGTTTTTTCGGTGTAGGGGGTTCCCCTTAAAATCCATACCAGACCTAAGGGCCTGGTATGCCGCCCCGCGACGGGGCCCACAAGGTGTCTTCCTTTTCTAGTCCCGTCGTACCCGAGTCACGTTCAAAATGAACAGACTTGGCCGTGTGTGGGCAAGTCCGTTCATTCTGAAAGTCCGCCGTAACTCCGGCGAAAGTCCATCGGGAAGACCGGCGGACCTAATCTGCCGGAAAGTCCGGTTGTGTGTAGGTAAGTCCGTCCGTTCAGAAAGTTCGGCGGTAGTCCGCCGGAAGTCCGGCAGGAAGAACGTCGGACCTAGTTTCCCAGAAAGTCCAGTCGTGTGTACGCAGCATTAGAGTGTGTAGCCCAAAGCTCAAACACATATGCGTGTGTGTGTGTGTGTGTGCATGTGTATATAAACTGATAGTGTCAGTAGAACAGTGGAAGGAGTCAGTATTTTTTTTTTAATTTAATATTATTATTTGCTTTTTCATTTTTTTAGGAGCCCCGTTAAGGGGCTTAGGTGAAATATCAGGGGTCTAAATAGGGGAAATCTGCAACAAATGGGGTGATTACGGTGTGCCCAGGCGTACCTTGCACACCTATGGACTACAGGTTATTCTGATGAGGAAGGTTCTGTGGGCTATGTTTATGGCTGACTATACTCCAAAAAAATAATAGATGATTTGGATAGGAACCAGGGCTATTTTTCTCAGAGAATAGGTGCAGGTACTCCCTCTTCCGAGTCACCTGTTATCTACACCCCTACCCACCTTTGTGCACTGTCCCTACCTACTGCCCAATACTGCCCCTTTTAGAGAATACAGAGTCAAGTATAATTTTGTGGAGTTAAAGCGGGGTTCCACTCAAATTTTTAACTTAATCTTACCCCCTTCAGTTAATTGCATAGATGTTCAAATGCCGCACGAAAATTTTTTTTATCGCTGTAATTACCTTTATATTGTACTTTATTGTGGCACTTCCTGTCTCTCCTCCCATGGGAGCAGGCGTGTTTATTGCCTTTCCCCGGCGCCGCACTGTCTCCTGGGAGCTTAGTGTCAGGCTTCCCAAGATTCAGTGCGGAAACAATGATCATGCGCGTGAACAAGCTGTGAATGAACAGCATTCACCGCATCCCAGAAATCAATGCTTGTGGGCTTCACATGCCCACAAGCAAGATGGAAACAGCCAGCATCACATTTTATAAGTTATCCTTCAGTACGAAAACAGACAGAGGTGGAAATATTACACCCAAACTGTGAGTATTATTTTGGGATTAGCAAAGTGTCTCAATGACCTAAAAAAAAAAAAAGATTGGTTGCCGGATTCCCGCTTTAAGAAATTTGTATGGAAATTGTTAATGATAACAAGAAAGAGAAGTAAAATGGATCCCCTGCAGGCAGCATTAATAGAACCCTCTGCAACAATATATCCCCAAACAACAGTAGATCCACTCCAGCAACAATAGACCCCACCAGCAACAATAGATCTCCCAGCAGCCAGCATCAAAAGACCCTCCAGCATACCCCAGCACCCTTTACCGTTACATACAGTACATTCAGTGCTGGAGGTGTTGAAACTGTGTTCCCCCATGTTCCCGCTGTATCACTCATTGGATTGCTTTAATATATACATTTCTCCAATGGAGGTATATTTTAGCATTAGTTGATATCTCTATTTTGTATGCAAGAATATAACAAAAGTGTGACTATTTGTCGCTCTCATCTGTATTCCCCAATAATTTATCAGTTCTACTGCATGAAGAATCTATCAGGGGAACATAACATGTCATATGGCTTTGTTTTGGCTGCAGCCTTTAGGCAGAAGTGGAAATACCACTGGATATCCCAAGAGATGTAGTAAATCAGCATGTGATTCACCTTTCCAGCATCCATGCAAAACTGAAATCTCAGCTGACTTTCCTGCTTTGTGGAATATGCGTATTACAGTCTTTTTTGCTGTGATCACCATGTATATATTTGTTTTAACATTACAATAAGTATTCTGTGTTAAATAATTAGTGTTGCACTCAGTTGAACATGCTATTACCTGTATGTTGTTAATACAAGTAGAAATATATAAGCCTTTTGTGTGTTTCGTGACACTAAAGTGAAAAATCCTTGGCATCATAAATGGGATGCAGACAATTGGCAGCAAAATATAAAGCTCTAGGGTACGAGTCTGTACCAGAAATGCAATTCTGCATAAAATATAGTGGGCTATGAGGGTCATTTAAATATCATTACATATCAGTTAATTGTGAAAAACAGAATTCACTGTAGTCACTTATTTGACACAGTGTGGTATTTGCAAACAATCTCAAGGTGCCTTTTATTGTGGGGGAAAAACAGCTGAATATTTCCAACCATGCAAACATCTTGACAATCCTTGTTGCTGGGACTGTTTTTGTGTGCTGCCTCTAGTAATTTAACGTCTGCTAGTGCATACTTTTAAGTGAAATAACTAAACAAATTTTCCTTTTCTCTACAACTGTAAATGGGACACGAAAATGAAACATCAAAAGTGCAAATTTTAAAGACTTATATGCAAGTTATTGCCATAAAAAGAGTTTGGGGACCCGGGTCCTGCCCCATGCGTCAATGCAAAAAAAAGTTTTAAAAACGTCCGTTTTTTTCGGGAGCAGTGATTTTAATAATGCCTAAAGTGAAACAATAAAAATGAAATATTCCTTTAAATATCGTGCCTGGGGATTGTCCTTAGTATGCCTGTAAAATAGCGCACTTTTCCCGTGTTTAGAACAGTACCACAGCAAAATGACATTTCTAAAGGAAAAAAAGTAATTTAAAACTGCTTGCGGCTATAATGTATAGTCAGATCCTGGCAATATAGATAAAAATCATTGAAAAAACGGCATGGGTCCACCCCCAGTCCATTACCAGGCCCTTTGGATCTGGTATGGATATAAAGGGGAACCCCACACCCAAATTAAAAAAAAAAAAACTGCGTAGGCGTCCGCCCAAAATCCATACCAGGCCCTTTAGGTCTGATATGGATATTAAGGGGAACCCTGCGCCAAAATAAAAAAAAATGGCGTAGGGGTCCCCCCAAAATCCATTCCAGACCCTTATCTGAGCATGCAACCTGGCAGGCCACAGGAAAATAGGAGGGGATGAGAGAGCACCCCCTCTCCTGAACCGTACCAGGCCACATCCACTCAACATGGGGAGGATGCTTTGGGGTCACCAATTCATCTTCAATCACAGCGTCCATAACGTAAATAGGTGACCCCGTCCCCTCTGACATTATGTGACGCCACGTAACATCAGAGGGGGGCGGGGTCACTCGTTTACATCACCAGGTGGCCCCGCCCTCAGCTATATAACAGCTGTCATCACGAAGACGCTTCAGTCAGCGGGAGCCTCCCATGGAGGCGGAGTTTTTTTCCGTCTTTTTTTTATTGGGTCGCCCGACGCTGTGATCGAAGATGAATGGACATCGCGGGACAGTTTTTTTGTTTTCTTTTTTAATAAAGGACTTGTCCCAAATTGTCTCTTGTCATTTTAAAACATTTTGACACTTTGTTTGGTGAATATGTAGGGGTACAATGTACCCCATACCCATTCACATAGGGGTGGGTGGGATCTGGGGGTCCCCTTGTTAAAGGGGGCTTCCAGACTCTGATAAGCTCCCCGCCCGCAGACCCCCACAACCACCGGGCAAGTTTTGTGGGGATGAGGCCCTTGTCCCCATCAAAATGGGGACAAGGTGCTTTGGGGTGACCCCAAAGCACCCTCCCCATGTTGAGGGCATGTGGCCTGGTACGGTTCAGGAGGGGGGCGCTCTCTTTCCCTGCGGTCTGCCAGGTTGCGTGCTCGGATAAGGGTCTGGTATGGATTTTGGGGGGACCCCTATATCATTTTTTTTTAAATTTTGGCTCGGGGTTCCCCTTAAAATCCATACCAGACCTGAAGGGCCTGGTATGAATTTTGGGGGGACCCCTACACCATTTTTTTTAAATTTGGGTGCGGGGTTCACCTTAATAATTATACCAGACCCAAAGGGCCTGGTAATGGACTGGGGGGGGGGACCCATGCCGTTTTTTTCCAATGATTTTCATCTATATTGCCGGGATCTGACAATACATTACAGCCACGAGCAGTTTTAACCACTTCCGGACCAGCCCCCGCAGTTTTACTGCGGCAGGTTGACTCGGCTGGGCAAATTGACGTTACCTTACGTTGCTTCGCCTTTTGGCCACTAGGGGCTCGTGTATGTGCCCACAGCGTGTGCCCGGAGCCGATGCGAGTGCCCGGTGGGCGCAATGACCACTGGGCACCCGCGATCGCTTGTGACAGAACGAGAACCCAGGATCTGTGTGTGTAAACACACAGATCCCGGTTCTCTCAGGGGAGAGGAGACAGATTGTGTGTTCATATAAAGTATGAACACCCATCTCTCTCTTCCCCTAGTCAGTCCCATCCCCCCTACATTTAGAACACGCCTAAGGAACACAGTTAACCCCATGATTGCCCCTTAGTGATAACCCTTTCCCTGCCAGTGACATTTATACAGTAATCAGTGCATTTTTATAGCAATGATCACTGTATAATTGTCAATGATCCCAAAAATGTGTCAAAAGTGTCCAATTTGTCCGCCGCAATATCGCAGTCCCGGTAAAAATTGCAGATCACCGCAATTACTAGAAAAAAAAATAATAATAATAAAAATGGCATAAATCTATTCCTATTTTGTAGACGCTATAACTTTTGTGCAAACTAATCAATATACGCTTATTGCAATTTTTTTTACCAAAAATATGTAGAAGAATACATATTGGCCTAAACTGAGGAAAACATTAGTTTTTTTGAAAAAAAATGTGTGATATTTATTATAGCAAAAGTAAAAGATATTGTGTTTCTTTTCAAAATTGTCGCTCTTCTTTTGTTTATAGCGCAAAAAAATAAAAACCGCAGAGGTGATTAAATACTACCAAAAGTAAGCTCTATTTGTGGGAAAAAACTACGTCAATTTTGTTTGGGTACAGCGTCGCACGACCGCGCAATTGTCAGTTAAAGCGATGCAGTGCCGTATCGCAAAAAATGGCTTGGTCATTGAGCAAATATTCCGGGGTTGAAGTGGATAAATTAAATTTTTTTCCTTTACAAATGTCACTTTGCTGCTCTCATTCATAAAACTATGTACGGCTGCCGTGTAACCATAGTGTGGGGCATGGACCCTGAGACATGATTGGCCAAAGGCACCCTGCCTTTGGCCAATCATGGCTCTCACAGCAGAGCACACTGTGATTGGCCAAAGCATGCAGGTCAGGTGCATGCTTTAGCCAATCAACAGCCGTCAATGCACTGCGATCTCGCAGTGCATTGACGGTCTTGGCGTTCATATAAGGCTCGTTCCGCGGGTGCTCAAATTTCCCGCGAACGCCCCATAATGTTCAGTATTCGGTGAGTGGGCAAAAACACCCAATGTTCGAGTCGAATTTACGTTCGATTCGAACCGCGGGCTCATCCCTACCAGCCAACCACACTGATTCAGCCTCTGTACAGAAAAAAGTGAAGTTGGTGCAAATTGTTATGAGATACTGTAGCTGAAGTTGATGTCAGAATAAGAGCAACCACAAACCTATAATACAATTGCAGTTATTCCATTTTCACTGATAAATTTCAACTGTAACTTACAGACACATGTTAATAGTACAGAAGAACAGACGTTTTGCGTGAGCTATGGTATCGCTTCAAATGGGAGAAAAGCTCTAACTGAAAAGGGGTCCGTGTCTTTTGGTTACTTAGAAATGGTATCATATAGCTGAGGAGATGTTTCCTGGGCTGTGCCCTAGTTACCTTTAAATTATATGGGGGTTATATGGGGGGGGGGGGGGGGCAAATGAAGACAATTGGTTTCTTATTTTTCCTTTATTCTCTGAAATTCAGACAAAATTTACTCATTTGAGTCTAATCTAAAAAGGTTTGATTTGCACACTACCCAAGAATGTTTGATTTTTTATTTTTTTATAGGGACAGTTTAACATTATACACCTGGTAACAGGTCAAGTATAATTTTGAAAGCAATGTTTTTTAAGGGGAATTGTAATCCTTAAGAGGAACTCCAGTCAAAAAGCTAAATATACAATTAAAATTAACAATAAATATATGTCTTTTTCCTGCCAAAGGATTGTAATTCTGTACAGCCAGGCAACACACTTACTTTTTGGTGGAACAATGCAGCTTGCTATGTCTACTCTGTTTAATGGGCAATGAAACAGTATTAATGAACAGGAAAGCAGAAAAGCAGGAAGATATTGCAATAGATATTTTGTGAAGGGATATTTTTCTATTAAATACACACATTTTGCAAGCTGTTTGATAGCAGAAACAGAACATCTCATTTAAAATACATCAGCATATGTCTGGGAGGGGTTGTTGGAATAACAGTATAATATTGAAACTTTCCAGTTGTAAAAAGGTGTCTTAGATTATTGTGGGGCTAAATGTATGAATGTAGGCAAATCCCTGTTGGACAATCAGCAGGACCATGTCTCAAAGGCTTGGGGATACCTATTTCAGTCACATGCAGCCAGGGTCTCCATCATGTAGATCTCATTCGGGATTTGTGCAAACTTGGACAGGTGAATGATGGTGATTTCCATTGTCTACAGACAGGGCCGGTGCTAGACTATTTTGCACCCTAGGCAAGACCAGCTACTTGCGCCCCCCCCCCCCAAAAAAAATTAAAACTACCATTTTAAAAACAGTAGAAAATATTAAAACTTCTAAATATGAAACTGCAACATTTCTTTTCATTTGCAAAAATTCATGCCATAAGATGTCAAAGAGAGAGCCCGATCCAGCAAAAAAAAGAAGAAGAAAACAGCCCAATCCAGCAGAGACAGCCAAATCCAGCAAATCCAGTTCGCATGCTGCACGTGCCAAGTCAGCCAGGAACTCGGCACTGCACAACACTAATCACAAGCAGTGAGACATTTCCCGATGTGCGGCTGCAGAGATCGGGAAATGTCTCACTGCCCGTGATTAGCGCAGCGCATTGCCGACTTCCTGGCAGGCTCGGCACGTGCAGCATGTGAACACGCCAGAGCTCATCCTTAATCCCCATATAACAAAGAGACAGCCCAATCCAAAGAGACAGCCAAATCCAGCAAAGAGACAGTCCTGTCTAGCAAAGAGACATCCAAATCCAGCAGTGTGGAAGGTGGGGAAAGGGGCAGTGTGAAAGGTGGCGGAGAGTGTGACAGGTCGGGGGTGATAGGTGGGGGGCAGTGTGTACAGTGTGTAACAGGTGGGGAGGTAGTTTGACAGGTGGGGGGGCCAATGTGACAGGTAGGGGGTGATAGGTGGGGGCAATGTGTACAGTGTCTAACAGGTGGGGGGCAGTGTGACAAGTGGGAGGCCAGTGTGACAGGTGGGGGGTGATAGGTGGGGGGCAGTGTGTACGGTGTGTAACAGGTGGGGGGGTGATAGGTGGGGGCAGTGTGTACAGTGTGTAACAGGTGGGGGGGCAGTGTGGCAGGTGGGGGGGCCAATATGACATGTGCTGTCCCAGGGCTCAAGTGAGCATCAAGTAGAGGCAGGAGGATGGCGTCCGTATGGTCACCTGTCAAGTGTTCCCGCCCTGGGGCAGGAGGGCCTCCCCCATTATTGGGAAGGGATTCCCACACTTCTCTCGCTCCTCCCTTGGGTAAACAGTAACAAACGGCCCGGGAAGTGAAGGCAGACTGGGGGCGGAGCGGACCGCCCACAAACATGCCGCTCTCTGTGTGTGTGTGACCGCCGTGGTAGTGTGCTGTCACCATGCGTGCCCTCCGCATGCTGGACTATGGAGAACGAGGTACTGATAAGCTCCCGGCAGAAAGTAGGGAAACCAGCGGCCCTGGCTGCGCCCTAGGCGGCAGTGCACCCTAGGCAGTTGCCTAGTCCACCTAGTGCTGGCGCCGGCCCTGTCTACAGATTATCAGTCTATCACCCAGAGGACAAGTACACAAAATGCTTTTCATGATTCCCTCTCTCTGATCACTACCTTATTAGTTTCACTCTCTCCCTCTCCTCCACCACTCCCTCCAACCGCCTAAAAGTTACCCGCAGAAACCTACATCATCTCAACCCTTCTCTTCTCTACTCTGCTACCGACGACCTCTATGACAAAATCTCACCCTTATCCTGCACCGACCTAGCCACTTCTGTCTACAACGCTTCACTTCTAGCCTCACTGGACTCACTGGCCCCCCTCACTACACACAGAATCAGGCCCGACCTCTTCAACCTTGGCAAACAGATGATACTAGAAGTCTGAAAAAACATAGTCGTGCTCATGAGTGCCTGTGGCGTAAGACTAATGCCCCGTACACACGGTCGGATTTTCCGATGGACAATGTCCGATCGGAGCGTGTTGTCGGAAATTCCGACCGTGTGTGGGCGCCATCGGACATTTTCCATCGGATTTTCCGACACACAAATTTGGACAGCAGGAGATAAAATTTTCCGACAACAAAATCCGATCGCGTCAATTCCGACCGTGTGTGGCCTGTTCCGACGCACAAAGTGCCACGCATGCTCAGAAGAAATTCCGACACGGGACAGCTCGTTCTGGTAAACTTAGCGTTCGTAATGGATAAAGCACTTTCGTCACGCTGCAATGTTCAAAATGGTTTAATACAGCGCACTCTCTTCTTCTTTATAATGTGACAAGAATTAAGTCGTTTTGATGCTCATATTCACACACACTTCTCACAAAGTTTTTTCGTTACTATTTATCGGGATTCCCTCAATATATTTTGATTTCTCACATCTGACAACATATTTTTTTGTTTTTGTTTTTTTACTTTAATGTAGAATCTTTTTTTGTGTTTCTCTTTTTATTTTTTTTTTTTTTTGGTGATTTTGATTTGTACTCCCGAAAATGTTTGTGTGTTTTTTGTGACAAGTTCCCACAACACCATTGATATGTTGTTCTATTTAATCTGTAGGAGATTGTTTGGTGTTGTTGTCCCTTGTTAATTTCACATTGTACTTTAGAAATGTACCTGAATCGTCACCAACAAACTGTCCTTTTTGGATGAAAACACACACAGGAGAGTAGAATTTACCGAAAAATATTTTATTAAGGGGTCACAACTATAAACAAAGAGGGAGGCAACGCTGGAGAAACTGCAGAATTGGGCGAAGCCTTGGACCCCCGGGGCAGACATCAATTATTTAAAAGCAAAATTGGTGGCCTGAGGAGTCCTTATCTAAGGGAGGGCAGTCTGGTCCAGAAGTCCCAGAGATCCGGAAAGCAGCAGATGACATCTGTATCCCCAGGCTGTGGTCATACAAGAGACTGCAGCTTTTGTCAGACCAGACTGAACCCAGGGCCATCACTCTTTGGTCTTCCTTCCACGCTTCCTTACAGGCTTTGGCTGTGGTGGTGGAGTTGTGGCAGCAGGAGGAGGAGGAGGAGGAGGAGGATCGTCCCTCTCCATGACATCCGTCTTGTGTGTCAGTTCCCCACTCTCCCCCTTACGTAGGACTTTATAAATCAGGTCCTCAGAAATCTTGCGTTGGCCCTCCTGCATGCCCTGCAATTTGGTGGCAGCCATGCAGGCAAAGGCCTCTTCAGGACTGGGGAAGGCTCTGAGGGACGCCGAAGCCTCCTGGATCAGCCTGTACGCTGAATCCTGCACAGGACTGGGAGTGGCCTTCCTGGCCCTTTTATATGGCAGGCGGAGGGGAGGGACCTGAGACTCAGTCAGGCTGCGACTGGTCCCTGGCTTCTCTTGGCTGACACTAAGCCCCGCCTCCTCCTGGCTGCCACTAATCCCCGCCTCCTCCTGGCTGACACTAATAATCCCCGCCTCCTCCTGACTGCCACATTCCACACCCTCCTCCTGGCTGAGGTCTTCCTGTGTATGAAAAAGGGACATAGTTTTAGTATTGTTTTCATCAATCACACACAATTTTCACCTCCTGACTGCTGCAAATTCAATGTTAACAAATATAACAGACTATCCTTCTGAGCCCAGCATTTTGCATTCTTGTCCCAATTTTGGGTGCCCACTACTGTCTATTGATATGTAAAACACTTTTTTCAAGCAGCAATTAGTGTTCAATAATAACATCTAGTAAACATCATTTATTTATTGACCAGAAATCTGTAGAAGAATGCTATACCTGACTCAAGCTGGGCTCCTCCACTTCTTCCTGGCTGGAAGGCCCAGGTTGGACATCAGAAGCCTCAGCTGGTATGGAAGGAAGAGTGGAAGGAAGAGTGGAGAGGGATTCCCTGACTTCAGTGTGGTCTGACAGAAATCGCAGTCTCTCATAGTACCACAGCCTGGGGACATAAACGTCATCTGCTGCAGCTCCGGACCTCAGGGAATCCGTGACCTTCTTGCGCTCCCTAAGATAAGTGCTCCTCAGGCCACCAATTTTAGCTTTCAAATAGGGGATGGTTGCTGTGGGGACCACCGGCTTCACCAACTCCAGCAGTTTCTCCAGCGCTGCCTGCCTCTTCTGTTTGTGGTTATAGTGGGGGTGTCTCACCTGCCACAGACAGGGCAGCTCTCTGTACTTGTCAATAAACAGGGGCAGGAAATTGTGGTCGTTGAACCCATCCATTTTCTCTGCAAGACACAACACAAGACAAACCCTAATGTCAGGCCAAACTCCCCTAATCTTGTTACAATATAGGCTTCCATTTCGAAGCAGTATAGGCCCAAGTTTAGATCCTACCTTCGTTAGCACGATCGGCATCTCCGATGCTCCTTCCTCCGCTCACAGATCATACGTAAGACGCGCGCGTTACGATTTATACACACTGCGCATGCGTATAACTCCGCCCGCCCCTGACGTTCTTTCTATTCTATTCCCCGCCCCTTTTCGTTCGGCGCAGTGGAGGAAGAGCACATGGCGGATAGACAGCAGGATCGTGCTAAGTACAGCAACGAGGAGGAGGGGGAGGAAAGGCCGGAGCCTGAAACATCCCGATCCAGAAGGAGATTAAAGGACTCAAATATGTCCTTTGGGGAGATGTTGGAAATGGTGGACATCCTGAAGAAGGCCGACTATGATGGAAAGTATGGACCTTACCCCAACCCCAATGTCCGAAAGGCCAAGATCATGGCGAAAGTGGTCAGGAGTCTGCACCGGAAATTCGGGGTACGACGATCGAAAGATCAGCTCAGGAAGCTGTGGTCGGACCTGAAATTACGAGAACATGAGCAGTACATAAAGATCCGGAGAGTGCTGCAAAAAAGTAAGTAGTTGTGCTGTGTTCCTATTGTTCTTGTGTTTATTACGTTCGTGCTGCTCCATGTGCTTTTAGGAACTGTTGTACAGTTTAAAATGGCAACTTTCATGTTCATGGGCACATTATTCGTTCGGATCACACATTTTTTTTTCGGACTATAAAATACCATTGTTTAGCCCATATGCATTTGGCCACCATTTTGAGGCCCTATACTTGTCTTCAAAGAATTGGGTTGTGTAGATGGCTTTGTTACTAGAATGAAATGCAAACTAGATTGTGTGTAAGGAGAGGACACTGAGCAGCTGTTTTCACATCTGGACACTGGAGCACTAGTGTGGGACACAAGAACACCATTTTTATTAGGGGGGCCACACAGGTGCTCCAGTGTATACTATAGGGGGGGCTACATCTGTGAAGCTTGTACCAAACAGGTAAAGTATTGCAGCTTGACAAAGGACACTAAAAAAGCTACATCTTGGAACTCTGCTAAAATAGACAATTGTACCCCACTTCCAAGCAATGTTTCATCTTTATAGTTCTGCCATCAAATATCTGTGTGCTAATTATACCATTTTTGTTTTACATAGGGGAGAAAAGACTCGGAGGACACCCCTCATCCGAGGAGAACAGAGCCCCCCCCCCTCTAGAAGAAGGGGAAATCCCACCAACACAAGATGAGCAGGAGGAAGAAGACGTGGTGGAACTAGTCACCACAACAGGTGAGTGTCTGCGACCACAGGCTCAGATAAGAGATGGATGGCGGCATTTTTTTTAGACCTAATTTATTTTGTGTTTCCTCTCTTTTTAGGTGATCGTGAGGTTGTGGATCCAGATCCTTTCACATCCGAAAGTGCCCAGATCCTGATCGGGGAGATCATGGGGTGTAATTTACAATTGGAAAACATCAAGCAAAACATCAATGATGTTATTCCCAAATATAAAAACATCATTGATGTTTTGGGGCGAGTTTAAAGCCCCTCCAAATCACTTTCTTCTTTTGTCTGCTACAATGTGCTAAATGTTTTTGTGATTTTGCACAAAGCCAAATTTGGAGGATGCACACAATGTGTCAACATGTGCTATCTGCCATCACGGGAGATCAATGGACGCGTTTTGGGGGTGCAACCCCTTCCTCAATTATAAAGTAGCGGTGAGGAAGGGCTTTCTCCCCCAAAACACGTCCCTTGATCCCCCCTGATGGCAGATAGCACATGTTGACATTGGGAAATTTGTGTGCATCTTCCAAATTTGGCTTTTCCAGGGGTGATTTCCCCCCATCTGAACGCAATATCAAACACAGTTCCTAAATACTCATGTCTGATATTGCCTTCAAGTTCTACCAAATGTGAACTTTGTAAGATCAAGATTTGTGTCTTTCTTGTGGGTTGTACACAGGCCTGTTTTCTATAAAATGCACATTTTGATTTTGGATAATGACACCACAAAAATTGTTATACAACAAACATGTTGGTTTGTCAGAAAAACCTTTGGTAAATGCACATGTGATTGTGCAGGTATTAAAAAGATTGCTCATCAAGAATGTGTGGATTATTGTCTCAACGCTACAACACTTTTGGGGTGATGTAATTGTTGTTTTATGAGAAAATGGGGGTAATTTCCTAAGGGGAAATCCACTTTGCACTACAAGTGCAGTTTCAGTGCAGTTGCAAGTGTACTTGTAGTGAAAAGTGTCTTTGCATTTAGTAAATAACAGCCAACAGTGCTTTGTATAAGGTTACACAATCACAACATTTTCTGCACTCCACACATTTCTGTCAGGGTCAGCTAAAACAAACACAAGCAGTAAATGTCCACAAAGAAGAGCCTGGGGGGAGATGCCTGTCGAGAACTTGAGGTCCTGTAGGCTTCTCCCTGTGGCCAAATACCGCAGGGTAGCGACCAACCTCTGCTCCGGAGTGATGGCTTGCCTCATGCAGGTATCCTGCCTGCTAATATAGGGGGTCAGCGAAGCCAACAAACGGTGAAACACGGGGTCCGTCATCCTGAGAAAGTTCCTGAAATCATCAGGATTATTCTCACGGATCTCACGGAGCAAAGGCATATGACAGAACTGGTCACGCTGAAGCAACCAATTCTTGGTCCATGAACTCCTCCCCACCCTGTTCATGGACTGGACTTGTGTCAAGGTCAGGACCCCAACACCAAGCCCCCGCACAGCACGAACTGTACGAGGAGTACGCATACGAAACATGGCTAGAAAACGGTCGGCTGCTCAGAACGAAGTAACAGAACGCACTGAAGAACAGCAAGGCCTGTGAAGAGCGACCTGAAAAACAGCAACGAGCGGACAAGATCGCACAGAAAACTCCGATACGAACTGACTGCACGCACTGAAGAGCAAATACAAACCCACAAGCACAAACTGAACGGCAGAAAACGATCTGAAAGCCACGAGTCTGAAAAAGCGCGAATCGTCTCTCACCAAACTTTTACTAACACGAGATTAGCAAAAGGAGCCCAAAGGGTGCCGCGCTTGGTTCTGAACCGGCCTTTTCTAGTCTCATCGTACGTGGTGTACGTGACCGCGTGGTTGTCGATCGGAAATTCTGACAACTTTGTGCGACCGTGTGTAGGCAAAACAAGTTTGAGCCAACATCCGTCGGAAAAAATCCTAGAATTTTGTTGTCGGAATGTCCGAACAAAGTCCGACCGTGTGTACGGGGCATTAGTCTCAGAAAGATTTCAACCAATATAAATCTGCCCTCCAAAAATACAATTCCAGCCTCCTCACTGCCAACAGACCTATTTTATCACTCTCAATAGAAGCTTATCTTCCCTTCCCTGTCAACTCTTCTCTACCTCCAGCTCTCTACTTTCTCCTCCACTACCTCCACCCACCAACTCACTCACTGCCCAGGAGATCGCCAATCACTTCAAACAGAAGATTGATACAATTCACAAGGAGATTCAGATACCCTCCACGCTTTACACTTCATGCCCACAGGTATAATCATCACTGCCCTCTTTCAACCCCACCACTACAGACAAGGTTGCTAAACTACTTCCTAACGTCCATTTACCACCTGGCCTCTGAATCCTGTTCCCTTGCAAATGCTACGTTCACCCTCTGGCTCTATTCTACAGTCTTTAACCCACATCTTCAATCTCTCCCTCTCTTCTGGCATCTTCCCCAACTCCCTAAAACATGCACTTGTCATCCCCATACTTAAAAAGCCCTCACTGGACCCATCTTAACAACCTACACCCCATCTCATTGCTCCCCTTTTTATCAAAACTCCTTCAATGTCTGGTCTACAACCGACTGAGCATCCACATTGCTGATAATATCTTTCTTGATCTCCTTCAGTCTGGATTTCGTCCTCAACACTCGACAGAAACTCCTCTCCTAAAACTAACAAACGATCTACTAATGGCCAAAACCAATGGACACTATTCTGTACTCCTACTCTAGGACCTCTCTGCTGCCTTTTTTACGGTTGACCACCCCCCTCCTCAAAAACACCACGCCTTTGGTCTCCGTGACTGTACTCTTCGCTGGTTTTCTGCCTACTTATCCAACCGCACCTTTAGCATTTCTTACAACTCTTCTTCCTCCACTCCTCTTCCTTTATCTGTTGGGGTCCCCCAAGGTTCTGTTCTTGGACCGCTCCTATTTTCAATCTGCACCTCCTCCCTGGGTCAACTGATAGCCTCCCATGGCTTCCAATACCACCTCTATGCTGACGACACCCAAATCTATTTCTCTACCCCTCAGCTCACTCCCTCCGTCTCCTCAAGTATCAACAATTAACTAACAGACATATCAGTCTGGATGCCACACCACTTCCTCAAACTAAATCTATTCAAAACCAAACTTATAATTCTTCCTCCCCCATGTGCCCCTTCCCCTGATTTCTCTGTCAAAATCAATGGCACAACTATCAGCCCATCCCCACATGCCAAGGTTCTAGGTGTAGTCCTGGACTCTGAACTCTCCTTTAAGCCCCACGTCCAATCACTGTCCAAATCTTGCCACCTCAACCTCTGCAACATCTCCAACATACGCAACCTTTCTAACCAATGACACAACAAAGCTTTTAATTAATTTCCTGGTCATCTCTCGCCTTGACTACTGCAACTCCCTTCTCAATGGCTTACCTTTACATAGTCTATCACCTATCAATCCATCATGAATGCTGCTGCCAGACTCATCCACCTTACCAATCGCTCTCTGTCTACTACTACTCTCTGTCATACCCTCCACTGGCTTCCGCTCACCCAACAAATTAAATTCAAAATACTAACAACAACTTACAAAGCCATCCATAATTTAGCCCCCAGCTACATCACTAGCCTAGTCTCTAAATACCAACCTACTTGTTCTCTTCCTTCCTCTCAAGACCTCCTGCTCTCTAGCTCCCTCGTCACCTCCTCCCATGCTCGCCTCCAGAACTTTTCCAGAGCCTCTCCAATCCTATGGAATGCCTTACTCCAATCTGTCCAATTATCTCCCACTCTATTAGCTTTTAGACGATCCCTGAAAATCTTCTCTTCAGAAAAGCCTACCCTACCCACACCTAACAACTGTATTTTCATTTTCTCCATCAGCTCATCCCCCACAGTTATTACCTTTTGTTCCACTTGACCCTCCCTTCTAGATTGTAAGCTCTAACGAGCAGGGCCCTCTGATCCCTCTGTATCGATTTGTATTGTAAGTGTACTATCTGCCCCCATGTTGTAAAGCGCTGCGCAAACTGTTGGCGCAATATAAATCCTGTATAATAATAATAATAATAATAATAATAATAATTTTGGATAGAGGTCCTGGAATAATGGAAGAAGAGGGTGACATGAGAAAAGGGCTGGATACACAAATTTTTGTATGTAATAAAGACCTTTGTCCAATATGTAGCAATTTTGGGGAAATACCACTGTTTCTGAATACATTTGCCAATTGTGTCAGAACATCTCAAACAATGGTCAGACAATAATGAACAGGCCCGACCTGATGATGAATACATGCAGATGAGTTCTAAAGGCATTCAATTACATGGAGAGTTTATTTTCCTGTATGAAGGAGGAGATATACAATTTATTTCTGAGTACCGTATATACTCGAGTATAAGTCGTTCCGAGTATAAGTCGAGGCCCTAATTTACCACAAAAAAATGGGAAAAACTTAGTGACCCGCGTATAAGACGAGGGTGAGAAATGCACAGCTACTGTAAGTGGAAAAGAGGGTCAACAATGCCCATTTGCAGCCTCACTGTGCCCATTTGCAGCCATAGGTCCCCTGAACTTCAAACTCGGTAGTTAAGGGTTCCTAGATGCCCCCTAGCTGCAGCCAAAATTTCGGGTCTCTGAACCCAAAGGGTCCTGAAATGACATTGCTCCAGATGGACACAGTTGACCAACGTTGGGGCCCCGTATCTTGGGGCCACTTAGTGTTAGGAACCCCAAATTTGGTGTGCAAACCCAGTGGAACTATCACCATAAAATATCCAATATATTAATATTAATATATAGCTGGGATTTCTAGCACCAAGTGTCCCCGAGATACAGAGCCCCAAACATTGGTTCAGAAAATGTCAAGCACTTTTCTGCAGCAGAGAATGACATTTTCCTAACCGGGTTTGGGGCCCTGTATCTCGGGGCCACTTGGTCCTAGGAACCCCAGCTTTGGATATGTTGTGGTACCAGTTCCACTGGATTTGCACACTAAATTTGGCATTCCTAGCACAAAGTGGCCCTGGGATACGGAGCCCCAAAGTCAGTTCGGAAAATGAAATTTTTTGCTGCAGAAAAGTGCTTGACTCCAGTATAAGTCGAGGGGGGCACTTTCAGCACAAAACAATGTGCTGAAAAATTTGACTTATACTGGAGTATATACGGTATGTGACATTTTCTACATTCATAATCTGAGCAACGACATCAGATATTTACCTCCCATCTTGTTATATAGGAACTCCTTCTACCAAAAGTCTCCCTCCTCCCCATGGGGGGAGGAGATTGTGTGTGCAAGTGGTTCCATGTATGAGAATAATGGTTCTAGAGGACTTAGTTAAATGGGGTGGATCAGTGTGGTTTGAGAGCATGGGTGAAACTCCTTAGCTCTCTAGATGTGAACCAGTTAGTGGAGTTGACAGTTGAGTATGAGATTTGTTGCAAAGTCTGGAATGATAATATATGAATCCAAGGCATGTCAACATTTAGGCCAGGAGTCACTGGAGAAGTCTACTATGGTGGGATTCCCTATCCCTGGGCCAAAGGCTAAGTTGTTGAATAACAGATTAGGGGCCCTGTTTGTGAGAGAGCATTTAAGATATTACAGAATTGTTCAAGATTGACAGAGGAGGCGAAGCTAAGTAGGTAAGGCCATGACGATGAAGATTCCATGAGAGAGAGATCCATAGGAGTGGGTTTAGATCATACTCTAAGTTTGTCTGGGTGGTAGTAAAACAAATCACCTATTGGGTTGATGACCTTAGTGGTAGAGTTCAGTGTCCAGAAGACCAACTTCTCCCTCTGACTTGAGAGGATTGTGTATTGCAATCAGGTCTCCTTGTTTTCCTAGATAAAGTGAATTGTAAGGGACCTGAGATGGGAGAAGGTCCTGAAAGGGCTGATAGGAACCGTATTGAATATATAAAGGAGACAGGGTAGAAGATCTATTTTTAGCATATTAACACAATCAAACCAGAATAACCCCAAGTCATTCCATTTGGAAAGGTGACAAGCATTTTATGGAGTCACTTCTCAATTTAAAGGGAAAGTTGTTTTGTATTTGGGATTGAGCTGTCATTGATAAATTGACATTCAGGAACTTTGAACTGGTTAGTACTGTGAAAATGTTTAAGGAGCCAAATTAATCAAAATCTGCCAGAGTTAGGACTTAGGAAGACTAGTCAGATGGTTGGTGATGAGCATCAGTAAGTCATCAGCAAAGAAAGGCAACTTATGTTGCTCGGTTCCCCTGGTCAGTCCTTGGATGGAATTTCTGAATGGTAAAACCAGGGCTTTTTTTCAGCGGGAACGCAGGGAAACACAGTTATGGGCATCTCCAGCACTGAATGTATGTAATGGCAAGGTGTGTGGTGTGCTGGAGGGTCTATTAATGCTGGCTGCTGGAAGATCTATTGTTACTGGTGGGGATCTGTTTTTGTATGCGGGTAGGTTGTTGCTGGTGAGTGATCTATTGTTGCTGGTAGTGATCTACTGTTGAGAGAGCGAGGTCTATTGTTGCTGGCTGCTGGAGTGTATATTGATGCAGGCTGCTGGGAGATCTGTTGTTGCTGGGGGGTCTAATGTTGCTGGGGTGAATCTTTTGTTGCTGGGGATGGTATTTTGTTGTGGGGGTCTATTGTTGTGTGGGGGAACTATTGTTGCTGGGGTGGGGACTATTGTTGCTGTGGGTGAATCTATCATTGCCGGGGGGGGTCTTTTGTTGCTGGGGTGGAGTCCATTGTTGCTGGGGGACTTTATTGTTGTGTGTGGGGGGGGGTCTATTGTTGCTGGGGTGGGGTCTATTGTTGCTGGATGCAGAGGATCAATTTTACTGCTTTTCTTGTTAACCCTAACAAATTCCATACAAACTATGATACTTGGTTCTGTATTCTCTGAAAGGGGCAATACTGGGAGGTGGGTAGGGGGTGGAACCAAAAGAGGGTGCTCAGAGGTGGGTAGGGGACGGAGGCAAGGGGGAACTCAGAAGGGGGAGATCCTGCACCTATTCTCTGAGAAAAAAAGTCCTGGGTAAAACTATTGCCAAGTGTTCCATCACTAGGGAATGTGGTAAGGGTGACAATGGGCAGCCCTGGTGTGTGCCATTATGTAGCGTACAAGAGTCAAAGAGAATACCTATACCAATTTTTTGAAGGTTAGTGGAATTGTTGATTTTTGGGTGCGGGAAATGAGATTAATAACCCCGATAGTGTTGTCTTTCATCTCATTTCATTGAATGAAATGCACCTAATCTTTATAAATTAGCTGAAGAAGATGGGGTTGAGGACGGGTGACTATCATCTTGGTATCAAGATGAATAAGGAAGATTGGCCTGTATCTTGCACAATTGGTTGGGTCTTTTCCCAGTTTGGGGGATTAAAATAATGTGCATTTCTTAGAAGGGACAGGTTTTGGAGATAGTGTTGAATGTATTGATGTATATTGGGAAAACAGAACCTAAAAATACATTGTAAAATTTAGCTGTAAATCTCCCAGAACTGGAGCATCTGCTTGCAAGGAGGTTCCTGGCTGCAAATTTGAGTTCCTCCACAGTAAATGGTAAGTCTAAGCTTTACCCTCATGGCGGTATTCCCGAGTGTGGCTCGGGGTTAAATTTCAATAGCATTAGCGGTAACCCCGAGCCACACTTGGGATTACATTGCAGAATCCTGGTACTTACCTTGTAACCAGGATCCTGCGATGCTCTGTGTGCCAAGCTCCGTTCCCTGCGAGCATCACGACGCATGGGGCTGGAGCCCGGCGGCAAATTCAAAAAGTACAAAAAACATAACACATACAGTACACTGTAATCTTACAGATTACATTACTGTATCAAATCATTTCACACCCTTTTTGTCCCTAATGTTTTGTTCAGTGCCCTGCCTACACTTTTATATTATATATACTGTTCTTTCTGCCTGTAAACCTGAGATTGTCCATGGCAACCAAAAAGTGTCCCTTTACGTCAAAAGTGCTAGAAAACAGCGATAATAAATTAGAACACTTGCAGAATTGAGCGACAGTGATTCATGGGGAAATTAATTTTATTATTATTATATTATTATTTTTTATAATTATTTATAGTTATTTATTATATTATATTTTATGATTTTGTGTTTCGAACTTTATCATACCCGGGATGTCTACTAGACTCTTGTTTTTGACAGATTTAAGTGTGTTATTACTAAGAATTACAGGCCTACAATATAAAACGCCAAATTTCTATGCAAAACAATGTACCGCTTTGAGATTAAAAAATCTGACATAATCATACCGCCAGGGAGGTTAATGTAGTATGGTAGGGTGGGAAGGGCTTTTTTTCTATTTACCTAAATTGCTATACATCCTGGCTAACTACCCAGGTAGAATACCAAAGTAGATTTTTAAACAGATTAATACTATCTGCACAGCATTCCTCTGGCAGTGTTAAACTCCTAGAATAACCCTAAAGAGCCTGAAACTACCGGCTCATCTAATAGGGGTTGCTTACCCTAACTTCTACCTTTATTACCTAGTATTACAACTAGTGCAAAGCCATGACTGGTTGCACCCTACTTCGGCTAATGCATGTACCAGTACTAAAGCAGCCACAGTCTCATAGAGACCCTTCATAATATTATCTAAAGACATCAACTACCCCCCTGTCGTGGCACCACTATGTTGAGGATTTCCCTTTCCCTTTTCCTCACAATAGTGACCCATTTTTCCACAACCTCTTGCTCAGCATCACCCATCCCCACCTTGTGAGAGTTACATACCTTATCTGACCAGCTAAGATGGTCATCTTAAGGGGTTACGTACCTATGCCATTTTAAAGGTGTTGAATATCCTCTCAGTATAATTCACAGTACACATTCATTGAATAAAAAAGATTTCTTTATTAACCAAATTGTTAAAAACTGTAAACATATACCCCTTATACATAATGAAAGCACAATTTTTGCATATCATCAAACCCAAGGCACCCTAAAGATAGAGAGAGACCCCTTCTCATGTATGTAGACAAAATAATATCAGAATAACATGAGATAATTTCATGTAGCTGTGACCATATCACACAAAGAGGAAGTAACTCATCTTCTTGGAGATGCTTCTAGTGCCCATTCCGTATAGTAGGTGGATCTGGAGAGGGAGAACAGTACATTTACCCTAAAGATAGAGAGAGACCCCTTCTCATGTATGTAGACAAAATAATATCAGAATAACATGAGATAACTTCATGTAGCTGTGACCATATCACACAAAGAGAAAGTAACTCATTTTCTTGGAGATGCCTCTAGTGCCCATTCCGTATAGTAGGTGGATCTGGAGAGGGAGAACAGTACATTTACCAAATGGACAAATGTGGACCCCTAGGAAATTGATCAACTGTAAAACAATAGGTGTATACTACATGGAATGCCAATGTAAGGCCTTCTATGTAGGTAAAGCCAAGAGACCATTTCATAAACGCATCCGGGACCATGTGTATGAAATCAAAAATGGCCTAATGGAATCAGCCATCAGTTGCCATATCATAACTTTAACCTAGACTATATGAGGTTTTTTGCGCTTGAGCATGTTAGTGAATCACCAAGAGGAGGGGATATCGATAAACAGCTTTTACAGCTGGAAACCCAAAAGGATTTTTAAACTGAATGCAGCAAAACCACCAGGTATGAATAAATACATTAGCTTCAAATCCTTCCTTTAAATTGCCAAATCCTACCATATATTAGATATCGGCTATGAGCTTTAGGACATGTAAATCTGGATAAGGCCAAATGAGTATTGAAGATTTTTATTAATTTCCACCAGTTATACAATATAGCCAATATACAGTTGTATTTTTGTCAATTTGTGTTTATTCAAGGATATATGGAGGAGGGGGGTCTCAATTCTGTGTCGGGATGAGTTACTCCCTCCTTGTGTTATATGGTCACAGCTACATTATTAAAGAGTAGGGGAGAACAATTTGGGACTTTGAATGAGGCGGGGACCTAGTAAGGTCCAGTGCCTCCATCCCTATCTAAATAGAAAATATCAGGGACGGGGAAGTGGGACTTTAATTTGGTAGAGGTAAAAATTCACATGGTTACAAACAGTAATATGGTATAGAAACTTTTTTTCTGGCCGAACGCACTGGAACTGTGTTCCGCCACCTATTCTCAGGCATTCGGTCTGTAAACAAACTTCCTAATCTCTATATAGCCTGCGCCCTGCCTCCCACAGAGGGAACACAGATAAACCTCTGTACAGCTGAGCTGTTTGTAGTCCCGTGCTGTCTCCTCCACCCCGCCCTGCAGATGGTCCATGAACTCTCATCTCCACCCAGAATCATCCTTATCCCTCTCCATCATCCTCATCCCCACCCTGGATCATCCATCATCCATCCCTCTCCATCATCCTCATCCCCACCCCGGATCATCCATCCCTCTCCATCATCCTCATCCCCACCCCAGATCATCCATCCCTCTCCATCATCCTCATCCCCACCCTGGATCATCCTCATCCCCACCCCGGATCATCCATCCCTCTCCATCATCCTCATCCCCACTCCGGATCATCCATCCCTCTCCATCATCCCCACCCCGGATCGTCCATCCCTCTCCCTCATTCCCACCCCGGATCATCCATCCCTCTCCATCATCCCCACCCCGGATCATCCATCCCTCTACCTCATCCCCACCCTGGATCATCCATCCCTCCCCATCATCCCCACCGCGGATCATCCATCCCTCTCCATCATCCCCACCCCGGATCATCCATCCCTCTCCCTCATCCGCACCCCGGATCATCCATCCCTCTCCATCATCCCCACCCCGGATCATCCATCCCTCTCCATCATCCCCACCCTGGATCATCCATCCCTCTCCATCATCCTCATCCCCACACCAGATCATCCATCCCTCTCCATCATCCCCACCCCGGATCATCCATCCCTCTCCATCATCCCCACCCCGGATCATTCATCCCTCTCCATCATCCCCACCCCGGATCATCCATCCCTCTCCCTCATCCTCATCCCCACCCCGGATCATCCATCCCTCTCCATCATCCCCACCCCGGATCATCCATCCCTCTCCCTCATCCTCATCCCCACCCCGGATCATCCATCCCTCTCCATCATCCCCACCCCGGATCATCCATCCCTCTCCATCATCCTCATCCCCACCCCGGATCATCCATCCCTCTCCATCATCCCCACCCCGGATCATCCATCCCTCTCCCTCATCCCCACCCTGGATCATCCATCCCTCTCCATCATCCCCACCCCAGATCATCCATCCCTCTCCATCATCCCCACCCCGGATCATCCATCCCTCTCCCTCATCCTCATCCCCACCCCGGATCATCCATCCCTCTCCCTCATCCCCACCCCAGATCATCCATCCCTCTCCATCATCCCCACCCTGGATCATCCATCCCTCATCCTCATCCCCACCCCGGATCATCCATCCCTCTCCCTCATCCTCATCCCCACCCCAGATCATCCATCCCTCTCCATCATCCTCATCCCTACACAGAATCACCCATCCCTCTCTTGGAGAAGGAGGCAAATGATTCTGGGTGGGGATGAGGATGAGAGTTACATTGTGGAGAAGGATGCGGATGATGGGTGGGCCCTGGGGAATGTTGGGGGCCCAGGCATAAAGCTGTGTAAGGGGCCCCTAAATTTCCGATGGCTGCCTTGCCTCCTCCTGCTGCGCACTGCCCCGTGGGTTCGAACGGAGCTTGTGAGAGCGGAAGGCGGAGTGATCTGTACTCCGTGGCTCTGCCCCGCCCCTCAGTGCTGTGCGGGAGATTGGATTGGCGCCATGTGTCGGATGTGGATAGTGATGGTAAGTAGCCTGTCAGGCGGTCTTCCTCCTACACCTCCTCAATAGCCCCAGGTGTGTTGTAAAAAAAAATTCATGCTCAATGGGGTTGTGCTGTGTGGTCTCCTGACTGGGTTGGGCACTCTCTTTCCCTGGGCACTCTTTGCTGGGCAGTCTCTTTCCCTGGGCACTCTTTGCTGGGCGGTCTGTTTCCTGGGCACTCTTTACTGGGCAGACTCTTTGCTGGACTAAGTTGGGCGGTGTCTTTGCTGGACTAATCTGGGTGGTCTCTTTGCTGGACTAATCTGGGCGGTCTCTTTGTTGGGCTGGGCGGTCTCTTTGCTGGGCAGTCTCTTTCATTCAGCACTGTTTGCTGGGCAGTCTCTTTCCTGGGCAGTCTTTTTGCTGGACTAATCTGGGCGGTCTTTTTGCTGACAGTCTCTTTGCTGGGCTGAGCGGTCTCTTTGCTGGACTATGCTGGGTGGCCTTTTTGCTGGTGGTCTCTTTGCTGGCAATGTCTCTGTGCTGCACATTTGGGAATGTCTCTTTGCTCAATATATGGGGATGTATGTATGCTTTGGTCCATGTGAGTCGCAGGCCTATGCTGGGCAGTCTTTTTGCTGAACTAAGTTGGACGGTGTCTTTGCTGGACTAAGCTGGACAGTCTCTTGGCTGGGCTGGACAGTCTCTTTGCTGGGTAGTCTCTTTGCTGGACTGGCTAGTCTCTTTGCAGGGTAGTCTCTTTGCTGGACTGGAAAGTCTCTTTGCTAGGTAGTCTCTTTGCTGGACTGGACGGTCTCTTTGCTGGGTAGTCTCTTTGCTGGGCTGGGCAGTCTCTTTGCTGGACTAAGCTGGGTGGTCTCTTTGCTGGGCTGGACGGTCTCTTTGCTGGACTAAGCTGGGTGGTCTCTTTGCTGGGCTGGATGGTCTCTTTGCTGGACTAAGCTGGGTGGTCTCTTTGCTGGGCTGGACGGTCTCTTTGCTGGACTAAGCTGACTGGTCTCTTTGCTGGGCTGGAAGGTCTCTTTGCTGGACTAAGCTGGGTGGTCTCTTTGCTGGGCTGGATGGTCTCTTTGCTGGACTGTGGCTGTCTCTAATGCACTGGGAATGTCTCTTTGCTGCACATTTGGGAATGTCTCTGTGCCGCACATGTGGGAATGTCTGTGCCGCACATGTGGGAATGTCTGTGCCGTACATGTGGGAATACATGTGCCGCACATGTGGGAATGTCTGTGCCGCACATGTGGGAATCTCTTTGCTGCACATCTGGGAATGTCTCTGTGCTGCACATGTGGGAATGTCTCTTCGTGGTCGTCATGCTGCTACTGATATCAGAAGCAAGGAGAGAAGCAAAGAAGATGCACATGACAAGAATGCTGAAATCATCTGGAAATGTCTCTGAGCTTACTTTTGGTAAGTATTCCAATTTTTTTGCACACTTTACTGCATTGCTTTTTATTTAATTCCATACAATTACTTTTATAGCCCCCCCCCAAATTCTACTTGCATCCCTGTTCTCTAAAGGGGCGGTTCTAGGGGCGGTCCTAGGGGTGGGTAGAGGCGTGGCCAGGGGAGGGGAGGTGAGTTCCACCACCTTTTTTCTGAGAAAAAAAACCCTGGGTATAGAATATAAAGGATAACTGGTAGAACATAGAAAATTAAAACACGGCATAGATCAGCTCTATGCGTTTCATGGATTGATCCAATCTTCAGGAGCACGCACGTGATTGAGGTATATATAATAAGGAATTTTGATTTGGTCTGATCCTGTCAAGGAAGAAGATGATAATGGAAAAGTAGTGTATATAGAGAATAAAAATAATAAAACCAAAGGGGCCCTCACGTACAAAAGTACTTACAACTATAAAATGAAGTGTGGCACTAGGGATCATGGAGAGCTGAGGTGGCGTGGAGCGGTCAATTGCCCAACATAGACAGCATCCAGGGGATATAGATCTCCAGAAAATGTTGGTAATCATGAAATTAGCATGAGTGCTGAAACCAAGAATGGACTACTGTGAGGATCATATAGCTTAATAAAGTGAATCCTGTGCTCGGTAGAGGACAGGACAGTGAGTAATAAGCAAGGTTCCAGTAAAGTCCAAGATGAGTGAGAATAGAAAGTAGGTGGTAGGAATAGAGGGTGAAGTCACCAGGTGAAACAATGAAAAACCATACCGTTAAAATGCCTGTAGAGGCTGGTGATAAAAAATAAATTAATTGAGCGAGTTACCTGAAACTAGCCTACAGTGATCAAAGTCTGAGTAACGCAAAGATGAAACCATTTGGAAATATTGGAACCGTCAGAGTGAAATAGTCTCCCGAGGACGGGGCCCTTATGGGCGCAGCCGCCAACATACGTTCAACAATGTCATGATGACGTGCGGGGGGGGAGTGTGGCGCCATCAATTGGGCGGTGGGTCCATCCACAGTTGGCGCCAAACTCAGCCCCCCATTTTGCTGCCAGATTAAAAGACAAGCAAAGCGTGACGTCGACGCGCGGCGAGGGAACACAGAGGGGGGATGAGGTCCCATGGCACGAAACACAGCTCCCAGAGGGGAAGGGAGCAAACCTCCTAACCAGATCATGTGGCACATTTACATGACAGACAGGTCCATCCCTTTTCCAGGGTATGAGCCCTGTAGAGCGAGGGTAAATTAGGCAGTACAATAGATAGTATCCATATTACAATTAATTATATCAGATTAAACTAAAAAGAAACAATGTTATTTTGTCTACATACATGAGGAGGGGTCTCTCTCTATGTTTGGGGTGCCCTGGGTTTAAAGATATGCAGAAATTATGCTTTTATTACGTATAAGGGGTATATCTAAACCCCCAAGTTTACAGTTTTTAACAATTTGGTTAATAAATAAATATTTTTTAATCAATGAATGTGTACTGTGAATTATACTGAGAGGAGATTCAACACCTTTAAAGTCCCACTGGTTTTCTAGTCTTTTTCAATGTCCTTTTTCAGGATGTAATGTTGACTTGGTCAACTGGGACCATATATGTTTTTCTATTACCTATGCCATTTGTACACCACACAAGGGTTTAAATCCTTTCGCAACTGGACAAGGAATTTATTATCCCATCCACCTACCTATTTTATTATTATAAACCATGCCATGCCAAAAAGGCACAATTTGGGTCGTTAGACAACCCACTGATGATTACACACCTCAAAAAACTGCTCCTACATCCTGACCCAATGAAACTTATCTCTGAGTATAACTCTGGACTTGTGACTGACTCCAATCACAGATTCTCCATTGCTCAAACTAGATGGTCCTCATTAGACATACAATTTACTGATTACAAAAAATACATCCACATTCAACATTTCCGAGCCCCAAGTGGTTATGGTATTGTTTCTAGGCATCAGCAGCTTTGGAACTTTCTTCCCTCTCATGTGCAGGCACATTTGTTGATGCTATGATTATAGTTCCACCTGCTGCCACCCACTGCTACTGTCTGCAAGCCCTGGATGACGCAGAGTGATATTTTGCTGAGCTCCTCGTAAGAGTGGACAGCAGGCTTGTGAGAGAGGGAAAGACCATCAGGTGGTGGCAGCCAGGGCTGGGACAAGTGGGCGCCATGCTGGTGATGTGGCCACTCATCCCGCTCCTCGCTGACCGGAGCGATTGTGGTGTCACTCCTCTCAGAAGGAGCAGCCGCCAATAGCTGCAGCTGGAGAGAGGATTTGACTTTTATCTCCCTCCAGCCTGCAGTTGGCAATAGAGAGCAGGTGCTGAGACTAAGAACTCTGCTCAGTCTCAACACTGCGCTTCTGTGGAGTGAGGGCAGACTGCTCTTTTTCCTCTCTCTCTTTGTCATGTGACAGATCTCATGACAGGAGAGAGGAAGAAGAAGCTGCCTCACAGTGTGACCTGTAAATACAATGGGGAAGAGGGGGGACAACTCAGTCCCAGACCTCCCTTCCCTACTCCCCAGACCCCCTTCCTCCTCAGATCCCCCCAGACCTCCATCTCTCCTCCACAGACCTTGCCTCTGTCCTCCTCCTGCGTGGCCAGAGATCCTGGCTGCAATTGGATACGATCTGTTGCCAAGCAACCTCGGATCCCCGCACCGACGCCAATCTGAACAGATCGGATGCCGCTTACAGATGTGCCTGATCGACATGTCCACCGTGACTGTCACTTGACATGCACAAGTTCAATCTTGCCAGACAATACACAGGTTGGTAAAAACATTTTTAAGCAATCTAGCAACTTTTGTTTTTTCATCAGCTCGAGATGTCTGTTTATATTTACTGAATTTTGGTGGGACTTGTGACGTCCTTTGTTTCTGTCTCTCTATGATTGGTAGATGGTTATCTAAATACTGTACACTGTTACCCTGCACTTATCACATGCCTGATGAAGGGGTCCTGCGTGACTCTGAAAAGTTGCACTACCTGCTCTGTGATGTGATCATGTGTCACAGATCAGCTGCAGAGCTGATCTGTGTCTCACTGGTTGCATACGCTTTTTACCTTTTGCTGCTGTAGGTCTGCTGGCACCTGTGCAGGGGCGTAACTAGAAATCACAGGGCCCCATAGCAAAATGTTGTATGGGTCCCCCCCACAAAAAAATGGTGGGGCTTAAATTAAATAGTGGGCATGGCTCAAAGGGGGCATGGGGAAAGGAAAGAAAAGGAAAAGGAAAAGGAAAAGGAAAAGGAAAAGGAAAAGGAAAAGGGAAAGGAAAGGAAAGGAACCTGGTGTTGGCACTTCAATCACCCTCACCTGTGCCCAATGCAGCGTGACCAGTGTCCAATGTGGCCTGTGTTTTCCGAATGCAGCGTGGCCTGCCCGTGCCCAATACTGCTTCACCTGTGCCCATTTGTGCCCAATGCAGCATGTCCAGTGCCCAATGCAGCCTCACCTGTGCCCAATGCAGCCTCACCTGTGCCCAATGCAGCATGTCCAGTGCCCAATGCAGCGTGTCCAGTGCCCAATGCAGCGTTACCTGCCTGTGCCCAATGCAGCATGTCCAGTGCCCAATGCAGCATCACCTGCGCCCCCAATCTAGCTTCACCAGTGCCCAATGCAGCGTGGCCTGCCCATGCCCAATACAATCTCACCTGTGCCAAATACTGCCTCACCTTGCCCACCTGTGCCCAATTCAGCCTCACCTGTGCCCAATGCAGTGCCTGTGCCCAATGCAGTATGTCCAGTGCCCAATGCAGCCTCACCTGCGCCCAATGCAGCCTCACCTGTGCCCAATGCAGCGTGGCCTGCCCGTGCTCAATACAGCCTCACCTGTGCCCAATACTGCCTCACCTTGCCCACCTGTGCCCAATGCAGCATGACCTGTGCCCAATGCAGCATGACCTGTGCCCAATGCAGCGTGACCTGCCTGTGCCCAATGCAGCGTGTCCAGTGCCCAATGCAGCGTGTCCAGTGCCCAATGCAGCCTCACCTGTGCCCAATGCAGCCTCACCTGTGCCCAATGCAGCGTGGCCTGCCCGTGCCAAATACAGCCTCACCTGTGCCCACTTGTGCCCAATGCAGCCTCACCTGTGCCCAATACTGCCTCACCTGTGCCCAATGCAGCCTCACCTGTGCCCAATGCAGCATGACCTGTGCCCAATGCAGCCTCATCTGTGCTCAATGCAGCCTCACCTGTGCCCAATGCAGCCTCACCTGTGCCCACCTGTGCCCAATGCAGCCTCACCTGTGCCCAATGTAGCGTGACCCGTGCACAATGCAGCCTCAGCTGTGCAGAGAAAGAGGCGAGAACCAGTGGCAGAACTACCGGGGAGAATGAGGAATGCATACTGCAGCCCTCAAATGGCTGTTGGTGAGCGTGGGGCTGCCTCAGAGTGGGGGTGTGAGCACCGCCCGCAAAGCCCCCCAGTCAGGGGAAGTGAGGAGAGGAAGAGGCAAGCTGTCCATATGAGCAGAGAGCTGTAATGGCTTTCATTTGAATTTCCTGTGTTCCCGGGGCTCCCCGTCACATAGCCCCTACTCTTGGCCCGGCACCTTTGGTGACGTCACATGTCCCGTATTGGACCAGCGTTCTGTCTATCAAAGCGCCGGGCCAAGAGGTGGGGCTATGTGACGGGGAGCCCCAGGAACACAGGAAATTCTAATGAAAGTTCTTACAGCTGAGCTCTCTGCTCATACGGACAGCTTGCTTCTTCCTCTCCTCACTTCCCCTGGCTGGGGGACCGTGCGGGCGGTGCTCGCCCCCCCCCGCAGTATGCATTCCTCATCCTCCCCACGGGCCCCTCTCGGCTGCGGGCCCCATAGCGACTGCATGGCTCGCTATGGTGGTAGTTCCGCCACTGCACCTGTGGTTCCACAAGCTTGTGTTCTGCTCTTGATGCACTGACTTGCAGCTATGGGTGTCGCTGGCTTAACCTGTTGGTTAATATACCTTCCTTTCTGCTACTTCCTGTCCAGCCTCCCATGTGCCTCCCTATTTAAATTGCACTCAGAGCAGTTTCTGGTTGCTTAAGCAACTCTTGTTCCTGAGCCCTTTCCGTGCAACCTTTCCTAACCTGACTTCACATGGACTGATTTCTTGTGTACCGACTCTGCTAGTTCTCCTGATTACGTTTGTCTGCTGCCTGACCTTGGCTCTTTATCTGGCTCTCCTTTTGCTCCATCCATCCATCCATCCATCCGTGCCTGCACTGTGTCTTCGAGTACTCTCCTCGCGAGCAGTGAACCTGGGGGTCATGACCTGGGGTCAGCACGCAGCTCCCATGAGGGGGTCCCAGGCAGAATACCAGCTGGCCCTTAAATTCCACGCCCTGGGGATCCCGTGACACCTGCTCGCCTGTGGGCACACACCAGTGGCATTGTGACAGTTTGCTCAAGCCATGAACTCCTTGGAGAGTCCGCCACTGGCCAAAGACCAAATGCAACACCTAGCTCAGAGACTTAACTCCCAGCAAATCAAGTGCAA
Source organism: Aquarana catesbeiana (assembly GCF_042186555.1). Lineage (NCBI taxonomy): Eukaryota > Metazoa > Chordata > Amphibia > Anura > Ranidae > Aquarana > Aquarana catesbeiana. The sequence continues at coordinate 221,009,572 of NC_133328.1, forward strand.
ATAATGCTGTTTCTACAGGATCTTACCTCCTGCCTGGATCGTCTGCAAGCGGCTGTAACCTCGACTTCTTCAGTCTCTACTTCTGCCTCATAGGCTCCCGTGTTACCTGCAACACCTGGCAATCCCTGCCTGCATCTCCCACAACCACCTCATTTTTCTGGTGACCCTAAGGCCTGTTGTGGCTTCATTAATCAGTGTTCCATCTACTTTGTACTTTCCAGCCACCATTTTCCAATAGATCGCACCAAAGTGGTGTATATCATCTCCCTCCTTTCTGGTGATGCCATAGCTTGGGCCTCCCCACTCTGGTAATGACATGATCCTATCACCTCCAACCTCCAGGTGTTATTGGATGCTTCCCAGAAAACTTTTGACGAGCCGCTGAACTCACATGGAATAATGAGGTTCTTACCGCTACCTTCTGGCAAGGCCTATCTGAGTGTGTAAAGGATGAACTCACTGGATGCACCATTCCTACCACGCTTGATGATTTGATCACATTGAGCATTCAAATAGACATTTGCTTTCAGGAGCGGGCCCTGGAGAGATCCAAATTCAGTCGTCTTCCTTCTGGCCATCCAGCACAGGTTTTCCAAGAACGTATGGAAGCCTCTTTGTTTCCAATCCCTCAAACCTTGGAAGAACCTATGTAGCTTTTGCGAACTCACCACACTCCCAGAGGAACGCACCCTTCCCATGGGTTTGGGCTTGTGCCTTTACTGTGGCAATAAAGGACATCTTTTGAACTCCTGACCAACTCGTCCAGGAAACTCCAGGGTCCAGGTCACGCTGAGGGAAGTGATCTACACTGATCCTTTAATTCTGTCAGCTTCCCTCGTTTCACCCTACCCGTGTCTATCCATTTGGCTCAAAATGCTTATCAACACTCTGCATATGTGGACTCTGGAGCAGCTGGGAATTTAATTGAGCAATCTCTGGCCTGTGGCCTCTTTGACCGCTCCTAAATTGCCCCAGCCCATTGAAATCAATAGGCAGCTCTGCCGAAGCGCCTGCAAAGGGTCTCGGCTTTGCGGGCACTTTTAACCCTTTATTCGGTCACTAGCGTGGTTAAAAGTGTGCTGCTAGCGGCCGAAAAGCGCCTCTAAAACTACCCTAAAACTAGCGGTGCTTCACCACAGACGACCCAGGCTGTCAGTGTGAAATGGCTCTTAGGAACGTGTGCGATGGGAATATGGAATATTACTTGTGATTGGCTTCCACATCTTACACCCCTGACGGCTCCAGTATTAGAGTTCTGTTTGAGCAGATCGGTAGATGTCGTGTCCCGCTGTGTATGGGCACGATCAATCAATTATCTTGCCAAGCTTACAGATGGAATTTGATGAAGCCGTCTCCTCCCAAACTGATAGGAGGTTTGGTAGCATATACAGCCAGGAAGAGATCGATACAATCCTCTTTCCTAGGGAAGAAAACAAAGCATTCGGAACTGACACTGTCACTGATCTTTTTCATGAGATAACAGGCCACAGCACCCAACCACCATGTAGCAACCGCCGGTGCGCGAAACGTGTCCAATTATTAATGTATCATCTAGACCAGGGGTCTCAAACTGGCGGCCCTCCAGCTGTTGTGAAACTACAAGTTCCATGAGGCATTGCAAGGTTGACAGTTACAAGCATGACTCCCACAGAAGAGGCATGATGGGACTTGTAGTTCTGCAACAGCTGGAGGGCCGCCAGTTTGAGACCCCTGATCTAGACCTATAGCGAACGGTGAGTTACAACTCTTATCAAAGGACCTTTCCTTTTGCCCTACTGCTGGATTTCAGAATTTTGACTTTGATATTAAGTGTTCTTTCAAATTTAAACATCTCGACCTCAAACATTTTCACACATCACTCAAAATAATGGCCACCAGACCAGTGATACCATTTAAACTCAAAAGCAAATTTTTTCCACCTGAACAATTCCACTCCATTGACAGCTTTATACGAACAATCAAACATGATGTGTGTAACAATGTCTCCAACAATACATATACCAACCTAAGTCCCAATGAGTTCACTGCATTAAGGACACTTAAGGAAGACAAAAGTATTATCATTAAACCTGGCAATAAAGGCAGTGCTATAGTGGTCATGGACTATGTGGATTACAAGGAGATCATGATTGCCATGTTGTCTGATACAGCAAGTTATGCTGTACTCAAACAGAACCCTGTACAAAGTATCAAAAATACATTGAACTCTTTGATCGACATTGAGTTGAGACTGAATGACTGGAGACATTGAGACTGAATGGCTGGATATCTGACAACACTGCCAAATTTCTATGCAATGAACATCCCTGCTGTCCTGTCATTTATGGTTTACCCAAAATCCACAAAGGTAAGGATTCTTGGAAATTCAGACCCATTGTGTCTGGCACGGGGTCGATCACTCAACCTCTGGCCCAGTTTCTTGACTATTTTTTACAGCCTTTGGTAAAGAAGTTACCAGCTTATATCAGGGACACAAATGATTTTTTGGAGAAATTTATTGTGTTCACTGATTTTAATGATGTGTGGAAACTTGCATCCATGGATATTGGGTCCCTATACACATGCATACCCAATGAAGCTGGACTGCAAGCCGTCAGACACTTTTTGACTGACACAGAATTGATACAAGTACCAAATGAGTTTCTGATCGAATGTCTTGACTTTGTACTCACCAGCAATTACTTTTCATTTGAAGGGAATAAATAGGCACAGATTCGAGGCATGGCAATGGGGAGCTCTGCGACCCCATCCTTTCCAAATATCTTTGTAGGTTTTCTTGAGGAACGCTATATTTATCCCTCTGTTGCCTTTACTAACCATATTAAATGTTGGTTAAGATATATAGATGACATTTTCCGGCGGTTATGCTCGGTTCTTTGACTTTGTTGACTTTCTGGACAGTAACTTCACAGGGGTTGTATTTACGCCAGAAATTTCACAGTGCAATATCTCCTTTCTGGATGTGATGATTACTAAATTCCCAAGACTCCCTGGTCACATCTCTTTTTACAAAACCTACTGACAGAAATAAACTCTCATTATCAAAGTGCACACCCCAAACATCTTCTCAATAGCTTTTCAATATCTCAGTTTATGAGAGTTTCACGTATTTGCTCCAATGAGGAGGACAAACAAGAACTAATTAACAAGATGTATGATACGTTTCGAGGAAACGGGGTACCCTACAAAGGTACTTGATCGTGCACTGGCCAGGTCCATGATCACTCACACCACACCAACTGGGCCGTTGGATCGACCACTGTTCATCCACACATTTAACCATGAATCTGATCATATCAGACAGGTGGTAATGCAAAAGTTACACATCTTACAGGCTGACAACTCATTGACATCTGACCTCAAAACAGTGCCTTTGATTGCACATAGATGTAATAAGACGCTTTGTGATTTCCTTGTACAAGCCGACCCTAGACAAAATTACGCCAGATCTACAGCCAGAATTTCCCAGGGAACTGGTTGCTACAAATGCCACAATTGTAATGCGTGTAACTCTCTCATATATGCCTCTCTCATAATATTTTACGCACCCACATAAGGGGAATCGTTATCTTATTCAGGAGTATCTGAACTGTAACACTGATTACTGTGTATATGTTCTGAAATGCTTATGTGCACTTACTAATGTGGGCAAAACGACCAGTCCTTTCAAAAGGAGGTTTCAAAAACACTGGAGTGACATTAAGGTCGCCTTGTCTAAGACAGGAATGCGCACAAATAGATTTCAACAAACCAGTGGCAGTGCACTTTGTTAAGTATAAACATCAAATACATGAACTGAGGGGTATGGTTATTGAACATGTACAACAGCCCATCAGAGGCGGTGACTGTGACCGTCTGCTACTACAACGCAAAGCTTACTGGATTCATACACTGGGCACTCCATCCTGGAGGACTCAACATCAATCATTTACATGTTTTTTAGATAATAGATAATTATTTTTCTGATTCTCCTTATAATCTCTTTATAATTCTCATAATTTTCATTCTGTATTTTATTATTTTTATTTTTATACTTTAGCTTTACCTTTATTTTTTATTTCCTTTTTTTATTTCTACTTGCTATTTTATTTTCATATAGTTTTATTTTTATTTTTTATTTATGTATTTATTTTTGTATTTTGTATTGTATTTTTTTTTTATTTGTTTATATATATTTTATTTTATTTATATATTTATTTCTTTATTTCTTCATCCTTTATTGTTTATCCTTTATACTCTCTATTTTTAATTTGTAGTTTTGCTTTTCTTTTCTTTCTTTTATATTTTACACTTCAGTTATTTTCAAATATACATTTTTCTCCCTCAATTTTCTTGCATTTTCTTCTGTTTTTGCATATTTTTCTATTTCCATTTTCTGAACTTATATCTTTAATAGTTTTGTGTCTTTTTTTTACTTCTCTTGGATTTCTCCACATTTCTTTATATCTGGTATCCCCTCAATTTTTTTTCATTATTTTGCCACAATTAATTTCTGTGGCCTCCATTACTCCATGATTTTGACTTTCTCTTTTTCTCCTCTTTCTTCTTCTTTGTCTCTTTTCCCCTGTATGTACTCCCGCTCTGGTGGCTTTGTTTCCCTCTATGCACTCACACCTCTGCACTTCCACTGTCTCTTCCACTACCCCTGACTTTGATTGGATGTGTTTTGCCTTTGGAGGCAGAGCGGCCTGACGGCATGCATTCCCATGGCATTGGTGGCCCTGACCCGGCAGCGTCCACTGTTTCTAGGTAATCGCCGTCCGCATCGCGTATGTGGGGCCGGCGATCCTGACTGTGATTGGATCCGATCTGTTGCCAGGCAACCTCAAATCCCTGCACCAATGCCGATCTGAACAGATCGTGTACCGCATACAGATGTGCCTGATCGACATGTCCTTCATGACTGTCACTTGATATGCACAAGTTCAATCTTGCCAGACAATACACAGGTTGGTATCCACATTTTTAAGCAATCTAGTAACTTTTGTTTTTTTCATCAGCTCGAGATGTCTGTTTATATTTACTGACTTTTGGCGGGACTTGTGATGTCACACCTGTCAAGGGGTGGGTGGTCCTTTGTTTCTGTCTCTCTATGATTGGTTGATGGTTATTTAAATACAGTACACAGTTACCCTGCACTTATCACATGCCTGATGAAGGAGTCCTGCGTTGCACTACCTGCTCTGTGATGTGATCATGCTAAATACAATAAATACAATGGGGAAGAGGGGGGACAACTCAGCCCCAGACTCCCCCTCCCTACTCCCCAGACCCCTCCTCCTCAGATCCCCCCAGACCTCCATCTCTCCTCCTCAGACCCTCCCAGACCCCCTCTCTCTTCTTCAAATCCCCCAGACCCCCTCTCATCCTCAGACCCCCCAGACCTCCCCTTTCTCCTCCTCAGACTACCCCAGCCCTCCCATCTCCTCCTCAGAGCCCCCCCCTCTTCCTTAAACCCCCCTCTCTCCTTCTCAGATCCCCCTCACCTCAGACCCCCCTCTCTCCTCTTCAGGCTCCCATTTCTCCTCAGACCCACAGACCTCCCCTCTCTCCTCCTCAGATTCCCCTCTCCTCCTCAGACCCCCTCAGACCTTCCCTCTTTTCTCCTCAGAGGAAGCTTTGTAATCATTCCAAGAATACAACGCTTCCTATGAGTACGTAGCCCAACTTTTTCTTTTTTTTTCAGGCATGGGACAGGAAGTCCCTGTCCTGCTGCCAGCACAAAGCCCATTGCACACGTGCTAGTGCAGTAAAAAGTTCATTTCAGCCAGTTGGGTCCAAATTAACTATTTAAAGGGACATAAATAATTAAGTTAGGCTTTAAAGGTGCACATAATGAACACTTGCTTATTGTGAGTCCTTTCATTGACCTGCACATATCTAGTACAGAAAAATAATGCACACAATATGAACAAACCCCCACTTTCACGTGTGTAATTTCCATGTTTTCCAGGCAAGGGCTAATTTACACCAGTAGTTGTGTTATAATTCCCCTTCTTTTGTTTAATCCTTTTACTGCCTCAAGTGTATGTCATACATCAGTCTCAAAGTGTGTGTATAGTTTTAAAAGCCTGCTGTTGGCTTTCAAGTGAAAATTGCTTTCTCTGACCCCTGGAAGCTAATGGGGAGCAATCTGTACTCTATTAGCTTCAGTGGAGCGCATGTGAGACATCAGGGGTCTAAAGGACCAGTTTGAGATGGAGTTTGGCTTCAATTTCTTAGTGTATCTAAATCTGCTAACACTCCTCTCCCCCCTAGGCTGAACATACTGCTGTCCAAAGGTGCCACCTGTGCTCCATTATCCAGAGTGGGGGCACTCTAATACAGGAGGTGTGTTACTGGCCAGATCACCAGGTGAAAACAGAGGGAAAAGGCTCAAGAAAACTGATGCAGCCACCACATCTAATGATTGGTAAGCTGCAATCTATTACATTCTTGGTTTTGGGTTTAAGACCAATTTAAGGGACAAAAAAGAGGAACAAGGCTTGTCAGTAGGAGGAATGATAACTAGAAGTATCTGAGAGTTTTTGGTTAAGACAGCAGCCAAACTAAAACAAAGTCACAGACACCAGTCTAGGAGATGAAATGGAACGGGTTAGGAGGTGCAAGGAGTCAAGCCGAGGATACCAGATGAGGAAGGACATGGGGCACGATTTTCAAAGTGGCTCCACAGGATAGTAAGTGAGAGACTTTCATGTGGCTGTCCCTTAGTGAGCCTTTCACTTGGCTCACATCCATGACCTAAAAAATAAAAATAAAAAACAATAAAAAACAGAACAACAAATAGGAGGTCTAAACAGGAGGGGGTGGGGGAGAGATGGTCAATTTAGAAGAGGGGGAGGGGGACAGAGGCCCGAATTAAGCATTACATACTGGCATGAGCCAGTACTAACAGTAAACAGGACCTAAGATTGGGATTTGAAGGTCAGTAACAACAAAGGACTTTTTTTAGTGGGTTTAAATTGCAAAAGCAGATTAAGAACATGATTTTCACATGACCCTTACTATAGCTGCAAACAGTAATAAATAAGCAGTCACATTTTTCTCTGCCCTGATCCATGCAACATGATAGTCAAATTTATTTGTCCCCTCTACCAAAAAATACTTAATGAGTCCAGTTTTTTATATTTTTAGGGCCACTAAAAAAGTGCAATCTGAGTGACTAGTCTATACTTTGCACTCCTCTTGTATCTGCAGAATGTTTCATTAGAAATATAATATAGAAATGATTCGCTTTGCCTGCGGAGTAGTAATGTGACATACAATAAAGCTAAAAAAAAAATGAAACGAAACAAAACCTGGCCTCTCAGTATAATTCAATGAAATGTGATGTATTGCAAACAGGATTTATGGAACTATATTTTACCACACTGCAATCAAGTAAACAGCAAAGGCCAATGCATTCAAATACACAGGGTTATTAGGCAGAAAAAGCTAGTACCATTCACAGTATCTTTATATCTTTATTTTGGAAAACAACACACTTGACATTTTTATATTGTCATATCTGTGAAGTACAAATTGTCTAAACCAGCCTTTCTCAACATATTGGCCCCAGAGTAACCGCTGTTGTTTACATCTGCGGGTCACAGCATGATCAATAGGTTGCACAACATTTTAAATAAAAATAAAGAAAACAGCATAATTAGGATATGTAAAAGTTGTAGTATCCACTTACACTAGTTGCCAGTGTAAAATGTCCCCTTACATTGGCAACCAATGGAAAAATACCCCCTCACATTGGAGGTCAAAACTCCTTTACAGTATATAATGTTGTAGACATGGCCCCTGAATTGGATTGGATGCCAGTAGAAAATTGTCCCATCTCATTGTTGGTCACTGTAGGCATGAGATCAATCTGCCACTGCTTGGAACTTTGGTTGAGAAAGCCTGGTTTAAACAATTAATGTGATTTATAGAAAAGGTATGTGAAATGTCAGGGTTATGACAACTTTATTTAGGAAATTCCCAAATAAATGTGTACCTAGAACAGGGTGACACTGTAGGTACACAAATAACAGTGTGCCAATGTTCCGAAATTGAACATTTTGGGCCTAAACAACTAGAAAATGGACTTTAGTGGCACACAGATATGTTATCTATAAAAGGTAAAAAAGTTTTATTAAGGTATGGCTTTCATGAGATAAGAACAGTTAATGCATATAGATACATAGAACAAGGGACATTTCCATAAAATTGGTATTTTCTACCCCAAAATGTAAACAAGACACCATTTCATGCAATACATAAATACAGCAGCACATCCAAAAACGGGTGGAGACCAGATTCCCATAAAGGTGTTCCGGTTAAGGATGTAAGTATGCAGATTGTGGGTCAGGTTATGAGTCTGGGTATGTGTATTCTTAATAGCTCGACATGTTTTGCGTATAGATACGCTTCTTCAGGAGCTTAGACGATTCTAATAGATATACATAGGAAAAATACACCAATAATTATATTGTATAACAAAGTATAAACACAGATGAATATAAAAAATGGATACATAAATCACAACAAAAAAGGTATAAAGATTTACTCCAACCAAGCTGATAGGCCGCATGCAATCCCCATAAAGGAAACTGATCACCCGGGGGCAGACGGCAAAGCCAGGTAGCTGGGAGGCTTAATATATATCATAATAAGAAAAGTATGTTTATAGGTATGGCCTAGTACAAGGCAGAAAATGATTAGCTCCCCAATGTAACACTAAAGGGATCAAAATCTCCCCCCAAAAAACAATTGAAATTATTTATTATGTAGAGGAAGGCCAAAAGGACTTGGCAAAAGATGTTAGATTGAAAATAATTTGTGTAGGAGAGGGGAACCTGATATATTTACAATTACACAGATAGATGGTAGATGTTGATGATGACAAAAACACAGCTTACCATGTAGTAGTCAGACATAGTAAAAAAAGTTAATTAAAGTTACGCTTACCGGTAACGTCTTTTCCTGTAGTCTTTCAGGACAGCCACTATTGAGAGATAGTCTCCTCCTCTTCCTCTAGGAAACACTGCGCCAGCCCATAAATTCTTACTTCCCCTGCCAGACCTCAGTTTTTTCAAGATCACCTCCGGCCAGCTGGGGAGACACAAGAACACATTAATAACATTACCATCCAATAACATTACCATGCTGCGTTCTGGTCTTTTATAAGACCCCCCAAAGTTTCGGGTGGGTAACTAGGGCTGTCCTGAAAGACTACAGGAAAAGACGTTACTGGTAAGCGTAACTTTAATTTTCCCTTTTCGTCATTCAGGACAGCCACTATTGAGAGGATAATCGAGCACTTACCAATTAGGGTGGGACTACAGCTTGCAGAACCTTTCGCCCAAAGGCCTGCTCACCTGCCGACACCAGGTCCACTCTGTAATGCTTAACGAACGTGGATTAACTGGACCATGTCGCTGCCTTGCATATTTGCTCCGGCGTTGCTCCAGCCTTCTCTGCCTGGGAAGTTGCCATGGCTCTGGTAGAGTGTGCCCTTATACCTATAGGGATTTCCTTCCCCGCTAATGAATATGCCTGACCAATAGTTAATCTAAGCCATCTGGCAATCGTGCATTAAAGACGCTCTGAGTCCCTTTCTGGTCCCGGAAAACAAAACAAATAAAGAATCAGAAATTATAAAATCTGAAGAAACAGGGGATTGGCGCTGTTCACTGGTAAAAAATAAAAAATATATAAACTATAAACAGACTCCTAACACAAGGGAAGCATTACACCCCAATTTTAGGTGGGTGAAAAAGTGTAACACAGTGTAAATTAATATTAAAAATAACTATACGTGCTGAAAATAATCACAGAAATGTGCAGACTACCCAAGGTGAAATACTAAAAATAAAGTAAAATAAAATAGAACTCCAAACAATAATAAAAGTGAATGATCAATCAGTTGTATATAGAAATTTTTTTCAAAAACCACAGAAAATATTCAATGAAAAGTGAATTATACCTAGAAAAGAGGACAAACACAGTGTTGCCCACTATAAATTAGTGTATATACTGGTGAGGTTGAATGGTGTTAAATGAAAAAATAAAAAATTATGAGCTGAAAAAAGGACTATTGACATGTAATGTGCATAACAATATTAGTGCACAAAGAAAATCAAAAAGGTAAAAAAAAAAAAATATATATATATAAAAAGTCCAAGCAACCAAAAAAGGAAATTAAAAAAAAAAAAAAAGTGAATATTGAAACTATCGTTCAGTGTAAATAAACAGTTCTTGTGCAGCAAGCTAGTGAATCTTCAAAGGTTGCAGGTAAGTCCGTCCCAATGAATGTATACTGTCCTTTGTGGAGTCCCCTCTAGTGCCCCCACTCACCGGAGCGCCCAACCCCTGCAGGGGTAATGAGCATGTAGAAGTGAATCCGATGATCCAAGTGGTCGGTGTCCCCCTCACCACCTATTTTCCACCTGTGTCACCAGATCGCTTTCAAAAGGCATCCATCCGGACCAATTACCATGTGCAGGGAGAAGAGAAGAGCCTCATAGTGTAATTCCAGATATAAATTTATTAAGCTCAAGCTTACAACAAACAAAAGAAATGGATAAAATAAAGAACTAAAAGGCTAAAATCAAACAGCACTCTGCCGGCTGGCTCCACGTGAGAAGCCGCAGACAGTGCAGTGTGAGCGGCGTGCGTTCCACAGCCGTCTGCCAAACCGGAAGTGCAGGACAAAAACAGAAAGAAAAAAGGACGTATGTGTACCAAGAGGCCACGCCTTACGCGTTTCGTCATCAAGACGTCATCTGAGGCGCGTAAAATAAAGAATCAGACTTTCTTATTGTCTTAGTCATTTCTAGGTATTGTAGGATACACCTCCTTACATCCAAAAAATGAAATTTCAGTTCCCTTTCTCCTGAGGGATTGGGACAAAATGAAGTTAGGACTATTTCCTGGCTTCTGTGAAAACCTGAAGCCACCTTAGGTAAAAATGCTGGATCAATCTTAAGGACTATCCTGTCTGGAAAAATAACGCAAAAAGGAGGTCTAATTGATAACGCCTCAATTTCACTGACTCTCCTGGCAGTTGTCACTGCTACTAAAAATACTGTTTTTAAGGTTAGTTCCTTTAACAAACATTTGTCCAACGGCTCAAAGGGGAATCCCGTTAGGCTCTGCAAGAGTAAAGATAGATCCCACCCGGGAAAGGGTGGACCTCGGATAGGTCTCTGTCTGGACAGTGCCCTGAAGAATCTGACTACCCATGGATTGGAGGCCAGAGATTTCTCCAAATAAGCACTGAGTGCTGACACCTGACTTTTAAGGGTACCTATGGATAACCCCTTGTCTGCTCCACACTGCAGAAACTCCAACACAGCTATGGGGCTCTGCACCGAGAAGGCGTTTCCTATGCATCATTTGTTGAAAAGGAGCCAGACCTTTTTATAGATCCGACGCGTCTCCTTTTTTCTACTGTTGAATAGGGTGGAGATTAATCTCTGTGAAAATCCCTTAGATTTTAATATACCCTCCTCAGTAGCCAGGCCGCTAATTTGCACTGGTGTACTTGTGGACAGAGGACTGGGCCCTGTGAGAGGAGATCCTCCTGAGGTGGAAGGAATAGGGGCGGCTCCGCTGCTAGCTGACTGAGAATTGAAAACCATGCCCTTTTCGGCCAATGTGGATCTACTAGAATGAGTAATGTGCTCTCTAGTTGAAACCTCCTCAGAACTGCTGGTAATAACACCGGAGGAGGGAAGGCATAGCATGTTTTGAAATGCCAATTCTGGGTTAACGCGTCCACCCCCAGTGCTCCTTCTCCTGCGTTTAGGGAGAAAAAACAGGGGGTTTTCACATTGTCTCTTGAAACGAAAAGATCCACTTCCGGGGGTCCCCATTTTTCGAATGTGAGATTGAAAACCTCCTGGTTGAGGGCCCAATCTCCCTCTCTCAGTCTCCTTCGGCTGAGAAAGTCTGCTATTATGTTCCTCTCCCCTCTCAGAAAAACCGCTGAGAGTGAGAGGGTGTTGGTCTCGGCCCAATTTAGAATGTCTGTTGAGAGGGCCAGCAGACTTCCGCTTCTGGTTCCTCCCTGTTTGTTTATATAGGCCACGGCAGATGAGTTGTCTGACCGCACCTGGATATGGTGGCCCTGAAGTTCTTTTTTGAAAAATCTGAGGGCTAGGCCAACTGCCCTCAGCTCTTTCCAATTGGACGATCTTTTTAGTTTGCCCTTCCACATGCCCTGTGCTAGAAGGGATCCCAAATGTGCCCCCCAGCCTTTACCACTTGCGTCCGTGGTTACTATGTGAGAGACTGGGATAATCCACAGAGGTCCTTCCTCCACCACCAAAGAGATCTCTTTATCTGATGAGGAACCTGTACTAAGGTGTCTAGATCCCTTTGACTGTGGTCCCATACCTTTAGTACAAATGACTGCAGGGGCGGAAAATGTAATCCTGCCCACTGCACTGCCGGGAGAGTAGAGGTTAGAAGGCCTAGCATTGACATTATGGACCTTTTGGAAACCAGATGGTTGCACTGGAGGGAGAAAACTGCTCTGTCCAGTTATAGAATTTTTTCCTTGGTCCCCCTGATGCCACGATCGACAAGTAAGGGGTGGCTTCTGCTGCGGGTATGTACCACTTCTCCTTACCCTGGAAGCCCCTGCTTCCTTAGGGATGTTATAAGAGGCCACAATCTCCCTGACTGTATCAGCCTGGTCCCATGCACAGTGTCTCCCCACCGGAGGAAACACTATTAACTGAGGTCCAGCAGGGGAAGTAAGAATTTATGGGCTGGCGCAGTGTTTCCTAGAGGAAGAAGAGGAGACTATCTCTCAATAGTGGCTGTCCTGAATGACGAAAAGGGAAAATATATATATATGGTATCTTTAGTGGTAAGTGCCAATGTCTACTTGTTTGTATGACACGACCAGCGGTATAAGAAAAGCGTTGCAAAGGCACCATGGATGGCCCGTACCTCGAGAATAAATTGAGGGTGGATACGGTATCATATAAAAAATAATTTTTCATGGATGACAATAAATTAAGAGCTGGGGGGGGGGGGGGGGTAGTTACCTGTGGAATAAACAAAGAAAAGGAAAAGGAATGGAAAAAATTGTTTAAAAGCGCTCATTGATGAGCAATGAACAAAAACCTACAATATGGGGTCATAAATCAGCATGTATGGTAGAGTTGGAAATGGTAACTTACCCCAAGCCTAATTAAGTACTGCCATATACAGAGAGTGCAGCTTAACACTAACTGGTCAGCATCTGCTGACACCACAGGCTGAGCTGTGTTTGATATAGGCCCCCCCACCAGAAATGCGTCAAGTCCGGGCAGACATGACGCATACCGGTCCGACCACTTGCTGCCGTGCATGCCCCGAACAGCGCGCCGCTGTTCGGCCAATGCGGTGGTAGCAGGGCCTGGGACTAAAGTCAGCCCAAAGGCACCCCGTGTCCCCATCAATCGCCGCACATCTGGTCAGAGGAGGAGACAGGACATGCGGCGCTGGCCGATCAAGCTAGCCGGCCGAAAGCCATGTTGTCAGCCAAGCAATCAGGACCAGGAGAAGGAGCATGGAGCCATGAGCAGGGACGGAGCAAAGAAAACCTATCACATAGTTGGAAAAACATGAAGTACAAACCAGGGCATATCAAAATAAATGTAATTATAATAATAAAGAAATAGTAATGCATTTTGTTTGATATCTGCATGTTTAGTTTAATGAAGTTGATAATAAAATTTCTAAACTGAGAAAGTATTAAATGAATAAACTTGTTAGGGTTATGACATTTTGAAGTCAGTCAGTCAAGTTTTTAATCCTTTCAAGTATGGGTTCAACTTGCTTTGCCGAAAAGGAAAAAAAATATCCCTCTGCTTCGTTAAGGAAGCCCTTCACCCTTAAAAAAGGTAGGTGTGTGTGTGGGGGGAGGGGGGCACAGAGCAGCCACAGTGTCAGTGAATTGAAATCTGTTGTAGAGAAAGCATAAAGAAAATTGCCAAAGTGCACAGGAAGAGATTAGGCAGTTAGGAACCACTACTTTAATTCTTGCTAGAATCAATCAACCACGATTGCTGCCTTTTTGTTGTTGTTCTTGCAAAATGCTTTTTTTTGTCTTTAATTTCATTTTGTGGTTGATTTGAGCTCTGCAATGACTTTTGGCTGCTGTCCCATTCAAAAGCCTTCCCTAAAAAACTGACCATATTGTAGGTTAAACTGCTTTCTTTTTCTTTCTTTTTTTGCTGCAAGGTGTTCCTTTGTGGATTTTTTTTACATTTTTATGTTGATATGACCTTTGCCCCGAATCCAACTCGCATGATATCACTTACATTCATGGCACTCTCTATTCCCATAAAATAAAATAAAATGTTAAACATACTCCAGTTAGTCCTATTATTTCTAATTAAAACTGTCCTGCTGCTGACCATTGCATTGATGTATCTTCTGCAGTATCTCAATTCTTGAAGTAAAGCTCCAGCCTGTGCACTTTGTCTCTAATAAATTAGGCATAGCTTTACTCATTAAATTGTCCTCAGGCTTCTTGTCTGAGCATGGGGAATGGATTATCATGTCTCCAACTCTGCTGATATCTTCCACATCCTTTACCATAGTAAAAAGGGGCAATCAGTTCTTAGCCTTCTGATATGTTTACTCACTGTAAGGCCAGAAAGAAACCTTAGAACATCTAAAAGTGGTTTTAATTTTTCGTGCCATCTTTCTAAAGGTGAATCTTCGCATGATAACAGGGGCTCATACTCTTCCATGTGCCCTGGAGTTGGAGTTATTCCTGTTCTGAGAAAGTTAGTTGGTTGGTCTCATATTGATATATGGTTTTATTATGGATTGATAAAGCTGTCTAAATTTATCTCAAAATTGCTTGACAACAAACCTGTATCACTTTTGTATTGTTGAAAATGTAAAATGTTGGTTACATTTTACCTACTAGTCAAAGTGGGTATATTACCATTTGATGAAAAAGCATGTGTTGCTGCTGAAATTATTCAAATTGGGGTGCTGCTGCTAAGTGTAAGCAAAGCTAATATTTATGCATTGGCAGTATAGGCTGTGAATGAGACTGTGAAAATTGTATTGTTCCATAACACCACATAAATCTTTAAGGCATACACCACGTATGTAGTTTAAACGATTTGTGTATTTTCAATGTTGCCCTCGAAGCTGCATTAAAAAAACTTTATCCCTATTGCAGAGTATTTATTTTGGATTAAATGCATTTGTATATAACTCCTTATGCAGTGTCCAGCTTCCCATGTCTTTTTTGGCAGTAATTTGGCTAACAATTTTGATGGGGTTTTGTGTGCCTTACATATTTATAGGCTGAAGCCCACTTGCTTCCATTATGTGATACAGCTTAGAGAAGTATCATGATAATATATTTTTTCTGACCCAGTTGGTTGTGGAATACTGCTATCGTATTGTAGGTAAGGAGAATAAAGATCTCTCAGTTAGCTGTTGGGTGTATATATAAAGTGGATAGAGCTATGGTGATTGGTTTACTAATTGTGCCTTGATGGGTGTTACAGGTTCCTCAGTATAATTACCA
The DNA here is from genome assembly GCF_042186555.1 of Aquarana catesbeiana. Classification (NCBI taxonomy): domain Eukaryota; kingdom Metazoa; phylum Chordata; class Amphibia; order Anura; family Ranidae; genus Aquarana; species Aquarana catesbeiana. The sequence continues at coordinate 221,025,092 of NC_133328.1, forward strand.
TAACGGATTTTTGAGGATACTAGTCTTTAGGACCACCATTCTCTTGCTTTTTCAGGAAAATAATATCTTTTACTATATCTTTAATTGGTAAGTTTAAACATAATACATCCTATATATATAGCCCCCCACCTTTTTGTTCTAGTGTACATTACCTTTAGCTCACACAGAACACCTCCAGTAACTGATTACTCCTCCAATGCTAAATACAGTTCTAGTGTACCCCTATGAATAACTGCTGTTTTGAGGCATATTTTGCTGCATGGTGTGCTGCCGACTCCTGTTCTGCTCCAGGAGATGCATCTAAGTGACCCCTCTGTTCCACCTTGAGAGATAGGGTATAATTGATATATACTGTGTTGCATGATGTATATTTTGTATATTATATAATTAATTACTGTGAATTTTGTTTCATAGATAGGTCTAGTTTCTTTGTGGTCAAGGAATTGAGGTCCTGAGGAAGCTGTTTGTGAAACGCATTGACCTCCTGGCCAGTTTACAAAGAAACAATATTTGGAGTATATATGTACTAGCCTATCCAACAATCATATGATGTTTTTAAGAGCATGAGCTCTATATTATTTTTATATGTAACTGTTTTTGTAATAAAATACCTTTTATCTGAACTTAATGTGGTTTAGTCCTTCTCTGGTACCGCTAAAGTCCGTAAGCTCTGGCTGTTTGTTTTTTACTTACCTAATGTCCCTAAAATGGTTGAAATTTAACAAGATTTGCCTCTAAGTTTGGGTTTGCCAAATTTTCAACAAGAATCCCTGCACCCTTGGTGAATGGAATCTGAGCAGATTTGTCCATCAATATTACTCAGGCAGCTTACAAATAGTAAACATTCAATATCACTCCTTCTCCCTAGAAATGAACACCTTAACAGACAAGGCAAAGCACATACATTCTGTACAATCCTCTGACAGTCATTCGTACAAGGCAACCAAAAATTATTAACCAGAAAAAGGTGTCACATGTATCCTTGTATGTAGCTCAAAGCACGTCACCTTAAGTCATCCCTTGTTGGCAATCAAATCCTTATAGGAAAGTTCTTCAAGCTGTGTGAAGCGTAACTTGTACTTGCCTAAAGGGGGAGCCACCAGCCTGAAGGAATCACTGGAAGACTCGCAGGGAAAGGTGCCCATATTATATGTATCCTTATGTATAGCTTATAGCATGGCATCTTGAATCATCCCCTGTTGGCAATTGAATCCTCATAGGAAAGGGAGCCACCAGCTTAATCAATGAAAGTTCAAAGCCATATAATGCTCAAATAAAGGGATACTTAGTCGTCCATGTAGGTCTTGGGAAACCTATACTGTTCTCATAGATGATAGTGATCTATAGGTTTGTGTCCAGAGGAACCATGTTCTTTCCTATAGATGGAAAAGATGGGGAGGGAGAGGCACCCCAACAGCTGACATTAGTGGTGGAAAGCTGAAAACCTGAGAGGCTTCTTTGTAATGTGTGCAGCCCAAAAGAATGCAAAGATTAACTAAATTCCATTGAAAATGTTTACTACAACAAATAAAGGATGTTTTATTAAGGGAGTGAGAACATGTTTACTTTACAAAGTGAATTTTCACGAAGATTGGTTAATGAGATTAGGCTATGAGAATTGTGTACAAGTATTTAAAAAAATAATTTTTGCTGGTACATCACTATAAGGATTGAAGTTTAACACAGCTTCACCTCATAAAAGCAGTATTAACCCCAAAAACAGAAAAGTAATAAATTGCAGCTTACCAATCCTTAGATGTGGTGCCGGTGGCTACATTGATTTTCTTGTTTTTAGGCCTTTTTCCCTCTGTTTTCACCTGTGATCTGACCAGTAACACACCTTCTGTATTAGAGTGTCTACAATCTGGTTGGTGGAGCAACAGAGACACCTTTGGAGAGTAGCATTATCAGTCTAGGGGAGGGTAATGTTAAATGTAGTAGCAGATTTTGATGTCTTAGTCTCTTGTGGAGACCCCGGACGCTTGAGAGGCAGACACTGTAATGAGGTTGGTGGTATATCTTTTGTTGCTAACGTGTGGATGCTCTTTAACTGCACCATTGGGCTGTCTGAGGAGGCTCTAAGTGTTGTTAGATCTGCTTGTAATTGTTGAGGGCTGGATCTCTTTTCTATGTGTACGATGTGAGGATTCCTCTCCCCCGTTTGGGCTTACCTTTTAAAGAGGAGAGTGTCATCAGCATTTATACACCTATTCTGTTCTTTTATGCTCTCTCTGGTAGTTTCCATTCTGTTTGGATGTGTTTAGTGTTTTTTTTTAATTTTGGCAGGAACCCTTATGTTGGTTGTTAATATTCCACTGAAAATTCCCTTGTTGGAACTTAGTAGGTCTTTGTGTCTCAGCACCCCATCTCTATGTTATCATTTAATTTAATTGAATTTCATGTCATCACTTATTGGACAGGTATGTTCTTTCTTTTTTAGTATGATTTGTTTGATGGAATGATTATACCTATCTGTCTCATTGAGTTACTTATTCACTGGTTTATATGTACATTTAGTTTATGCCCATATACTTTTTAGTACAATATTTAGAGGTGTCTCTTTGTTTGGTTCTCACACCTGCCCCAAGGGAGAGATATCACAAGCTTGTGGCCTTGCCTGCTCCTCCCCGACCTGTTGGATCTCCATTAGATTGGTGAGTTTATGGTATATGCACTTATATTGTATTGGCTAATTTCAATGGCTTGTTATAATTTTTCATAAATTACAGTTGTATAGCTTCCTTCAACTCCTGAAGAAGCGGGACCTTCCCGCAATACACATCGAGGTACACTACACATATGGAAGACACCCCAAGTACACGTGGAAGTTATTGGACTTAGCATTGTTATTGAATTACTGCCACTGGGGTTTGATATCTATGGGTACTGACTTAAGGGAGGCATTTTATTAAACATTAAGTGTACACTGGGATTGATTTACTAAAACTGGATAATGCAAAATCTGGTGCAGCTCTGCATAGAAACCAATCAGCTTTCAAGTTTTTTTGTCAAAGCTTAATTGAACAAGTTGAAGTTAGAAGCTGATTCTACCATACAGAGATAGAAGTAAACTGTGCATTCTTGCCATACCCGACACAGGCTACAATTAGTTGCTGTCTTTGATGCAGGTCCACAACTGTTATCAATTGTCCATGTGATGACTAAGTTGGCTCCAGCCTTGACACCAACAGGCAATCTTTACCAAGAAATATTTACAGTTACTACATGGTCCAGACACTTAAAGGAAGTTTTTAGAGGTGGTGGGATAGGCAATTTTACCCAGATTTTTAGTCTGTGTTGGAAGGGATCTCTGTGGGAGAGGGGCAGATAGACTAGAGATCTTCACTGTGCAACTGGCCCTGCACCACACAGCCTCGAGCTAAAATCTACCCAGTTGTATTTGTGCATGGACACTACTGCCTTCCTCTAGTTCAATGGAATGTGCATCCATAGTCTGATAGGCTGATGGATAGGCTTCCCACTGAAACAAATGGAGGCCACAGCATACATGCGCCACTGTAGATTAGAGGATTTCTGATGATTTCAGCTAGAGGCTTTGTGGCATCAGGCTGGAGGCACAGTGATAATCTCCATGCTACAATGTTGTAAGTAAGTATATTAGAGGGTATAGAAAAGAATCACCCCCCTTTAAAATAATCACATTTTGTTGCTTTGCAGCCTGACATGAAGGCAGACACAGTTTCTGATTTATCCAGTGCAACTTAAAACATCCAAGTGAAAGATATAACAACACCAACATGTCAGAAAAAAAAATTAAAAAACATAATTACTGAGTTGGAAAAAGAATCACCCCCTTGTGTCAGTATTTTGTTGAACCACCTTTTGCTTTAATTACAGCCTTTAGTCTGTTGGGATATGTTTCTACTAACTTTTCGCATGTAGACTTTGCAATATTTGCCCACTCTTTTTTGCAGAACTGCTCAAGTTCAGTTAAATTTGATGGTGATTGTTTGTTGACTGAAGTTTTTAAGTCATTCCACAGATATTCAGTAGGGTTTAAGTCTGAGCTCTGACTAGGCCATGCAAGGACAACAACCCTTTTCTCCTTCAACCACTATGTGGTCATTTTTGCTGTGTGCTTTGGGTCCTTGTCATGTTGGAAGGTAAACCTTCTTCCAATTGACGACTTTCTGGCAGAGGGCAACAAGTTTTCCTCAAGAATTTGATGGTATTTTGCCCCATCCATTTTTTCTTCTATCCTGACAAATGCTCCAGTCCCTGCTGCAGAGATACACCCCCATAACAGTGTATTACCACCTCCATGCTTAAGTGTATGAATGGTGTTATTTGTATGGTGAGCTGTATTGGATTTCTGCCAGACATATCGTTTGGAGGCCAAATGATTACATTTTAGTCTCATCTGACCATAACATCTTTTTCCACATGGCCTCAGAATCTTCAGTGTGCGTTTTGGCAAAGCTCAGTCATGACTGCATGTGGTCTTTCTTGAGGAGTGGCTTTTTTCTTGCAACCCTCCCATACAAGCCACATTTGTGGAGAATTTGTGACATTGTTGTCACATGCACACAATGACCAGTCTTTGTCATATATTCCTGCATTTGCTTCAGAGCTGCTGTAGTCTTCTTGGTAGCCTCTCTGACCAGTTTCCTTCTGGCTCTTTCATCCAGTTTAGAGTGACGTCCTTATCCAGGGAGGGTCTGTGTTGTACCAAATACCTTCCACTTCTTAATAATTGTTTTGATTGCGTCTATCTAGCAAGGTTACACTGTGGGGATCGCAGGGGATCGGTGTATAACACGCACCTGTGATATTCCCCTTATTTGTAAGGGGAAAAAAGTGCGTGTTATACGCCGATAAATGCGGTAAGTTTCATTGAGTAAATACAGCTGGATAAAACAAAAACTGTGTCTATCTTCATTTCAGGCTGCAAAGCAACAAAACGATTATTTTAAAGGGGGGTGGGTGATTCTTTCCTATACCCACTGTACAATGAATATCATTCTGCACAGGGGCAAGGAGGGTAAAAGTGCACTTAAAAAACTACTGTTAGGGAAGGTTGCTCCTCTTATTATATTCATGTACCTGCAGGACCAGATTTACCATTAGAAACAGTAGGCTTGTGCTTTTAAGTGGCACAGGCAAAAAAGGGGATTTTCTCTTGTAGTTAACAACCACACATTTTTCAGTAATCAGTAATTGCAAAAGAAGTTTAGATGCAGTGTCACAACATTCTAAAACAATTTTGAACCAATACAGCATGAAAGTGTTCTCTATAAAGAGCTTGTCCTAGAAGAGGGTGTTGCTCTGGGTGCCAAAAGTTGTTTACCTACAGAATCTAGTCATTAGAACCTACAGAATCTAGTCATTAGAATGTGTTCCTAACTGGCTTGTTTACACATTCTGCTTGCAGAAACTCATCTCGGCAAAGTCGTTTTCTATAGTAATTCAAGTCCCTGTGTGGTCCAGACATTGCCTATAAGAGGGTCACAGGAAAGTGCATGATCAGCAAGAGTTTTGGCTTAATGCCATATAGGCCGTAAGGCAGATTATTTTATTTTAACTAAAATGTACCACTTTGCTCCATGCCAAATAGGAGATTTAGAATCTGTGGACCATTCAGAATTGCATTTCATTTGTCCTGATCTTACAAAACTGAAATTTTGTTTCTTCTTCCTAAGGTTTTTTTTTTCCTCCTTTTTTGCAATATGTGTGAACTGCTGTGCTCGAAGTCACAGCCTGAAGCACAGGAAAGTTGCTTTGCAGAAGCTCATAATGTGATAATTAAACTGCTAACAGCCAACTTAGTGATGGCATTTGCCAAAGATGTGAAAGTAGACTCACAATTGCACCTTACTAAAGGGGATGCATCAGGAACAGCAGCAATTAGACTATATGTACACATATATTTTTTACATACTCTAATATACATTTTTTTTTTTTTTACTCCAACGGCTGCATTAAATTTTTATGGGGAGTGAGATGGGAATGAAACATGTTTCCTTTTCTCTGCAAAGTGATTTATTACCTCCACACGCGCACCCCCTTAAAAAAAAGCAGAACTAATTAGCAGAGTAATTAATTAATATAAATTTGCATATTTGCATTTGCAATTAGTGCAGTCGACTGATTAGTCTGAAAATGGGAAGTTTGACTCATTAAATGTTAGTGTGTGCTGGACCGGAAAGCGGCTGCCAGATGAGGCGAAAAAGGGTGGAATAAGCCTGCGTGTGCTGAGCTCAGGAGTCTTTTGTTAGAAGAACAAGCGGAGAGAATCTGTATTTAGTCTCAAAGAGTTCTGGATTTTTGATTGAAGATAAGTTTCTTTTGCAAACGTTACCTTTGCCTCCTTTGATTTCCTTTATTGTACACTGCAAAGATTCCTCATTATTTATAACAGCAAATTTTCTCAAACATAGATTAACGCAGTAGATGGACCATTGAAGTTTTATACACAATGCGCTTACATGCCTGTTTTTTGTATTTATGTAAAAAAATATACCAAACTGTCAAGATTTGTTCTTGAACTTACATTTCCAATATTTTTTTCATGTAGATTATTGTACAAGATGTCATTCATCAAAGAAAACATACCATGTTTCATTGTGATGGATTCAGCTGCATTCAGACAAGAGGCAGGATTGTCAATTGCCATTATGCTTCTCATGCATCTGTCCTCAAATTGTTTACTTTATTCAAAATCTTTACAGACGATGATATGTGCATTTAACATATTTTAGACATGTTATTTGTTGTAAAAGAGTTCCTTGTGTAGGCCTTTAAAAAGCCCTAAGAATGGTGTGGATGCTGCCATCTTGGATGTGATGTCAGCAGCCCCAGCAAACTCAGGGCTTTTACTCAAGTGACAATCAATAGTATTCCCCACTACCACCCACATAAACCTTTATGTAGGGAGGGGCAGAGAAGCTAGGCCAAATCAGACAGTATTTAGACCTACCAAAAGGAGGGCTATGACATGTACAGCAAAGTGGGAGGAAAAGGTGCTAAGTAATTGACTCTGCTCAACTAATAACATTCTCTTGCATGTTCAAAGACACATTAAATGTCAAAATAAAATAATTTATGTAGAGGAAACATGATGCAAGTAAGCCTTAAAAAAACTTGATTTTTCTGCATTCAGTTGGTAACAGGGTATCTTTATGTAGTGCTATCCCCTCGGGAGCCACTTCATTTTGGGCCCCCTTTTGTCTGCACAGCCAGGCAACACGCATTTTCAGCAGACACACATAGTTAAAAAAACAGTCCAAGAGATTTGTTTTTGTTATTTTATTTAGGGATAGTAACTTGGATGGGGATAGGAAGTTATGGCATGGCCTGAACTTGGTCAATGTAGAAGTTTGAGGACAACTTGAGTGACCACAGACTTCTAGCAAAGATCCTAGACTGTACTCCTTTCCGAATAACTGTACATCCTGGCTAGTCACAAGTCCCAACTTGATTTCAGGTACTTTAGTGTTCCCTGCAAAATGCAGCGCACCTGGCTCCAACTGAGAATTCCCCAAGCAAACGTGGAGGATAACAGTAGGCTGCCCCTCTGAAAGCTAGCTGAATATTGCACTCAGCTGCAATCTCCCTTGTAGACTTTGGGGTGTGAAAAGTGTTAAGGTTACTCACTCAGCTCCTTTTTAAACTGCAGATGGTGACTTCTGCCCAGGCCTCTTGCTGTTCAGGTCCCACTTGTCCCACAGTAAAGTTATCCCAATTTTTTTGTATAATGTGAAAGATAAGGTTATGCTGAGCAAATAGATACCTAACATTTCATGCTTTAAAATTGCTCACACTCGTGGAATGGCGACAAACTACGGTTCTTAAAAATCTCCATAGGCAACATTTTAAAAATTTCTACATGTTAGATGTTTAGCTAAGTTACAGAGGAGATCTTGCGCTAGAATTATTGCGCTCACTCTAATGATCGTGGCAATACCTCACATGAGTGGTTTGAACACTGTTTACATTTGCTGGCGTGATTTACATATGCGTTTGCTTCTACGCACGAGCACGGAGGCATTGGGTGCTTTAAAATGTTTTTAATTTTTTTTATTTATTTAATTTTATTATTTATTTTTACACTGTCCCTTTAGATTTTTTTTTTTTGGTCATTTTTATTGCTGTCACAAGGAATGTAAACATCCCTTGTGACAGTAATAGGCAGTGACAGGTACTCTTTATGGAGGGATCCGGGGTCTATAAGACCCCAAATCCCTCCTTTGTACTTAACAGCATTCAATACAGCCAAACTTGACAATTTAAATGCTTTTATTTTTTTAAATCTGGCGCCTTTAGTCTTCAGTAAACCAGAAGTGATGTCATGACATTGCTTCTGGGTTACTAGATCCGAGACCCGATCAAAGCTGATTCCGGCATTGTCCGGGTCTCCGGCCAGCCGACGGACGTGCCAGCTGATCGCTTGGGCCTCCTGGTAGGATGGGAGAGCCCGGGCAAGTCGCAGAAGCCAGCCTGCTTGTAACAACAGCCGAGCGCTGACCATCCGCTCTAAAAAACAGTCCAGGGGTGATGCATGCAGCTGCACACATCACCCCGGTACAACCCCTTAAAGCCCAAGGCCGCATATTTGCATTACATCAGCATGAAGGGGTTAAAATAGACATAATCTGCTAGTTCTCACCCTGTACTGTGTTCCTGTGCAGGGTGTGCACTGCAAGGAGGGCATTCTTCCAGAATTTAGGAACATTGGCTTTCTCAGAATCCCACAGAAGGCCAAGTGATATCATTCTTGTCTAGACAGATGTGACAGGAACCAGAGTTTAGGATGAGTATTTTTTACATTTTATCCCGAAGTTTTAGTTTTTTTAATTATTGACCACAAATAATCTTACAAGGATTAAACTCCTGTTCCATTGGCTCCCCTTTGGAGCACAGAGAAATGTCTTGTACTTGTTCATATGTGGCAACACCTTACATTTCCAAGTTTCCTCATAATGCAGCACTTGCTGCCTGAGCAACCAATAGCCAAGTATTGTCATGGTGTGGGATGTGTGTGGGCACTTTGACAACAGACAAGGGTCTCCAAAAATCCTAAAAAGGAACTGTCTTTACTAGAACCAATATGATCCCCCAACTTGTTATTTTTAGTATAGTTTATTTTTGAGAACAGAAGTAATTATTTAAAATGGTTTGCTTTATCCAAGCCTCCCTCAACATAAGTGGTATGCCCAGTTTTCATTTTAGTGATTCCATTGTACACAATGTATTTTCCCCTTCTATTGCTGATGTACCAAAAATGGTTTTGACTCCTTCCTTAATAGATTTAGCCATTTCCTTCTCTTTGGCGGGACTGATATTGTGATACTTTTTTTCTATTTTTATACACTTCTCTATCAGCTACACCTCCTGTTTCTGTAAATCTCTGATATGCTGATTTTTCAGCATATTTTACTATTCTACTTGCCTCTTTAGTGAACGATATTGTTTTTTCTTTGGTTTACTCTTAATAACTTGCCTGACATAATCCAGTTGCCTCCAACATGGTAGACTTTAACAGTGCCCACTGGTTACTGACTCCTGCCATTTACCCCTAGCTGTTCAAGTCACCAGCAATAAAAAATAAGACTAGGAACATTTATCTTGTGGCACGTGCTGCCATTGCAAACCATGGTTCTAAATATTTGTCTCTGGAATATCTTTTACAGTTAATATCCAAATAAAGAAAAAAAAACTGACAATAAATAAAATGAATCACTGCGCTAATGTCTATTCAGCAGCTAGCATAAAATATAGGTAACAATATTTAAAAAATGTATAAAGATATGCAGCGCTAGAAATACAAACATGAACTATGTAAATAAAATCCACTGTCATTGAGCGTAAAGAGTCCATGTTCCAAGAAATGGCATCACCCACAGTGTAAATATGACAAGCTGAGGTGAACCATGAAATCCTCCACCTCACACTAACACACCGGGCCTCTTACCGTAGAAAATGGACCACTAGGTTATAGGTGGTCAGATAAGCATGATATATCCACTATAGCACGGCTCCACTCTGGTACCAGACAGCTAAATCTCATAGGGTCATAACATGGAGTGAATCCACAGGTTCATATGTAGGATTAAAGAGAAGCAGCTCCACATATGCCCTGTACACACGATTGGACATTGATCGGACATTCCGACAACAAAATCCATGCATTTTTTCCAACGGATGTTGGCTCAAACTTGTCTTGCATACACACGGTGGCACAAAGTTGTCGGAAAATCCGATCGTTCTGAACACGGTGACGTAAAAAACGTACGTCTGGACTATAAACGGGGCAGTAGCCAATAGCTTTCGTCTCTTAATTTATTCTGAGCATGTGTGGCACTTTGTGCATAGGATTTGTGTACACACGATCGGAATTTAACCAACCGTGTGTACAGGGCAATAGTGTAGTATGTTAATTCAAGATGATTTTAGTAAAAAACATACAGGGTACTCACATTTGGAGAATTAAAAGGAGCATTTCAGGAACACAAAAAGTCCTTGGTTAATATTGTAGTTTCGTGGAGTCAGATCTCCTGGCTCCACCCTATGCGGCATTTCATCCAATAAGGAACGTCGTTAAGGATACCACCACTGTGTATGAGGAAAGTGGTGAGCCAGCTGATGTAGATTTGTTACACTACTAATGCTTTTTACTGTTTTATTTTGTGTATTCCATTGGTGGTTTAATAAATAGTTACATGGGAAAGCACTATGTATCTGTCTCTTTGTTCCCTATGGTCCGGTTGTTGAACATGAATACAAAGGTGAGTGATAACTGAGAAAGCAGTTCTCCCCAGGAGCAGAGTGATATTTGATGATGGGCCTGATTATTTCTATTTTGAGGTGAGCAGGTTTTTCACCTGGTGTTGGGATCACATGCAACACAAGAGGAAGGATTTATCACTGAACACATTTGGTGGAAGACGAAATTTAGATGGACACTTATATATGAGTATATCGACGCAAGCCATGCTCCAGAGCACCCAAATCCATATGGTGTACCATACTTGACAGAATATGCTGTCTCTATCCACTTTGAGATCCTGCGGACTTCTTAATTAGAAGCCCTGCTGGAAAATCTTCCCTTTTTCTGCTCTTTTCTTCTCTTGGACAATATGATCTAAGGTTTTTGGAATTAAACCATTTTGTATATATTCCATCTTTTGGTATTCTGGAGTTACCTAGCTAAATCATCATTAGGGCCCATATTTATCCTACCCCTTGCACATGCTGTGGCGTCCTTTTTGGCAGGTTCTGTGCCTCTTGTGAGTGGTTTGATGTGGACCCCTTTGCCCCTCATCTCTTGGACTCCTGGTAACACTAATTCTTTGTGATTTAAACCGATACAACTGTCTAGGATATGAGGTTATATCCATAGGATACGTCTTGTAATTATAACCACTTATCCCTGAAGAAGAGGAACAACCAAATTTTTTGAAACGCGTTGGGTATAACTGTCTTTGTGTGTACCACTGACAGAGAATTGTGGTTATTTGTTCTGTAACTACTATGTATATTGACTGTAACTGCATAAATGTATTGTTTTAGTCCTGCATCTGAATTCTCTGTTTTTAATATCTACTAATAAAAACTTTTGATGTTTTAAAAAAAACAATTCTACCTATCTGGGAGTTCATGCCCTAAAAAATCCCATTAGAGGGTCTTTTCTGTAGATTTCATATATTTAGGGATGTGGGCATCCTCTCCTATTCCCTGTATCAGCAATTAGCATATCAAATTACCCATGGTAGAAAGGGGGATTGTGGTGTTCAAACTTTCTCTGCTTTCTTTAAATTATATGCACAGATAAAAAAATGTGTTTTGAATGCATGTGATCTATAGCGTTTTATTACCAGTTTATGATTAGATATAAAGCGATCACAATCCTCTGAGAAGATATTGTACAGTGCCTTGAAAAAGTATTCACACCCCATTTGCATTTCCCACATTTTGTCATGTTACAACCAAAAGCGTAAATTTATTTTATTGGGATTTTATGTGATAGACCAACACAAAGCGGCACATAATTATGAAGTGGAAGGAAAATGATAAATGGTTTTCAACATTTTTTACAAACAAATATGTGAAAGGGGTGGCGTGCATTTGTATTCAGCCCCCTTTACTCTGACAAAACAAAGGAGGAGGTTTATTCATTGTTACCACTTACTATGAATATTTGATACCACCATCCTCAACGATCGACTTGATTTCCAAAAATAAAAATCGACCATAAGGGCCTGCAGAAAGAAACCAAAAAATACAAAAGTTTAAGAAGCATAGTATGAATGGTAGGATAAAACGTATTGTTATAATAGGGAATGTGTCTCTAATTCCTCATTGAATCCCACTGGCAAGAGAGAGTATTCAATGAGTATATCCAGTAGGTCTCCTGCTGACAAAGGAGTTTGAAGCGTTCTGCAGCAGGGAGACCTCTGGAGATGGCCTCAATGACCCAATCTCTTATGCCACGTACACACGAGTGGACTTTTCGATGGACTAGGTCTGGTGGACCGGACTCCGGCAGACAATTTGACTGTGTGTGGGCTCCAGCGGACTTTTTTCCCCCAAAAGTCCGAAGGTCCTAGAAATAAAACATGTTTCAAATCTTTCCGACGGACTCGAGTCTGGTCGAAAAGTCCGATCGTCTGTATGCTAGTCCGACGGACAAAATCCGACGCTAGGGCAGCTATTGGCTACTGGCTATGAACTTCCTTATTTTAGTCTGGTCGTACGTCATCACGTACGAATCCGTCGGGCTTTGGTTGATCGTGTGTAGGCAAGTCCGTTCATTCGAAAGTCCATTGGAAAGTCCGTCAAAAAAGTCCACCGGACCTAGTTCATTGAAAAATCAGCCCGTGTGTACGCGGCTTTAGACCCACTGTGGATTTTTGACGTTCTTTTACTAAATGTAGGGGGACACTGTTTATCAAACCCTTTTTCAATAAACCGCCTATGTTCACCAAATTGTTGACGTAGGGTGCGAACGGTCATACCTATATAAAAAAGACGCAAGGGCAGGTAAGACAGTACGCCACATACTCACTAGAACAGTTGTGGAATTCTTTGATGGTATATGTAATTCCTTTAACTATGTATGTTTTTTGGCCGTTACAGGTTAAGCACAATTTTTCCTTACATTGAAGCATTCCAACTAATGGGATCAGAAGGATGTGTAGGATAAGAGTGGGAGGACTGATGCAGGTTTTACTTAGTGCTACTTTACTTTTAATATTTTTGGCTTTTCGGTAAGATACCTTTGCTTGCTGAGTAAGGGAAGGACCTAATAACAGATCTCCAAGCAGAATGGACCCAGTGTTTAGCTAAGATGTTCTCCATTCTTTTGTGACAATCATGGAATTGGGTTGTAAAGTGCGTTGGTTGTAGGCCATCTGAAGTCCTAGATTTAGGAGGAGGTTTGGAGACATAGTGGAGAAAGTGCATCAATGCGTTTCCCCCTCCTCCAGGGCATCATCAAAGGACATGTTATGTTCTTTGACGCCCTGGAGAAGGAGCAAAACATGTTGACGCACTTCCGGTTTATGCTAACCACTGACGCAACTTCTGCCTTCCATAGAACGCACGCCGACCAGCGGCAGACTCGGATGTTTATACACTGATGCCTGTTTATCCAGCTATCTCGTAAGTGGCGCCTAGTTTGTGCAATTTACCTAGTTTTATGGTATTTCACTATGAGTTCTTTCTTTGTTTTCCCATTTATCGAGCATGGTCGATCCACTCTGATATAAGAATACCTTTCTGGAGAAGTCTCTGAGAATCGATTCCTCACAAACCAGATCATTGGATCAAAGCTTTTTCTGACCCCAGAGACTGCAAAGCTGAGGGTCCAGTACTTTTGGTGAGTGAGGTCACCAAAGGGGAGTGTGGCACACGACACTACAATAAGTTTGGAGCACCGTTGCACTTTACCATATATTTTTATGAGCACTCAGCACTTTAAGAGACTGTGTCCACTTACAATAGAGAGGGACAAAGGGAAGGGGATTAATGTGGTGCCAAACAACTCAGTACAAGATATCAATAAAATAACAAGTTTTATTACATTGAATTAAAAAACAGTATTCCAAGTACTAATTCACACAAATATAAAAGGTGCATATATAATATGCTGTTGGCCAAGAGGATATTGGCTTGTTGTAATAGCAGGCCAAGTCTTCCCTACTAGTTTTGCCAAGACATTGGCTTCATCAGATGAATAGGATGTAACCAAAGTAAATATAGCTCTATAGAAAGAAAAAACATTTTTTAGAATACACAACATCGATAACCATAAGTATAATGTCAGACATGGTGCGCATTACTAGATAATTGGGCGATACGGTATTAATAGTCCTATCCTCCTCCCCGACCCATCAAACACCCCCCACACCATGTGGTGGGAATAAAAAAAAATCCCAACACCCCAAAACATTCACCCAACCTACCCTATTCCCCCCACGGGGCAGGGTCAATATGGGCCAGATCCCAAAGGCAAGCCAACACTACCGCAGTGTGGCTGAAGAGGGCAAAAAGGAGACCAGTAAAAACAAGAGAAAGAAAATAATGAATCAGGACGGATAACTCAGATAGAGCTCATGTCAATTACATAAATAGGGCTGAAAAGCCTGAGGCTCAATACATCAATTCAAGATGAATGCTAATGTTATCAAAAAATACTGGAGGAACATTTGCATTCATCAGCCAGGAAGCTGCACATGGGACATACTTGGGCATTCCAACATGACAATGATCCAAAACACAAGGACAAGTCGACCTGTCATTGGCTACAGAAGAATAAAGTGAAGGTTCTGGAGTGGCCACCTCAGTCTCCTGACCTCAGTATCATTAAAGCCACTCTGGGGAGATCTCAAACATGCAGTTGATGCAAGACAGCCCTAGAATTTACAGGAACTGGAGGCTTTTTGCCAAGAGGAATGGGCAGCTTTACCATCTGAGAAGATAAAGAGCCTCATCCACAAATACCACAAAAGACTTCAAGCTGTCATTGATGTTAAAGGGGGCAATACACGGTATTAAGTAATGGGGTATGTAAACTTTTGATCGGGGTCATTTGGGTAGTTTCTGTTGTCATTATGATTCAAAAAGAGTAAACACAGTTGATTGATAATAAATGGCTTCAGCCAAACTTTACTGAGTAAAAAAAACATTTTTGGTTTATCATTCATATTCTCTGAAAAATGGCCAAGAAATCATAAATTCTGTCAGGGTATGTAAACTTATGAGCACAACTGTATATGTTCATATATTGATGTATTTTTGATTATCACAGTATAAGATGTTTAGCTATTGATTTTCTGCTAGCGCTGTTTTTTCACGTTTTTTGTTTTTTGAGGTTGTAGCACCTTTGCAACAGCTGCTGCAGTTTTCCTTACACTTTTCACAATTTCATCACCTTAACGCAAGTTTTTTACATTTTTTTATAGTGGAGAAAGGCTTCCTGTACAAGGGTAGGGAGATATCCCTTGTCCAAGAATTTGTCTGTGAGGAGTTTTCCCTGTATTTGGTAGTCCTCATCTTTAGTTCAATTATGATGGATTCTGTTAAATTAACTTTTGGGGATGTTATTGATCCACCTGGGATGGTGGCAGCTCTGGTAATGAATGAAGGAATTGCCAGCAGTAGGTTTTACAAAATTGGTGGCATATATTTTGGATTCACAATGGTAGAGTTCTAGATCCAAAAAGGCCAGTTTGTCAGGGTCCATGACATAGGTGAAGGAGAGTCCCAGTTGGTTGTCGTTTCAATGGTGCACGAATGCTTCCACACTCTCTTTAGTACCATCCCAAATGATAACTACGTCATCGATGTGGCATCCATAGTAAATGATTTGGGCAGCGAAGGGGTTATTGTGTATGATATGCTGGAGTTCCCAGTAAGGAGTTCCCATAGTAAGGTTTGCATAGCTTGGGGCAAAATTGGCCCCCATAGCTGTGCCTTGGGACTGCAAATAAAAGGTGCTATCATATTCAAAATAGTTGTGTTTTAAACAAAATGTTGTTGCCTCCAGTATGAAATGGGCCTGTCTGGGATTAATGAGAGGGTCTTCAGAGAGAAAGTGCTCCACTGCCCTGAGACCTATCTCATGGGGGATGGAAGCATAAAGGGATGTGACATCCAGGGATACCCATAAATATGTGGGTTCCCATGTGTATGGTGATAACATGTCCAATAAATGAGTGCTATCGCTGATGTATGATGGAAGTCTCTGAGCCAAGGGCTGGAGAAAAAGATCGACATACATAGAGAAGCCACTGGAGACATTTTCCATTGAAGCCACAATGGGTCATCCTGGTGGGTTATGTTGATCTTTGTGGATTTTGGGTAAGTGGTAAAAGTATGGAGTTTTGTAGAAACCCCTAACAAAGGAGGATAGTTCTGCTTTAGAGATGATATTTTGTTGGAAGGCATTGTTTGCCAATCTAGTGACTTCTTGTGTATATTCTGGCAAGGGGTCATGGGTGAGTCTGGAGTATGTATGGCATCTGATAGCAGTCTGAGGGATTCTGTAATGTAATATGAACTGTATTGGACCACAATACCACCCCCTTATCTGTGGCTTTGATAATGATATTGTGGTTGTTGGCTAGTTCATCCAGAGCTGTTTGTTCTACCGTGGAGAGATTGGATGTTTTTTGGGGGGCATATTTACACATTTGTATAAGATCAGTGTACTGTCAGAGCTGGGCTCAGCCCTTCCTTCCTCTGAGCTGGCCGCTCAGCTGTCGGCTAATTGCCAGTTCCTATCTCTCCACAGTGACTCACCTGTTGATTATATCCTGCTAGTCAGTCCTGCCTACTTAAGCAGTCCAGCCCAGATCTCTGCGCTCACCTTAGTCAACATCACAGAGACTATCTCCTGCATTCCTGTTAAAGACTTGCTTGACTGACATTCCTTCTGGCTCCAGATCCTGCTTGCTGTTCCACTAAGCTGATCTTTGGCTTCCTGACTTTCTGGCCTGTCTGACTATCCGTTCCGCTTACCGAACTTTGGCTATGTTTTTACTACGTTTGTTCTATTTGCTTTTATTATTAAACTAGTGTACCTGTAACTGTACTTCTGTCTCGGTCTGATTCATGGTTTCTGACATGTACATTACTTGGTAGGTAGTTTGTAAGTAAGTAAGGGCCTTTTTTATGTACCGGGTTAAAGATTGACCTGAGTCTGAAATGCGTTTACTGGACGGGGGGAGAAGTGGAACAATGTTATCTGAGCCAATCCATGTCTTCAAAATGAATTTCTGCATAGAGTTCTTCCAGATCCAGAATAACAGGGAGATCAGTATCTATTATTGTGGTGTCTGAGCTTGGGATCTCATCAGGTTCCACCGAAGAAGGTCTTTTTGTAGGGTAGGACCATTCGCACTCTACGTCAACAATTTGGTGACCATAGGCGGTTTATTGAAAAAGGGTGTTATAAACACAGTGCACCCCTACATTTTCTAAAAGAACATCAAAAATCCACAGTGGTTCTAAGAGTTTGGTTCATTGAGGCCATCTCCAGAGGTCTCCCTGCTGCAGAATGCTTCAAACGCTTTTGTATGCAGGAGACCTACTGGATATACTCATTGAATACTCTCTCACCAGGGTCGACTCAACGAGGAAATAGTGACACATTCCCTATTATAACAATACGTTTTATCCTACCATTCATACTTTGCTCCTTAAACTTTTGAATGTTTTGGTTTCTTTCTGCAGGCTCTTATGGTCAATTTTTATTTCTGGAAATCAAGTCGATATTTGGGGGTGGTGGTATCAAATATTCATAGTAAGTGGTAACAATGAATAAACCTCTTCCTTTGCCCCCCCCCCCCTTCCAATGCCTATGTTTTTAGTTCAGACAATATGCTATCAAGATACACCAATGTGTTCCATTGCATGTTTATGGTGCAAGTGCAACTGCTTTTTTCTATAATTTTTGTAATAATCTTTTTATATCCTTATATTTTTTTACATCCTTATATTTTTTTTAAATCAAGTAGTCCTTCTTTTAGATATGTTTTATTAAAATTATTGTTTTTAACTGTTTTGTTTATATTTTTAGTCCGCTGGGCGCTGTAGTCTCAAAGCCATGGACAACATGTCAGTGTACTTAAACTGTTCTCCTCCCAAGAGCAGTAGGCCAGTAGAAGGAGCTGTGAGCTCCGAGCACGTAGCCTAGGTTTCTTTCAGATTGACAGCCCCCAGCTATGATGCCTGCCCTGTTCTGGTGACGTCACATCCGCTTCTGCGTTCCAGGCTGGTCAGTGTGGAGCTTCCTTCTTCCTGGGACACAGAACATGGCTAGAAATAAGATCTACATCCCCATCAGCAAGGGGACAGCCAGCGGAGCCCACAGAGTGGCATCGGATTACCTCAGACTGATCATCTTGATAGGCATCTTTACCCGTTCTTGGACTGTGCAAGTGTACGCTTTGCACACTTTTTTTATTGTGAACTTTCTATATCCAGTCGGCGCCTCCCCCCTCCTCTTTCTACTACTGACTTGTCTACAGAGGTTATGGACACCCTCTCAGGGTGGCTGCCTCCTTTATTTTAAATACCAGTCACCAGCATTGAACTATTGATAATTGCTATTACAGCTATCCACCCATGGTTTTAAATTAAGGACATTACACCTATTGGAGTGCCAGAATCCCCTCTTTTTATCAGTCTATGAAGGCCAAGGAACACACCAGACAGATCAGGGATAGAGTTGTGGAGAAGTTTGAAGCAGGATTAGGTTATAAAAAAATATCCCAAGGTTTGAACATCTCACGGAGCACTGTTCAATCCATCATTCGAAAATGGAAAGAGTATGGAACAACTGCAAACCTACCAAGACATGGCCTTCTACCTAAACTGACAGGCCAGGCAAGGAGAGCATTAATCGAAGCAGCCAAGAGGTGGCATGGTAACTCTGGAGAAGCTGCAGAAATCCACAGCTCAGGTGGGAGAATCTGTCCACAGGACAACTATTAGTCGTGCACTCCACAAATCTGGCCTTTATGGAAGAGTGGCAAGAAGAAAGCCATTGTTGAAAGCAATCCATAAGAAGTCTGTTTGCAGTTTGTGAGAAGCCATGTGAGGGACACAGCAAACATGTGGAAGAAGGTGCTCTGGTCAGATAAGACCAACATTTAACAGAAATTTGGCCTGAAAGCAAAACACTATGTGTAGTGGAAAACTAACACTGCACATCACCCTGAGCACACCATTCCCATCGTGAAACATGGTGGTGGCAGCATCATGTTGTGGGGATGCTTTTCTTCAACAGGGACAGGCAAGCTAGTCAGAGTTGATGGGAAGATAAATGGAGCCAAATACAGGGCAATCTTAGAAGAAAACATGTTAGAGTCTGCAAAAGACTTGAGACTGGGGCGGAGGTTCACCTTCCAGCAGGACAACGACCCTAAACATACAGCCACAGCTACAATGGATCAGTTTAAATCAAAGCATATTCATGTGTTAGAATGGCCCAGTCAAAGTCCAGAGCTTATTTCAATTGAGAATCTGTGGCAAGACTTGAAATTTGCTGTTACCAGACGCTCTCCATCCAATCTGACAAAGCTTGAGCTATTTTAAAAGAAGAATGGGCAAAAATGTCACTCTGTAGATGTTCAAAGCTGGAAGAAACATACCCAAAAAGACTTGCAGCTGTAATTGCAGTGAAAGGTGGTTCTACAAAGTATTGTCTCGGGGATGTGTGTGATTGAATACAAATGCACGCACGTACTTTTCACATATTTATTTGTAAAATAATTTATTATTTTCCTTCCACTTCACAATTATGTGACACTTTGTGTTGGTCTATCACATAAAATCCATTTACACTTTTAGTTGTAACATGACAATATGTGGAAAATTTCAAGGGCAGTGAATACTTTTTCAAGGCACTGTAACTGAACAATGAAATTATATTTGAACTTTTTTTATGGCATGATTTTTTTCAACTGTTGCACCTACAGTATTTGGAAAGCTGCTCTGGGAAATTTCTTTACTAGTTTGCACCATATGTTCATTAAGGTAAAACATCCCTGTGGAATATATTTGTAGATAGATGCTGCCAATTAATAAGGATTTTCAATTTTTTTTGCTGAAAATGCTCTCAATTATTTATACACACCCTCAACCAAGTATCAGCTATCATTTTCCATGAAGGAAAGCTGGAGTAAAAGCTGACTCTGTTGTTATATATTTTTAAAGTGACAAGATACCAATGATTCAAAAGATACCACTGCATGAAGAAAGTTTTGTATGACAGTTCCCCTACTGTGCTCATTGGTTTGATTCGCTGGTCCCTACTTCACTTATGTGTCCTGTATTGGCATACAGCCAGGTAGAATGAACCACATAGCACAATAAAGACAAAGCATTCGCCACTTTCATAAGTATTGAATTGTAAAGATTCTTCAAGCACTGGTATGTCTTCAATACAGCGAAGATCGATGGCGTGGGCAACAAGAAAGGTAGGTTTTAAAGTAGTTCTAAAAACATAAGCTTTTTTACCTTAATGCATTCTATGCATTAAGTTAAAAAAAACCTTCTGGGTGCAGCTCCACCTGAATGACCCCATAGCAAGAGGCTTGCTATTGGGGGCACTTGGCAGGGGGGGTGGAGTCAGTACCGCCCGCAGGGGACCCAACAAAAAAAAGAGGCTACTCTGTGCAAAACCATTGCACAAAGAAGGTAAGTATAACATGTTTTTTTCTATTTTTTGTTTTAAACCTTTAGAAACACTTTAACTGTTTTCTTTGCGGGGGGCATCTGCATTTTTGTTCCCCTAACTAGTTTGTTTACATTAATTTCACTGCAAATGCCTTTCAATGAAACTGATATAAACTGAAGTAAAATTTAGCAAAAAACTGGGCTATGATATGCAGAAAAATGTTCCTAAAATCCTGTTGAATTTTTTGCAGTGCAAGTCACTATGGCCTCTTGCAAGCCACTATGGATAAGACAAGACAGTAAAAATCACTAGTTAGTAAAAGTCAGTGTCATGAAAGTAGGGATGGGCCGAACGCCCCACGGTTTGGTTCGCGCCAGAACATGCGAACAGGCAAAAAATTTGTTCGAACACGCGAACACCGTTAAAGTCTATGGGACACGAACATGAAAAATCAAAAGTGCTAATTTTAAAGGCTTATATGCATGGTATTGTCTTAAAAAGTGTTTGGGGACCCGGATCCTGCCCCAGGGGACAGGTATCAATGCAAAAAAAAAAGTTTTAAAAACGGCTGTTTTTTGGGGGCAGTGATTTTAATAATGCTTAAAGTGATACAATAAAAGTGTAAATTCCTTTAAATTTCGTACCCACAGGGGAACCCCGAACCAAAGTTTAAAAAAAAAATGCGTGGGGGTCCCCCCAAATTCCATACCAGGCCCTTCAGGTCTGGTATGGATATTAAGGGGAACCCTGCACCAAAATTTAAAAAAAAAATGGCATGGGGGTCCCCCTCAAAATCCATACCAGACCCATCAGATCTGGTATGGATTTTAAGGGGAGCCCTGCACCAAAATTTTTTTAAAAAATGGCGTGGGGTCCCCCCAAAAATCCATACCAGACCCTTATGTGAGCATGCAACCTGGCAGGCCGCAGGAAAAGAGGGGATGAGAGAAAGCTCCTGAACCATACCAGGCCACATGCCCTCAACATTGGGAGGGTGCTTTGGGGTAGCCCCCCAAAGCAACTTGTCCCCATGTTGATGGGGGGAAGGGCCTCATCCCCACAACCCTTGCCCGGTGGTTGTGGGGGTCTGTAGGCGGGGGGCTTATTGGAATCTGGAAGCCCCCTTTAACAAGGGGACCCCCAGATCCCAGCCCCCCCATCTGTGTGAAATGGTAACGGGGTACAAATGTACCCCTACCATTTCACAAAAAATGCGTGAAAATGGTAAAAAAAAAACACAATACATGCCTTGGGACAAGTCCTTTATTAAAAAAAAAATTAAAAAAATAAAACTATCCCACAGAGTCTTCTTCTTCTTCTTCTTCTTGCGCTCCGACGGCCAAAAAAAAAAAAAAAAAAAAAAGCTGCACGCCGCCTACAATCTGCCTCCATGGGAGGCACCTGCCATAATGACCGGCCGCTGGCAGGTGACAGCTCTTTTATAACTGAGGGCAGGCCCACTAGATGACCTCGCCGGGTGACCCCACCCCCCTCTGATGCACGGGACATCCCTATGGCTTTCCTGTAGTGTCAGAGGGGGGCAGGGAATATTACATTTTTTTTTCTGGAGGCTGCTGCCCAACTGCCAGAGCCATAAGAGCAGGACTACTGATGTTCCCAGAGGGGAACCTTGTCTGAAACAAGGGACTTTGTTCGAGACTTGAACTAGGTGTCCCATGAAGCTCCCTGGGACCCCTCCATCTCCAGGTTGCCAAGGTCTTCCCCCCATTGCCGGTGTGCAATACAAGCTGGTTTGACCCTGACAGTATATGCTGTTTTAGGTTCAAACCCTCCGGTAAGCCTCCATCTTCACTGGCTGTGGGTATTGCACGTTTTCATGAAGACACTGTGGTGCAGTGTATCGAATTGGTCTCTTTACTTACCATCCAACAAGATCTAATATGTACATATAGTGGACTTATTAGTAACCAGCTGTGCACTATTTTATAATAGTCCGCATAGAGTTACACGCCGGTGACGGCATTGTGCACATTCTTCACAGGTGGTGTCCATTAAGGTCCTTATTGTTTACAGACTTTTATTATTAGTTCATTGACGGATATTCAATTTGCTTCTGATGGACATTTATTTTTTATTTAAAGCACCGGACACTCACTCATTTTTTTCACAATTTGTATATTGAGGGTGCATTTTCATTTTTATTTAGCGCTACACTTTTTGGTTTTTTATTGGTTCACTTAGCAATTATTCTTTTTGCTGTGTTAGCAGCTCATACTTTAGAGCAAGCGCAATTTTATCACTTTTTTTTTTTGTGTATATCATTACTGGCTGGCAACCCTCCTTAATCCATGTTACAAGGGTAAGGTTGCGGACCTTATCTTGCCATCGCAGAGGGAGCAGAGGATGAAACATCTTTGGGAGGACTTGCAGAAAGGTCTGTGCAACGCATTCCCAGAGACTGGGAGGTTACAAACTCCTGTTCCTGGACAACGTGTTGCTGAGGCTTCGGTCAGTCAAAGAAGGAGCAGTGGAGAAGGTGGCCGTCTGATCGATGCGTTCAGATAATTTTTTAGTCCGCAGCCCCAAGGTATGTTCGGTTCCAGCAACCATCGCCAGCGTCTGTTTTACATGGTGTAGGAATACCTAGGGGCATGATCTGACTTGGACACCTTTCCCACCAAAAATCCTCTGGGTTACTGGGTCTTGAGGATGGATCACTGGCCAGAGCTTGCACAGTATACAATTGAGCTACTGGCCTGTCCTGCATCCAGCGTTCTTTCGGAACGCACATTCAGTGCTGCTGGAGGCTTTGTAGCTGATCACAGGATGCGCCTGTCCACCGACTCGGTCGATCGACTAACCTTCATAAAAATGAATCAGTCTTGGATCACCACCAGCTACCAAGCACCTGATGCTGATGTAACTGAATAATTTTTTTTGAAATGTCAGATCCCTTCAAGACTGCCTATGCTGATGCTGAGTGACTATCCTGTTGTGCTGAATGACTATCCTCTTCCTCCTCAATGATCATGCTGATAGCTTGTAAGAATATTTTTGGTTCTGGGCACCGCCACCAGTGGCTAAGGCCCAATTTTTCAGCCCCTGTTTAACAGGGGCGTGTAATTACAATTTTTGATGCAATATTTTGCAAGGAGGGTTCGTTGCTGCTCTCAACTAGAGTATTTGTGAGGGGTTGCAGTGTTGTGGCAGTAGCACCTGTGCCTAAGGCCCAATTTTTCAGCCCCTGTTTAACAGGGGCATGTAATTACAATTTTTGATGCAATACTTTGCAGCAGGGCTCGTTCCTGCGTTCCAACTAGAGTATCTGTGAGGGATTACAGTGTTGTGGCACCAGCACAGTGCCTAAGGGCCAATTTTTCAGCCCCTGTTTACCATGGGTGTGTAATTACAATTTTTGATGCAATACTTTGCAGCAGGGCTCGTTCCTGCGCTCCAACTAGAGTATCTGTGAGGGGATGCAGTGTTGTGGCACCAGTGCCTAAGGCCCAATTTTTCTGTCCCTGTTCAACAGGGACATGTAATTACAATTCTTGATCTAATATTTCACAGCAGGGCCCATTTCTGCGCCCACCAAGATTAACTGTGAGGACTTACAGTGTTGTGATACCAGCACCACCAAAGGCCCAATTTTTCTGCCCCTATTCAACAGGTGCATGTAATTACAATTCTTGATCTAATATTTCACAGCAGGGCCTATTCCAGCGCCCACCAAGAGTAACTGTGAGGACTTACAGTGTTGTGGCAACACCACCACCAAAGGCACAATTTTTCTGACCCTGTTCAACAGGGGCATGTAATTACAATTCTTGATCTAATATTTCACAGCAGGGCCCGTTCCTGCGCCCACCAAGAGTAACTGTGAGGGCTTACAGTGTTGTGACAACACCAACACCTAAGACCCCAATTTCTGCAGAGTATATAGGGCAAGCCCCTACTTTCAAACATCCAACTTACAAACGACTCCTACTTGCAAATAGAAGGAGACAACAGGAAGTGAGATGAAATCTACCCCTAGGAAGGGAAATTCTCTCCTGTAAGAGTTAATATGGGAAAAACGTGTCTCCTCTGAACTGATGCTTTATCAACAATCCTTGTTTCACTAAAACCCCCAAATTGTCAAAAAACATTTGTCATTGGGACAGAAAGTGAGGTGAAATCTTCTGAAGAGGTGCACAGACAGTAAAACAAATGTCACAGGGGTGATAACCCTTCCCTATGTTTTCCAAAAAGCTTAAAATAGATTTTTTGGCTGGAGCTACACTTTAAAAATGTACCACTTCAAAATTACAAACAGATTCTACTTAACAACAAACCTACAGTCCCTGTCTTGTTTGTACAGCCTGTATAATGCTGTTCAGAGTATATAGGGCCTGGGGGGCCCCACGCCTTTCCTTTTATTAATTTGGGTGCGGGGTTCCCCTTAATATCCATACAAGACCCAAAGGGCCTGGTAATGGACTGGGGGTGGCCATGCCGTTTGTCTCACTGATTTTCATCCATATTGTCGGGACCCGACATTACATTAAAGCCGCAAGCAGTTTTAAATGGCTTTTATTCCTTTAAAAATGTCATTTTGTGCAGGGACTGTTCTAAGCACGGGAAACATGCGCCACATTACAGGCATACTATAGACACCCCGCAGGTACGATATTTAAAGGAATATTTCACTTTAAGCATTATTAAAATCACTGCTCCTGCAAAAACGTCAGTTTTTAAAACTTTTTTTTGCATTGATACATGTCCCCTGGGGCAGGACCCGGGTCCCCAAACCCTTTTTAAGACAATACCATGAAAATTACCCTTTAAAATTAGCACTTTTGATTTCGAATGTTCGAGTCCCATAGACTTCAATGGAGTTCTAAAGGTCGCTTGAATTTTCGGTTCCTTCACAGGTTCTGGTGCGAACCGAATCGGGGGTTGTTCGGCTCAACCCTACTTACAAGAGTTTATATGTACATTGGTTGATATGGGGATTAAGGAAGAAGCAAAAAGATGGTTTCACATGGCACATTCTTTTTTTTTTTTACAAATTTTTTATTTATTTAGCCACCTGGCATCCGCGCTATGGCCGAATGACAGCCACAGCGCGGACCTGAATTCCCGGGAGGCCGTCATATGACGGCCTCCCCTGTGCACACGTTCTGCCCATGCCCTGCAGGGCGCGCGCCGATCGCGCTGTGATCACCGAGTCACTGAGACTCGGGTGATCACTGATCTAAGGAAGGGGCCGATCCCGGCCCCTTACCATGTGATCAGCTGCCAGCCAATGACAGCTGATCACATGATGTAAACAAAAGATCAGTAATCGTTTTTTTTTTCTACTCACGCTGACAGCGTGAGTAGAAAAAAAAGCCGATCACCGGCTCAGATGTCAGAGACATCGGTCCCGAAGTGAAAGAAGCACATCTGCCTCATCAGTGCCATCTAATAGTGCCACCTAACACTGCCCACAGTGCCACCTAACAGTGCTCACAGTGCCACTTAACAGTGCCCACAGTGCCACCTAACAGTGCCCACAGTGCCACCTAACAGTGCCCACAAGTGCCACCTATCAATGCCCACAAGTGTCAGCTATCAATGCCCACCAGTAGTGCCAATCAATGCCACCTAGCAGTGCTGCCTATCAGTGTAACTGATCAGTGCCCATCACTGCCGCCTATCAGTGCCCATCACTGCCGCCTCATCAGCGTACATCAATGAAGGAGAAAAATTACCTGATTTAAATTTTTTATAACAAAATATAAAAAAATGAAAAATTTTTTTTTTTTTAATTTAGTTTTTTACATTTTTTTAACAAAAAGTAAAAACTGCAGAGGTGATCAAATACCACCAAAAGAACGCTCTATTTGTGGTGAAAAAATGATAAAAATTTCATATGGGTAGTGTTGAATGACCGCGCAATTGTCATTCAAAGTGCGTCAGCGCTGAAAGCTGAAAATTGGTCTGGATAGGAGGGGGGTTTAAGTGCCCTGTAAGCAAGTGGTTAGTCAAAGAGAGAGGTCCATGGACCCATAATACAATTACAAACATATGTTCAGCATGAGTCAAACAAAGGTAAATGTTGCACCAGTATGTAGCATTCTGTCAAACATCAAAGAAGAATACATTGTCTAGTTAATTAAGCCATGTAGACATCCCTTATTTACTTTAGTAAAAGGTCAATCTTGCCACTGTGTACATACAGCGCAAGATAGAAAGGGAGAAGGAAATAGTATAGAAAGAAAGCAGGAAAAAAAAAAAAAGTAGAATACAGAAGTGGGTAATAGTAGGGGAGAGAGGGGAATTGGGAGGAGGGGGGTGGGGGGTAATGTGACATCTCAAACTATCTCTTCTGGTTTACTAATGGGGGTATATATATAATACCTCTGGGGGAGGAGCCCGTACTTCTTTTTGGACCCTACCTCTCTCTCCTTTACTCTACATCTGGGGAGCTGAGTAAGGTCTGGCCTTCATCTGAGTATACAAACGTGTTCCAAAGTGACTACGTCTTAGAGTACTTCTGTTGGTTCCGAGCCGAAAGGATAAGGTCTTTAAACTTATTGATTTCTTTTACCTTTCTAAGCCACATCCCAACTGTCGGAGACTGTGAGGATTTCCACAAAAGCGGAATGTAGGATTTGGCGGCGTCAAGGAGATGACGAATAATGGTTTCTTGTGTTTTCGTGCAGATGGAAGATTTGTATGTAAACTGAATAATATGTTGTTTCTGTTGTGAACTAAAGGTATAATTCAAGTCTCGCTCCCAGTCAGCAATGTGTTTTAGTGAATAGGTATCTGGGGGAGTAATTAAAAGGTTGTACATACACGAAAGTTTGTGAGATAACGTTCCTTCTGTTGAACAGATTTCCTCCAAGGTTGTAAGGGGTTGAGCAAATTTGTTCGGTGGAGGGAGAGACCTAAAGAAATGAGTGATTTGTAGGGCATTCCAGAACTTTAGTCTAAATGTACCCATCGGATTCATGAGTTCTTGTAATAAGGGCCATCTTTCCTGTACAAGAAAATGTGAAGCCTGGGTACAGCCCGTGGACATTAGTTGTTTAAATTGATCTTCTTGGTATTCCAGAGTGAAAGGGGGATTTCCCAGAATCGGGAAGAGTGGGAGTTTTTGGATGAAATGGACCCCTTTTGAACAGGAGAGAGCATACTTTTCGTCGTTTGACCAATGATGGGGTGGGATTTCAAATCTTTAGGTAAGGAGTCATAACACCAAGGTGCTCTAGCCAGAGGGATGGAACTTTGATTCTGCTCAATCTGAGTCCATAGTTTTAGAGCTTCATTTCTATTCCAGTCAACCAATCTACCAAGATGGACTGCTTGGTAGTATTCATGAACGTCTGGGACTGCCAGACCTCCATATTGTTTTGGCAGAGTGAGTTGTGATCTCTTCAAACGGGGGGGGTTTGTGAGCCCATATAAATTCAAAAAACGCTTGTCGTATGTGTCGAAAATAGATGGAGGGGATATGTATAGGTAGAGCCTGTAGGAGATATATAAATTTAGGCAATACACTAATTTTTAGTGTATTGCAGTGACCGAACCACGAATGTAAGCCTGATGACCAATTTTTTAGTAATGTCCTTACCCTAGAAAGGAGTGAGGGAAAATTCAGTGTCAGAGAGGTTACCTGGTTGGGCGCCGGTGCGCGCCGGGGCGCGTTGGTGCCCGTGTCTCCGTGCGTGCTGGGGCGCGTGTTCCGGGGGGCGCTGGCGTGTCTGGTCTGACCGGCCGTGGCGTGATGGGTGGCGTCCGGGCGGATGTGCGTACGCGCGTTCGCGCTAGTGCGCGTTCGCCTATGGGCATTACCGCAGGCGTGCCCAGTGGCGTTGGCGTGCACGCCGGCATCGGGGACGCGCTCGGGCGTGTACGGGGGCACGCGGCGCTTTGGCGAATCGGCGTACGCACGTGCGCGGCGTTTTGGCGCCAATCAGCTTATTTAAGTCTGCCTCTGTCCCTGTTCGGTGCTGCCTGATCAAACAGCTCCGTGTCTTGTTCCATGATCATCTTGTGTTCCTGTATCTCCGTAGTGTTTACCCGTTGTGACCCGGCTTGCCTTTGGACCTCCCTTGATTGCTGCCTGAACCCGACCCCGGCTTGTCTGACCTTGTTTCTGCCTTCTCCCTTGTACTGTTGCTGCCAGCCCGTTGCCGACCTCTGCCTGTGTGTGACCAGCCTGATTAGCTCCTGCTCAGCATCTGCTCCATCCAGCCCTGAAGCTCTACCGGTTGCTTGCCAGACCATCTTGCTCCAGGACCCTAGCTTCAGGCCCTCATACCATTCCGCACTCGTGGGCCTCCTGTCTACTCTACCAGGGGCCCCGAATCGGATACGTAAGGGAGCCTACCCTCTGCCCAAGCGGACTCATCTGTCTGGTAAGTGTGGGACCTGACAGTATCAGGCAGCCATGACTGAGTCCGGGCAGGGGGCCTCCCCCATGGATGAACTGTGCAGACATCTAGCGGGTCTTACCCAAGCTGTCAAAAGCCTACAGGAGGGCTATACCAGACTGGAAGGACAGGTCCAGGCCCTCTCGGCCCCTCCTCCGGGAACAGTATCTGCTAATCCTGCCTCAGCACCTTCTGTAGTTATGCTTCCACCAGAGCCCCGGG
This sequence comes from Aquarana catesbeiana, assembly GCF_042186555.1. Taxonomy (NCBI): domain Eukaryota; kingdom Metazoa; phylum Chordata; class Amphibia; order Anura; family Ranidae; genus Aquarana; species Aquarana catesbeiana. Next base: position 221,054,324 of record NC_133328.1, read on the forward strand.
TGCCTACACCCAAAAAGTTTTCCAGAGATCGTAGCAAGTTCCGGGCGTTCCGTAACGCATGTGAACTATACTTTGCATTACAACCCCGTACGTTCTCCTTGGAGGCTACCAAAGTGGGGTTCGTAATATCCTTGTTAACCGGCGAGCCTCAGACCTGGGCCCACCATCTGCTGGAGCAAAAGGCCCAATCTCTAGATTCTCTGAGTGACTTTTTCTTAGCCATGTCTCAGCTGTATGAGGACCCTCAGCTAACAGCCACGGCAGAAACTGCCTTGCATTCCCTTCAACAAGGCCGCAGAGCAGCCAAAGATTACGCTGTGGAATTTAGGCGTTGGAGCTCCGATACGGAGTGGAATGACGCAGCCTTGCGTCACTAATATCGGCTGGGGCTGTCGGATCCCCTAAAGGATGAATTAGCATGGGTGGGGGTACCTCAGACACTTGAAGAATTAATCAACTTGTCAATCCAGATTGACCGCCGCCTCAAGGAGAGACGCTCTGAGAGATCTGCTGGCCACCCACGCCTCACCTGGATGTTGCCCAGGGTCCCTAGTGCCCCGAACCAAGCTCCGCTCGTCTCGTCTACTCCAGCCCAGGAAGCCCCTGAGCCCATGCAGTTGGTACTGCTCCGTCCCTCTCTGACCCCAGAGGAAAAGACACGCAGACGCACACTCAATCTGTGCCTGTACTGTGGGGAGCCTGGACACTTTGCAAAAGCATGCCCCAATAAAAGACGTAAGTGCCTGCCGTCCTCCTCGTTGTGTGCACCTGTCTTACCCAGTGTCGGTAACCACCTAACATTTTCCATTGTATTACAGTTACCTGGAAGGAGCATCCCAGTACCGGTCATCATTGATTCGGGAGCATGTAGTGGATTCATTGACCGGACCTTCGTCGAAAACCATCACATCCCTACTCAAACTAAAGCCCAGGGACTGGCAGTTTTCTTAGCGGACGGCTCCACCCTCCGCTCCGGACCTGTTACCCAAGAAACGGTTCCCCTATTGGCCACCATTGGCCCGGAACATCAGGAACTTTTACGCCTAGATGTCATCTCCTCTCCCCTCTTCCCAATTATCCTAGGAATACCTTGGCTACAGGCCCACAATCCTAGTATCAACTGGTCTACGGGCAAGATCCAGTTCTCTTCTGAATATTGCAAACAACATTGCTTACGAGGGACTCCTTTAACTTCCTCCCAATGCCTGTGCATGGACTCAGAAACTAAGTCCAACCAAGATCTTCCCGAACCTTACCGGGATTTCCTGGATGTGTTCAGTAAAAAGGGGGCAGAAACCCTTCCAGTACATAGACCCTATGATTGCCCAATAGAACTTTTACCGGGTACTGAAGTCCCTTTCGGGAGGATTTTCCCTCTAACTGAGCAGGAGCTGGGCACCTTGAAAAACTATATAGATGAAAACCTGAAGAAAGGGTTCATCCGTCCTTCCACATCACCAGCTGGGGCAGGCATCTTTTTCGTGGAAAAAAAGGATCACTCTTTACGTCCCTGTATTGATTACCGGGAGCTTAATAAGATCACTATAAAGAACAGATATCCACTACCTTTGGTTCCCGAATTATTTCAGAGATTAGGATCTGCTACCATCTTCACTAAGCTAGACCTCCGTGGAGCCTATAATTTGATACGCATAAGAGAGGGGGACGAATGGAAGATGGCCTTTCGTACTCGATTCGGACATTACGAGTACCTCGTCATGCCCTTTGGTCTGTGCAACGCACCGGCTACATTCCAGCATTTTGTCAACGATATCTTTCATGACTTCCTGGACTTATACGTCATCGTTTACCTGGACGATATCCTGGTTTTCTCTGCTTCTCTGATGGAACACCGCCAACACGTACGAAACGTACTCACCCGGCTTAGACAACATGGGCTTTATGCCAAACTTGAAAAATGCGAGTTTGAGCTCCAATCTATCCAGTTCCTAGGCCTGATCATTTCCCCTGACGGCATTAAAATGGATCCACAAAAAGTATCCGCTATCCTAGACTGGCCTGCACCTATAGACAAGAAGGGGGTACAGCGTTTTATTGGCTTTGCCAATTTCTATAGGAAATTTATTAAGGGATTCTCTTCGATCATAACTCCCATTACAGAACTTATTAAACAAGGAAGCCGGTTCTGCTGGACCCCTAAGGCACAAGAGGCCTTTGAAAAACTCAAAGCGCTGTTCACGTCAGCCACTATTCTCAAGCATCCCAACCCTGCCTTGCCCTTCGTTCTGGAAGTGGATGCTTCCGAAGTTGCAGTTGGAGCTGTGCTCTCACAGAGACAAGGCGCCAAGGCACTCCTGTACCCTGTGGGATTCTTCTCACGTAAACTCTCCTCTTCTGAGAAAAATTACGACGTGGGAGATCGGGAACTTCTAGCCATTAAAGCAGCTCTGGAGGAATGGCGTTATCTCCTGGAAGGTGCAGCGCACCCCATTTTGGTCTACACAGACCACAAAAACTTAGAATATCTAAGAACGGCCAAGAGATTGAAACCACGGCAGGCCAGATGGGCACTTTTTTTTTCCCGATTTATTTTCCATATCACCTATAGACCCGGATCCAAGAATGTCAAATCCGACGCCCTTTCCCGAATGTTTCCCGATTCTGAGAAGACCCTGTCTCCAGACACCATCTTGCCCTCTGGAAATTTCCTAATCCTACAGGAAGATCTAATCTCCCAAATCAGACGAGCCTCTATGGGAATGTCTCCACCTGCTGAAGCTTGTGCCAAAGATGGGCTGTTCTGGTTCAAGAATAAAATTGTGGTCCCTGAGGAGCTAAGAGTACGGATGTTAAACCTGTGCCATGATCACAAACTTGCTGGGCACACGGAAGACAACTGACCTTGTCCAACGCACCTTTTGGTGGCCTCACTACTAAGGACTGCAAGGAATATGTGGAGTCTTGTAACACGTGTGCCAGAAACAAGACTAGCCGGACAAGAGCATGGGGTCTGTTGAGACCATTACCAGTCCCAGAGAGACCATGGGCCATGATTTCAATGGACTTTATCATTGAACTCCCCCCATCAGAAGGCTTTTCGTCCATTTTTGTTGTGGTGGACAGACTGTCGAAAATGGCCCATTTTCTCCCCATGAAGGGCACCCCTTCAGCCATGGAGACCGCTTCCATCTTTATTAAGGAGATCGTCAGACTGCATGGGGTTCCGACCAATATAGTCTCAGACAGGGGCGTCCAATTTACCTCCAGATTCTGGAAGGCCCTTTGTGGCGCCCTTGAAATCGAATTGTCCTTTTCCTCGGCCTACCACCCTCAGTCAAATGGACAAACCGAGAGGACGAATCAAACCCTGGAGCAATACATCCGCTGTTTTTTCTGCATTCTCCCAGGATGACTGGGGTTCCCTGCTTCCCATCGCAGAGTTCGCCTACAATAACTCACTACACTCAGCTACTAATCAGTCTCCGTTTTATGCCAATTATGGTTTCCACCCATCCTTCTTGCCTGGACCATTTCCTGAGTGCCCTGTTCCTGCGGTATCCGAAACTTTGGATTTTTTTTCAAACAACAACAAATTGCTGCAGGAAACCATGACCAAGGCTCAGGAAGACTACAAGAAAATCTTTGACAGGAAAAGACGGGGAGAACTTGTCCTGGAACCCGGCAATTCTGTCTGGTTGTCTACCGCTAACCTCAAGTTGGCCTGCCCGTCCAGAAAACTGGGCCCCAAATACCTGGGTCCGTTCTTGATCAAAAGGAAAATCAACAATGTGGCATACGAACTTGACCTTCCTAACTCCCTGAGGATACACCCAGTCTTCCACGTGTCCCTCTTGAAGCCGGTTACCCCCAACTCTTTTTCTGGCCGTAGTATTGGGCCACCCAAACCTGTCTTGGTTAACGGCGAGGAGGAGTTCGAGGTGGAGGCAATTTTAGATTGCAGAAGAAGACGCAATCAGATTCAATATCTGGTAAAATGGAGGGGCTATGGACCCAAAGACAATTCATGGGAGCCAGAAAGTAACCTGCAGGCCAGAGAACTTCTTCAGTCCTTTAAAACTTCTCATGCCGCAAAGATGGCCCAGCTGGGCATCCGGAGTCTGCCCTTGAGGAGGGGGCACTGTCAGAGAGGTTACCTGGTTGGGCGTCGGTGCGCGCCGGGGCGCGTTGGTGCCCGTGTCTCCGTGCGTGCTGGGGCGCGTGTTCCGGGGGGCGCTGGCGTGTCTGGTCTGACCGGCCGTGGCGTGCAGGGTGGCGTCCGGGCGGATGTGCGTAGCGCGCGTTCGCCTATGGGCGTTACCGCAGGCGTGCCCGGTGGCGTTGGCGTGCACGCCGGCATCGGGGACGCGCTCGGGCGTGTGCGGGGGCACGCGGCGCTTTGGCGAATCGGCGTACGCACGTGCACAGCGTTTTGGCGCCAATCAGCTTATTTAATCTGCCTCTGTCCCTGTGCGGTGCTGCCTGATCAAACAGCTCCGTGTCTTGTTCCATGATCATCTTGTGTTCCTGTATCTCCGTAGTGTTTACCCGTTGTGACCCGGCTTGCCTTTGGACCTCCCTTGATTGCTGCCTGAACCCGACCCCGGCTTGTCTGACCTTGTTTCTGCCTTCTCCCTTGTACCGTTGCTGCCAGCCCGTTGCCGACCTCTGCCTGTGTGTGACCAGCCTGATTAGCTCCTGCTCAGCATCTGCTCCATCCAGCCCTGAAGCTCTACTGGTTGCTTGCCAGACCATCTTGCTCCAGGACCCTAGCTTCAGGCCCTCATACCATTCCGCACTCGTGGGCCTCCTGTCTACTCTACCAGGGGCCCCGAATCGGATACGTAAGGGAGCCTACCCTCTGCCCAAGAGGACTCATCTGTCTGGTAAGTGTGGGACCTGACATTCAGTTTGTATACCTTAGATATGTGAATCGGGATAATAGTACCTAGATATGTCAAAGCTGTGTTGTTCCATTTTAGTTTAAAGTTTGTCTGCAGTTGTAACTTAAGAGACTGTGAGAGATTAATGCCCGTCGCCTCTGATTTTTGAAAATTGATTTTAAGGTTAGAGAGGGTTCCGTATTTGTTGATTTCTTTAAATAGATTTGGGAGGGATATCACAGGATTGGTAATGGAGAATAACATGTCATCGGCATAAGCCGATATTTTATGTTGAGTATTCCCAACTGTTATGCCAACAACATCTGGGTTCTTGCGCACGGCACAAAGGAAAGGTTCCAGTGACAGGGTGAAGAGGAGAGGAGACAATGGGCATCCTTGCCGTGTCCCCTTTGAGATTTGAAAGGGATCTGGCAAGACCCCATTTGCTCAGACGCGAGCTGAGGGTTTAGAGTATATTGATGAGATCCATTGGGTCATATGGTCTCCGAACCCAATGTATCGAAGTACTGCAAGCATAAAGTTCCAATTCACCCTGTCAAAGGCTTTCTCCGCGTCCGTTCCCAGAAATACACATGTAGTTCGGGACGTATTTACCCTTTGTAGTAAGTTAAGCACTTTGGTGGTGTTGTCTCTGGCCTCTCTAGTGGGAACAAACCCTACTTGGTCTAAATGAATCAGATGTGGCAAGTGTTGTTGGATTCTGTTTGCTAGGACTTTTGTAAATAGCTTAAGGTCAATATTAAGCAGGGAGATCGGTCTATAATTTCCGCAGGCGGAGGGGTCTTTCCCTTCCTTTGGAATCACCGCAGTGTGGGCTTGTAATGAGTCCATAGCAAAGGGTGAAGTGGGGCTTACCGTGTTAAATAATTTAACCATATATGGACACAATAATGGCATAAAAGTTTTGTAGTATAGGATGGTAAGTCCATCTGGTCCAGGGGCTTTCCCCGGTTTGGATGATGCTATCGCTCCCTGTACTTCTTCAATTGTAATAGGGTCCTCTAGAGCTTCCCTAGCTGAATCCAGTAGTTTTGACATCTGCAAGGACGTTAAGTACTCTTGTATATTTTCTTGCATGGGGGGAGTTCTATCTATGTTATATAGGGTTGAGTAGAATTTCTGAAATTCATGGGCAATATCATGAGATTTGGAAACTTTGGTCCCCTTGGATGATAGTATATGAGGTATATAAGTTGCCAACCTCTGGCCTCTTAGGGATTTCGCTAGCATCTTACCGCATTTGTTACCCGATTCATATGACATTTTCCTACATATCTGCATCGAAGCTTTAGCTTTAAACTGTAGTAGGTCATTAATTTGCGATCTGCGGGTAAGGAAGTCGGTCTCTATGGAAGGGGATGGTGAATGTTTATGTCGCGCCTCTAATAGTCTCAGGTCCTCTAACAGTGAATTAAGTTGTTGGGTCCATTGTTTTTTAATTCTCGATCCGTGCTTAATAAGTATTCCCCTTATGACTGCTTTGTGTGCTTCCCAGATAATGCCGGGGTTGCAATCTGTCGTGTCATTGGTATGGAAGTAAAATTGAAGTTCTCTAGTGACCTCCAATAGTACTTCTTTATCTTGTAAGAGGTTTTCATTTAGTCTCCACCATTTAGTCTTTGAGGTTAGAGTGTCAGTGAGTGCATATGAGAGGGAAATTGGTGCGTGGTCAGACCACGTGATAGAACCTATCGTAGCTGTTCTGACCGAGTGCAACTGTGAATGTGGTATAAGGAATTAGGTTATGCGAGAGTATACCTTGTGGGGTGTTGAGTAAAAGGTATAGTCTCTTTCTGTAGGGTGACTGATACGCCACACATCTACTAATTGGGCCTGATGTAGGGCCCGGTCAATGCGTTTACGAGAGCCAGGAGGAACGGTCGAGTGTTTCGAGGAGGAGTCTTCCGAGGGAATCAAAGGAATATTTAAGTCCCCTCCTATAATCAGTTGCCCTTCAGAAAAGTTCATTAACTTTTCAATAGTCCTTTCAATAAAGATATCCTGGTGAGAATTAGGGACGTATAAGTTGGCCAAAGTCACCTTAACATCTCTAATCCTGCCTTTTAGAAATAAAAAGCGCCCTGCTGGATCTACCACAGTATCCAGGCAAGTCCATGGTACCTTACTGGAGATCAGAATAGACACTCCTTTCGACTTCGCTTCTGGATTCGGTGAGTGGTAGGCTAATGGGAATGATCGATATGGCACATTCTTTTAAAACATGACATATCATTTATGTTTGGAATTTAAAATATTTATTGCACAACTAAGATATTAGTTAAACAAGTGTCGCTATACCTCTTTACAATTGACTTTTTAAGCAGGCTAGAGGAACAATTAAGAAAAAAAGGATACCAACTGAAAGTACACTTATCCTTTCATTGGATATATCATTACCATTAAAAAAATGCACAGGGGCCAAACTATAGCTATAGCAGAACATGTGTTTTCTGTGGGTTCCAGAAAAACAGCCAGAGCTGTCTGGTTACATGGTGATGTATGCAGGGAGCAATAGCATTTGACAAATGCATTTGGGTAAAATAAATGTACGGTATATAAGGTCTGGGAACCTCTATTTAGTTAATATGAAATCTAATAATAGTCTACATTACTAGAGAAATTGACTTTGAGATAGATTAGAGACAGGAAGTCCCTAATGATTTTGCTATGGGACCCCATCACAAAATGTTACACTGAGTCTTTCATATTTGCCTTCCAGAGCTGCATGGGTATCTCTACAAATACCAATTTTTTGGGAAGGTTCTGAAAGGCATGCCCCAATCCAATCAAATATTGAAGAGTTTCATAGTTTACACAGGCACTCATAACATTGTAGGACACAAGGTATGAATGTGCCAATGCTCTATTTAAAAAAAAACTGGTGTTTGTATGAGTTTGGTGAGTTCCCAAAGAGCTCAGGAGGGCCTATACAAAGAATTTTAGGTATATACTAGCATCTTATAATGCTTTTCTTTATACGCTCACATACTTTTTTATACAATTTATCAATTGCTAGGTTTAATTTAGGATGATAATAATTGTCAGAAGCTTTTGGTATTAAAAGTCAGGTATTGCTCTAACAATGCCATGCAATGAAGACTCAATGATAACAGTAATAACTGGGCATTATCAAGGACTGACTACAGTCCCTAGTCTATAATATGAAGTGAATGACTCATCTGAATTAACTTTGTCTGGGTTCTGCAGGTGCCAGCATTTGCAAGGCTGGCTTTACAACTATGCACTTCCATGTTCATGCATGATTTAATGCAAATGTTCATACATTTATGCACATTTTATTCTGTGTTTTCTCAAACTAAGTGCAAAACATTTAGGTAAGTGTGAGAATAGCCTGTGGTTTTCCCAAATATAGCTGAACCAAGAAGCCAAAGCATGTTGGCAGGGGTGGGTCTCAGTAACAACACATTTCGTGGCATGAAAACAGATTTATTGTACATTTGCATGCACTACAATTGACTTCTATGATATATGAATAAACATATCTGAACTATTTTAATGCAATAAAAGCAAAACCTACAGTACTGTGCAAATGTTTTAGGCAGGTGTGATAAAATGCTGTAAAGTAAGAATGCTTTTAAAATTATATACTGAATTGTTTATTTTTATCAATTTACAAAATGCAAAGTGAGTGAACAGAAAAAAAATCTAAATCAAATGAATATTTAGTGCGACTACTCTTTGGCTTTAAACCAGCACCAATTCTTATATTTGAACACTTTGTACACATGCACAAAGTCAGGGATTTTGTAGCATTAGAGCCAAGTGTATGATTAACCAATTATACCAAGCAGGTGCTAATGATCAATTTCATATGTACAGTCAGGTCCATAAATATTGGGACACCAACACAATTCTAATCTTTTTAGCTCTATACACGACCACAATGGATTTGAAATGAAACAAACAAGATGTGCTTTAACTGCAGACCTTCAGCTTTAATTTGAGGGTATTTACATCCAAATCAGGTGAACGGTGTAGGAATCATAACAGTTTGTATATGTGCCTCACACTTTTTAAGGGACCAAAAGTAATGGGACAATTGGCTGCTCAGCTGTTCCATGGCCAGGTGTGTGTTATTCCCTCATTATCCCATTTACAAGGAGCAGATACAAGGTCCTGAGTTCATTTCAAGTGTGCCATTTGCATTTGGAATCTGTTGCTGTCAACTCTCAATATGAGATCCAAAGAGCTGTCACTATCAGTGAAGCAAGCCATCATTAGGCTGAAAAAACAAAACAAACCCATCAGAGAGATAGCAAAAACATTAGGTGTGGCCAAATCAACTGTTTGGAACATCCTTAAAAAGAAAGAATGCACCGGTGAGCTCAGCAACACCAAAAGACCCGGAAGACCATGGAAAACAACTGTGGTGGATGACCGAATAGTTCTTTCCCTGGTGAAGAAAACACCCTTCACAACAGTTGGCCAGATCAAGCACACTCTCCAGGAGGTAGGTGTATGTGTGTCAAAGTAAACAATCAAGAGAAGACTTCACCAGAGTGAATACAGAGGGTTCACCACAAGATGTAAACCATTGGTGAGCCTCAAAAACAGGAAGTCCAGATTAGAGTTTGCCAAACAACATCTAAAAAAGCCTTCACAGTTCTGGAACAACATCCTATGGACAGATGAGACCAAGATCAACTTGTACCAGAGCGATGGGAAGAGAAGAGTATGGAGAAGGAAAGGAACTGCTCATGATCCAAACCATATCACCTCATGAGTGAAGCACGGTGGTGGTAGTCTCATGGCGTGGGCATGTATGGCTGCCAATGGAATTGTTTTTCTTGTATTTATTGATGATGTGACTGCCAACAAAAGCAGCAGGATGAATTCTGAAGTGTTTCGGGCAATATTATCTGCTCATATTCAGCAAAATGCTTCAGAACTCATTGGACGGCGCCTCACAGTGCAGATGGACAATGACCTGAAGCATACTGCGAAAGCAACCAGAGAGCTTTTTAAGGGAAAGAAGTGGAATGTTATGCAATGGCCAAGTCAATTACCTGACCTGAATCCGATTGAGCATGCATTTCACTTGCTGAATACAAAACTGAAGGGAAAATACCCCAAGAACAAGCAGGAACTGAAGACAATTGCAGTAGAGGCCTGGCAGAGCATCACCAGGGATGAAACCCGGCATCTGGTGATGTCTATGCGTTCCAGACTTCAGGCTGTAGTTGACTGCAAAGGATTTGCAACCAAGTATTAAAAAGTGAAAGTTTGATGGATAATTGTTAATCTGATCCATTACTTTTGGTCCCTTAAAAAGTGGGAGGCACATATACAAACTGTTGTAATTTCTACACTGTTCACCTGATTTGGATGTAAATACCCTCAAATTAAAGCTGAAAGTCTGCAGTTAAAGCACATCTTGTTAGTTTCAATTCAAATCAATTGTGGTGGTGTATAGAGCCAAAAATATTAGAATTGTGTCGATGTCCCAAGATTTATGGACCTGACTGTAGGTTGAAACACAGTCATTAACTGAAACAGAAACAGCTGTGTGATAGGCTTAAAACTGGGTAAGGAACAACCAAACTCTGTTACTAAGGTGAGGCTGTGGAAGACAGTTTCATGTCAGGTAATACTCCATGGTAAGACTGAGCAACAAGATAAAAGGTTATTATAGTGCATCAGCAATGTATCTCCCAGTCAAAGCTTTTAAAGCAGACTGAAGTTTCAAGATATGCTGTTCAAGCTCTTTTAAAGAAACACAAAGAAATGGGCAATGTTGAGGACCATAGAAACAATATTTGGCCAAAGGAACTTAATGCAGCAGATGAAAGCACATCATGCTTAACTCACTTCAACATCAGAAGATGTCCAGCAGTGTCATCAATACAGAACTGGCAGAAACCAGTGGGACACAGGTACACCTATCTACTGTCTGGAGAAGTCTGGCCAGAAATGGTCTTCATGGAAGAGATGCGGGCAAAAAGCCATACCTCCAAAGTAGAAACAAGGCTCAACTATGCACGAAAACATAGTAACTGGGGTAAGGAAAATTGACAGCAAAATTTGAAACATTTGGCTGTAGCAGAAGGCAGTTTGTTTGCTGATGGGCTGAAGAGCGGTACAATAATGAGTGTCTGCAGGCAACAGTGAAACACGGTGGAGGTTCCTTGCAAGTTCATTTCATCAAAGTAAGTTGGAGATTTGGTCAGGATCAATGGTGTCCTCAATGCTGAGAAATACAGACAGATACTTATCCATTATGCCATACCATCAGCGAGGTGTGTGACTGGCCCAAAATGTATTCTGTAGCAGGACAATGACCCCAAACATACAGCCAATGTCATTAAGAACTATCTTCAGTGTAAAGAAGAACAAGGAGTCCTGGAAATGATAGTTTGGCCCCCACAGAGCCCTGACATCCTACATCCACAGAAGATCTGTGGTCAGAGACAACCTACCTGCCGAGTTCCTTAAAAAACTGTATGCAAGTGTACCTAGAAGAATTTATGCTGTTTTGAAGGCAATGAGTGGTCACACCAAATATTGATTTAGATTTATTTTCTGTTAATTTTCTTTCCATTTTGTTAACTGATAAAAAAAATATTAACACTTCTATTTCTGAAAGTAATCTTCATTTGCAGCATTTTGCACACTTGCCTAAAACTTTTGCACAGTAGTGTATATGTGAACTAGACGCATTGTAAACAGTGAGATGTCAAGAAATATGCACATTGATGCATTGTAAACAGGGCCTTATAAATGTTATAGATATCACTGCAAAATGAATAGGGGGGTAAACTTCCAGTTGATTCCCCTGTTCTGCTGGCAACTGTTTAAAAGGGGATCTCCCCCACTTTAAAGTGAAATTTACTCTCACTCCCTGTTGTGTCTTCAGGACACAATAATTCTAATGGGATACAGACATAAATTAATAAATAACTGACAGGGTAGCATTATGTATACTTCCACATACCAATTTAAATTCTACTAAACCCTACATGCAATTCAATTCCCAAATCATAACTCAATAAAGCTAGTCATAAAAGTGATAATTTATCTATTTTGGCCAGCAGAGATTGGATAGGCTAAAAATTTTCCACCCGTGTACTTCCACAAAAGTCAATTGAAAAATCGACTTTCGTTAAGCCAGGGCCACCCACAGAAGTCCTACTAAATTGGTCTGCTTTTTGATTTGTGTATGGCCAGCTTAACTCTGAACTAATCCCTGACATCAACAAAATCTGTAAATAGCAATGTGAAGTGATAAATTATTCCAATACAGTCCTGAAATCTCCCAGCACTGAAATCTTGGAACAAAAGAGCACTGTTTAGTAAAAAATTGTTGTGAAGTGTATACCAAGTCAAACACTTCTTCAAATGTATGAAAGAATAAAAAACCTGTAGGTGTAAGACAAATGTGACAAATGTACAGCTACTACCTACATCTGGTGATACCCTCGAAATCATGTGATACAGTGAATTACATCACGTTAAATAATAGGAAACTTTATTCAGAGTAGGCTGCATGTTGAAAATAAGAGCAATGTATAAAGCAGGCAGAGCAACCAGTTCAATAATTACAATTAGAATCACCGTTTTGGCATGAGAACATCAACAAATGTAATATTACATTTCAATTTCCTTCATCTGGGTAAGCTATCTGTAATATAAGTCCCAAACATGTCTGTTGATGAGCTCAGAAGTCTGTGATAGGGCCCAGAAAATTTGCAAAGTATTCAATTATTTTTAAGACAAAGGGGCTGATTTATTAAAGGCAAATAGACTGTGTGCTTGAAAAAAAAAAAATACTCCCAAGGTCCTATACGCAGCTTGCAAGTAATAAATGTACTTGTTTTGTAAAAAACTATTATTTTATTTTCAATTAATATTAAAAAATCATCAATAAAAACAGCAATATCAAAAGGAGGGGAGTGAGGGAAAGGGGACAAATGAAAAAAGGGGGAAAACAACAAGAGCTCTGGTGTACACAAAATTTTGCATAACAGATGTCCGATATGGCATTGAACAATACACAAACAGTATATCTGTGAATGTTACTGTTAAGGATAACTTAAGGATAACCCCAATGCGTTTCAATCATAATTTTGTATTTGATCTTCTTCAGTGTAATATAGACATCTATAAGATATCAGTACATAATATTAATAATATTATCATCATTTAGAAAAGAAGACCTGTGTATACAGGAATCCAAAATATCAAAAGGTCCTAGCTTTGATAAAGAAAGTGTTTGAGTGGCCAGAGCAGAAATACAAAACATCACACCAGGATATTCTCATGGTGGTCAGCCATCCAAGGAGTGGGCAAGGAGTCCAGTTCTATCTGCAAGAGGTCACACTTCATTAGGTGTGTGGGGGTGGAGGGAGTCACAGGTGCGCATACAGTGTATATGGTATCTAAAAATAAATTTACCTACAGCTATTCGGCTAGTTTTAAAGTGTCCATTATGTTAGTTCAAATTATGTAGATTTTGCTAGGGGAGTATCTCCTAGATTTAATACATCACCTGGAGGATACCTTTTCAACAGGTGTGTACATGTGTCTATGTTTTTACTCATAGGAGTTTATAGCATACAGCGGGGACGAAAAGTATTCAGACCCCTTTACATTTTTCACTCTTTGTTATATTGCAGCCATTTGCTAAAATAATTTAAGTCCATTTTTTTTCTCTTTAATGTACACACAGCACCCCATATTGACAGAAAAACACAGAATTGTTGACATGTTTGCAGATTTATTAAAAAAGAAAAACTGAAATATCACATGGTCCTAAGCATTCAGACCCTTTGCCGTGACACTCATATATTTCACTCAGGTGCTGTTCATTTCTTCAGATCATCCTTGAGATGGTTCTACACCTTCATTTGAGTCCAGCTGTGTTTGATTATACTGATTGAACTTGATTAGGAAAGTCACACACCTGTCTATATAAGACCTTACAGCTCACAGTGCATGTCAGAGCAAATGAGAATCATGAGGCCAAAGGAACTGCCTGAAGAGCTCAGAGACAGAATTGTGGCAAGGCACAGATCTGGCCAAGGTTACAAAAAATGTTCTGCTGCACTTAAGGTTCCTAAGAGCACAGTGGCCTCCATAATCCTTAAATGGAAGACGTTTGGGACGACCAGAACCCTTCCTAGAGCTGGTCGTCCGGTCAAACTGAGCTATCGGGGGAGAAGAGCCTTGGTGAGAGAGGTAAAGAAGAACGCAAAGATCACTATGGCTGAGCTCCAGAGATGCAGTCGGGAGATGGGAGAAAGTTGTAGAAAGTCAACCATCACTGCAGCCCTCCACCAGTCAGGGCTTTATGGCTGATGAGACAAAGATGGAACTTTTTTACCTTAATTCTAAGCGGTATGTGTGGAGAAAACCAGGCACTGCTCATAACCTGTCCAATACAGTTCCAAAAGTGAAGCATGGTGGTGGCAGCATCATGCTGTGGGGGTGTTTTTCAGCTGCAGGGACAGGACGACTGGTTGCAATTGAGGGAAAGATGAATACGGCCAAGTACAGGGATATCCTGGACGAAAACCTTCTCCAGAGTGCTCAGGACCTCAGACTGGGCCGAAGGTTTACCTTCCAACAAGACAATGACCCTAAGCACACAGCAAAAATAACGAAGGAGTGGCTTCACAACAACTCCGTGACTGTTCTTGAATGGCCCAGCCAGAGCCCTGACTTAAACCCAATTGAGCCTCTCTGGAGAGACCTAAAAATTACTGTCCACCAACGTTTACCACCCAACCTGACAGAACTGGAGAGGATCTGCAAGGAGGAATGGCAGAGGATCCCCAAATCCAGGTATGAAAAACTTGTTGCATCTTTCCCAAAAAGACTAATGGCTGTATTAGATCAAAAGGGTGCTTCTACTAAATACTGAGCAAAGGGTCTGAATACTTAGGACCATATGATATTTTGGTTTTCTTTTTTTAATAAATCTGCAAAAATGTCAACAATTCTGTGTATTTCTGTCAATATGGGGTGCTGTGTGTACATTAATGAGGAAAAAAATGAACTTAAATGATTTTAGCAAATGGCTGCAATATAACAAAGAGTGAAAAATGTAAGGGGGTCAGAATACTTTCCGTCCCCACTGTATATCTATAAAGAGAGAGCTTCATTCCATAGGTATAATTATACATATATATATATATATATATATATATATATATATATATATATATATATGAATTGATCATAAGGGCTGGGACATCTGTCATAAGCCCAAGGAACAACAAGCCGTATTGCAATGTGTGTAAATAAAGGTGACACTGGTGCACTGATCAACACCCAGATAACACACACAGGTAGGGATGAGCTCCGAGTTCAAGTCAAACTCATGTTCGACTCGAACATCGGCTGTTCGCCAGTTCGCCGAACAGCGAACAATTTGGGGTGTTCGCGGCAAATTCGAAAGCCGCGGAACACCCTTCAAAAGTCTATGGGAGAAATCAAAAGTGCTAATTTTAAAGGCTTATATGCATGGTATTGTCATAAAAAGTATTTGGGGACCTGGGTCCTGCCCCAGGGGACATGGATCAATGCAAAAAAATTTTTTAAAAATGGCCGTTTTTTTGGGAGCAGTGATTTTAATAATGCTTAAAGTGAAACAATAAAAGTGTAATATTCCTTTAAATTTAGTACCTGGGGGGTGTCTATAGTATGCCTGTAAAGGGGCGCATGTTTCCCGTGTTTAGAACAGTCTGACAGCAAAATGACATTTCAAAGGAAAAAAGTCATTTAAAACTACTCGCGACTATTAATGAATTGCCGGTCCGACAATACACATAAAAGTTCATTGATAAAAACGTCATGGGAATTCCCCACAGGGGAACCCCAAACCAAAATTTAAAAAAAAAATGACGTGGGGGGTCCCCCTAAATTCCATACCAGGCCCTTCAGGTTTGGTAAGGATATTAAGGAGAACCCTGCGCCAAAATTTTTTTTAAAAATGGCGTGGGGTCCCCCCAAAAATCCATACCAGACCCTTATTGGAGCATGCAACCTGGCAGGCCACAGGAAAAGAGGGGGGGTGAGAGAGCGCCCCTGCTCCTGAACCGTACCAGGCCACATGCCCTCAACATTGGGAGGGTGCTTTGGGGTAGCCCCCCAAAACACCTTGTCCCCATGTTGATGGGGACAAGGGCCTCATCCCCACAACCCTTGCCCGGTGGTTGTGGGGGTCTGCGAGCAGGGGGCTTATTGGAATCTGGAAGCCCCCTTTAACAAGGGGACCCCCAGATCCCGGCCCTCCCCCCTGTGTGAAATGGTAAGGGGGTACAAATGTACCCTACCATTTCACAAAAAAACTGTCAAAGATGTTAAAAATGACAAGAGACAGTTTTTGACAATTCCTTTATTTAAATGCTTCTTCTTTCTTCTATCTCTTATCTTCTTTCTTCTATCTTCTATCTTCCTTTGGTTTCTTCCTCCATCTTCTTCTTCTTCTGGTTCTCCTGGTTCTTCTGGTTCTTCCTCCGGTGTTCTCGTCCGGCATCTTCCTCCGCGGCATCTTTTTCCCTTCTTCTCCTCGGGCCGCTCCGCATCCATGATGGCATGGAAGGAGGCTCCCGCTGTGTGACGCTTCTCCTCTTCTGACGGTTCTTAAATAATGGGGGGGTGGAGCCACCCGGTGACCCCACCCCCCTCTGACGCACGGGGACTTGATGTGGACTTCCCTGTGGACTTCCCCGTGACGTCAGAAGGGGCGGGGTTATGTAACGGGTGACCCCGCCCCCCTCTGACGTCACGGGGCATGCCACAGGGAAGTCCCTGTCAAGTCCCCGTGCGTCAGAGGGTGGTGGGGTCACTGGGTGGCCCCGCCCCCCGTTATTTAAGAACTGTCAGAAGAGGAGAAGCGTCACACAGCGGGAGCCTCCCTCCATGCCATCATGGATGTGGAGCGGCCCGAGGAGAAGAAGGGAAGAAGACGCCACGGAGGAAGATGCCGGACGTGAACACCGGAGGAAGAACCAGAAGAACCAGAAGAAGATGGAGGAAGAAACCAAAGGAAGATAGAAGATAGAAGAAAGAAGATAGAACATAGAAGAAAGAAGAAGCATTTAAATAAAGGAATTGTCAAAAACTGTCTCTTGTCATTTTTAACATTTTTGACAGTTTTTTTGTGAAATGGTAGGGGTACTTTTGTACCTCACCATTTCACACAGGGGGAGGGCCGGGATCTGGGGGTCCCCTTGTTAAAGGGGGATTCCAGATTCCGATAAGCCCTCCGCCCGCAGACCCCCACAACCACCGGGCAAGGGTTGTGGGGGATGAGGCCCTTGTCCCCATCAATATGGGGACAAGGTGTTTTGGGGGGCTACCCCAATGCACCCTCCCAATGTTGAGGGCATGTGGCCTGGTACGGTTCAGGAGGGGGGGCGCTCTCTCATCCTCCCTCTTTTCCTACGGTCTGCCAGGTTGCATGCTCAGATAAGGGTCTGGTATGGATTTTTGGGGGGACCCCACGCCATTTTTTAAAAAAATTTTGGCACGAGGTACCCCTTAAAATCCATACCAGACCTGAAGGGTCTGGTATAGATTTTGAGGGGGCCCCACACCATTTTCTTTTTTAATTTTGGCGCAGGGTTCCCCTTAATATCCATACCAGACCTGAAGGGCCTGGTATGGAATTTAGGGGGACCCCACGTCATTTTTTTTTTTTAAATTTGGTTCAGGGTTCCCCTGTGGGGAATTCCCATGCCGTTTTAATCAATGAACTTTTATGTGTATTGTCGGACCTGCAATTCAATAATAGCCGCGAGTAGTTTTAAATGACTTTTTTTCCTTTGAAATGTCATTTTGCTGTCAGACTGTTCTAAACACAGGAAAAATGTGCCCCTTTACAGGCATACTATAGACACCCCCCAGGTACGAAATTTAAAGGAATATTACACTTTTATTGTTTCACTTTAAGCATTATTAAAATCACTGCTCCCAAAAAAACGTCTGTTTTTAAAACTTTTATTTGCATTGATCCATGTCCTCTGGGGCAGGACCCAGATCCCCAAACACTTTTTATGACAATAACTTGCATATAAGCCTTTAAAATTAGCACTTTTAATTATTCATGTTCGTGTCCCATAGACTTTATACGGTATATTTAGTACATACTTCATTCCTATGCGGACATCACATTGGACAGTTGCAGGACAGGATTATATATATATAGTATCTCACAAAAGTTAGTACACCCCTCACATTTTTGTAAATATTTTAATATATCTTTTCATGTGACAACACTGAAGAAATGCCACTTTGCTATGTAAAGTAGTGAGTGTACAGCTTGTATAACTATGTAAATTTGCTGTCCCCTCAAAACCACTGGCAACAAAAGTGAGTACACCCCTAAGTGAAAATGTCCAAATTGGGCCCAATTAGCCATTTTGCCTCCAGGGTGTCATGTTAGTGTTATAAGGTCTCAGGTGTGAATGGGGAGCGGGTGTGTTAAATGTGGTGTTATTGCTTTCACTCTATTATACTGGTCACTGGAAGTTCAACATGGCACCTCATGGCAAAGAACTCTATGAGGATTTGAAAAAAAGAATTGTTGCTCTACATAAAGATGGTTTAGGCTATAAGAAGATTGCCAAGTCCCTGAAACTGAGCTGCAGCACGGTGGCCAAGACCATACAGTGGTTTAACAGGACAGGTTCCACTCAGAATAGGCCTTGCCATGGTCAACCAATAAGTTGAGTTCACGTGCTCATCGTCATATCCAGAGGTTGTCTTTGAGAAATAGACGTATGAGTGCTGCCAGCATTGCTGCTGAGGTTGAAGGGGTGGGGAGTCAGCATGTCAGTGCTCAGACCATATGCTGCATATTGCATCACATTGGTCTGTATGGTTGTCGTTACAGAAGGAAGCCTCTTCTAAAGATGATGCACAAGAATGCCCACAAACAGTTTGCTGAAGACAAGCAGACTAAGTACATGGATTATTGGACTCATGTCCTGTGGTCTGAGACCAAGATAAACTTATTTGGTTCAGATGGTGTCAAGCGTGTGTGGCGGCAACCAGGTGAGTAGTACAAAGACAAGTGTGTCTTGCCTACAGTCAGGCATGGTGGTGGGATTATCATGGTTCGGGGCTGCATGAGTGCTGCCGCCACTGGGGAGCTGCTACAGTTCATTTAGAGAACCATGAATGCCAACATGTACTGTGACATACTGAAGCAGAGCATGATCAACATGATAACGACTCCAAACACACTGCCTTGCTAAAGAAGCTGAGGGTAAAGGTGATGGACTGGCCAAGCATATCTCCAGACCTAAACCCTACTGAGCATCTGAGGGGCATCCTCAAACGGAAGGTGGAGGAGCGCAAGGTCTCTAACATCCACCAGCTCTGTGATGTTGTCATGGAGGAGTGGAAGAGTACTCCAGTGGCAACCTGTGAAGCTCTGGTGAACTCCATGCCCAAGAGGGTTAAGGCAGTACTGGAAAATAATGGTGACCACATAAAAAATTAACACTTTGGGCCCAATTTGGACATTTTCACCTAGGGGGGTACTCACTTTTGTTGCCAGCGTTTTAGACATTAATGGCTGTGTGTTGGGTTATTTTGAGGGGACAGCAAATTTACACCATTATACAAGCTGCACACTCACTACTTTACATTGTAGCAAAGTATCATTTCTTCAGTTGTTGAGATACTGTATATATATATATATACATGTATATTTCATATATATATATATATATTTTTTTTTTTCTCCTTGGATGGCTGACCACCGTGAGAATATCCCGATGTGATGTTTTGTATTTCCTTCTCTGGCCACTCAAACACTTTCTTTATCAAAGGTAGGACCTTTTGATATTTTGGATATATACAGGTCTTCTTTTCTAAACAATGATGTGATGATGATATTATTAATATTATGTATTGATATGTTATAGATGTCTATATACCCTGAAGAAGATTGAATACAAAATTATGATTGAAACTCCTTGGGGTTATCCTTAACAGTAGCATTCACAGACATACTATTTGTGTATTGTTCAATGTCAATGTCATATTGGACATCTATCATGCAAAATTTTGTGTACACCAGAGCTCTTGTTGTTGTCCCCTTTCCCTCCCTCCCCTCCTTTTGATATTGCTGTTTTTATTGATTTTTTTAATATCAATTAAAAATAAAATAATATTTATATTTTTATACAAAACAAGCACATTTATTACTGGCAAGCTACGTATAGGCCCTTGAGAGTATTTCGTTTTTTTTTTCATATCTGCTATTGGGCTAGCAGCACTCTATCCACAACCAGGGGAGGTGGGTCTCCATTTTTTGTTCAATAGACTGTGTGCTTTGCAAAGCGCAGTTGCACTCTGAAAATACATTTGCTCCAGAGCTTAGTAAATGAGGTAAAATTTCACTTTGCAAAGAATACCCATTCACATGCAAGCAAAAATTTACAAAAACTGAATTTTTGCTTGCACGTGATTGGATGATGGAAGTTAATAGAGCGTCTGCTCATTTACTAAGCTCTGGAGCAACTGCTCTTGGAGAGTGCAACTGGACTTTACAGTCTGGACTTTGCACAGTCTATTTGTCTTTAGTAAATCAACTCCCAAGCATCAACTGATGCATTGTCTCTTTAAGACAATACACACTGAAGAAATACCAGATGTGCAATCTCTTTAAGATATTCCACCATGAGTAAAGTCTCTTTCCAGACAGTTTATTTCATTTAGCAGACACTACTCTATAGTAACTGTCTATATTTAGCCCGTGTCTTTACAGTGCCTGGAGGCAGTATAGCTGAGTTCACACTGATGAGGGAGGGTTTCCCCGCACCCAATTCGCATGACAGGAGAGCTCAACTTGCAATAAAGACGGTTCACACATGTCCGGGGTGGTCCCGGTATGAATTAGAAAAGGGTCCTGTGGATCTTTGGCTCCGTTTCAGGTGCAAATTCAGGAAAAAATTCTGACCTAATTCGCACCTGAATCTGTGTAGAGGGGTGCATCGGACCCCCTGCTTGGACCTGCGGCTGCATCAGTGTGAACCCAGCTTAACTTTCTAAACAACCACACAACAAATTGGGAGTTTTTACCTGTATTGCTGTTTTGAAGGTTATGGTTTAATAATAACCACTACGGTAATACACAGTCTTCCTTTTAGGAAACTACAAACAATTGTGACATATACAGGCTGCTGAAAGTCAATTTATTTAATATTGTGGCATACACGGATTGCCAAATGAAAATTGATATAAATTTGTGATATACTGTATGCAGGCAGTCCAGTTCTCTAGCCAATATGCCTCATGCTGTCAACTTATTCACAATCTCAGTTTTTAACTCACTTCAGTTAGTAGAGCTTTAAGGACGCAGCCACTCGCTTTTCTTTTAACCGCTTGCCAACCAACCATCGTCATTATACTGAGGCAGGTCGGCACGATCCCGCGAACCATTGTTGCTGTACGTCGGTCCCTTTAAGCGGGATAGCAGGTGTGCGCACGCACCTGCTGCACCGCATGGGGGTGCTGATGCGCGTGGCCGGTGGTCGCGATGACCGCCGGCCGGGCACGAGAGCCAGAACAGAGACGTGTGTATGTAAACACACAAATCCCTAAAAATGTGTCAAACGTGTCCAATCTGTCTGCCATAATGTCGCAGTCCCGATAAAAATCACTAGTCACCACCATTACTAGTAAGAAAAAAAATAATAAAAATGTCATAAATCTTTCCTCTATTTTGTAGACACTATAGCTTTTGCGCAAACCAATCAATATATGCTTATTGCGATTTTTATTACGAAAAATATGTAGAAGAATACATATTGGCCTAAACTGAGGAAAAAATTGACTTTTTAAAAAAAAAAAATTGGGGGATATTTATTATAGCAGAAAGTAGAAAATAGTGTTTTTTTTTCAAAATTGACGCTTTGTTTTTGTTTATAGCGCAAAAAATAAAAAAAGCAGAGATGATCAAATACCACCAAAAGAAAGCTCTATTTGTGGGGAAACAAGGACGTCAATTTAGTTTGGGTACAGCGTGGCACGACTGCGCAATTGTCAGTTAAAATGACGCAGTGCCGTATGGCAAAAACTGGCCTGGTCATTGAGCAGCCAAATCTTCTGGGCCTGAAGTGCTTTTCTTGCCCAATTTTATTAAAATAAAGTTCAACAAAACAAAATCAATCAGTTTCCCTCAAAGAGGTTTGTTGGCAGGTTGCCTACTGTATGTATAGTCATCACCCGGCTGCCCAGGTCAGGGGGAATGTTTTTGCCGCCTTTCCTCAGTAGGTTTGCGTGCTTTTGCTGGGGTCCAGGCTCCCTCCCGAATTATATAAATGCTAGGTCGTCCAAAACCAAGGGGGGCTCCAGGAAACACTTGGGAAACGCATGGGGAATCTATGCTAAAGTCTTACTGGGACCTATAGTCTTTCTGGAATGCCGAATCACTGGAAGAACCCTGCATCATGGACTTCTCTGGAGCACTGCCAAGTTTGGACTTTCCTCTAAGAGACTTCATCTGTGCAGGTAATCTGGGGTGGCCATAGTTAGGAACAGAATGTTATTACATATTATACATATTGTCAAGTTTACAGTAAACGTTGATTCAACTGCTCTGAGCCTGGTCTGAAGTTATTCAAAGGGGTGAATGTGAGGTCTAGGCATACTAGTAAAGCACTTAGGTCTGCAACTATAATAAGGGGTACATGTAACATCTCTACAGTAAAGGTGCATGAGTAACTACAAAGAAAACAGCAACCAGTTGTTGACGTGGTACCTGGTAGGTGACAGGTTCTCAAGTAATGATGGGGTCAGTGCTTGTACTCCCTCCATAGTTGTCCGTCTCCATTGGTCACTGGGAGTGGAATAGCATTATGGAGATCTACGGCTGGTCACTTGGTACAGAAAGGGAAAGAATCAACTGACAGCATGCATGAAGTCCGTGCTATGTGCTCGGCTGGACCCCATTCTGTTACTGGTAATAGAGGTATGCTGACTGGTGGAGTGGACAGTGGCTCAGCCAGCCCCTCCAAATGCAACACAGACATCAATACAAGTGTGTCGGACATGGAACGAGTAAGTTAAGGAGAAACTTCGCATTTTGGGCACTGCACATAGCTCATCATAGAGCTAGGAAGCCGCCTTAATGTTTTACTGTTCACATGAATGCAGCTCCTACCTGGTCCCCAGGCTTTGGTGAGCACACCTTTGGGCAAAGTATTATCCAGTGCAAGGGTTAGTGACCCCGTTCAATGCCTTGCGTAATCTAGAAACCCACTCCAGGGCGGAACCCCTCATGTGACCTTGCTTGGCATGCAGCAAGAAAGGGAAAGATGGAGAACATGACAGAACACCAGTCAGGCCCCTTTACAGGTTTTTTAGCATTTCTCTTGATTGCAATGGAAAACACATTTGGTCTCCTGGCTTACATATGCAGCACTTCTGCTCTGACCTCACCCTTCAGGCCCTTTTGTCTGTGTTCTCCAGACAATCTTCTCACAAACTGTATGCACATAACTTGCAGCGCCTTGCTGCTCTGGTTCCCACCTGTCCCTTAGGTGGAGCCCTCCTAACTCCTGGGCAGAGACCTCCTTTGTCTGCCGAGGTGGAGTACAGAAACATAGTCACAATTCTCCTAAAAGCCAAGCACACACCTGCCAATCAGTGTGCTGGTGTTTCCTAAAACCAGGGCCCAGGATTGCAGATTTCATCCCATCCAAGCTTCTAGAAAATCTCCAAGCCCCAGGTCCTAAACCGGGTTTTACTAACTACTGAGCAAACTGAAAAGACAGTTTTCTTTTAATTAAACAAGCACCTTGGAGCCCCTCAGCCTGCTTGGATGAGAATCCTGGGTGAAAGAAAACCCTTTTCACACCATGGTAGGGCATTGCCCTGTCACAAAGGGTTAAATTGTGGTCAAATTCAAGTGCAATGTCTTAAAAAAAAAAATAATGCAATTGTTCAACTCCAAAATCAGTAGCTACAATGTTTTGTTTCTGTTTGTGTGCAGGATGGCTGTCATCATGCTGGGACAAGATCATCCAGTGCCCAGGGCAAAGATGGCAAATTGCGCCCCCCCCTCCATTATGTGTGAGCTTATGAGGAGGAGGAGGAGGGGAGAGAGAGCACAGCCTGCACCTCCTCCCAGCTTTCTCTTCCTCCAGCAATGGGCTGACAGAAGTAGTGATGCCACTGTCACTACTCCTGTTGGCCTTAAAGTTGAAGGAACTTACAGCCCCCCATCCCTACAATACACATGGCGCTCAAGGCAGTCGTCCTTTCTGCCCACCCATTGTCTCGGCCCTGGCTGTCATAACTCTAAGTCAAAGTCCATTTTTTCCAAATTTCTCTACCTTCTCTCCTTCTTCCTTCTTATCCTCTTTTCCAAACTGGCTAATCATATATACTATAATTACTTCTACAAATATATCATGCTAGTAAGTTTTAAATAAGACTGTAACTTATTACCATCATCAATTCAACAAATATATCATGATAGTAAGCTAACATAAAACTGCAACATATTCCATAATTTTCAACTCACTCTAATTTGAGTAGGCACAGAAGGCCATAGAACACTGCATGCCCCATCTTCACCATTACTTTTGTTTTTCACGTTAGAAATTGACATGGCATTTAGGTAACGGATGATACCTATACATTACTTTTTTGATACTTACCTAAACTATACATAAGAAGATCTCACAATAAAATCTAAGCTTAAAGAAAGCTTATGTTCCCCCTTAATGATTATGGAGTAAGGTTTAAAGTTTTAGAATCAGCAGAAACATATCTGTCTTCTGTAACAAGGAGATCCCACAGAGCTTTGCTTTGAGTTGCATGAACTACAGCAACTCTGCAAAGTGCATGCTGATGTCAGCAAAGTCTTAATACACTGCATTCATGGAATTAGTTCACGTGACTTAGAACTGGAGTGCTACCGAATCTCTTTATTATGGCAGACAGGTATGTTTATTCCGATTTTAGTGCTCCTACCTACCATCCCTAATGTTTCCCTTTAAAATTGCCTTAAGACACAACAGATTTCTTGCTATTTTTTTCCTGCAATTCTTTAGAACATGCATTTCACTGTGGGTTGCACAATCCCTTTGCAAGATTACCTCTAAACAAAATCAGCCCGTGGGTCTGATTCTGTAAAAAATTAAATAAGACTCAAAAGCTCATTAGAAAAAAATCTTGCATTTTTTTCTTTTATCTCAGGGAGCTGAAAGTCATTCTTAGATGGTCGCTTCTAGGGAAAACATCTGGTGTCACTTTTAAACGTGTTCTTTTCAGAAAGAAAATATTTAGGTATAACCAAAGACAAAGGAATTTCTGAATATTTAAAAAGAAAAAAAATACTACCTATTATAGTATACACATGACCCACATACATTTGATATGTGGCTACCTATATCCAGTTTGACAGATTTACATGCTTAAGCACCAAAACTACAAAACAAATAATAAAATATTATCTTTATTTGAAAGTGCTCATCCACCAGTAAATTTGAACATAGAGGTTTATCACCAAGCCTGATAGATTCCACCTAGGTAGGTGTCTTACCAAGACCACAGGCAGTGACCTCTACCCAAATCACATCACTGCTGCAACCAGCTGAATGGTCAATATGCTACATGCACAGATTTACCTGAAACTTACCCAAAGATTCTCATTAGATTCATGAAGAAATCATTCACTTACTTTATAACAAACATTCCTTATCCTGTAACATTTACCCATCCTTAAGGCCCGTACACACGATACGAAAATCAGAAGTAAAAATTTGTCCGACGAACGATCTGCCGATTTCCACAGCCGATTCCGATTTTTTGTCCGACAAAAGCTGGATGTGCAGACTATAAAATTTTTGTTGTACGTGAAATCAACGGCCGATTCTCGTTTAAAGAGTATGGTTTTCGTCCGAAAAAAATCGTAATAGCATGCTCAGAAATGAAAGAACACATACAAAACTATTCAACACATGACGTCACTTCTGAAGTTGTATTCTGTCGTACGAGAATTCTCATATGGTGAGTAACCTCTTCACTTTCGACATGAGACCAGCATGCAACAAAAAACAGACGAACGGTTGTCAGAAAAGCTGAGCATGCGTACGAGGCTTTAGGCTGGCTATACACTATACAATTTTCTTGTTCAACTTTCCTTAAGATTTACCAAAACCATATAATATGAGATCAAACCTAAACCCTTTCAATTTGTATGCAATCTGGCAAGCCCTTGCACTACATAGTTGAAGGTAAATCTAAAGTAAATCGAATAAGAAAATTGTATAGTGTATGGTTCTCCATTATGAATAAGGATGAGATTTGGCGTGTTCGCAAGCTGCATGTGCCGAGCCCGCCAGGAAGTCAGCACTGCACAGTGCTAATCACAAGCAGTGAGGCATTTCCCGATGTGCGGCTGCAGAGATCGGGAAATGTCTCACTGCCTGTGATTAGCGCAGCGCCGTGCCGACTTCCTGGCAGGCTCGGCACGTGCAGCTTGCGAACACGCTGGAGCTCATCCTTAATTACGAATGCTAGTTTACAAGACCAACCACTTCTGGCTCGTCCTTGCTTTCGAGCATGCATGTTTGTACTTTGGACTTTTGTCCAACGGACTTGTGTACACATGCTCGGAAAATACGACAACACACATTTTTCCGCGGAAAATTTGAAAACCTGCTATCCAACATTTGTCCGCGGAAAATCCGACAACAATTGTCCGATGGAGCATACACACGGTCGGATTTACTGCCAACAGTCTGTCATTGAACAATAGAAAATGAAAATGCTGCGCTAAACCCACAATGTGAGAAGCAACAAAACAACAAAAGCAGCTAGCACACAAACAAAGCAAGTTCAATGAGAAATAACAACAAAAAGTGCAGCGCTAAACGTGTCTAACATGTGATATTAAGCATGTAAATCTAAAATAAACACCCTTGCAGATGTGAGAGCATCAAATTATAATCAAATGTCCCATGTGAAATATGGAACAGCAAAGTAAAAAGTCTGTGTTAGAGGGATATCTCTTCAAGTTGAAAGATGCCAGTGGACATCAGGAGACGTATAGATAATCAATAGGGAATGAGAGGGTACCCTTAGTGGATCCGTAGGATGCACATACCGTATGGCAGTGTGTCAGAAAGGCATAGGCAGGATCTCCCGTGGTATCCAGACCAAGTGATGTCTTGTAGGCCGCAAGCCCCAATGGATGATGATGGACACGAACAGGAGTTGAACGACTATCCCTCAAATTCCCAGTCTCCAAAGGAGGGATGATCCGGAGGTGATGGTTCAGCGTGAAAAAGAAAAAGGGGGGCTCCACATGGTGTAGATCAAACAAATGGGATTTTATTGAAGTAAAACACCATACATAGATAAAAAGTGATCACTGGGAATTTGAGGGATAGTTTTTTTTTTTTATCAGAATAAGTGTATATTGATTGCTTTGCGCAAAAGTTATAGCGTCTACAAAATAGAAGATAGATTTATAGCATTTTTATTATTATTATTTTTTTACTAGTAATGGCGGTGATCTGATTTTTATCGTGACTGCGCCATTATGGCGGACACATCGGACAATTTTGACACATTTTTGGAACCATTGGCATTAATACAGTGATCAGTGCGATTAAAATTGCATTGATTAATGTAAAAATGTCACTGGCAGTGAAGGGGTTAACTGTGTTTCCTGGCAGGTGATTCTAACTGAAGGGGGAGGGACTAATTACTGGAAGTGACAGATCGTGGTTCCTAGCTAATAGAACAGAACAGGGAAGTGTGTGTTTACACATACTCGTCCCTGTTCTGTGTCTCCTGGTCACGATCGCCCGTGGCCGGCGGTCATCGCAACCGTTGGCCACGAGCATCGCCCCCCCCCCGCTGTGCAGCGGGCGCCTGCTATCCGGACCCCACGAGATCACGTACAGTAACGTGATTTCGCGCAGGGGAGCCAGCCTGCCGCAGTAAAACTGCAGCGACTGGTCCGGAAGCGGTTAAATAGTATGGATAAATTATGAATTTGCAGAATTTATACAGATATGTCAACCATCTATTTCAATTTTCTGAATTTTTTTTTTTCAATTTTAAAAGAGTTTAGCTTGATCATTATATATGGTAAAACCAATCTGTCCTAAACAGCATAACTGCAACTGGACAATGACCATTCTAGGGTTATGTGCACACAAATGTTTTCTTCTCTCCCTTCACCAGAAAAAAACGCTGGCTGGCATATAGATCACCCATTAACATGCAGTAACAAAACCTTTATCCTCAAGACTGTAATATCAGGAACAAAGGGAGTAAAGTAGAACACGTATTACTTTAATTTTTCTCATGGGAGTAATGGATCTTCATACAGATTGCAGATACACAAATCTTACATTCTTTGTCAGTTCTGGACCAAAAACTGAAGGATGTACACAGAAACAGACTTTCTGTTTGTTATGTCCACTGAAGTCAGTAAAATGAAACTTTAGTAATTTACTAAAGGAATAGCACACGTTACAATAGTAAAAAGCATGTTGATTTTGCAAAGAGATTGTTTATTTAGCTGTTTTAATGGGGTGAGGCTGCCCAATTCCAACCAATAATGTGCAAGCCAAGATCCTGTTTTTTTTTTTTCTTGCACATTACTGCATTCAGAATGAACACAGCTTCAGCTCATTTGCTAAGCTAAAATTATTATGCAAAATAAAAATGTACTTTACTTAGTAAATAGCCTCCATTCCTTTAGTAAATCAAACTCATGTATTAATACCTGTAAGGTCTGAATAAAATAAAGAGTATAGATCATGGAGTATGTCCTATCGAAGTTAACAGATCTTGCAAAAAATGCACATAATGGGGTTGATTTATTAAAACTAGAGAGTGCAAAATCTAGTGCAGCTCTGCAGAGAAACCAATCAGCTTCCAGGTATTTTAGTCAAAGCCTAATTGAACAAGCTGAAGTTAGAAGCTGATTGGCTACCATGCGCAGCTGCACCAGATTTTGCACTCTTCAGTTTTAATAAATCAATCCCAATGTGTTTTATGATTGTTGAAAAGCCCAGTGATCAGAAAGCCCACCCAGTTTAGCCTAGGCTGTCCCTGCAGCGCAATGTACCTACAGTTTTCACTTGGTTTACCTGCTATAGACGACAGTTAGATTAGGCGATTTGGTGCATTTTCTGAAAGCACACCAGAAGTCCTACATGCACCAAAACCACAGCGGATCAGTGTGAAAGGGGCCCTAAAGGAGAAGTAGGGCCAAAGCTTTTGCGGCCCTATTTCTCCTATGGTGGATCACAGGATTGCAGTTCATTCTGCACTCCTGTGACCTGTTTTCAGCTGACATCAGTCTATGTTCTGCTGTCAGCTGACGTAACTCAGTCGATCTAGGTGCTGGATCGATCCCAACTTTCCAGTTGGGATCCACTCAAAAACCTGGATCGGCAGCTGGCTCAGTTTTTTTGGTGGTGAAAAACTCTGATTTCAGCCATATTTCAGGATGAGGCCCGGGTCCTCTAATTTATGCGTAAGTTCCAGTGAGGATTTCTGAAGTTTTAGAATTCAACCAAACCTTTTTAAGGTTTGGCGTGTTCACCTCACATTCTTGGTCAGAATCTGTGCCGACTGTTCTTTCAATAGGTTCTCTAGATATCCCATGATGGGAATAGCTTGGGAACATAGCAGGGTTAGGGTGGGTGTCAGGTCACCTGCGAGGCCAAGTGACTAGGAGTGCACAGCGGAGGTTGTGGACTCAATGGCTGACTGCTGAGGGTCGATGGTTCTGTGAAGCGGATACTCAGGGTCGCAGCCACAGTCCTAGACAGGGAGCTAGAGTGTAAGATTCCCCAAGGTGTGGAGTCTAAGAGCCAGCAGATTTTTACCAGAGCCTCTAATGGTGAAGATGGACTTGGCTGCAGCTGACTCCAGGTCGCAGCTCCCTGGGTCTCCCAGCCCACGCTTTTGGCTGGCTCTTGTGGATGGAGAGGAAGCAGCAGTCCAGGGCGACTAAGAATAGTCAGAAGGACAAGCCAAAGGTCAGGGCAACAAGCAGACAGGGATTGTCAGGAGAACATGTCAAAGGTCAGAGCAAAAAGCTGACAGGGGCGGTCAGAACATGCCAAAGTTGGTACACAGAATCAAACGTAGAGCACACGGCAAGAATCACTCAGGGAAGCCTTCACACAATTGTTGCTCAGGCAAGGCTGGCTTGCAGTGCGTGGGGTTAAATAGTGTTTACTGTTAAAGGCTGTTGTGGAGCCATCCTGAGAGAAGATTACCTAAACACACAGGTGTGAGAGCACGGTCCCTAACTGCCGGTTCACACAGGGGCAACACGACTTGCAGGCCTGTATAGAAGTCAATGCAAGTCGCCACAAAAATAGTACAGGAACCTTTTTCTAAGTCGGAGCGACTTGCGTCGCTCCTATTACAACGGTTCCGTAGTACAGAACGGTATGTGACCTGTCAGGCGGCTAGGTCGCCTGACAAGTCGCCCCTGTTTGAACTGGGGCTTAAGCTGATACACCGACCAGACATGTAAGCAGACAGTCAGGGCATGAAACACTACTGCATATTCATGACAGCGGGCCAGTACCTTGGTGAACACATTTGGAATGTGGAAGACAGACTAAATGGTAGTTTTGAGTGCACATAGAAAACAAAGGTAGTGTTAATACGCTGGAAAGATGGGGACATGCAATTAGGCATCCTAGATGTCCACTGATGCTAAAAAGTTTCTCTGATGAAGGGAGGCTATTATTACCCTGATGGATTCCATGCAAAATTTTTAGATCCAAATAGAAACATTCAAGACCTTCAGACCCAAGATGGGCTGGCACCCCCTTTTGGTTGGGAAATTGTGAAAAAGTTAGCGTAAAAAACCTGAACCTTTCTGCTGTTCGAACTATGGCTATAACTTATTGAGTCAAATAACCAGCAAGAGCACCATGAAGGTCTGTAAAGAAACACTGACAGTTTGGAAACATATAATGGACAGGGAACAGAGAGCAATATTCCTTAAAACCACATCTATTACCCAAGCATCTAAGGTGTTTTCTGACCAGGAGTCCTCGACCCTCTCACTTTGGAAAGTAGGTTGTCTCTTTGTGCTGAGGTGTACTTGTCAGCAGGTTTGGGGGATTTGGGGGCCCAATGTTTGTGATTGAAATGGGCTTCTTCTTTGGGCTTGGGCTTGAAGTATTGAAAGGAACTCTTCTTGGCCTCAGAAGGGGAAGGGGGGAAAAATTCCCAGATTGTGGTCTAGCCTTAGCCCTGTAACATGTTTAATAGCAAAGCTGCTGAGCAGTTTAACATTTTAACCAAAGGGTTATCCATGTTTTTACTGATAGCAGAGTCATACAAGAAATAAGATAGGGGATATCAACCAAACAGTTTGCCCAAAAGTACAAGGTTGTGGGATTAAGTGTTAGGAACTCTATGAATAAATCATCTGTGTGAATAGATGTTGGATCCTTTAACATGAATCTAGGTAATTTCCTAAGATTTTATAGCTTAATATCACAGCCATGGCAGGCTGTAAAGCAGGTCCTGCTAGTGAAAAGGATTGGGAAAGAGCTTACAAATGTTTGTAAATGCCATTTTAAACA
Organism: Aquarana catesbeiana; assembly: GCF_042186555.1. Lineage (NCBI taxonomy): Eukaryota > Metazoa > Chordata > Amphibia > Anura > Ranidae > Aquarana > Aquarana catesbeiana. Next base: position 221,085,750 of record NC_133328.1, read on the forward strand.
CTGATACATCCTTGACAGGAATGTTGCTTTAAGAGGGGACACTGCTGAATCTACAATGGATATGACCCACTTCTTAGTAAAGGGCTCTCAAACTGATATTAATCTGCAAAAATTTTGGAAGATGTGAAAAGTTGATCAGGGGATCCCCAGTCTCTGTACAAGACACCTTGGAGTACAGTGTGTACCAGTTTTGATAGTGTTGCGCCGAGCTCTTTAAATCTAGCCCAGCAGCTTTGGCAAAATAAAGATCCACAGGGGTATTTATTATTCTTTTCTCCCTGTTTGAGTGGTACCTGGAGGGAGGAAGAAGCTGGAATGAGCTGTGATTGGCTGCCAATGCTGCCAAGGGGCATGAACTGTCAGCCTAGAAGCCTAACAAAAACTTACCTGGGGAGTGTCCCATCCCTACCACCTCTTTTTTTCTGCTGAGGAGCCATGTTGTGCCTGGCCTACATGCTGGAGAGCCCAGGACATCTACTTGAGTAGGAGAGACTGAGTGCAGGCAGAGCTGGGAGCCTGTTTACAGAGGGCTAGGAAGAAACTGTTGTAATGTTGGCCAGACCTGAGAGCCTTTTTACAAGGAGACACTGGCATATCAGCTGCTGTGCTGGGACAAGTGCTCCTGGACTAAATGCTGCAAGGAGTTGTGAGTACTGAGCCATGTTGTAGTGTGATCCATGCTAAGATAGCTACTTACTATGTTGCTACTGCAAGAGAGGAAGAGAGAGACCACCATCTGGAGACTCAGACCCATGGGCAGAGCCTCTGGCCCAGTAAGAGACTATCCTTCTTGTGTGCCCTGAGTGTGACCAGAGAGCCCTGGGTTGGAACTGGATGTGCACAGAGTTAAGCTAAGAAGGCAGCTGTGCATTTGAGACAGTGAGCCCAGGAAAGGTTAAGGTACTCTGTGTACTCACATCAGTGTCACGTATAATTGTCCTGGTGTTCCAGGGCCTTCAAAAGTGTAATAGGTAGTCAACAAGTTAGATGTGTAATTTATGCTCCTAGAACACCTGATGGTGCTCCCTGCATGTTGGGCCTCTCTATGTGGCCAGGCTGTGAAAAAGTCCCACACATGTGGTATCACCATACTCGGGATGAGTAGCAGAATGTATTTTGGGGCGTTATTTGTAATATACACATGCCATGTGAGAGAAATAACCTATTATAATGACAATTTTGTGGGAAAAAAAAGAAAAAAAATCTTTATTTTGCAAAGAATTGTGGGAAAAAATGACAACATCAAAAACCTCACCATGCATCTTACTAAATACCTTGGAATGTCTACTTTCAAAAAAAGGGGTCATTTGGGGGGTATTTGTACTTTTCTGGCTTGTTCGGGTTGCAAGAAATGAGTTAGGCCACCAGTACATCAGGTGTGATCAATTTTTTTATGATATGCACCACAGCTTGTAAACTCTCTCAGACCAAATAATGTCCACTAATTTGGGTTATTTTTACCAAAGATATGTAGCAGTATAAATTGTGGTCAAAATTTATGAAGAAAAATTAATAATTTGCAAAATTTTAATTTACACGTAAATTGCGTTTTTTTTCAAAATTTTTGGTCTTTTTTCATTTATAGCGCAAAAAATAAAAAACCCAGAGGTGATCAAATACCACCAAAAGAAAGCTCTATTTGTGTGAAAAAAAGGACAAAAAATTCATTTGGGTACAGTATTACATGACTGAGTAATTGTCATTCAAAATGTGAGAGCACTGAAAGCTGAAAATTGGTTTGGGCAGGAGGAGGGTTTAAGTGCCCAGTAGGCAAGTGGTTAATAAAAGCATACATTCATAAGTTGGTGTTTTGTTTATCTGCCTTGAGTTCAGTTTTAAATTTTGGCAAAGAAACAAGCAATACATCGGAACAGTATTTTCAGAATCTTGTGGTTCTTTTTTTCTTATCAGCAATAAAATAATTTTTGCTATGTTTAAGAGATTGCTTAATACTGCTTGCTAGTTTTTTTCAGAATTTGTCCAGTAAATATTTCTCATACATAGCACATTATAGTAGTAAAACAGATGACTTTTTATTGGCAGAAAAATAAAAGAACATGAAATCTCCATTTTGTTTCTAGTGGACAGCATGCAAAAGAATATAGTAGCATTAGTGCAATGAATAAGCAGTAAAGCAAAAATAATGTAGTTGGAAAGAGAAGAAAAGCAGATGGCAAGTGAGGAAAAAACAGCTGAAGACAACAACAAAGATTAATCTAACAAAAATGCTGAAAGGGAGGGAGTAAAGTCACAGGGTGTTTATAGGGAGAGATATACAAAACAGTTAACATTGCTTGGATTTAGAAAAGAGCAAACTTTTGTATTATTTGTTTAGCAGGGAAAAGGAATACATGCAGGTCCTTTGGTCATTTTCAAAACTAAAAATGAACATTCCTTGAATGATACGTGTCATGCAACGAATGGCGTATACCGGTTTATGGTGCATGTGATATGGTCCAGAGCCATGTAACTTTGGCCAAAAAGTTATCCAAAAGAGACCCCAAAAGGGCTTAAGGGCCTTACTTTAAATATTGACTCTGCACTGATGTAGACCATACGTTAGTAGTGTTCCAAATGATGACGCCGAAAAGAAATTGAGGTTTATGTGCATCTTTCTTGTTGTTACCCTTTGTCTGATAAAGAGGCCCTTTAGATCCCCTTTCTGTTCAGTCAATACAAATATTAAATTATATCTAAACCCAAGAACAAAAAAATTAATATATTGCAACTTACAAGTCCTTAGATTTGGTAACTGCATTAGTTTTCTTTTTAGGTTAGGTAAAATTATGCAGAAAAATATCTGCTGATCTTGCCTAAATTCCAATGTTATTGAAGCTTCTTGTGCTCTTAAAGGCCCTTTCACACTTGCTTTGTCTGCTCTATTCAACAAGGGATCCGTGATCAGATTCCTTGTTGAATCCGAGCTAAAAGGACTTGGAAGAAGGTGGTGATACAGCAAAAAAATCAAAATCATTTAACAGTACAGGGCTCCACCTTGTAAACAAATACTAACAAATTAATAAAAAATGCTAATTACTTAATAATCATGCACAATTCATTGCCAAAAAAATATATACACAATAACAAAAAAAAAATCCAATATACAGTATATAGTTTGTGATCATCAATAAGTGCCTTAAAGCATAAGTTCACCTTGGTAACATGTTACACCCATATTTAGGGTGCAACATGTTACAATAATGCACCTGCCGGAACCCCCCGGCCCACCGATCAATCATTGTGACAATGTTGAATCCTCTCCCCCTACCTTCAATCACAATTTAAAAACAGCGAGTTCTGTGAATGAATGAACTACAATTACCATCATCAACCGTGGCAGATGGCTTGTAGTTCTCAATAAACTGGTGAGCACTCTCATAGTTTATTGATTCTTCCTGGAATTTAGTAACTGTCTGCCTGTGTGGGAGGTACGAGCAGACAGCTGACTGAGAGTCTGCAGGATCCTGGCATTGTCGATCGCGGGTGCAATGCTTTACAGGCTGCATTAAAAAAAAAAAAATAAGAAAATATTAAATGCACATTTTTTTTTACCTGCAAAATAATTTGCTTTTCTTCTTCTCATTATTATTATTATTATTTCTTTTTTACAAAGGGTGAACTTATCTTTTAAAAATAATTTAAAAAAATGATTTTTACTGTGAGAAGTCCATTGATCCAAACATAAACAGTGCACCAATTTCACATAGAAAATATAAATTGATATAAATCATGTCCTCTTCTTAGGCAATCGCCAACTTATTGTGTCCTGCACCCTTGTGTAGCAAATGGCACTTACCCTCAGATGCTCTTAAATCACAGGAGGTCAAATATAGCTCACATAGTGTAGCATCATCTGCTCTTAATAGAGACACCGCAATGGAGGATAAACCAGCAATTCCTTCCTTATGGTCAGTACACCATCTCCTTGCTTCTCCCAGATGGTTCATAAACTCACAAATAAAGATAAAGAACATCTAGTGCTCTCTGTATATATTGCTATTTATTGTAAAACACAGAATTGCACTCACATTTTACCAACTTGAAAATGAAGCACGTAAGTGAAGTAGCTGGCAGCTGCATCAAATTCATCATCCTATAGTCAATATCATTCTCCCGACAGGTGACTTGAGAGGATCCGGCTACCAGATTTACATCCCGGGAAACTTCCTCAGAAGCTTCTTTGTTTTCAAAGAAAGTTTGTTTTTGCTTAATATGCAAAACTGTCCCTTCCTATATGTTCAGTCACCCTACACTTTACACGTAACGTAGAGCAGACAGAGGCTGCAAACCTCCCTAATCAGCATTTCTGCATCAAAGAATCCCTCCCTTGCAACCATCTTGCTCTGCTGTGAGTGAGCACATGGAAAGTATCCAAGGGAGGTGACTTGTTACCAGGAGGTGGAGAACAGAAGAAAATGCATGCAAAATGCATCATACATGGTCCTAAAAAAAAACATGAAATGGGAACAAACACTGGACTTTTCAAAATGCACTGCTTTGCAGCACACAGATGTGAACAGGCTTTATCAACAAAATTTCCATTTATTGCTCATGTGTTTTAACACATTCCAATGCAGGTGTTAAAACATAAATGTGTGCAGCAGGCTCAACTACTGACCTGATTTTCATTTTAAATCAGTGGCCTCAGAAAGTATTACACTGGTGGGTTAGCATAACAGACAGTCAACTGTTGCCTTTAAAAAGATTTCAGCTAGCAGGTTTACTTTAAGGGCCAGTTCACACCAGAATCCCGTGTGATTCCTGTGCAGTGCAATTTTTAGCCCATTCATTTGATTTGGCTGAAATCTCACTGTTTCGCAAAAACCCACTGCACTAAATCACATTGTACTGTGGTATTATGCGATCTGGTGCCCACAAAAGCACTTAGGTGCTGTTAACGGAAACGTGCCTTTCCTACACCATACCCTGGTATGAACTGGCCCTAAATAGTCTAACTGCTTCCGGACTGCCCGCCTGCAATGTACTGTGGAGAGGCAAACCCATTCAGGCAAAGCGACATACCCATACGTTGCTGCTTGCTTCTGGGTTTAGGGTGCACGCGTGCCAACACCCGCTGTGATTGTACACAGCAGGAGTCTGTCAGCAAGTCCTAGCCAATGATTCATGGCTGGGACCTGCTGATTGACTGTGTCCAATCAGAGCCCAGCGCCCTGTGTTGACAATTAACACAGGGCTCTGTACAGGGGGAACAATCTCTCTGGAACAAAGAGATCTATTAGTAAAAGCAGCACATAATACACACATTACACATTGTTAGGCACAAAAGACACAAAGTTGGTCTGATTAATGGTGAAACCTCCAATCAAATGGCACCTCATCCCAAATGTATAAGTAAATCTAGGTAGAGGGGTAACAGGGATTTTTATGGTGCCAAGAAAATCCAGAAAACGTTATTGTTTAAAAACTATATAACTAATATTTTATTATAACAGATTCAGGGTTAAAAAATACAAGAAAAAATATTCACAATAATAGTATGGTGGTCGCAAAGAGCATGTTCATATGGAATAGATACATTGCACATTAGCCTGACATGTTTCGCTGATTGCTTCTTCAGGGGATGTGCGAATGGAAACACAGATAACGTGAGAAACTATACAAGAAAAGACAGAGACAGAAAAAACAATGAATTAACAAAATATCAAAAAATAATGTATATAGACAAGTATGTTATGGTGAGAGCATAGTATTATATCAAACACCACGACTAAGTCGCTTACCCTGCAACAGCTTCCAACCAGAAATAACCAACACCTAAGTCCACACTCCCATAGGCCTGCCACGGGAAGTCTTCAAAGTGCAGTCACAGAGGACAGAAAGGTGAGACTATAAAACAGTAAAATTGCATTTATAAGAGAGATGCGGGGAAAATGATAAATAATCAAAAGAAAGGAAGTCTGGCTCTAAACATCTTCCAGCCAGAAAGAGAAAAGTCTTGAATTGTAAATACTTACTAAAAGCAGTATATTAGCAACGCATGAGATGAAAGGCGACTTTGGACAGCTTGCTGGATATTAAACGCAGTAAGTCTTACTAAGGAGTAAGAAAGAAAAAAGAAAATCGAAAAAACAAAGTGAAATGAAATCAAAAATCAAAAATCAAAATAAAAATAGAGTAAGATATTGATCGACAGATATATTGTTAGGCACACATTTAACCCCGTGATCGCCCTAGATGTTAACCCCTTCTCAGCCATTAGTACAGTGACAGTGTATAATATTATCCCTGATCACTGTAATAATGTCACTGGTGATGTCAGTGGCAGTTAGTCAGTTTCCCTCCCCAGCATCAGTTAGTGTCAGATTTCCGACCGCACTATTGCAGTCCCACTATAAGTCGCTGATCACCGCCATTAGTAGTATAAAAAAAAATTTAAAAAATCAATATACACTTATTGGGATTTTTGTTACCAAAGACATGTAGCAGAATACATTTTGGCCAAAATTAATGAAGACGTTTATTTTTTAATTTTTAATTTTTCTATTGGATATGTTTTATAGCAGAAAGCAGTGCTAAATAGCAAAACATGGCCTGGTCATGAAAGAAATAAAACCTTCTGGAGATAAAGTGGTCAAACCTAAATAGAATGTTTACAGTTTAGGAGTCAAAGCATTTATGTTTTATATATACATTTATGTTTATATAAAAATATGAGAATCACTAATAGCATTAATGTGGTGCCATATACTGTATAAGGGTGCAAAATGCTCCACACCAGTTGTAGCTAAGGTGGAATTTATATTTTTATTCTTTGAAGGCCTTTAACAATCTATATGCTGTGGTTGATTTACAAAATAAGCAGATCATGTTCACTTTGCAAAGTGAATTTTTGTTCAGTTTAGTGAAACTAAGGGAAAATCCATTTTGAAAAGAATACCCGATCATATAAAAGGAAAATTGAAAACAAATAGTTTTGGGTGCATATGATTAGATAATTGAAATCAACACAGCTTTGCCTCATGCACTAAGTGAAAATTCACTTTGAATAGCGAACGTGCTCTACTCCTTTAGTAAATCAATGCAGTTTTCTTTTGTTCTTCTCTCGTTTAACCATTTTAGCTACCGTTTGCTGCAGCTATAATGTATAGAGAAAATAGAAGCGGTTAATTAAATCCTCCTCTCTAAATGAAACAACATCTTTTCAACCATCTTCTATTTGTAGAGCAGAAATAGATTTGCTTATGTTTGGAGAATCCTGATGATGTTCCTTTAGTTGTAAATAAATAAAGTGTAACTAAAATCAAAAAACAAATATTACATACTGTATACAGGCAGTCCCTGGGTGACAAGCAAGATCGGATTCTTATGGACTTTTTGGACATTCCTCTGGTTTTTAATTTGTTTCCCAATTGTTTTTATATTTTTATATATTTTATATTGCCCTTACTACTTTCTATACCAGCCTTTAATAATTTACAGCACCCCTGTGACACACTGGCATTTACGTTTGCATCAATCCTTAACCCCTATTGTTCTATCAACTAAGAAGCCATATTGTGCTGCAGTGGTATTCCATGTGTTGTCTATCAGGTTTTGCTTATGTGTTATTGCTGATTTATTATTGCGGTTGCATTGCCATTGTTTTTGTATTGTTTTTCATTAGTAATAATTAATTGCAATTTTTTATTTTTTATTCTACACCTAATGTTCCAAATTTTATACTATTGCAGTATTGTCTTTATTTGTATTCAATTAATATAGTTTCCATTATATTTCAGACTACCAACCCAATTTCTGTCATTCAGCATTCTTATCACTTTCAGCTTAGTCTTTACCAGTTCCATTACAGGATATAACATATTTCTTTGCTCTTGTTTTTTTGAATTTTTGTTATGGAGGTAATACACCAAATATAATTGGTCAAATATGACATTCTGGAGGAATTATATGCCTTATTACCATCAGATTTGTTTATACCCCAGTATGTCATTCCTTCTAATATTTTTAAGATGTGTAGTACCATGCTTAGGCACATTGAGCTACTCACTATATCTACCAACCACCAATGGTGGGATAAATACTCCTTAAATCTGTATATTTCCCACCGTATTTTCCCCCCGAGGCCTTAAGGTGCTCAAAACTTGCCCATTTCTTTCGCTAGAATTGAAAAAGGAGTGGTCCCAAATATCCAAATTTTGCACCCGCAAGTGGATGCAAACCATAATTCAGAAACGAGAACAAAAGTATCTCACTATCATCCAACAACTCAAACTTAAAATAGCCTCCTTAGCCATCCACACGCTTCATCTGCCTATAGTGTGGCTTCAAACCCTAAAGAAACATACCAAAAAGAATGAAGATCAGTTACTTACTACCAAACGTGGCAAAATACGTAGGGACCAAGATGACTACAATTTTGATAGGGTGTTCAACTGGAAAAAGGTGCGATTTGCACCGCACCCCACGCCCCTATATCCGGGCATTAGACCCATTCCCCTTATAGAGTGTTCTCCTCAGCCCAATCGTTTCCATCCTCATGCTGGTGCCTCATCTAAATCCAACCATAGTACCTCGGCCAAGGCTCCAATGTCCTGTACATACCATGTCCCACACCCTCTGTTTCAAAATAGGTCCATCACCCCCTATTCTGGTTGTTTCTTAACTCCTAAACCCAAAGGGATCGAATGAATAAGCATAGATACAGGCCACCTCCCACATCCACAACAAACCCACAACTTGTAGGAGTCAACACTCCAGCAGTCTGTGCACCTGTTGGCACAGTGCACCTTTTGGACATACTGTACATATTCCTACAGAGACGCCTACTGATTCAGTGACCTTGTTGATCACCATCTCAGATCATATAGAGTGTGGACCTCTGTATCCCACAACCACAGTTCAATCACCACCCCATATCTCTTCATCCATTTTGTCTCCAAGGGCCATACCTGTTAGCCCATCTGTAGTCTCCCTTGCTCCTGGTTCACCTCGGGAATCCATCTCCCTCCCCAATTGTACAGATCCATCGGCTTTTTTAGTGCCTTCCCTTCCGCTATCCCACAAAACCACCAAAACCAAAAGCTAGCTTGACATAGGGGAAAGTGGGGGGGGGGGTGTCACAGAAACAAACAAAAGGGTAAAACGTCACAAACAATAAAGATCTTCAATTTATCATCTCATATTCTATCAGCTTCTGAAACCACATTACATTAATCAAGGCTTTAAATTTGTCCCGAAGATGGCTTGACAATCCTTTCACATTATACAAGGATTTAAACAGCTTTATTCGTAACCTTACATTAAAACATTATTTTAATATCCATTCTTCAAAAAATCCAGTTACACTCCTGGATAACCTCCCTGTCAAGGCTCATGTCCCCACTGTAGTTGATCCCATTGGTTTAAAGCCCTTGGAGAAACCTTACATCAGTGATGATAATGAGGACTTGGCAGCTTTCACTCAACACCCATCAACTTCCCCTCCAGTACAAAACACCTGGTTCAAACCAAAATCAGTATTTATTCCCACACATACAAAGGGGCCGTACCTACAGACTTTCTATTAGGTAGTGTTTTCTGACATCAAACAAATGTGCAATAACTCCAAAACAGTTGCCTCTAAACAATCCAACTTACACTGTGATGAACAACAAGGCCTCACAGACCTTACCAATAACCATGATCTTATTATTAAAACAACAGACAAGGGTGGAGGCATAGTAATCCAAAAGAGAGCAGGCTATCTGAAAGAAGCACATTGATTACTATCAGATGTAGCTACATACCAAAAATTACATGTAGACCCACTGCCAGCTTTCATCATTGAAACCACCAATCTCACTAAGTGGGCAAAAGAGGCAGATATCATCACTAAACAAAAATTGGCTTTTTCCAACAGAGATTTCTACTCCACACCTTATTTTTATCATATACCAAAAATACACAAAAACCCGGATAACCCACCTGGTAGACCAACAGTAATTGAAAGCATCACCAATCCATTTTACCAATACATAGATCAGTTTCTCCAGCCGCTTGCCCAAAGTCTTCCCTCATACATAAGGGATGGAGCCCACCTCTTAGAACAAATAAAACACATAATTACACATGGACCCCCAATTACATGTAGGCTTCATTGGATGTCATCTCCTTGTATATGTCCATCCCCATTCAATAGGTCTCCAAGCCTTTTCACATTTTTAATGGATGACCCTATGCTCAATCCTCAATAGGCACAATTCATAGTGGAGGCAACTGAATTCTGCTTGACGCACAACTATTTCCATTTTGATGGTGATTTCTATTTACAGGTGAATGGCATGTCCATGGGAGCAAATTTTGCCCCAAGCTATGCCAACCTCACCATGGGGCTCTGGGAAGCCAATCTCATCTGGCAAAATAATCCCTATATCTCCCATATTATATTTTATGGGAGATATATCAATGACATTATTGTCATCTGGGATGGCACAGAGCCCACCTTTTTTGGAATTTTTTAGTCGCTGTAATGCCAACTCATATGGCTTGTCCTTCACCTCTGTACACGGCTTCACAGAATTAGCATTTTTGAATCTCTTGCTTTATCATCATGAAGGTCAGATACAGGCTAGAAATGATACCAAACCAATGGCTAGCAATTCCTTTTTGAACTACAATAGTTGCTATCATCCCAGATGGATAAACAACATTCCTAAAAGTCAGTTCTCTAGGAATTGCACTAGTGACAAAGATTATGTTGAGCAAAGGGCCATCCTTAAACAAAAATTTGCTGAAAAGGATTGAGCCACTTATTGAGTTGGTTTTCAACACTTATTTAATCAGTACAGACAAAGTCCCTAGAGAAACACAGAATTCTGAGAGACAACAACCCCGGTTCATAACCTAATTTCATTCAAAGTGTAAGAATATGGAACAGGTAATAGCTAAACATTGGTCTATCCTTCTGGAAGACCCGCATCTTAAGAACACCTTGTCATCCAAACCTAAGTTTGCCTACAGGAGAGCTAGAAATGTTAAAAGCTTAGTGGCTCCCAGTAAGCTAAAATCTGATAAGTCCATTATTAAAAGCGTATGTCTCATCCCCATATTAGGCATGTTTCAATGTCGCAAACATTGTGCCTAACATGTAAACATGTCACCCATGTTCAAAAGTTCACAGCCCATGTCAAAATGTAACCCGTCAAAAGTTTTTTCAACTGTTTCACAGAGTTTGTGGTATATTGTCTCACCTGTCCCTGTGGCCTATTTTATGTGGGGAGGAACATTCGCACCCTATGGAAGAGATTCTGTGAACATTGTCGCTTTGTAGAAGGTGGTGAAGCCAAGGACGGCAAACACCGCTCCTTGGATGGGGATATTTGTAGTGCCACATGCTGAATTTTACTTCACTTTTGTTGGTATCTGTTTGTATGATTTTATTAAATATTCTTAATGCTACACTTAGATTGTGCTTTCTCCTAGCCCTCTTCAAGTTGCTTCTTACTTGCCCATTGAGCTGCCATAGAGTGTACAACCAACAGATTCTTATGGATTTGTATGGACTTTTTGGACATTCCTCTGGTTTTTAATTTGTTTCCTAGTTGTTTTTTTATTGCCCTTACTACTTTCTATACCAGCCTTTAATAAATTACAGCACCACTGTGACACACTGGCTTTTACCTTTGTGCCAATCCTTAACCCTTTTGATATAGCAGTCTTGTGACTTCTATTAGTTTCCAGCAGAGCACTGGTTAAAGCTTGTAGGAGGAGTTTTCATTCTCCCCTGATTGTCCTACGAGGCTTCATGACTCCTGACCCTCTGTCTGAACAGTGCTGATTGGCCCTGTGCTGATCACATGCACTCTCCTAAGGAAAAAAACTCTCTAGCAATACACACCAAACTGGGCATGTGCAGCTCTGTTCTATCAGCAGATGGATTAGGGACAGTAGAAGAAGGGGAGGATCAGAGGAGATGGCCTCAAACAGCCATTTTACACAATGCAGAGGATTAACCCCTTGGATTCCACCAGCATGCTTTATTGTATATACAGACAGATTTTACTGTTGTGGAACATTTTAACTACAGGGGTTTCTTCAAACCCAACCCTCTGAATGAATTCAATCATAGAGGATTTTTGCTTATTACTATCCCGTTTTGCATCACTAACAACATCAAAAGGAGCTTCCAGATTTGTTTTTTTTTTTCGTACGGAAAATGTTTAACCAGCCTCACTGTCAGTTTATAGATTCTTAGTGAAATTATCAGTATCTGATTACTATTAATGACCCGATGAATCCTGTGTACTTTTACTATTGCAACAGAAAAATCTGTAGATCCTGTTAACAACAGATATACTTTTCTGTCCTGAGAGCCCTGACAGACTATTTGAAACTTGTCATGCTTAAAGTGGTTCTAAAGGCTGAATGTTTTTTTTTACCTGCATGCATTTACTATTATGTGACTAGATGTAATGCTTAATATAAAATGATGATTAAATATGAAAAATGTATTTTTCTTTCTCCCCATAGAACAAAAAACCCTCTTTGAAGAAGACCATAATTAGAAGGGTCGAAACGCATAGGGGTATCGTGGATTACCACGTTGCAGTAAAATGCTAAATAATAGGTTCCATATAAATGTGTAGTTTTATCATGATTGATGGGTAATGTTCTTTTCATGTAAATGCCAGAGCTCGTTTTTTTACAACTTTTATGAAATTGTAATTGCTTTTTGATAAAATAAAAGAATTTTAATCCAAAAATTTGAATATTTTTCTTGGCTGCTAAAAAACCCAGTGAGAGAATTTTCCATTTTGTATGATGATTTGGGGTGTGCAGCACCAACAGCTCATATACATGTGTTATTCTATTGTATTCTGAGAGCCCTCTTTTTCTTAAGAGGCCTTCCTGATTTAAATAAGTTCCCCACAGATTTCCACATCTCCTGGGCCAGGAAATAGGGATGAAGCTCTTGTCCACATCAACATGTGGACAGGGTGCCTTGTCAGTGGGGTGAATTTGCAGTTTCCCCTTTGCAAGGTATCCTCTCAATATTGGCAGGAATGTGGCCTGGTATAGTTCAGGATGTAGGGGGGCACATGTTGCTGCCCCCTTTCCTGGCCAGACAGTCCGTATTCTTGAATAATGGTGTGTTATAGATTTTGACAGGGACCTGACACCATTTTTTTTCTTAACAGGACAATATACATTTTAAACAATATGTACTGATACTTTATGACAAAAACAGCATTGGGCCTCCCTAAAAATCTAATAAGACCATTATCCAAGCATGCAGCCTGGATAGCCAGAAAAGGGGGGCAGTAAGCTTGTGACCAAATGCACCATACCAGTCCACATGCTTTAAACATTGAGAGGGTAACATGTAAGGGAGGACAGCATGGTGCCCTGCCCTGTAAGGCACCTTTTCTTCTTGATAATGTGGAAAAAGGCCTCATCACAACATATCCAGAGCCCCCTACGTAAATGAGTAAGGGATATAAAATAGTACCATTTGTTACTCATTCATAAAAATATGTTAAATAGTAAATAAAAACATAGACACCATCTCCAATGTAAATCCTACTTTAATCATGTCATTAAGTGATGTAGATCAAGCATCTCAATCACAATGAGTGATGCTCCAACAACCAGTAACAATGATGATACCGACCCCACACACACACACACACACAATGATCATTCCTCAGGTGCTGTAGTAAGTTAAACAAGCAGCCAGGGATCCTGGGTGACATCATTGACTAAATATGCTCATGAGTGCAAAACCCACCTCATCAGATAGTACCTTTGGATCTGTTTATGTATTAGTTTTTTTAATACCCACAGTAATACTCTGCAGTCAGCCCATAACAATGAAAGTTGGTATGTGTATGAAATATTCATAGGAAGCATTATGCCAGGGGAGATCTGTCACAACTAATATAAATAATGGGACTGTTATCAGTGGGTGAAAGGCACATTCTGCATTTATACCAGGTTTAAAAATTAATTTGTAATACAATTCACTGAAAGAAAACTACCTGGCCATATTTGATGGTAGGTGACCTGGAGCAAATTTTCCTACCAACAAAGGGCTGTTTCTGACTTATCAAACATAGTGTGACTTTACAAAAATAAAATTTCAGGAATAACACAAATGTTATTCACTGTAGTTGGCTAACCTTAACAGAGATGAATGAATAAAAAAAAATTTGCTTGGGTAGTTTCACACCCAAAACTTGCCCCACTGAGTTAAAATCTAGGCTGCCGAATCAAAATTGGTGTGTTATGCCGTGTACACACGGCCGGACTTTCCTGACAGAAAAAGTCTGATGGGAGCGTTCGGTCGGACATTCCGACCGTGTGTATGCCCCATCAGACTTTTTCTGTCGACATTTCCGATGGACTCAGATATAGAACATGTTCTAAATCTCTCCGTCGGAAATGCAGACGGAGTTTAGACTGTTCACAAGTCCGGCTGTGTGTACGCGGCATAAGTGTTTTTGGTCACTTCAGCTTCTAAAAAACATAGCAAACACAAAAGGTTGCACTTCAGTGATGTCACTGGTATGTCAGTTTATTTAACCAAAACCACACAAGCACAGGGCACAAAAAGGTGTTGGTTGTGACAAAAGTTTAATAATTAATAACAGAATACATACTCACTAGATATGTGCGGTTCGTTTCATTCCGAATAAATATTCGGACAAATTTTTCATTATTCAAAGATTCGGAAATATCCAAATACCCGAATTACAGTATAAACAAAGTTTATGCTCCGAATAACGAAACGAAATTGGTTTGAATTTCCTGAAATTTGAATTGAATTTTACATTGAATTCCAGTAGAATTCGAATTGTAAACATGTTTCTGAAATCAAAGCCTGTGTGTGTTATTAGCATACCATTTCAAAATAATGCTGTTTAGTTAAGCCAAAGGTGATTTAAAGCGTCATTGTAATCATTTAATGAAGATTTTTCTTTTGTTTGTTCACTTTGCCACATTCGAATCGGAAAAAAAAAAATCTAAAGTTTTTGATTCGGCCGATTCAAAATTTATCGATTCAAGTGTTTCAAATCTAAAAAAACTGTAAGTTTGAAGAAAATTTGAAAAAGACATAAAACGAATTCTGAATACAAATTGAACAAATCAAACAAATTTAACAAAACTAAATAACTAGATTAACTAATCTAAACTAAACACAAGGAATTTTTTTCATCATGCACATGTCTAACACTCAGATATTAGTGTAAATCACAGTGTGAAGAGAGTTGCCTCCAAAAGATCCCAAGGAATAAGCAGAGCACTATCATAATCCAGGTATTCAAGCAAGCTGTCAGATCTAAAGTCAGGACTGGCACGTTGGAGCCTGCATTGCTCAGAGGGACACTACAGGAGATACAACCAGAAAACACATTTTGGAGGGAGTGGGCTGATTTGGCAACGCATTTCAGAGCTGTCTTCCTCTTTCTTAATACTGATAGCTTGCACAGCATATGCTTCTTTTTATCTATGGGCATTACATTTTTATATATGGACCTTATACGGACACTGATATTTTTTAACTTAGGGCTGTAGTGTCTCACCTGTTGAGCTACAATACATTTCTTTACGGTTTTTATTTGGACATAACAAGTGGCATAACCCCTCCTAAAAGCATCTCCTCTCTGACATGTTAAGAAGGGCTTTAGATTAAGCTCTCAGGATTGGCACCCAGCGTCTGCAGAGAGCAGAATTGCAGTGTTCTCTTGAGAGGTGGTTTCATGTAGATAGTCTAAGACTGGGTTCACACTATCTTCGCATGCGGCTCATAGCAGGAGTCCCATGCGTACCTATTCACTGTTTCAGGTCCGATTTCAGCTTGAATTTTTGGCTAAATTCAGGCCTGAAATGGACCAAAAGACGCACAGGGCTCCTGTACATATTAGCACCGGAGCCACAGAGGAGATATGTGAATTGGCTCCATTGAGAGTTGGTCAAAATCTCCTGCTATTGCAAATTGGATGCGGGAAATCCGGATCCAATTTGCAATAGTGTGAACCCAGCCTTATTCTACTGTAAAAAAAAAAAAATATTTTCATAATTTTTCTTTTTTTTTTGTTAGTTTAGTTTTTGTTTTAGAGTTTTAGTTCTAAAAAACAATGCAGAACAGTTTTAATAACTCAAGTGTGGAGAATAAAGGGGCAGAAAACCATACCTTTTGTTAAAAATGTTCCTTCACCCTTTTTCTGCCTACCCTGCCTAACCTGTATAAAAAAATGATCTGTAAAGATTACTTTTTTCAATCTACTCAGGTTCAGTGACATGATCCTGCAGTTCTACCATTGAAAATGGCTGTGAATTCCATGACATTATCCATAGACTTCCATAGCTCAGCCTTTGTCGGCGCTCCCTCCTCCCCCCTGCAGCAGCTGTTCACTGACACCAGGATGCCAAAGCTGCGGGATCACTTAACCAGAAAGAAGCAGATTAAAAATAGGTAAGTGCACTTATTTTTTTTTATACAGGTTAGGCAGGATAGGTAGAGTGAGGGAACATTTTTTAAGAATAGTTATAGTTAGGTTTTTCCTCCACTTAATTGTCAAAATTTATATTTTGTAAAATCTTTTCTCAATTATTACAAGTTTGGTCAGCCTGATGGGGTGACTGTTTGAACCTGCTTCTGCCTTCCTAAAAGTGTGAATATATTAGGAATATTTTCTTTCTAAAAAAAGTAGCGAGTAAGTGTTTATGCTTGTAATCTCTCAGATACCTTACTACTTGCAACATTCAACCTGTCCCACAACACATGAAATGGCAGCCAGCACCTTTATTTAGGAGAGGAGCCACTTTTACTGATTAGCTGCTGCAGGAGTCACGCAAGCGTCTTTCTCGGTCAGTGGGGATGCCAGAGACAAAGTGAAGGCCAGAGAAAAGGACAAGAAATGCATGTGTTTAAAAAATAGCTGCGGAACCATGGAGAGTTATCATCTATATTAGTACAAAGACACACACAACTATATGCAGGCAGCCCATGTAGGTTTATGAAAACGCAGTGGCTACACGCATAAAGCCTCTTATCCCAATTTTACAGGCATGGTGGTGAGCAGCCTTGAACGTAGACAGTGTGTGTTTGGGGTCACTCACCCACATGTGCATGCCTTTTAAGTTAGGACAAGTGGCTGCATGCGTGCAGCTGCTGCATCGTCCTACACTTACATGGGCTGCCTGCGAACAGCACATGGGAGCACAAGCCTCATAAACACACAGTCCAAATACAGTCTACAGGCCTCAGCACCTGTGTGAACTTCAGTAAAGGAAAGTCAGGTCACTGAACTAGTGTTCCTGTTTGGTAGGGTCGCTTATGTCTCAGGAGTGAAGGTACTGAAGTACAAATGTTTGGTAGATAAAACAAGTGATATATATGTATTTTTAGCACACCCCCTAAGGAGCCACTGGAAGTTGTTGTCCTATTTCCCCCCTTAGAGTGCACACAGCCAGGCACACAGCATTTCCTACATTCTTCCATTGGCTCAAGTGAACAATCTTAGGGTTTCTTTTTCTTGTTTTTTATGGAAAACGATAAACTGGGATGGGAAACTGGAGCATGGGATACCCCAAAACTGCAGAACTGGATAACTTGAGGACTTCCCAACTCCAGGCTGCCCTTTACAGACTACTGGCTGCACTTCACAAACTGCTGGCTGTTCTGTACAACTGCTAAATATCCCATAGGATGTTCTGTGCTGACAGTGACCTGTACTCCTTTCCAGAGTTTAAAAGCTACACACAGTCACTAACCCCTCAGCAACAGGGTTTCTTCTCAGTTAGCCACAGGATCATAGGTTAAGTAATGCCAATATCCACCAGGATTTTCCTAGTGAGGGACTCACACTACCACAGGACATATGAACTCTTTCCCATCATATTCATCCTGGTTATCTCCAGTGAGCTTCTCAAGAACCAGTTTAAACCTTGGATTTAAAGCGTAACTCCATGTTTGTTGAGAAAAAAAAAAACATTCCCCTCTGGGTGATCTATGTATATTACGAGGATTTTAACAAACTTTGTTGCAGATTCCTATCTTTTGTTTTTGTCTGAAGAAATCACTGTTTGTTTCTCTGTGCCCTTGTGCTCAGCGAGTCTAATGGGAGTGGTTTCATAATTATCAATCAGCTGCTGCAGAATCAGGGCTCTAATGCGGGAAGTGGCAGGGTCGGCATCCCTTTAAATGGTATTTCCTATTGGGAGTACCTTATAAAAAATAAAAATTTTGTTACAGGGGATGCCAAAAATTTTACTTGTATCTTAGTGCAGACTTCTGGGAAAATCAGTGATCCAATCACACAGCAGGGAATGATGTTTCTGGGGGGCGTTCTGTACAAATTCTGTGTACAGAATACCTTTGGCTAGCCATATTGCATTGCACTTTATAGAAAATTACAGAGCTGTAGATTGAAAAGCAAAGGTATTTTTTAATAACATTCAATTACAATATTACTTGTAATAATATGTCATAATTGTATATGCTATATTATTTTTTTTTTATTTGCAACTTTTTCCCCATGAAATTGGAGTTACCCTTTAAGCTTGTGAATGGGCCCCCCAGCTAAGCCAAGCTGGGACCTTGGTGTCTTCCTACAGATCCTTCCAAAAATCTGTCCCAGGCGCAAAACCCCTGAGCTCTCCCACCACCTTCTGGGCACTTCTTCATAGGCATTGGCTGCTTGCTCTGTTCTTCTTCCCACTTTACTTCTAGAATCTTATAAAAGATACAAGAAAGCAGCAGAGCAACAGCCTGTGAAATGTTGAGCAGCCCTAAATAATCAATCCTGTACCACTGAGTATAGGGAAGCTAAACTAAATGTACCTAGCATACATACAGTATGTAAAAAATGCACACTCAGATCAGGATGTATATTGATTTAAATAATAAAAAAAAAAAAAACCTAGCAACCTGCCCTAAACTAGGAGGGTGCTACATATTCTAACTGTGTATTTACCGTTTGACTAGAGTTCAGCTTTAAGTACATGCCCCCCTCACTGAATGAAATTTACTTTTCTAAAGCACTGTGTGCCATAAAAAAATTGCCATGAAAAAAAAAAAACCTACCTTTTTACATTTTATAATCCTTTGTAGCAGTTTGGTGCTGCTGATCTCTTGCTGTCTTTCTGCAGCCATTTCTTGCCTACATGCATTTGTTCTAGCGATGGCTGCATGGCATCTTTTTGGACAGATTTCC
Organism: Aquarana catesbeiana; assembly: GCF_042186555.1. Taxonomy (NCBI): domain Eukaryota; kingdom Metazoa; phylum Chordata; class Amphibia; order Anura; family Ranidae; genus Aquarana; species Aquarana catesbeiana. Next base: position 221,104,907 of record NC_133328.1, read on the forward strand.
TGATGGACAACATTGGATCATACCTTCATAATATGTTTTGAAAGAGCCACTTGTAGTGTTCTCCATTGGAGGCTTGTTTGGGACAACACAGGAGCACCTTAAGAGAGAAAGGAACAGATTGTTTTCACCCAGGATCCTGGCAATCATCCTTTAATAACAGCTGCAGGTTAAAAATATATATTAAAAAAAATTAAATCAACACATTAAAGCTTTTATAAGATTTTAGCTATTGAGTTAACATTTACTTAAACACCCATCATTTTTCTACCTACACTATTGTTTTTTGATTAATAATAATAAAGAAATATTATAATTCAAATGAATTAAAAGTACAAAGCGTAATAAATAGTTCACTGTCAAATTCAATTCATATCATAACCAGTTATGTCATAACCAAGTCATATTTATGTAGCTTTGCTTTTACAAGATGCAGGTACTGGTAATACAATTTTTGTTAGATGTACAGTGAAATATTTATATCCACTCATATTTACGAAACACTTGTGATTTTTTTTACTTATGATAGAAACTAATATACAAGTGCCTGTGTCTTTTGTTATAAAAAAAAGGGATACCATATTCAGATTTTTTTATACACACATTTTTAGGAAGTATTACATCTATATAAGACATGAGAACTAAAAAAAAAACAAAAACAAAAACAAAAAAACCATTTAAGAAGAACGAGTTCATAATGGGTTAATTTAATGTAAGCAAGCTGACATAGCATCAGATGCATGCATTCACCTCATTCCATGCTGTGTCATTTGGAGATGAGAACTTAACATTGGCATCACTGCCTTCTATTTAATGTGTCCCTTAAGATTCCCTGGGAAAAAGGAGTCACTCTCATGGAACTGCATCGCCTGTATGTGAAATGCTGGTGTAGATTTTTTTTTTTTTATCAGTCTAACCTTCTGTGTTAATACATGAATGCTGGTACCAACTTACAGGGATGCCAGATGATCAGTGCAGAATGAAGGTCCCTGGGGAATGCATCATGTGGTTCTCTGCCCTGTGACGTCACCAGCAGATGGCATGGGTACCAGCTCTGGCAGTTGGCATCAATGTCACTTTTTTAGAGATCAATGAGATACACACATATCTAGACTCCTGGAGATGATGCGACATTCGGACTAATTTAGAAGACAAAAAATGAAAACTGCTTGCTAATTTAAACAAGTCTGGAGGTATTTTTTTTCATCTTTAACATATTTATCTTGCATGCTATGTTAGAATGTACTATAGCTATTGTTTGTGATTGTTTATTGTAATTCCAGTTATCATTATCAAGTCATATGGTTCTTTACTGAAGACAATAATGTCTCCTTCAAATGACAACAGTATAGCTTGCATGTTTAAACTTGGTCTATGTCTGCTGAATTTTCTCAAATGAAAAGACTGCTTTATAAAATGCTCATGTGATAAGAGAAAGATTGTTTTTTTTCTTCACTTTTGATTTGATGCTTGTTATATAACTGTATAGGCATTTAGCATATGGAAAGGAAATGACATGTTACTTTATATTTTCAGGGAGCATTCGTTTTTAAATGCTTTTACACAGTAAATTAGTAAGGATTTGTTAATAAATAATTTTTATAGATATTCCCAAAATGAAGGTTGCTATTCATCTCTGTCGCCATCTAACATTTGCAATTTTATAATAGTTTATATGCAATAACCATGGCAGATCTTTTATACAAAGTAAAATCAGTAGATGTCACAATGTTTACCTATATAGTTGAAAGGGCAATTACTTAGCAGAGGTTAACAATAGGTAGGAACTGAATTTCTTTTGGACTTTTTCTATTAAAAGGATTTTGGAAAGTGCATTTTCTCAATGCTTGTTGTAAGCACAGTTTGACAGTTCTGAACAAGTTCTTGTTATTAATAAAAAAATAAAAATAAATTATGAGGAAATATTGCCAACAATAATTGTGCCTTTTATCTGATGGTTATTTATCAGTAATATGGCTACATATGGTTTTGTCATTTCAGGGGATTTTATTCTAAGCAGAAATGTTAACACTTCCTTTTGATGAATCTGTTGTGATGACGGAATCGCAGCTTTGTAAAAAATATGCACGGGAAAGTGAAGATCAAAAAGCAGCAAAGAAACCAGAAAGCTGCTCTAAACAGCTAGTGTCCCATGGGAAAAATATCAAAAGGTCCCCTGAAGAGGAAACAGAGCAAGACGAAGAGGAAGAGGACAAGGAGGAAGAAGATGAAAATGGATTGCCAAGAAGGAGGGGGCCAAGGAAAAAAAAGATGACCAAGATTAGGATTGAGAGGATTAAAGTAAGACGAGTTGAGGCTAATGCAAGAGAAAGGGGTCGGATGCATGGGCTCAATGATGCATTGGACAATTTACGGAAAGTTGTACCTTGCTACTCCAAAACACAAAAGCTTTCTAAAATAGAAACCTTGAGGCTGGCCAAAAACTACATTTGGGCTCTGTCTGAGATACTCAGGATTGGGAAGAGGCCAGATCTTCTCACCTTTGTTCAAAATTTATGCAAAGGTTTGTCCCAGCCTACCACAAATTTGGTGGCTGGGTGCCTGCAGCTTAATGCCAGAAGTTTTCTCATGGGTCAGAGTGGAGACTCAGTGCATCATGGAAGATCTCCCTACAGCTCTATTTACCCTCCTTATCACAGTCCTGAGATTAGTACCCCACCAGGCCATGGGAGTCTTGACACTTATAAGACAGGAAAACCTTACAATTACTGTAGTGCTTATGAATCCTTTTATGAAAGCACTTCTCCTGAGTGCACCAGCCCTCAGTTTGAAGGTCCCTTAAGCCCTCCCTCTATGAACTATAATGGGATATTTTCCCTGAAGCAAGAAGAGGCCTTGGACTATGGGAAAAATTACAATTATGGCATGCATTACTGTGCAGTGCCAGGCAGGGGTCCCCTCGGGCAGAGCTCTATGTTCAAGTTGCCTACAGACAGCCACTTCCCTTATGACTTCCATCTGCGCAGCCAGTCTCTCGCCATGCAAGATGAATTAAATGCAGTTTTTCATAATTAATGAGGAAAATGAATATAAACAGTGGTCAATCACCTCCCTCCCCCCTTCTAATTAAGATAAAGCAGATGCTTGTTCACACAGTAATTGACACGGCTTGATTAAGGTATCACCGCAGTCCCGAAAGTGTGTTTTAAACTTCTGTGGTCTTGCTTGTTTGTTTTTTAACCCATCTGTAAAAGCCAGATCCAATGCTATATTTTACCTTATGATTTAATTTTAGCATTTTACTTGAAGACTGTATTTAATTCATGCACTAAAAGGATATTTTATGTTCATTTGTTAAAAAGAAACTTTGTTGACGTTATGTGTAAAAATAAAGAAATGTACACTATTACTATTCCAATGTCTATCTTGATTGCACACAGACAATTTAAAGCAATCACATAATAAACTGTTTTCTGCCAGAGGGGCCTGTAAGCAATTGCAATGAAATGCCTTGAAGGCCTCATTTAAAATGAACAGATTAGTGACTGCATAACAATACACAATTGAAGCTCATTAATCTCAGAATAGGAAAGTTGAGACTGAACACGAAAAGTTCATCAGATGAAATATAATAACAAATGGTGTCAAAACTGCTATTACTAGCTTCAAAAAAATCTAAGCTGTTCCCTAGCTCAGAATAGTAAATTAGTGGACGCAGATGGCTGGGGATCCAGTGTAAGATTTTGAATTTTTAATTAATAGGTGTTACAGACCATCTCACTAAAATGCATCACTACTTTGCACAGATTAAATTAAATATAAAATACCATTAGGAGTGTTTTTCATGATGCTACTGTTATACCATATGTCCGTATTTAAGAAAAACTTATTTTTCAAACATAAATATTATTGCTGCTCTGCATATATATAAAGCACATTTTAAAGTAAATAAGAATAATTAATTACAAATGACTGGCTTAGGAAACATTATAAATTGTTTCCTATTTATCTAATAAAAAACATAAACACTGACATAAATAAGTTTATTAGTTATGAATTCTAAACAACCCCTTTAATATGTGCTGTGATTTCAAGGTTCTTTTATTTTAATTTGTATATTAAACTTGGCTTTTTGAAAAGTTGAATTTATTAAGTCCTTTGTGATGTACTAATTGACCAAAATAAAAAGTACTTGCTTCATTTTGTATGTTTTCGTCCAACTTTGCAGAAACATTTGAACAATAACGTCACGTAATTTTAAAGGCCTTTAAGAGACCTCATCATGGTTTGTATTTCGTTAAGGGTAGCCGATCAGCCGCCTTATATAAACATATCCAATATAGTAATTTTTAAGTTTAAAAAATGCTAATTGTTACTTTTGAGTTTATAAGCACTTTTTTAAAACCTAGGCCTCTCTCTTGTATGTACACTGTAATAAGTTTTAAAGTTGGAAACATTTCTAATTGATTTAGATTAGCCGCCATGCTATAAATAGCTATTTCATTGTATAAGAATTGGCAACAAACATACACTGGCAAACTTAAAACTATAAGTTTGTTTTTGCATGTCATGTTAACCTTTGTTCGACATCACCTGTGAGTTTTGACATGAACACTGTGATTTGCAAAAATGTCATTATTGTTCATGATGGAATGTTTTTTTTTTTTTTTTTTCTACAAAGGTACCACTATCCTCTGTAAACTATGTGCAAATATACATATATGTAGGGTATAAAAAAAAAAGATTTTATGTTTGTCTGAATGGGCACCATAATGGTGAAAGTGCTAAGACATCCAGTATATAAAATGTATTGTGTACCATATACAGTACATTTCAGAAGTGATCGACTAAAGGAAGTTCATTACAAACTGATATTAAACTTTGAATTTAATCTAGGTTAAAGATATCGGATTAAGTCATTTCACAAGAAAGGAAAATAACCCTTAATCTGACTAGGCGTTGAAGTGAATGCAGGTCTGCTGGGCCTACATAAACATATGCTCTCCCTATGGTTTTCGATAGTTGAGTATATTCATTGCTCTGTTTATTTTGACCTAGTGACCAAAATAATAATTATTTCTTGGAATAATGAATAGCACAGTAAAAAAAAAACAAGTCTAAATAGGTTTGAGCATGATTAAATCAGACACTTTTTATAGAGGTAGTTAGATATGAACGTGTTTGTTCTGCTTTACCAATTCTCTTTAGAGGTATGAGTAACATATAACGTATTTATATTTAGTATGTGCAAAAGTACAACAATTTGTTTTACATTCTCTATTCAATAAATGTGCAAGCTAATGCTACAGCTACAATTCAAGTTGATGCAATAGTGAAAACATAACATTATATGGGATGATTCAGGAAAAGATCAACTGCTATTAAAAAAGTTTAATACTTCTAATGCCAATTTTGATGCAATTGTGCTGACAATAGAATGAAATAGCATGCAATCTAATATATATATATATATATATATATATATATATATATATATATATATATATATATATATAAAACAAACAGATACTTTATGGAACAGAATATTGGGGAAATGGTCTGGTCTGCAGTTTGCAAATCCACATGTTGCTATTGCTTTTTAAAATTTTAGCTTATAGGTGTTATTGTATGACAAATACAGTTCTCATTTTACACTATTAGATGGAATTGTTGGATTTGCAAAAAACAAGATCATTTTACTAAAATATACGGCATACATAACAAATTAAAAAGGAAAACATAGCATGCATGCAACGTAACAAGCAGGGACAAACTAATCACATCAAATTTCAGATGATAATTTAAGTCCAAAACGTAGCTATATATTTAACTCAATAAAGACATTTTTCTGGTGTGAGAAATATATGTAAAGAACATAAACTGTTGGAAGGAAAATTCTCCAGAAATGTAACAGCCAATTAATGCAGATTTGCTCAAATCTGAGGTTATGTATAATATAGTTATACATGTCAATAATTGGTAGTTACAATGCTCAGTTCTTAACTACTCTTTACAAATTAAGACAAGACATAGAATTATTAGTTCTGAAGTATAGAAATTTGGTCAGTAGGGGAAAACTTTTCAGTCTAAATAGACTACATATAAAAAGCTCGTTTGTGAGATAAAATCAATCAAAAACAATATTTTAGTACTATATTAAGAACTAGGTTAAAAATATATCTTTTATTAATGAATACCTACATTATACTAGAAAGTCTGTACTATTAAGATTATAAAATAGCTTATTTCTGTTTAAAGCTCAGGTATCATGTTAACAAATTCAATATTTCTAAACTTCTTAATAAGATCACAATTAAAATAATATATTTTTTACCCCTAAGATAATTAATATTATAATCAATTAAACAATTAATGCATTGTTGGAGGTGATGTTACAACAGAATGTTACAAAACATTCAGGAATTTAAACAACTAGAATATACAGTACATAAAAATATGCTGAATGAAATAATTTTGTACTGCTGTGTCATTTCTTTAAACAAGGATAATATCACAATTTTAAAAGTTCCAAATATGATTCGGTACATTTAATGCTTATACGTTTTTAGATATATTAAACAGAAATGTGCACATTAATAAATAAATATAGAAATCCAGCGTCCACATACATATAAATATTGTGTATTTGTTTAACAAAAAAGAAAAATAATAAAGGGTCATGCTTGTGTTTTGTAATACTAAAAATTGTAACTCTTGGAAATACTTCAGTATTGTGGTTTCCAGGACATAATGACGTGACCAAGTTGTAACAGCATGGGCTCTGTACGTGCATTCAGACAAGTGCATTCAGAGAGCAAAATAGAATTAACCCTGAAGTATGGCTTAACCACCCCAAAGCATGCATAATATTTTAGAAGCTGTTAGGAATGAACCAATTTCCAAGTAAGCCATACCTATACAAGTTAAAAATGCTAATCCTTTGTCTCTCCATCTGCTGTGTTCTCACAGAAACACAAGAAAGCATGCTCATTAATGTGCCAATTCACAGTTATAAACACAATAACTGTTGTTCACTAAACAGTAAATCTTTGCAATATATAAAAAAGAAAGATTATGTGATATACTGATTTTTTTTATGTTTACATTTTTGTACTGAGAAAGCTATTTTTGATCCTAACATTGTTTTAACTATTGTACTTTTTTGTTAAAAGTAAAATCCTTTTAAACATTGGATGCATTAAAAATAAATGTTTTGATGCAGGTCCAACAAACCTTTATTCAATTCAAACATACAGTCGGTTGTGGACAAGTTTGATTTAAATATATAGTCAGGTTTTGAACAAGTTTCTTTTTTTATCTTTCCCAGTCAAGCTTGTGTGTTTCCAGCATACAGGCTTTGTCGCCAATTAATAAAATACTTTAAGAATAAATAACCCCCTTGACAAATATTATTTTATTTAATTTTTAGTATTTTTAGTATTTTTGCATTTATAAAAACAGCTAACATTTTCTCATAAGAATATATTTTTTGTTTTTTTCGCGTAAACAACTAATCAGCAGATTCTGCACATATGTTCTCTGCCAGAAGGAAATGGCTTCACTGTTTTTCATTCAAGATGACACATTCAAATGTCAGCAATTGTCAGTGTCTGAAATCTGCTGCTGTGACATTATTTTGTTAAGTGAAATGTGATTTTGTCATTGTTGGGTATCTAAAGTTTACAGTTCCAGCACTGCTGCACTATAGTCAGTAAGTAGTCTTTCCAGATTAATTTTACAACAACTTGTATTTTTAATCAAGATTTGTTGTTTTTTTTTTGTATACTATAAACTATGCTGAAAGCTTAGGTTAATTGTGTCCTAATTACTTTTTTGTTTAGCATACTGCTGTATTTTTGGTCTATATTGTCTCTAGTAAACTAAATTGGAAACGTTGATAAATTATAGCATATACATCTTAATTTTCGACTCTTAACGGTTTACGAAAATGTATTATATAATATTTTTTCCGTTTTCGGTTGTGGTATCTTATCCCATCCCTTGACTACATCCACTTTGCTTAAAAAAAAGTCAATTGCCCCTCCTCCTACACACATACACATGGAAGATTGTTCAGTGGAGGGTGGCATGTATGGTTGTCTCTGTAAATATGCTTCCCCTTTAGCACATCAGAAGCCAACAGCATGCAGTTCAGATTGTATTTTTAAACTCTCTCATCCAGCAGTATTGGAGGAAGAATGGATAGAGACTATTGCCCCCCCTCCCTGCCATTTAGCAAGCTTCTGGGGAGATGAGGCGGCTTTTACAAAGCAAACAGACAGAGTGAAGGTGAGAAGAAGGAGGAGGCACAGATGGCCCTCAGACACTATTAGGACCATGCCACCCACTTGGCATGGATTCAGTAACTATGGTCCCATTGCATCACAGTGGTAACACTGCATCATTTTAGCAACAGGCGTGATAAAGACATTGGAGATCTGAGAGGGTTTCTAAGAACAAGGCATTTTTTCACTGGAGACCCAAGCTAAAAGTTTGCCTAAGGCCTCTTATATCTTATCTAAGGTTGACCCTTTGAAAATGTTCATCTCCCTTTTCTTGCCTGAATCTGCACAAATCCTAGAAATGTATTAAAAATATATAGTTCTATATTAGGTGATCATTCGGTGTACTAAGTCATAGTCCAATGATCTTTGGCATAGGAATTGGTGATTTAGGTCTATCTGACAAAAAGCTATATGCTTCTTCTCTGTCTTCAAGCATCACTATCTTTGCACTAGAATGATATGGGATCACTCGTTCCTTGTCACAACAGTGACAAAACACTATGTAAAATCATTTTGAAAGTTGACTGCTTTTACCGACACTTGTTAGACTGAGGAGACCAGCGTTCATCATTTGAGCACTGAGATTGTGTAGTTTAAAAGGAAAAACAATATATAACACCTCTCTATTAAAGGTTACTTGAACATCAGATCCCCCCTATGACATCATCTTACGCTAAATCTGAGTTTATCAATTTTCCTAGACATTAACAAAACCCGTTAATATGAAGTGAGTATGCTACAATTTGCCACTCTTCATAAGATAATAATAGTTTTCAATTATATTTTTTATAATCTGCAAAAGAGTGCACATTCTTTTTAATAAAGTACTGCATTGCTGTAATCATTATATCTTATGATATTACAATGCCATTGCCTTCAAGTACTATTTTTGATGGTCACAGCAGATAGATATATAAATATATATTTCTATTTTTCTAGTGAATCTAAAAACATAGAACCAAAAACACAGGAAGGAATTAGGCCAGCATCTAAAATGGTGTCTTTTTAAGTACATAATATGTGGAAAGGCATCTATCTTTTCACTGTGCTAATTATGCAGTTACAAGTGCAAATGTTGCTATTTCTGCTTAAGAGATATTTGGATCCAGGGACAGATTTACATTTAGAAACTGTAAAAATAGGATCTCCGGTATTTTAATGATTTAACTTCCAATGCCTTCAAGTCTCTCTAAACTATAAAACTAGAAAAAGATTTTCCTGTCTTTTAAAAAAATGTCAGTAGGACAGGAAGTGAGTAGAGATGAGCTAATGGAGGTTTGGTCAACTCAGCAGGAAATCCCCAACCTTGAATAAAGTGCTAAACCATATTAAAGTCTCATGGTGAGTCTTAAAAAAATTTCTCCCCTTTTTTTCAAGGCTGATTTGCAAGCTTTTGTTAAAAAAAAGCATTATTATTATTATTATTATTATACAGGATTTATGCAGTTTACGCAGCGCTTTACAACATTAGGGCAGACAGTACAAGTACAATACAATTCAATACAGGAGGAATCAGAGGGCCCTGCTCGTTAGAGCTTACAATCTAGGAGGGAGGGTCAAGTGATACAAAAGGATAATAGCTGTGGGGGATGAGCTAATGGAGAAAATAGTGCAGTTGTTAGATGGAGGCAGGATAGGCTTCTCTGAAGAGGAAAGTTTTCAGGGATCGCCTAAAAGTGGATAAAGTTGGAGACAGTCTGACAGATTAGGGTAGGGAATTCCAGAGGATGGGCGAGGCTCGGGAGAAGTCCTGGAGGCGGATATGGGAGGAGGTGATGAGGGAGCTAGAGAGCAGGAGGTCTTGGGAGGAACGGAGATGGCAATTAGGTTGGTATTTTGAGACTAGGTTAGTGATGTAGCTGGGGGCAGAGTTGTGGATGGCTTTGTAACTTATTGTTAGTATTTTGAATTTAATTCGTTGGGCGAGTGGTAGCCAATGGAGGGATTGGCAGAGAGGGGTAGCAGACACTGAGCGGTTTGTAAGGTGGATGTCTGGCAGCAGCATTCATGATGGACTGAAGGGGGGATAGTCTGTTTAAAGGTAAGCCAATGAGGAGTGAGTTGCAGTAGTCAAGGCGAGAGATAACCAGGGAGTGAATCAGGAGCTTTGTGGTTTCATTGTTTAGAAAGGGACGTAGTTTAGAGATGTTGCAGAGGTTGAGGCGGCAAGCTTTGGAAAGTGATTGGATGTGGGACTGAAAGGAGAGTTCAGAATCCAGGATAACACCTAGTACCCTGACATGTGGGGACGGGTGGATGGTTTTGCCATTGCTCTTGACAGAGAAGTCGGGGGAAGAGGAACGTGGGGGAGGAAATATTATAAGCTCGGTTTTGGACAAGTTGAGTTTGAGGAAGTGGTGTGACATTCATACAGATATGTCGTTTAGTAAGTTAGTGATGCGTGAGGAGACTGATGGAGTGAGTTGAGGGGTGGAGAGATAGATTTGTGTGTCATCAGCATAGAAATTATATTGGAAGCCGTGAGAGGCTATCAGCTGACCCAGGGAAGAGGTGTAGATTGAAAATAAAAGAGGTCCAAGAACAGAACCTTGGGGGACCCCGACAGAGAAGGGAAGAGGAGTGGAGGAAGTAGAATTGTAAGTGACACTGAAGGTGCGTTGGGATAGGTAGGATGAGAGCCACTGAAGAGCACAGTCACGGAGACCGAGGGAGTAAAGTTTTTTGAGGAGGAGAGGGTGGTCAACCGTGTCAAAGGCAGCTGAAAGATCCAGAAGTAGGAGTACAGAATAGTGTCCATTGGTTTTTGCAGTTAGTAGGTCATTTGTGAGTTTTAAAAGAGCGGTTTCTGTGGAGTGTTGAGGGCGAAATCCAGATTGAAGGGGATCAAGAAGGTTGTTTTTAATGAGGTGGTCACTCAGTTGGTTGTAAACCAGGCTTTCAAGGAGTTTAGAGGAAAAGGGGAGCAAGGAGATTGGGCGTAGGTTGTTAAGATTGGTAGGGTCCAAGGACAGCTTTTTGAGTATGGGGGTGACCAGTGCATGTTTTAGAGCATCGGGGAAGATGCCAGAGGTGAGGGAGAGATTGAAGATGTGGGTTAGAGAGTGTAGGATGGGGTCAGAGGGTGACTGTAGCATTTGAGAGGGAATAGGGTCCAGGGGACAGGTGGTTAGGTGGGCGATAGAAAGGAGTTTAGCAAATTCATCTGTAGTAGTAGATTTGAATAGGGGGAGTGTCAGTTGTACCTGTTGACATGGGGTCTTAGCTGGGGGAGATACCTGTAGAATAGAGATTTCATCACGGATTGTATCAATCTTGTTTTTGAAGTGATTAGCAATTTCCTGAGCAGTGAGTAAGTCAGTGGGTGGAGGCGGTGGAGGACAAAGTAGAGAGTTGAAGGTAGAGAAGAGTTTACGGGGATTGGATGAGAAAGTGTTAATAAGAGTTGTAAAATAGGTTTGCTTGGCAGTGTGGAGGAAAGAATAGTATATTTGGAGGGCAGATTTGTATTGGTTGAAGTCTTTGAGAGACTTAGTCTTGTGCCACAGACGCTCAAGAGCGCGACTACGTTTTTTGAGAATTTTAGTGTCATCTGTTTGCCAGGGTTGTAGGGGTCGAGGCCTGATTCTGCGTGTAGTGAGGGGAGCGAGCTTATCCAGGGTGGAGGACAGAGATTTATTGTAGATGGACATGGCTTGGTTGGGGCAGGACAGGGGAGAGATTTTGTCATAGAGGTGGTCAGTAGCAGAATAGAGGAGACAGGAGTTGAACTTGCGAAAGTTTCTACGGGTGATGGTTAGGCGATTGGAGGGAAAGGTGGTGGAAGACAGGGGGAGAAAAAAAACTAATAAGGTGGTGGTCCGAGAGAGGAAAATGATTGTTTGAGAAGTTGCATGGAGTGCATAGGTAGGAGAATACAAGGTCAAGGGTGTTGCCATCAGAGTGAGTAGAAGCCTGTACCCATTGCTTCAGGTCAAATGAAGAGGTTAGACTGAGAAGTTTAGAAGTAGCAGGAGTATTTGTATTAGCAGGGATGTTGAAATCACCGAGAAGGATTGTGGGAATATCCGAAGAGAGAAAGTAGGGTAGCCAGGCAGAAAACTCATCAAGGAAAGTCGATAATGGTCCAGGGGGCCGGTAGATCACAGCAATTCTTAGGGAAGTAGGAGAGAATAGACGTATACAGTGGGCTTCGAATGATGAGAGGGAAAAAGAGGGAGGGAGCTTTTTAATTAATCAATTAATCAGAGAGAGAGTATTTTTATGTAGCTTAAAAGGAAACATTGAAAATACACAAATCCTTCAAATAAGATGCTTGATAAATGTCTAAAATTTGTTTAAGTGTAAATTGTGTATGTTTATTTCACCTTAGGGCAGTTCCTGCATTAAGAAAAAAACATTTTGCCACTTGCTGTGTCCTCCTGTATCGATCCAGCACTGTGCCTGTCTGCCAGTCTTCTCACCTCTCTCTCTGCTCTCACAAGCTTAGCTGAGATAAGTGGGAGCCATTGGCTCCTGTTGCTGTCAGTCAAATCCTGTGAGCAGAGAGTGAGGGTGGGGCCAAGTCATGCTCTGTGTGTCAATGGACGCACAAAGCCTGAATTGGGATTGAGCTCACACGTCTGCCCCATAGCAAGTGCTTGCTATGGGTGCAGACACAGAAAAGGAGGAGCCAAGATCGCCAGTGGGGGACCCCAGAAATTTTTGTTAAGGGCTGCTATTATTTTAATTAAAAAAAATATTGCCTTTAAAACCACTTTAAAACCGCATGTGAAGTTGGGGATGTAGTCCTTTAAACATGACGTTTGAAGAAAAGGGTAAAAACTCTGACATGTATTTTCCTTTAAATTTAAACCAGACCCTTATCTAGGCATGCAGCCTATGTGGCCAGAAAAGAAAGGCAGCGAGCCTCCCCTCTCCATGTCTGATGGGACTGCCCAGTATTAAGCACCCTCTGGACTGAAATTAACTCCTTCCTTGAGTCACTAACTGAAACTGCTTTAGAATTGACTCCTCAGATGGCCCTTCTGGTAGTGGGATTAGAGGCTTGGCCTACCCCAGTAAACTCACTGGTTACACATAGTTTTAATCGCTACTAGGTTTTCCACTGCTTACCATTGGAAGAACCCCTCCTCCATACAACAAGTAATAGCTACTCTCAATGAATATTACACCATGGAACTCATGTTTGCTAAAGCTCATTTGACTACACACATATTCTTTAAACAATGGGAGTTATGGCTTCCTGACCCTAGATGTCGCCTCCAGGACTTCTCCAGAGCCTCTCCAATCCTATGGAATGCCTTACCCCAATCTGTCCGCTTATCTCCTACTCAGTTAGCTTTTAGACGATCCCTGAAAACACTTCTCTTCAGAGAAGCCTATCCTGCCCACACCTAACAACTGTATTTTAATTTTCTCCATCACCTCATCCCCCACAGCTATTACCTTTTTTTCCACTTGACCCTCCCTTCTAGATTGTAAGCTCTAACGAGCAGGGCCCTCTGATTCCTCCTGTATTGATTTGTATTGTAACTGTACTGTCTTGCCCCCATGTTGTAAAGCGCGGTGTAAACTGTTGGCGCTATATAAATCCTGAATAATAATAATGTCCTCTTCCTCACTGATTTCCATACTATCTCTCAGCCCTCTCAATATCTATTTGACTTGCAGGCCCTACTCCCAGAGGAGCCATCTGTTGCACTATTTCAGTGTAATAACTCAACATACAATCCTCTCAAGCCACTTGTCACATACCTGTTAGATTTAATAATTTTCTTTACGGGTCTGAAACCTTTGTTCAGCTCACCCCCACTATAGCTTATATCATACTGCCCTGGGCAGTATTTGTCTTTACTCCCTTTTTATTGAAGTCTTTGTTACGGATGTTAGTAATGTCAATTGCTTCTGTATGCGTGTTTGCATCAGGATTGTTCACACCCACTTTGTAACCTTTTATGGCTTTGTACTATCTTTTACAAATCCAATAAAAATTTTATGTGAAAAAATAAATAAAAGAAAGGGCAGCGAGCAATGCACCTCTTCCTGAACTACACCAGACGATATGTCTTTCAACACTGGGGAATACTTCTGGGGCCAAGGCTGCCCCCTCTTGCAAAGGTGCCTAGTCTCAATGTTGAGGGACAAGGGCCTCTTTCAAACATTCTGTCACCCACAATGGATGCGTTTTTTTGGGATAGGCTTATAGGAATCTGGATGGGGATTCCCCATGGGAATGAGTACAGGGTACATTAGTACCCCTTATTACTCATTCACCAAAAAATACAGCAATACTCAAGTAAGAGAGTCAAGCAGAGCATCCCTACTTCAGTAAAACAACTAAAACAGGCTAGCTCTGGTAACACAGATGAGCACCTGGAGGGATACAAGGAATATAGGCCACTCCACTGGAACTAGAGTACACTAGAGCAAATAGGGAGGGGCTTCCCAAAGTGGTTTGGCCTTCTGGAGAAGCTACGTGTTATTGGGGTTTGGCCCAACTGCCTGAATGGCAGTTGCGACAGTGGAGGGTCTCTCATCTGGCTGCAGATCACTTGCCAAGCTACTCCTGCCTCATCAGGTGTGGTCTCTGAACTGCTTTAACTGAGTTAAATAGACTTGCGTATATATCTGAGCATCAATCATGACCATCCCAGATAGCAAGAAATTGAGCTGCAAGTTTCAAAAAACTACTTACTAACCTATTGATAAACTTTCCAGGCTTCACAAGTTTGTTGCACAATTGCAGCAAGTCCACATTGCATGACTCCAGATCAACTTTTTTTGCAAACATTCTGCAAGTCTGCTGCAAGTTCTAGTTCACCTATGTTGTGCAATAGTCATCCCACCACAGGGGTCACTGTGACTTGCAGAGCTCTTCCTGTAGACTCACCACTGCAACTTTGCTCTTGATAGGGAATTGCCATGCACATTTGCTAGTTACAAATTGCAAAAGTGTCACCTAGAACTTGTGCTTCACGTGCTCTGCAAGTGTACAACTTGCCATTGAAAATGTGTAGCAAGTTATCAAGACTTACAGTGGCAATTTGTGGCAATTTATCCTTGCTATCTGGGATATTTAGTCAATGATATCATCCAGGATCCCTGGTGCTCTTGTTTACATTACAGCAGCACTGGGGATTTTGTCATTAGGCATCAGTGCAGTTTGGCAACATTGCCTGGCAGTGGGTCATCATGGCAGCTAGAAACCTTGTTGGGCAGGAGGTTGCTATGACTGACAATGGATCTACATCAATTGATGTGATTGACTATGGTTTTACATCAGTGAAAATGGTTAAAAAAAATTCTGCAATGTTATTAAAAGTGTCATTAAACCCAAATCATCAAAAGATTGTCAATATATGCTATATTAAGGACAAAATGTGCATAAAATGCACATAGAGGTCGTCCCTTAGGACTTTAAAGGCAACAATAGAGTAATAAAGAGTAATTATATATAAAATGCACAAAAGTGCTACTTTTATTAAATTCGTAGAAAAAAAATATATTTTTTCTACAAATTTAATAAAAGTAGCACTTTTGTGCATTTTATATATAATTACTCTGTATTACTCTATTGTTGCCTTTAAAGTCCTAAGGGGCGACCTCTATGTGCATTTTATGCACATTTTGTCCTTGATATTTAAGTAAGGATGTCGGCAACATTTTACACATAATCAATGCTCATGGTTCTCTTTATTCTATATGCTATATTACATTGTGTTTATACTCATTCATCCACTAGAGCATTTGCTTAGTTTAACCACTTGACCACTGGGCACTTAAACCCCCTTCCTAACCAGACCAATTTTCAGCTTTCGGTGCTCTCACATTTTGAATGACAATTACTCGGTCATGCAACACTGTACCCATATGAAATTTTTGTCCTTTTTTTGTCAGACAAATATAGTTTTCTTTTAGTGGTATTTAATCATCGATGTTTTTATTTTTTTATTTTTTGCGCTATAAAAGAAAAAAAGACTGTAAAAAAAATGAATTTTTCTTCGTTTCTGTTATAAAATTAGTCATTTGTCTTCATAAATTTTGGCCACAATTTATACTGCTGCATATCTTTGGTAAAAATAAAATTGGTGAAAATTATTAGGGCTTTGTGAAAGTTATAGATTCCAAAAGCTATGGTGCCAATCTCTGAAAATTGATCACACCTGAAGTACTGACAGCCTATATCATTTCTTGAGACCCCAACAAGCCAGGAAAGTACAAATACCCCCCAAATTACCCCTTTTTGGAAAGTAAACATTCCAATGTATTTAGTAAGAGGCATGGTGAGTTTTTTGAAGTTGTAATTTTTTCCCACAATTCTTTGCAAAATATAGATTTTTTTTTCTTTTTTCACAAAATTCTCATATTAACAGGTTATTTCTCACACACAACATATGCATACCACAAATTACACCCCAAAACACATTCTGCTACTCCTCCTGAGTATGGTGATACCACATGTGTGAGACTTTTACACAGTATGGCCACATAGAGAGAGGTCCAACATGCAGAGAGCACCTTCAGGTGTTCTAGGAGCATAAATTACACATCTAATTTCCTGACTTTCTATTGCACATTTGAAGGCCCTGGAGCACCATGACAATGGAAACGCCCCAAAATTGACCCAATTTGGAAAGAAAACACCCCAACGTATAATCTAGTAGGCATATTGAGTCTTTTGAACATGTCATTTTTTTCTACAAGTTTTTGGAAAATGTGGAAAGAAAGTGAAAACGCTTTTGTTTTTATACAAAGTTGTCCATTTATACAATATTTCTAACACATAGCATGTACATACCAAAAATTACACCCCAAAATAGATTCTCCTTCTCCTCCTGAGTACGGCGATATCACATGTGGAAGACTTTTCCACAGCCTGGCCACATACAGAGGCCCAAAATGCAGGGAGCAGCATCAGGTGTTCTAGGGGCATAAATTTCTCAAATCTAATTTGACTACCAATTACACAATTTGTGAGGAACTGTAGTGGCATGGATGAGAACTGATGTGGCATGGATGAGCATGAATAAGCCTTGGATGGGGATGGCTGAGCATGGTTGAGCCATAAATGTGGATGTCTGCGTATGGCTGAGTATGGATGGGATGGCTAAGCATGGCTGGGTATGGCTGAGTACGGCTGGGTATGGCTGGGTAAAGCTTAGTATGGCTGGGTACGACTGAGTATGGCTGGGTATGGCCAGGTATTGCTGAGTATGGATGGGCATGGCTGAATATGGCTGAATATGGCTGGGAACGGCTGGGTACTGCTGAGTATGGTTGGGTAAGGCTGAGTTTGGCTGGGTATGGCTGAGTATGGCTTGGTATGGCTGGGGGTGGATGGGATGGCTGAGCATGGATGGATGGATGAGTATTGCTGAGTGTGGATGGCTGAGGATGGATGGATGAGTATTGCTGAGTATGGATGGCTGAGCATGGATGGATGAGTATGACAGAGGGATGGCTGAGCATGGATGGATGGATGAGGCTGCAAAGGGGCACAGAATGGGGCGCGATTCTGGGAGGACGTCAGAGTTATTCGGCTATGGTCCAGTGGTTAAACTGCAAAAACCCTGGTTAATCCTACTGTTCACTGTCCCTCTCTCTGATGTAAGGGGGGGCTCTGGTCACCAGAGACCACCTTATATCAGAGTCCACTGCATTCCCCTTTACATCAGAGTTCCCAATTACATCAGGGTATTCCACATTGCCCTTTACATCAGAGTTCTCCCTTGCACTGTTAGCTGAGAATCCTGCAGACTCTGATGTAAAGGGGAATGCCGGGAACTCTGATGTGGGGGCTCTGGTGACCACAGACCACCTTCCGCAGAGTGAATACACTCAGGTAAGTGGGGAGGAGTTACTGATTTAAGGGGGAACCTTTATATCAGTGCCCCCTTACATTATTGTATTCACTCCCCCCTTGCATCAATGACCCCCTCTTCAGACTGGCCTGGCGGTGCTGTCACTGACCTCCTCTCAGGTTCACCGTGCAGGGCTCAGTCAGACAGCTCCAGGTTGGTGGCTCTGGTTTTTTCCATAGTCTCATCTCTACAGTCCACACACGTCTGACTTCTCCCATAATCCCCTTCCTGGCTTCACTCTCACTCTTGGCTCCTCTCCAGACTCCCCCCCTCAGACTGCAGACATGATAAAAACAAGAGATGATCAGAGAATGGCGGACAGGACACAGGAGGTGACTTCTCCCATAATCCCCATCCCGGCGTCACTCTCACTCTTGATTCCTCTCCAGACTCGATAAAAAACAAGAGATGGTCAGAGGATGGCGGCCAGGACACAGGAGGTGGTCAGAGGATGGCAGACAGGATACTGGAGGTCCTCTGACGGATGGTGGACAGGATACTGGAGGTGGTCAGAGGATGGCGAACAGGACAGAGGAGGTGGTCAGAGGATGGTGGACAGGACACAGTAGGTGGTCAGAGGATGGCGGACAGGACACAGGAGGTGGTCAGAGGATGGCGGACAGGACACAGGAGGTGGTCAGAGGATGGCGGACAGGATACAGGAGGTGGTCAGAGGATGGTGGACAGGACACAGGAGGTGGTCAGAGGATGGCAGACAGGACACAGGAGGTGGTCAGAGAATGGCAGACAGGACACAGGGGATAGCAAGACAGAGTTGTGAACATCTGTAATTCTGTACAATCACACCACTGCCATTTTTCTCTGATAACTGCTGCCTGTGGCTGCCTGTAGACATCACATAGATGGCATCCAGCCAAGGGATAGATGGATGGATGTTGCAGCCAGGCCAGGGGTCCGGTGGTGGGACTCTCTAAGTTCAAGTTGGTGTGTGTGATTATGCACTCCACTCACTCACCAGGCAGGGGGCTACAGCCAGGGCACTGGTCAGGGGGCCTAGTGTGTGTATATGTCCGGGGCAGGGGGGTGGGTTAGCCCTGTTCATCAATCTCTGTTGCGGTGATGGTGCATTGGTTCTGCCAGTACTCTGGCTCCACTGTACTGTCCACACACTGCACCGGCTCCTCCACCATTATCCTGCTCCACTCGGCTCCTGGCATTTTAAATTTTCCAGCCGTGGCCATATAGCGGGAAAAGCGGCTTGTGGAATGACAACATCAACAGGCGGGGGCGGGCTGGGCGGCAGGGTCTCAGGATCAGATCGTCTCGGGGAAATCCAGGAACTGCGCATGCGCAGTTCACACCCACGACGATTGCAGCCATTTTTACTGGCACTTTTCAGCTCCTACAGGCTTTCACGGGCAGAAGAAAAGTGCCTGTTTTTACAGGCTGCCCGTAAATCTACGGGCGGTTGGCAAAACTGCTCGCCTCCCTCCCTCCTCCTCCATGTCCTCATGTTGCTAAACACTATGTGGGCAGGATATAGGATGGAGATTGATGGAGGCTTCACCTTCCTGTTAGTCCCAGCACATACACCCCATAAACACAGGCTGGTGGAGCATGGCACAGCCTGTAATTGATAGAACCTCCTCCAGATTTCTTTACAGTGTGAACAAACTGAAAGCTATTGTCAACTTAAACTCCCGCTACACCATATTATCGGAAAAAAATCATAAACATTTGCTTTAAAATATACACTCAACAGCCACTTTATTAGGCAAACCTTGCTAGTACTGGGGTGGACTGCCTAAATTCTTTGCGGCATAGATTCAACAAGGTGTTGGAAACATTTCTCAGAGATTTTGGTCCATATTGACATGATAGCATAACGCAGTTGCTGCAGATTTGTGGGCTGCACATCCATGGCGTGAATCTCCCATTCCACCACATCCCAAAGGTGCGTTATGTGATTGAGATCTGGTGACTGTGGAGGCCATTGCAGTATACAGTAATCCCATTGTCATGTTCAAGAAACCAGTTTGAGATGATTTGAACTTTGTGACATGGTGCATTAGCTTGCTGGAAGTAGCCATCAGAAGATGAGTACACTTTTATCATAAAGGGATGGACATGGTCAGCAACAATACTCAAGTAGGCCGTGGTGTTTAAACAATGCTCAATTGGTACTAAGGGGCACAAATTGTTGTAGTAATAGGACTGAACAGAGGTGACTTCATTTTGTGCAGCCATAGAGTCATAAGGATTTATATATCTTAACTTGTATATTCAGACTCTAGTTTTTTTTTCATAATCAAAATTTTTATTTTCCTTTTATAAATACAACATATCCATTCATCATTATACAGCTTTATGTTCCACAAAACCATAGATAAAGACTATACAATTACATTACATTCATTCCACAATCTTACATAAATAACCCTTCACCAATTAAAAAAAAAAAAAAAAGGGGGGGGGGGTTCTCAATTCTCCTCCCTTACCCTTCGCTCCCTCGTTGTTGATCAAAAGTCCACTAATTACTTCCTGCTCTTACCAGCGTTGCCCTTCTTTCTCCCATACCCCCTGTGTAAGTTCCCTTATCCCCACTCTGTTTACCCAAAAAATCTAAAAAATATAATAAATGTAAGGGGTTAATAATAACCACTAACCCTAGTGACCCTTGTGTGATAGAAAAAAAAAAAACCCAATAGAAAAAAAAATACCCTTATCAACCACACTAATGCCCCGTACACACGGTCGGACATTGATCGGATATTCCGAAAACAAAATCCTAGGATTTTTTCCGACGGATGTTAGCTCAAACTTGTCTTGCATACACAGGGTCACACAAAGTTGTCGGAAAATCCGATCATTCTGAACGCGGTGGCGTAAAACACGTACGTCGGGACTATAAACGGGGCAGTAGCCAATAGCTTTCATCTCTTTACTTATTCTGAGCATGCGTGGCACTTTGTGCGTCTGATTTGTGTACACACGATCGGAAATTCCGACAACGGATGTTGTTGTCGGAAAATTTTATAGCCTGCTCTCAAACTTTGTCCGTCGGAAAATCCGATGGAAAATGTGTGATGGAGCCTGCACACGGTCGGAATTTCCGACAACAAGGTCCTATCACACATTTTCTGTCGGAAAATCCGACCGTGTGTACGGGGCATTATTCCTTCAAATAACTAGATGGAGTAGGGGGTTAATAATAGCCCCCTTCTCTTTATCTCCCGTGGGAAAAAAAAAAAGGTGTGATCATCAAATAATTATCAAGTTGTGTAAGAGGCCATAATTGGCCACATATTGCCCAAAGAGAAAGAGAAAAAAAAAAGAAAAAAAAAAAGGTGTGATCCTCAAATAGTTATCAAATTGTGTAAGAGACCATTATTGGCCATATATTACCCAAAGCTTTGCCATCTAGTATAATAAATAAACACAGAAAAAACACACAGTGAATATAAAGTGCCCTGATCAACACACTAGACCCTTCAAAAAAACAAAAACAAAAAAAACCCCACATATATAAATAAATAGGATCAGTATACAGATTATTAATAATTCACTTCTTAGTCAACCTCTTATAATATACCCACCCCGCCCATGTCTTTTCAAATTTCCCTTGTTGGTCCTTCACTACATGGACCCATCTCATAGCTTCCATTATTAAGTTAAGGTCATTCCTCCAGTCTATTAGAGTGGGGCAGTGGGTCTGTCTCCAATATTTAGGTATAGCTAATTTCGCTGCATTTAATAAGTGCGGGGTTATACTTTTCCTATAGGCTTTAATAGACCCAGGCATCCCATGGAATAAATAATGTAAAAATGTAAATTCCAGGGGTCTGAGGGTCAGTTTCTCAATCCATGGGGCAACTGACTCCCAAAATGGTTTAATTACAGGACAAATGTGCCTTTCTACCCACAACCTCTCTAGCACCGATCGTCTGTTGTTGGATACATCTGTGATAATTTAACTGGGGTCCTGTACCATCTTGTTAGGAATTTATAGGCCATTTCCTGCACCCTTGAACTTATAGACGTGGAATAGGTTAATTGAATCATCTTTTTAATTTGTGTATTTGTCAATATCTGATCCAATTCCCTTTCCCATTCTCTGACAAAATAGGGAACCGTTCCCTCCTGGCCACTGAGAATCACTCTATACATTTGTGACAGCAAATGTCTAGCGTCTGACAGTTGTACACACTGCTTTTCAAATATAGTGAGTGAATTTAGAGATCTTAATAAAAGCTTTATTTTATTAAAAAAACTTTTGACGCATGCTCGGAAGCACTGAACTTCATTTTCTCGGCTCATCATAGTGTTGTACGTCACCACGTTCTTGACGGTCGAAAGTTCAGAGAACTTTTGTGTGACTGTGTGTATCCAAGGCAAGCTTGAGCGAAATTCCATCGGAAAAACCATCCAAGATTTTTCCAATGGAAATTCCGCTTGTGTGTATGCAGCATAAATAAAGAATTGTGGCTCAGTATGTCTGGGCCACCTTTCCTGTGTAATGAGACATGAAACAAGGAAGCAGGACTCATGACTATGAGTCATGAAAGCAGATGGCATAAGTTTCTCTAGTGACCATTTTGTGGAAGGTTAATCACCCGACCATTATGATATGTAATGTTATGTAATGATGTGTAATGATATGAAATGTACACCCCTGTATTAACCACTCCCAGCTTCCATATAATGATTGGTTAATGATAACGTATATAAGTTGTATACCCGCCCAGAATTAAATCAGATAGCTTTGAACATAATCTCTGCATCATCTCTTTTTGTGTTCACCAAGAAGCTATCTCCTCAGTACTGAGACGGTCTCGTGAGTATGGTAATTGTTGTGATTATACCTAGCTGGTTTTGTCAGGTATACGGAAATACCGTTTGATTCCCTTCAACTGGAGGCACCGCTTGAGATTTTTAAATTTAGAACTTGAGATAAGGGTATTCATCTGTGGTAAGGAATTTTTGTTTTCTTGCCTCAGCTCTGATAAAACCTTAGTCTCTTAAAAAAAAAAAAAAAAAAAAAAGAGAAGGGACACGGACCATGCCTGTTAAGAAGTGGCAAGCCTGGCTTTTGGTAAGCCTATCCTTTGGTGTGACTGTTAAGAAGTTTTAAAACCTAATATTAGGCTCCTTTTGGCAAGGAGAATAAGGCTCCATTCACACTAGCGCGTTTTTTGATGCATTTTGCATTTTGCAGAAATGCATGGGAATTTTTTAACATGGGTTCCTATGGAACATGTTCACATCAATGCTTTTTTGTATCTCTGCGTTTTTGGAAAGGGTCGGGGACTTTTTTCATGCAAAAAGCAGCGTTTTGCATGTAATGGATTTCAATGGACAAGCATCAAAAACGCAAGTGCACCGTTTTTGCAGCGTTTTTGGTTCGTTTTTGGTGCGTTTTTGCCGTGTTTTTTTTTTTTTTTTTTGGTAATTTTTTTTTAAGACTGTAAAAAAAATGAAAAAAAAAAAAAAAAACGCAAAACGCAAATCGCGGCAAAAACGCGGCAAAAACGCGGCAAAAACGCTGCTCAAAAACGCTGCTCAAAAACGTGCCAAGCATGAAAAAAAAACCTCCAAAAACGCTCAAAAGCAACATGCATAGGTGTGAATCGAGCCTAAGGGTTATTAAGGCAATTACTACCGAGACACACAAACTTTTGCTAATCTTGCTTTTTCTTTTCTGTCGAATGTGAGTAGGAGTATAAGGCAATTTGTTGATTTGTTGTGTGGGATACGGGCTGTATGGGATAAGGCAGCCCTGTTTTCACTGTGTTATATGATGTCCCAAAAGGGGCAAATTAAATTAGAGTGAAGTAAATTTCCCTTGTTATATTCAGGTATCCTGGCAGTGGTGAGTAGGGATGAGCCGAACACCCCCCGGTTCGGTTCGCACCAGAACCTGCGAACGGACCGAAAGTTCGCACGAACGTTAGAACCCCATTGACGTCTATGGGACTCGAACGTTCGAAATCAAAAGTGCTCATTTTAAAGGCTAATTTGCATGGTATTGTCCTAAAAAGGGTTTGGGGACCCGGGTCCTACCCCAGGGGACATGTATCAATACAAAAAAAACTTTTAAAAACGGCCGTTTTTTCGGGAGCAGTGATTTTAATGATGCTTAAAGTAAAAAAAAAAAAAAGTGAAATATTCCTTTAAATATCGTACCTGAGGGGTGTCTATAATATGCCTGTAAAGTGATGCGTGTTTCCCGTGTTTAGAACAGTCCCTGCACCAAATGTCATTTTTAAAGGAAAAAATCTCATTTAAAACTGCTTGCGGGTTTAATGTAATGTCGGGTCCTGGCAATATGGATGAAAATCAGTGAGACAAACGGCATGGGTACCCCCCAGTCCATTACCAGGCCCTTTGGGTCTTGTATGGATATTAAGGGGAACCCCGCACCCAAATTAAAATAAGGAAAGGTGTGGGGCCACCAGGCCCTATATACTCTGAACAGCAGTATACAGGCTGTAGGTTTGTTGTTAAGTAGAATCTCTTTGTAATTTTGAACGGGTACATTTTTAACGTGTTTAGCTCCAGCCAAAAAATCTTTTTTAAGCTTTTTGGAAAACATAGGGAAGGGTTATCACCCCTGTGACATTTGTTTTGCTGTCTTTCCTCCTCTTCAGAAGATTTCACCTCACTTTTTGTCCCAATGGATTGGAAAGCATCAGTGGAAAGGAGAAATGTTTTTCCCATATTAACTCTTACAGGAGAGAATTTCCCTTCCTAGGGGTAGATTTCACTTCCTGTTGTCTCCTTCCGTTTGCAAGTAGGAGTCGTTTGTAAGTTAGTTGTTTGAAAGTAGGGTCCTGCCCTATATACTCAGCAGAAATTTGGGCCTTAGGTGTTGCTGTGGCCACAACACTGTAAGCCCTCACAGGGCTCTGCTGTGAAATATTAGATCAAGAATTGTAATTACATGCCCCTGTTGAACAGGAGCTGAAAAATTAGGCCTTAGGCACTGGTGCTGGTGCCACAACACTGCAACACCTCACAGACACTCTAGTTGGAGCGCAGGAATGAGCCCTGCTGCAAAGTATTGCATCAAAAATTGTAATTACACGCCCCTGTTAAACAAGGGCTGAAAAATTGGGCCTTAGGCACTGGTGCTGGTGCCACAACACTGCAACCCCTCACAGACACTCTAATTGGAATGCAGGAACGAGCCCTGCTGCAAAGTATTACATCAAAAATCGTAATTACATGCCCCTGTTAAACAGGGGCTGAAAAATTGTGCCTTAGGCACTGGTGGTGGCACCCAGAACCAAAAATGTTCTTACAAGCTATCAGCGTGATGATTGAGGAGGAAGAGGATAATTACTCAGGGATAGTCACTCAGCATCAGCATAGGCAGTCTTTGAAGGGATCTGAGATTTCAAAAAAAATTATTCGGTTACATCAGCATCAGGTGCTTGGTAGCTGGTGGTGATCCAAGACTCATTCATTTTTATGAAGGTCAGTCGATCGACCGAGTCAGTGGACAGACGCACCCTGTGATCGGTTACCACGCCTCCAGCAGCACTGAATGTGCGTTCCGAAAGAACGCTGGATGCAGGACAGGCCAGTAGCTCAATTGCATACTGTGCAAGCTCTGGCCAGTGATCCATCCTCAAGACCCAGTAACCCAGAGGATTTTCGGTGGGAAAGGTGTCCAAGTCTGATCTTGCCCCTAGGTATTCCTGCACCATGTAAAACAGACGCTGGCGATGGTTGCTGGAACCGATCATACCTTGGGGCTGCGGACCAAAAAATTGTCTGAACGCATCGGTCAGACGGCCACCTTCTCCACCGCTCCTTCTTTGACTGACCGAAGCCTCAGCAACACGTTGTCCAGAAACAGGAGTTTGTAACCTCCCAGTCTCTGGGAACGCGTTGCACAGACCTTTCTGCAAGGCCTCCCGAAGATGTTTCATCCTCTGCTCCCTCTGCGATGGCAAGATAAGGTCCGCAACCTTACCCTTGTAACGTGGATCAAGGAGGGTTGCCAGCCAGTATTGGTCCTTCTCCTTGATACCACGAATACAAGGATCCTTACGCAGGCTTTGCAGGATCAGGGAGGCCATGCAGCGTAGGTTTGCTGAGGCATTCGGTCCGGAGTCCTCTGGGTCACTAAGGACGACATGGTCCGCAGCCACCTCCTCCCAGCCATGTACAAGTCCATGTGTTTCTTGGGACTGATCCCTTAAAGACTGCTGCTGATGCTGAGTGCCAGGCTCCACCTCCATACTGACACAATCTTCCTCCTCCTCCTCTTCCTCCTCGTCCTCTTCCTGTGTGATCGGCGGGCATGCAGGAACACTGTCTGGATAAAGGGGGCCTTGAGAGCTAAGGAAGTCCTCCTCTTCCTGCCTCTGTTCTGCCTCAAGTGCCCTGTCCATTATTCCACGCAGCGTGTGCTCCAACAGGTGGACAAGGGGGACAGTGTCACTGATGCATGCACTGTCACTGCTCACCATCCTCGTGGCCTCCTCAAATGGTGACAGGACAGTGCATGCATCCCTGATCATGGCCCACTGGCGTGGGGAAAAAAAAACAAGCTCCCCTGACCCTGTCCTGGTGCCATAGTCGCACAGGTACTCATTGATGGCCCTCTGCTGCGTGTGCAGCCGCTGCAGCATGGCCAACGTTGAGTTCCACCTGGTGGGCATGTCACAGATTAGGCGGTTCTTGGGCAGGTTAAACTCCTTTTGGAGGTCCGTCAGCCGAGCACTGGCATTATATGACCGGCGGAAATGCACACAGACTTTCCTGGCCTGCCTCAGGACATCCTGTAAGCCCGGGTACCTGCCCAAGAACCGCTGCACCACCAAGTTAAGGACGTGAGCCAAACAGGGCACATGGGTCATTTGTCCCTGTCGGAGGGCAGAGAGGAGGTTGGTGCCATTGTCGCAAACCACCATTCCTGCCTTAAGTTGGCGTGGCGTCAACCACCTCTGAACCTGCCCCTGCAGAGCTGACAGAACCTCTGCCCCAGTGTGGCTCCTGTCCCCCAAGCACACCAGCTCAAGCACCGCATGGCATCTTTTGGCCTGCGTACTTGCGTAGCCCCTTGAACGACTACGGAGCACCGCTGGTTCCGAGGAAGAGGCCATGGAGGAAGAAGAAGAGGAGGGGGTGGAGGAGAGAGGTGTGTCACAATCATTAGCATTTTGGAGGCGTGGTGGCGGAACAACCTCCAACACTACTGCACCTTGTCCTGCATCCTTCCCAGCTGCCAGCAGAGTCACCCAATGCGCCGTGAAACTTAGGTAACGTCCCTGTCCATGCCTGCTGGACCATGAGTCAGCGGTAATATGCACCTTACCGCTGACCGCCCTGTCCAGCGAGGCATGGACATTGCCTTCCACATGCTGGTAGAGAGCCGGAATTGCCTTCCGTGAGAAAAAGTGGCGTTTGGGTACCTGCCACTGAGGAACCGCACATTCCACAAACTCACGGAAGGGGGCAGAGTCTACCAACTGAAAAGGCAGCAGTTGAAGTGCTAGCAATTTTGCCAAGCTAGCATTCAACCGTTGGGCATGTGGATGGCTGGGAGCAAACTTCTTTCGGCGGTGCAGCAGCTGGGGCAGGGAAATTTGCCTGGTACAATCTGACGTCGGTGTACCAAAATCAGATTGCCCACAAGTACGTGGCTGTGACACACCTAATTCTACACCTTCATTCCTCTCAGTGCAGGTCTCAGAGAGGACTGAAGGTCTAGTGGGGTTGGAAATCTCAGCTGATGAGGAGCAAGCAGAGGTCCTCTTTGTTCTTTGGTGTGGGTCTTTTAGATACGCTTGCCAACGAACTGCATGGCAGGTCAACATATGTCTGGTCAAGCATGTGGTACCCAAGCGGGAGATGTTTTGGCCACGCGAGATACGCTTGAGACATATGTTGCAAATAGCAGCGGTGCGATCTGATGCACTCGTCTCAAAAAAGGCCCACACCAAAGAACTTTTTGAATAACGCGCAGAGACTGCAGCGCCTGCACATGTGGAGCTTTGGGGTGTGATGCAGTCAATGTGCTGCCCTTAGGCTGGCCCCTGGAGGGCATCCTGCCTCGTTGGTGATGTGCCTCCTCCTCCTCCTCCTCCTCCTCCTCCTCTCTCCTATCAGGCACCCACGTTGAGTCAGTGACCTCATCATCCCCTCCCTCCTCATCACTGGAGCAAACCTGGCAGTATGCTGCAGCAGGGGGAGCATGACTGCCAGATTGCTGTCCTTCTTGGGCACCCCCTCTGTCCGTGCTCGTGTTACTGCCTTCATCGAGCTCAGTATCATCATCAGAGCCTTCCAAACGCTGGGCATCCTCCTGGAGCATGTACCCAACACTGTGGTCAAACAGTTCGAGGGACTCCTCAGGAGGACATGGTGGGGCTAGGGAAGGAGTCACTGATGACATTGAGCCAAGGGAAGAGGCCGCTGCTTTGCCAGACAAAGTACCCTGGGCATGGGTGAGAGAGGATGAGGAGGATGAGGACGGCTTGGTCATCCACTCGACCAAGTCTTCCGCATGTTGCGGCTCAACATGGCCAGCTGCCGAAAAAAAGGCCAAGCGTGTCCCATGGCCACGTGCTGATGAGGATGCACCGTCTCCACGACCAGCACTAGACACAGAGCCTGCTTGCCCTCTCTTATTGGCTTGTGACTGTCTGCCTCTCCTTCTTGGCCTTCCAGACATACTAATGGCCTGTAGCTGCACTAAGCTGGGATATATATATATATATATATATATGTACTGATACTGCAGCTAGCAAAATCAACTGCCTGCCTGTAGTATGAGAACACCACCAACCTTCTACAGGTAGCTTTAGCTGAACACTGTGAGGTGGACGCACCCCACTAACTTGTAGGTTTAGCTGAACACTGTGAGCAGGGCGCACCCCACTAACTTGTAAGTTTAGCAGAACACTGTGAGCAGGATGCACTGCACTAACTGTAAATAGTCTAGCTGCCTGACTGTGGTACTAATAGGATCAAAAGAACACCAGCAATTTTCTTTAAAATACTGTAACAAGACAAGCCTGCCTGTCAGTAAGAAGATAACAGGAACGGATCTAGCTGAACACTGTGAGCAGGACGCACCCCACTAGCTTGTAGGTTTAGCTGAACACTGTGAGGTGGACGCACCCCACTAACTTGTAGGTTTAGCTGAACACTGTGAGCAGGACGCACCCCACTAACTTGTAGGTTTAGCAGAACACTGTGAGCAGGACGCACTGCACTAACTGTAAATAGTCTAGCTGCCTGACTGTGGTACTAATAGGATCAAAAGAACACCAGCAATTTTCTTCAGGTAGCTGTATTTACTGTAACAAGACAAGCCTGCCTGTCAGTAAGAAGATACCAGGAATGGATCTAGCTGAACACTGTGAGCAGGACGCACCCCACTAGCTTGTAGGTTTAGCTGAACACTGTGAGCAGGACGCACCCCACTAACTTGTAGGTTTAGCTGAACACTGTGAGCAGGACGCACCCCACTAACTTGTAGGTTTAGCAGAACACTGTGAGCAGGACGCACTGCACTAACTGTAAATAGTCTAGCTGCCTGACTGTGGTACTAATAGGATCAAAAGAACACCAGCAATTTTCTTCAGGTAGCTGTATTTACTGTAACAAGACAAGCCTGCCTGTCAGTAAGAAGATAACAGAAACGGATCTAGCTGAACACTGTGAGCAGGACGCACCCCACTAGCTTGTAGGTTTAGCTGAACACTGTGAGGTGGACGCACCCCACTAACTTGTAGGTTTAGCTGAACACTGTGAGCAGGACGCACCCCACTAACTTGTAGGTTTAGCAGAACACTGTGAGCAGGACGCACTGCACTAACTGTAAATAGTCTAGCTGCCTGACTGTGGTACTAATAGGATCAAAAGAACACCAGCAATTTTCTTCAGGTAGCTGTATTTACTGTAACAAGACAAGCCTGCCTGTCAGTAAGAAGATAACAGAAACGGATCTAGCTGAACACTGTGAGCAGGACGCACCCCACTAGCTTGTAGGTTTAGCTGAACACTGTGAGGTGGACGCACCCCACTAACTTGTAGGTTTAGCTGAACACTGTGAGCAGGACGCACCCCACTAACTTGTAGGTTTAGCAGAACACTGTGAGCAGGACGCACTGCACTAACTGTAAATAGTCTAGCTGCCTGACTGTGGTACTAATAGGATCAAAAGAACACCAGCAATTTTCTTTAAAATACTGTAACAAGACAAGCCTAAACAATAGTTAAAACAGTGTAGCGCTGGACTATTGAGGATACGCATATAATAATATATGCGAAAGAACCAAGACCCATATGTTTGTGATTAAATGTGAAAAAAACTTATACCACCTAATCTGATACAATTACGTATCTATATATGTGTATTGTGACACTAAAAATTAAATCAAGTGCACCTACATATATCTAAAACGAAAGTTAATAAACAAATACAAATAATTTGAACTAAAATAAATCATGTAAATCAAACGTGACAATAAAAATTGGAATTACATCAACTTGTGGTAAGGAACTTTGTTCACTTATATATTATTAGTTGGTCTTTTGTGCTTGGTGATTACAATAGAAGTGGAAAAATTAAAGTGAATAATTAAAATAAAAAGTCCCAATAAAAATAATGAACCAAAAGTCCCAAATCGTGATAATACTCCAACACAAATTCCGGTTCAATATTCCACCGCAGCTGTTGCCCACCACCAAAGGAAGAGTTGGAGGCTTACCAGACAGCCTGCGACCACCCTTGTTCAGGGGGGTCAAAACAGGCTCTGTAGGGATGTAGAAATCCAGATGGTGTCCTCGCCCATGCTTTTCAGATGTTCTCCAGGTGTTCCTATGGCAAGCCAAGGGGGGCTTCCAAACAGGGTGTAGCAAGGATTTGCCCACCGGATGCAATAGGGATTGAATCAAAAATGCCCCAAAAAGAAAAAGAGAGAACTCCGATAGTGTAGGACAATCTGACTAATTTATTTAAAAAAGCATAGAAACAAATAAAACTTCTGACAGGGTACCCCTGATGACGTCAGTTGTGACGAAACGGCCGTAGGGTCACAACGCGAGCACGCATCGCGCATGCGCGATTGGATTTTAAACGGCGGTGGAGTTTTTTGCTTCATTTCTCCCTGTCAGAAGTTTTATTTGTTTCTATGCTTTTTTAAATAAATTAGTCAGATTGTCCTACACTATCGGAGTTCTCTCTTTTTCTTTTTGGGGCATTTTTGATTCAATCCCTATTGCATCCGGTGGGCAAATCCTTGCTACACCCTGTTTGGAAGCCCCCCTTGGCTTGCCATAGGAACACCTGGAGAACATCTGAAAAGCATGGGCGAGGACACCATCTGGATTTCTACATCCCTACAGAGCCTGTTTTGACCCCCCTGAACAAGGGTGGTCGCAGGCTGTCTGGTAAGCCTCCAACTCTTCCTTTGGTGGTGGGCAACAGCTGCGGTGGAATATTGAACCGGAATTTGTGTTGGAGTATTATCACGATTTGGGACTTTTGGTTCATTATTTATTGGGACTTTTTATTTTAATTATTCACTTTAATTTTTCCACTTCTATTGTAATCACCAAGCACAAAAGACCAACTAATAATATATAAGTGAACAAAGTTCCTTACCACAAGTTGATGTAATTCCAATTTTTATTGTCACGTTTGATTTACATGATTTATTTTAGTTCAAATTATTTGTATTTGTTTATTAACTTTCGTTTTAGATATATGTAGGTGCACTTGATTTAATTTTTAGTGTCACAATACACATATATAGATACGTAATTGTATCAGATTAGGTGGTATAAGTTTTTTTCACATTTAATCACAAACATATGGGTCTTGGTTCTTTCGCATATATTATTATATGCGTATCCTCAATAGTCCAGCGCTACACTGTTTTAACTATTGTTTAGTTCATGTGCCCTTGTATTGGGGTTATTGTGTTTCAGCTGCAGGACTCACTTCACGTTTTTTACATTTTTCTTCACCTTTTAATAGAACACCGAGCGCAATTTTTTCCCTTGTCCTTTTCCTTTTGCAACAAGACAAGCCTGCCTGTCAGTAAGAAGATAACAGGAACTAGCTGAACACTGTGAGCAGGACGCACTGCACTAAATGTAAATAGTCTAGCTGCCTGACTGTGGTACTAATAGGATCAAAAGAACACCAGTAATTTTCTTCAAAATACTGTAACAAGACAAGCCTGCCTGTCAGTAGGAATATAACAGGAACGGATCTAGCTGAACACTGTGAGCAGGACGCACTGCACTAAATGTAAATAGTCTAGAAGATAACAGGAACGGATCTAGCTAAACTGAATACAGTGTATATATATATATATATATATATATATATATATATATGCAACACCTGGGATGCATATATATACACAATACACTTTAATTGCAGCTAACTGACTGACTGTCCTGCCTAATCTAGCTAACTCAAATGAAATGACACTGTCTCTCTCTCTCTCTAAGCACACCGGAACACACTGCACAGGGCCGCCGTGCAGGCGGCCTTATATAGTGTGGGGCGTGTACTAAATCCCCTGAGCCATAATTGGCCAAAGCCTCCTTGGCTTTGGCCAATTATGGCTCTCTGTTAAGGCGGCGCTGTGATTGGCCAAGCATGCGGGTCATAGTGCATGCTTGGCCAATCATCAGCAAGCAATGCACTGCAATGCCGCAGTGAATTATGGGCCGTGACGCGCCACACGAATTTGGCGCGAACGGCCCATATCGTTCGCAATTCGGCGAACGATCGAACAGCCGATGTTCGAGTCGAACATGGGTTCGACTCAAACACGAAGCTCATCCCTAGTGGTGAGTACTGTTATATGCATGTTCATATAGGTTTGCTTGGTATGTATACTATGGTATAGTATATGAATAATATGACTTCTCCCTTTTGCTAGTATTTTGGTTATAGAGCTTTAGAATTATGAGTGCTTGATTCTGCTTGAAAAATGCATAATTTGTTTGTTCATGTTTAACCACTTCAGCCCCGGAAGGATTTACCCCCTTCCTGACCAGAGCGTTTTTTGCGATTCGGCACTGCGTCGCTTTAACTGACAATTGCGCGGTCGTGCGATGTGGCTCTCAAACAAAATTGACGTCCTTTTTTTCCCACAAATAGAGCTTTCTTTTGGTGGTATTTGATCGCCTCTGCGATTTTTATTTTTTGCGCTATAAACAAAATAAGAGCGACAATTTTGAAAAAAATGCATTATTTTTTACATTTTGCTATAATAAATATCCCCCAAAAATATATAAAAAAAACATTTTTTTCTTCAGTTTAGGCCAATCGTATTCTTCTACATATTTTTGGTAAAAAAAATCGCAATAAGCGTTTATTAATTGGTTTGCGCAAACGTTAAAGTGTTTACTAAATAGGGGATAGTTTTATGGCATTTTTATTAATAATTTTTTTTTTACTAGTAATGACGGCGATCAGCGATTTTTATTGTGACTGCGACGTTATGGCGGACATGTCGGACATTTTTGACACATTTTTGGGACCATTGTCATTTATACAGCGATCAGTGCGATTAAAAATGCACTGATTACTGTGTAAATGACACTGGCAGTGAAGGGGTTAACCACTAGGGGGCGGGGAGGGGTTAAGTGTGTCCTAGGGAGTGATTACTAACTGTAGGGGGATGGGCTGTGTGGGTGACGTCACTGATCTCTGCTCCGATGACAGGGAGCAGAGATCGAGTGACACTTGTCACTAGGCAGAACGGGGAGATGCTGTTTACAACGGCATCTCCCCGTTCATCCGCTCCGTGAGGCAATCGCGGGTATCCCCGCGGCGATCGAGTCCGCGGGACCCGCTACCCGACTCACGGAGCTCCCGGCCGTCGCGCACGCACGGGCACGGCGGGAAATTCAAATGGACGTACAGGTACGCCCATTTGCCCAGCCGTGCCGCTCTGCCGACGTACATCGGCGTGCGCTGGTCGGCAAGCAGTTAACATGTTTTGATGACTCTTGGAATGGTATCAGAGTGGTATTTTGAAGTTTGCAAAGGAATGTGTTAGGTGGAAGGGTGTTGTGTAAGGTAAGGGAGTGTTCGGGGAACACCCTATCTTGTGATGAGGTAAAGTAAGTGAGTTTATAGGTGTTTTTTAATAAAAACATACTACTTGTAGAGGGTATTAGTAAGTGAAGTTAGAAGGTGAAGAGAGATTTGAGTTATTTATTAAAGAAGGTTTGCATTATACAAGGCTTTTTCAATGCATTTTTCTTTTTAGAGAAAAACTGACACAAGCTGTTTTAAAACTGACACGCAGAAATAAAATAGTTTTAAAAATGGGAAGGTAGCAGTTGGAGTTGTTTGAGATTTAAAGGGGACGTTGAATGATGGGATATTTTACTAGCATGCCTTACCAAGCTTGAAGGATTGATTTTTCATGTTTGCTGTAGCAAAATGCGGAGATATTTCATGTATTTAGTGATTATGAAGTAATTTTGAGGAACGATTTTTAAGGACAGTCGAGACAGGAGGTTTTAGGCAGTTAAGTAAACGAAAACAGAAAGAGTTTTGTTAAGCTTTGAATAGGGAAGTTAAAGTGTCACAGCTAGTTTAATTTGGATTATCAGATAAAAGGTGTTGTTAAAAAAAGGATATGTGTGTAAACGTACCCTGTTTGTTTGTTGATTGTTGTTTGCTGCAGTTATAATGGGTTGGTACAGGTGGGTCAGTAAAATGTGCAGATCAGTGCAGATCACTATTCAGCAACAGGCACAGGTACAGAAGGTGGTGGGGGCTGATTCCCAGGTGGCATTGGGACATGGTGCCTCTACTGCACCAGACATATCTGATGTAGGGGAAGAGGACTGTGAGACCGAGGCTTCGGGGGAGGCACCCACACCTGCTTGTACAGTTTCAACCAAGGGTAAAAAGAGAGAGAGAGCTGGTGGGGAGGCTAGAACCCTTGTTGAAAGCATCCTACTTCGTGCAAGGAGATGCCCCTGATGCTGGGGTCTCATGAGACTTTGCGAAATTACGGCACCAGAGATTCACAGAAACACTGAGATGTCAGTTTATTGGGCAGTGATAAAATTGTTGCTGCTTGGTACACTGACAGGGGGACATGGGTTCTGTTTTGGGAGGTCTGAATGAGGTGGAGAGAAGTTAAAAATCTTCCTCCCTTCCCCTCGGATCCCCCCAGATTCCCTCTTCACTCCCCAATTCTCCACCTCTGAGCTGGTGAGTCTGGTGTGAATTCTGACATGGATCGCCAGTGAAGCGCTGAGATCACAGCTTCATGGACTGGCCGTTTCTGTGTCGATCAGTGAGGATTCTCAGTGTGCGGAGATCATCGGCGGGAGAACATGTTTAAACACTTCTCCCGCGGTTGTCTCTGTTTCATGGACTGTTTGTGGACTGTGATCAGTGGCAATCCTTGGGGTTCAGACAAAAAAGAAAATAAATATTGTTGCGCTACTGAGAGAAAATCATATGAACATAATAGCAGCCAGCATCACCAGTGTAGTAACCGTGCAATGAACATAAAAATAAATAAATGCAGCGCTAAGTGAGATGAAAGCAGAGGGGTGGACTATCACCCCATGTATATATATATTGTGTATAACAACAAATATTTCCACATGGTAGTAATTATAAGCCACGACAGATGAAGTGAAAAAACAGACTCCAGTCACTGGAGGCAGTGTCCATAGTGAGGTAAAAGTTCATTAATATAAACAGCGTGATATTTCTAGTGAAAGGAAGGGGGAACATATGTGGATGATGTTCTTAAATCAAATGAGTGGTCTTCATGTACTCAGGGTCCACACGTAAGTAGAAGGGGTAAATACGCTTACCAGCTTACCAGAAAGGGTGGACACACTCACCATACAGCGGAGTGTCATTCAGGCTTATGGATCAACCGATCCTAGGGGTGCTTAATGGGAGGTGCTGGTAGTAGGTTCCAATAATCTGGGGCAACCGTGGGTAGAAGATGGTGCTTAGATCCCCAACAGATGGATGGATTCACCTTCACAGCGAGCAGCTGGAGGATGCAGCTTTCACCACATGATGTGGATTCATACGGAGAATGAAAAAGGTCTCCACATAGTGCATTAATCTATTATATACGGTTTATTGAAAACCACCAAAAAGAAAAAATTCTTTGCAGACACCGGATAAAATGAATAAAAAATAGTGATCACAAGTAGCTTTAGGTGCACACTGTTCAGAGGACACAGTACACTAACTGTAAATACTGTAGCTGCCTGCCTGTGGTATTAATAGGAGCAGAACAACAGCAATTGTCTTCAGGTAGCTTTAGGTGCACACTGTGCAGAGGACGCAGTACACTAACTGTAAATACTGCAGCTGCCTGCCTGTGGTACTGATAGGATCAGAAGAACACCACCAATTGTCTTCAGGTAGCTTTAGGTGCACACTGTGCACAGGACACAGTACACTAACTGTAAATACTGTAGCTGCCTGCCTGTGGTATTAATAGGAGCAGAACAACAGCAATTGTCTTCAGGTAGCTTTTGGTGCACGCTGTGCAGAGGAATCACTACACTAACTTGTAAATACTACTGCTGCCTGCGGTACTAATAGGATCAGAAGAACACCACCAATTTTCTTCAGGTAGCTTTAGGTGCACACTATGCAGAGGACACAGTACACTAACTGTAAATACTATAGCTGCCCGCCTGTGGTATTAATAGGAGAAAAACAACAGCAATTGCTTCAGGTAGCTTTAGCTGCACACTGTGCAGAGGACGCACTACACTAACTTATAAATACTACAGCTGCCTGTGGTACTAATAGGATCAGAAAAACACCACCAATTTTCTTCAGGTATCTTTAGGTGCACACTGTGCAGAGGACACAGTACAATAACTGTAAATATTGTAGCTGCCTGCCTGTGGTATTAATAGCAGCAGAACAACAGCAATTGTCTTCAGGTAGCTTTAGGTGCACACTGTGCAGAGGATGCAGTACACTAACTGTAAATACTGTAGCTTCCTGCCTGTGGTATTAATAGGATCAGAACAACAGCAATTGCCTTCAGGTAGCTTTAGGTGCACACTGTGCGGAGGACACAGTACACTAACTGTAAATACTGTAGCTGCCTGCCTGTGGTATTTAAAGGGAGCAGAACAACAGCAATTGTCTTCAGGTAGCTTTAGGTGCACACTGTGCAGAGGATGCACTACACTAACTTGTAAATACTACAGCTGCCTGCGGTACTAATAGGATCAGAAGAACACCACCAATTTTCTTCAGGTAGCTTTAGGTGCACACTGTGCAGAGGATGCACTACACTAACTTGTAAATACTACAGCTGCCTGCGGTACTAATAGGATCAGAAGAACACCACCAATTTTCTTCAGGTAGCTTTAGGTGCACACTGTGCAGAGGATGCACTACACTAACTTGTAAATACTGCAGCTGCCTGCAGTACTAATAGGATCAGATGAACATCACCAATTTTCTTCAGGTAGCTTTAGGTGCACACTGTGCAGAGGACGCACTACACTAACTTGTAAATACTACAGCTGCCTGCGGTACTTACAGGATCAGAAGAACACCACCAATTTTCTTCAGGTAGCTTTAGGTGCACACTGTACAGAGGATGCACTACACTAACTTGTCAATACTGCAGCTGCCTGCGGTACTAATAGGATCAGAAGAACACCACCAATTTTCTTCAGGTAGCTTTAGGTGCACACTGTGCAGAGGATGCACTACACTAACTTGTAAATACTACAGCTGCCTACGGTACTAATAGGATCAGAAGAACACCACCAATTTTCTTCAGGTAGCTTTAGGTGCACACTGTGCAGAGGACGCACTACACTAACTGTAAATACTGTAGCTAATAGGACTAATAGGATCAGAAGAACACCAGTAATTTTCTTCAGGTAGCTGTAAATACTGAAAAAACACCTGCCTGCCTGTCAGTAGGAAGAGAATAACAGGAACGGATCTAGCTAAACTGAATACAGTGTATATATATACAACACCTAGGATGCATATATATATATACACAATACACTGTAAGTGCAGCTAACTGACTCGCCTGCCTACTCTATCTAACTTAAATCAAATGACACTGTCTCTCTCTCTATCTCTCTGTCAATGCCGCAACACACTACACAGGGCCGATGTGCAGGTGGCCTTATATAGTGTGGGGCCTGTACTAAACCCCCTGAGCCATAATTGGCCAAAGCCACCTGGCTTTGGCCAAATTCGGCTCTCTGTACAGACGGCGCTGTGATTGGCCAAGCATGCGGGTTATAATGCATGCTTGGCCAATCATCAGCCAGCAATGCACTGCGCTGCCGCAATGAGTTATGGGCCGTGACGCGAAACTCGAATTTGGCGCGAACGGCCCATATCGTTCGCAATTCGACGAACAGTCGAACATGCGATGTTCGAGTCAAACATGGGTTCAACTCGAACTCGAAGCTCATCCCTAGTTCGGATTAATAGATTGTATGTGTGAGGGGAAGTTGGGCCGACGGTCACATTTGTTGATGTCGAAGGAAACAATGAGAGCTTTGCACTATATAAGGACATTGGGGTTTATTTACTAAAGGCAAATCCACTTTGCACTACACGTGCACTGAAAGTGTACTTGTAAGTGCAGTCACTGTAAATCTGAGGGGAAGACCTGAAATGAGGGGAAGCTCTGCTAATTATATCATCCAATCATGTACAATGTACATGTACAAGCAAAAATGCTGTTTTTTATTTTCCTTGCATGTCCCCCTCGGATCTACAGCGACTGCACTTCCAAGTGCACTTGTAGTGCAAAGTGGAGTTGCCTTTAGTAAATAATCCCCATTGCCTGTTATAGAGCAGGGGGGGTGATTATTTGTGCAAAAGGGGTAAATTGTGTTTAATCTGTTTTAACATTGATTGGGGATCTTAGATGTTTGATTTTATCTTTTTTGGTT
Organism: Aquarana catesbeiana; assembly: GCF_042186555.1. Lineage (NCBI taxonomy): Eukaryota > Metazoa > Chordata > Amphibia > Anura > Ranidae > Aquarana > Aquarana catesbeiana. The sequence goes on from NC_133328.1 coordinate 221,143,863, forward strand.
AATACAGGTTTAAGAATATTATAATTAAGAGTCTATGCTACCAAAATAAAAAAGGGAAGTTGTGTATTCCAGGCGCTATGCCAGATGAATTGTGGTTGGTAAAGAAAAAGGAAGTGACTTTAAGGTTGTGTAATCCTATGCACTAGGGAAAAATATTAAGGTGTTTAAAGGTGTTCGAAGGGAAAATATGAAAACATGGAGAGTAAATGGATTGGCCAAATGAATGTGGAATGAGAAAGTGGTTGTATTGTGTTTAATGAGCGCATAGGGATTTTGGTAACAGAAGGGTGAAATTTGGGAAAAATTTTTTAAGAGTTACTGAAATTAAGTAACCGGGATCGAAATACATTGCTGCATATATTAAGTCCATGAGGTACTAAAATGTGATGGGAAGGATTTGTTTGAAATGGCAATCAGAATGACTATGCTGGATATTTACCTTTTGAATTCCCAGAGTGTCAATCATGAAGTGTTAATGATGTAATGTTGTTTATCCATCAATGTTTTGTTTGTTGCTGATGATCAGACATATTTGCAAAGTTGGGAGACTTCTGAGTCAGAATATGTGTTTGGGTAAAATGTTCTGTTCTAAGTCCCTCGGGTCCACTTGGGTCTCGGAAATAGAAGAAACTAAAGGGGTTTAAGTTTTGCTGAAGTTATGCTGTAATACGGTATTTGGAAAAATGTTTAGTTAAAAATATTGCATCTACTGTATATAATGAAAACCCTTGCTGAGAAACATTTTCATTCCTGCATGCTTTACTTATGTTTGAGTCAATGAAGAATATTATTTTTTGATACCTCTAATGGTTAAGGACTAAATTGATCAGGTAGATTCTGTGATTACTCATGTCAGATGAGCAGTATCTGCCCCAGCCAGCCAGCATTCATCCACAGCCCCATGCATGTGAAGAAATGCCCACCCCAGTCATACCCTACACCCCATTCATACCCTGCCCTATACCCTATCCGGATGAAGAGATGACTCTTTGTTGTTCAAATACCATAGTAGGCGCTTAGATGATTAAAGGCGGACTTCTGCTGGAAAGTGTTCCTGGGAATGACTTCTTGAGGGCAAGCCAAAATGATGCAAACCCGAGGTTTACGAAATTCCAGTGAGCACCACATGAGAGAGATCCAGATGTGCCAGCCCGAAGACCCAGGTCTAGCCCAACGCATCAGTTCCAGTTTGTCTGTGGATATCAAGTTCTGTCCTTACAAAGAGGCAGTGTTTTTGTTTCTGTACATATGAATGATCACAGAATTGAACCAAAGGATTTGGGAAAAGTTGAGAAGAATGAGAGTTATAATGTGGACATTTGCTTTTTCTTCCTTTTTTGCGAATTTAATGGACATTCGGAAGCCACCCAAGAGACTTTTTTTTTTTTTTTTTGTGTATTTTTTTGGGACTATTTTTATTTGGCCTAAAGCAGGCATGTCCAAAGTCCGGCCCGCGGGCCAATCGCGGCCCGCGGTCCGGTTTCGGACGGCCCGCCTGGTAATTTTGACATATATATCTTTTGTGGCCCCCAACGAATCCCCGAGCGCCGGGGGCCATAAAAGATAGATATGCTGGCTGCCTTGAAGGGGGCGGGACAAGCGCCGTACAGGATACAGGAGAATTTCCTGTTTACACGGCGTCCTGTGTAAAAGGAAGTCCCGTCTCCTGCGCTGCCATTGGACAATTGTTTTGTCCATCATAGGAGGCGGGACTTTCAATTAAAGAGGCCGCCGTGTAAACAGGAATTTCTCCTGTATATCTGTTGGCGCTCGTCCCGCCCCCTCCCTGTCTCCTCCAAG